>NC_136060.1:260393733-261057417 GCF_964261635.1 Lissotriton helveticus | reverse complement strand
AATGTCCACAGAACCCACTCAAATGGTATCTCTAACGCCCCGTAGACCCCTTAGAAGTGTCCAACCTTATGACACGTGTGCACCTCTGCCCCAAAGCTGAACGAGACGCATGATTGCCAAGATGAGTTTTGGAATCAAATCTGAAGCAATATGTCCCACTCCTTTTTTGTGAAAACTTGGTGTTTTTATATTTATGAGATAATGCATTGTAGTAAGATTTATAATCCAGAAAATCCAGTAGGTTAGAAGAAGAGTTTATTAATAACCAACTCCACCCAGCGTACGGAGCATCCACTCAGCAGGAAGCACGAATGGTCCAGAAGAGATAATTCAAACCACCACCGAATGGATCCACCATGCGTGAGCCGCATTCACTGAATAAGAAATTTGTGCAGTATTTAATGCTTTCACACTAATATCAGCTAAAATGCCTTTGCTCAAAATAACTGAATGTGCAACAGCTTTAGCCATATCCGCAACTTCCAGTAATGTAATTTCACAAAAACATTGTAAATGTTCCTGAACTTTTCTTGAATTGAAGCTGTAGACAAAATGATCCCTGATACATGTGTCTAAGGAATTTCCAAAGTTACATTTCGCCGGCTTCATCCTAAGTGCACAAATAAATTCCTCGACAGATTCCTCTTGAATTTGTTTCCTAGTAAAAATGTTAAATCTGCAGCAGAGGAAGCACGTGGTCTAGAAGTGCCCTGCCCTGCTTTGAAAGGGGGAAAAGAAAGTGAAGGCCTTAACACAGGCCTGGAAGGGGAGTCACAAGTGCAGAAAGGGCAAGTCAGCTGCCAAGAAACGTTGCAGAGGCAAGGACAGGCGCCACCCCCCCCACATAATAAGGCGGGAGAGTCAGGTCAACCAGGGAGGGCCAGCACAGCCCCACAAAAAGTGAAACCAACTCGGGTGCAAGTTTCCTCACACCCCGGAGGCCAGCAGCCTTAGTGAAGGACGGAGTTGAAGCCAAAGCAGGCAGAACTGCGCAACTAGTACGCAGAGAGGCAGTGAGCAAGGAAAAGGGACCACGTATACAGGATCAAAATTAATCAGCATGTCCACTATACCACCCATAGAACCATTTATAGTGGAGGGCTCACCCTTATCGCTGGCACCTAAGTGGAAAGATTGGGTGGACCGTCTCCTGATATTCTTTGAGGCCACCAAGGTCCACAAGGACCAGAAAAGAGTAATGTTGCTACATCTAGGGGGCAAAGATATTCATAACATCACTTAAACAGTCGTGGAGGTCACGCCAAAGAATCACCACACACTGATAAACGCTCTCAATGGACACTTTGAGCCGATGGCCAATCAAGACTATGAGAGATTCATATTCAGGCAAGCCCACCAATTCCCCGAACAGTCACTCGACACGTATCATGCCCAACTAAAGAACCTTGCATCCACGTGCGGATTCCAAGACCAGACGGAAGAGATTAGGGGACAGGTGGTTCAAGGCTGCGCCTCAGCCAAGCTTCGTGAACGGATACTGGACCCTGGGGTGCACCAGGAATTATCGAAGGCTCATGCGGCATACATGGAGACGGCCCTCCAGTCTCCGGTGAAGTCAGAGCCTGTGAATGTGGTGACGACCAAACCCCCGCAGAAGTGGAACGAGAAAGGGTCCGGGACGATGTCTTCAGGGCCGGCCAAAATGTGTGGATACTGTGGAGGAACAGCCCACCAGATGGCAGAATGCCCTGCAAAAGGCAAAAGGTGCTTGGGATGTGGACGATTCAACCATTTTAGAAGGTCTGTAGGTCCAAGCGGTATTGAAAACCTTGACAAGCGGTCATTGCACAACCCGATGGCGAGAGATCTCCAAGCGATATGGATGATGATGAGGAGGAAGAGTGGACAGTACACAAGGTACACATGATTGGCACCACTGCCCAGAAAGCACGACGGTTACCCCAGTGTAACATCTCCGTGGGACCACAGGACGTCATGGCCGTAGTCGACACTGAGGCCACCATCAATATCATGGCTGCCGCTCTTCACCGCACTATGAATCCAATGCCCGCATTGCATCCCTCAACAATTACTGTATTCTCATATGGTCAGGACACGCCCCTGAAAATAAGGGGTCGCTTCAAGGCGTCCATATCTCATGGCGACCACTCCATCACCACCAATGTGTATGTCACGAGGATGGTCAAGGCATGCTGTTGGGGTGTCGAGCTGCCAAAGATATGGGAGTGATGATGTTTGCCTTCGGAGAACATCAGGAGTCAATTCAACATCTACTCCGAATTCTCAGAGGTCTTCGAGGGGATCGGAAGATTCAAAGGCAAGGAGATCCATTTGCACATCGACCCGACGGTCCAGCCCGTAGCTCTATGGCACCGGCGGATTGCCTTTCACCTGGGACCACAGGTAGAGGCAGAACTCAAGAAGCTGGAGGCTGCAGCATCATGGAGAAAGTGTTGGGGCCCACGCCCTGGGTCTCTCCGATCGTTGTCACCCGGAAGCCCAAACAGCCTGGCCCTGTGAGGATTTGCATAGACATGCGCCTGCCAAACGCTGCAATCAAGAGGGAACACCACATCACCCACACCTTAATTGACCTCATTGGGGAAATGGCTGAGATTTTTCAGAACAATATACACGAGCTAATCATGGATATACCTGGCGTTATCATCGTCAGTGACGACATCATGATTCATGCGAAGACCATTCAGGAACACAACATCCGTCTCATTCAAGTACTTCGCCGGCTGCGGGATGCGGGACTTACCCTTCACTGGGAAAAGTGCGGGTTCCTGAAAAGAAACTGCAGTTCTTCGGATACACATTCTCCACGGAAGGAGACAACCCAGAACCTGAAAAGGTGCGAGACATTAAAGATGCCGTGGCCCTAGGCAATGGGACTGAGGTCCGTAGCTTCCTCGGCATGGTGAACTATTGCCGGAGGTTCATTCACGATCTCACCAACCTGACCCTGAAGTTGAACCTCACAAAGGACTCAACCCCGTGGAAGTGGGGTCCTGAACAAGTCAAGGGCATCAAGGAAATCAAGAACGCACTTTCAGAAGCGACCATGCTTGCTTTCTTTGATCCTAGAAAGATGTCCAAATAGCCGTGGATGCTGGCCCCATGGGCCTAGGAGCCGTGCTGTCACAGAGACAACATCAGGATGACAAATAGGCTCCCGTGGCATTTGCAAGCAGGTCCCTCACTGAGACAGAACAGCACTATTCCCAGATTGAGAAGGAAGCCATTGCCATCCATTGGGGGTGTCGTCATTTCCACCTTTATGTCTATGGCAAGCCATTCGTGGTAGCAACTGATCATAAGTCTCTCATAAGCCTCTCATGGCTCTGTTTTCCGCAACGTCCACCAAAACGCCTCCACGGATTGAGTAGGGGATGTTGCAGCTTCAAAATTACAATTGTAAGGTGGAGTAGCAACCAGGATCTCGGCACCCCGCAGATTACCTCTCTCGACACCCGGAGCAGCAATGGCCCAAGAAATGGAAGATACGGCTGATACAGAAGAGTATGTCCGATGCGTCACAGCTCGCTCCTGCCCCCTTCGTCTCTCCATGGAACGCCTCTGAGAAGTGACGGCAACTGATGAGTGTTTGCAAAGGGCCAAAGCTGCCCTGCACCGTGGCAACTGGCACAAGGCCAAGGAAGACTGGAAGATCCTGACAGCCCATGCCCAGAAAGTCATGGACAGCCTCTATCATGTCCGAGATGAGCTCACTGAAGACACCACGGGTGTTTGCTGCGGAGCGCACCGGCTGGTGATCCCCACGTCCTTGACGGATCAATGCGTGCAGCTTGCTCACATAGGGCATCAGGGCATAGTAAAGACCAAGTCTCGACTCTGAACCAAGGTGTGGTTCCCGCTAATGGATGAACTGGTCGAAGCCACTGTCCGCTAGTGCTCTGCCTGTCAGGTTTCTGCGGGAGCACCTCGCCCTGCGCCAGTGATCATGGAACCTCAACCAAGATCTCCCTGGTCTTGTGTTAGCTTGGACTTTGGTAGCCTCCATGATGGCCGACACACCTTTGTAGCTATCGATGACCATTCCAAGTATCCGGAGGTTGAAATCATAGCTACCCCAGTGCTACCAAAGTAATCCCGAAACTGGAGAAAATCATGGCTGCTCATGAGCTTATAAAAGAACTCTGTACCAACATTGGACCTCCCTTCCAAGGGCAGGAACTGGACATGTACCTTAAAGCTCTTGGGATACGCCACCGTAGGATCACCCCCAGGTGGCCCCAGGCAAATGACGAAGCAGAAAGGTTCATGCGAACCCCAAATAAAGTAATACGCATTGCCCATGATAAAGACCAATCCATAGAGTTAGCCATCTTGACATTCCTGAGAAGTTACCGTCAGATGCCCCACACCACCACAGGTGTGGCACCTGCTCATCTCCTCATGGGCCATGTGGTCACTGATTCCATTCCTAACCATTCCCAGTGGCGACCTGAAATGCCTGATGACACCCGAATTGATGCCCGACGACAACAGTCCTATGCCCAAGTCAGCCTCCGGAGGAAGGCTCAGCATACGCGGTTTGAAAAAGGAGACCAGGTGCTCCTCAAAAACCGTGTCACCAGTTGCAAATTCCGGCTGTCTTATGAAAAAGACCGCTGGACTGTGATCAACGTTAAGGGTACTTGGATCATTGCTGTACGAGGAAGAGATACAGTGCCCCGCAACTTTAAGAGGTATCAGTCGGAGGTGCCCGCAGTGGTGCGGGCTGGGCCAGAGAGTGGGCCTAGTGCAAGATCTCCGGATAATACCAGTCTGGACGAGACTGAGGAGATGTCGTATCTGGAGGCTGGCAGTGACTGTCAGGTTCCTAGTCCAACTCAGCGAGAGGGAACAATGAGTGATATGCCGACCATCCACAGTGATTCCCCCGGTCTGGGTCGGAGCGAAGCCATCTCTGAACCTGCAGCCAGAGAAACTCAGTGCCGGGGCAAGTCCAACACTGGCTGCGAGAGAATCCAGAGCCCTCGTGCCATTTTACAAGACTATTTCACGTAAGACTGTTCTTAATTGTGTTTGCCAGAAGTGTATTTGATAAAATGCCAGTATACTGTTGTTCATTGGTTTGTCTGGCCCGTAGGTCAGCTGCTCATGTGGATTTCATGTTTGTTGGGGAGGAATGCTGTGTCGAGCCTGTGATGTAACAGCGTGAGGGTCATGTGACCCCTGTTTAATAAACGAGGGTGCGCGCAAATGTACGCCAGTTGGGCTACGTGCACCAACCCAGTAGCGACCACCACACTGTCTCCCATGTCCTTTTTATTCAGCTCCCAGGCCCCCAACATATCCTGGTCCCCAGCGCTGGTGTCAGCCACCCAGGCAACACCACAGTATTTTCCAAGAAGTGAGGTATCTTGCATTAATGAAATGAGCCACACGTCCTGCCTCTATGGAGCATGGTCTGCAACTGCCCGAGTTGTAGTTGGACACCATGGAGAAGGAGCGCGGAGCGGAGGAAAGTTAAAAGCAAACATATAAAAAGATGAACAAGGTGCGAGACCACTTACAATAAATTATGTTATGACCATGAAATAAACAAAGGACTAAAGTGTCCATGCTCATCATTACAGATAGCTTGAGCAAGCAAACACAAGGAAGTGTCTATGAACTGACGAAGAGTATACGATCCAAATGATGGTCTTGGCCCATGAAGGAGGAAATTACAAAGCAGATTTACTGATTCACAAAAACAGAAGCTTTAGATTATCTTCTCTTTTACTGACCATAAAGAACACCTTTTTTCAAAGTTCTGTAAGTCAGGAGTTTTAACCTGGCAAAACAATTGTATCTTTTTCTTTTTGTCTTTTTTTCCTACATGGGAGCTACTCTCCATTAAAAAAACACACTTTTGTTATGGCACGGCTTAATATATTTGTTTATCTATTTGACATAGTGCAAATAGTAAAGTTACCTTACCCTCCTTACAAATCTGACTTTTTAAATGGACGGGTGGAGGGGTAATAAAACAATACACATCAGTTTCCTTTTATTACATGCATGAAGCAGATAATGCAGTTGAATTGCTTATCGTTTTGTAAATTACTTACAACTGCATAAACCTTTTGCATCATCTCTGATTTAATTATGCAACGCAAGGCACTGTATGTAAAACATCAAACATATGTACCTAAAACATGGAGGAAATTACTCCAGTTGCTCGGATCATTTGGGAATGGGACTGCTCGATTGTTCAAAGTACAGAAGCCGCTCAGAATGACAACTCATTTGAACAAGGTTTGGATTAAATATCCAGTGTGTGCTCAGCTGGCAAATCCAAACAGTCTTTGAGCATTAGGCTAATGAAGGGTCACCAGTGACAAACATGCATCGCCTATATCTGGTGTAAGTACATTGAAGGACATCAGGCACTCGGATGACGTTGATGAGTGCTTTGAGAAAAGTTACTGAAGGTAGCAAGAATGTCAGCTTAGGACATGAGTTAACAACGAGCAAGGAGACACTTCATATTTTTTCACATGTCAAGTCACGTCAAGTCAAAAATTTGTATAGCGCACTACTCACTCAGAGGGTCTCAAGGCGCTTGAGGGGGGGTGGTGGTGTTCGTTACTTATCAAATAGCCAAGTTTTGAGTTGTTTTCTGAAGGAGAGGTGACTTGACTTGACTTCCAAGTTCACTCCTGACACTACTGGTTCTTTGAGGCTTTATCGCCTTTACAGCATGAAAGGGTAATAAGCCATTTAAATGCAAAGCTGACCACATAAATCAACTTTGTCAAGCACTCCTGTTAAGGAGGAACAATTAGTGAGCATAATCCCAAAAATGTCACACCTACATATACAGCTGCAAAACTCGATTGGAAAGAAAACTGTATTGCCTATTAAAACCCTAAAAAACACCGTATAAAGCAAATCAAAAGTCCTAATGTGCAAGTTGCTGCTGGTGGTGTAACAGTTTGCTGCATGCAAGCTGCACTTGCAAAGGTAATTGCGAGTTCATGGGCCCAGCTAGAAGCATTGTCTATTCCCTGCCCCATGAGGGAAGAAGCTGCTTCCACAATGCGATGAGCCAGTTAGTCCACCTTTGCTCCATGCATCAGTTGTGCGGTGTTCAGGGTGAATGTGAGACGCGCACGGAAGGCATGTGCTCAGGAGTCTACTACTCCCTGCCTTTGTCACACAATGTTCAGATGGGAACCCATGCAAAAGAGTCAACAACCAGCCGGAGGCTCGCGACAATCACCAGGCTTGGTCCAATTGGCTTTTGGAAACTGGCTGACTGACGCCAGGGCTTGGACAAATGGAAATATTAATTGTCACTTGGAGTGAATAGAGTATTCATTAATGGGCACTATGAGGCAAGGGGGTTAAATTGTGTTACTTTTCATTAAAAAAAATATTCTTAAAATGCTATTGTTCTAACTTTTTTTCATTTTAAGAGTTGCCAGAATTATACCAAAGTAAATATTTTTGTCAACTGTCCTGAAAAATATAAAAGTCGAATGTTGTCTGTGGAATTAAAGTTTTTTTTTTAGTTAGTCTCTGGAACCCTGAAAAAGACTGTCAATGCTTTTCAGTTCAGTTACTCATGTAGAGCTGTAATCTACTGTGCAACCGTTCTCTGTTTGTTTGTAATTTTAGCACCTAAAAAGGACTGAAGCAAAAACATGAAACAATTTGCCATATACATAAAGTGGCTGAACTGCACAGTGTGAAACCAGAACACGTGAAATTATTCCCAGCTGCCTCAATTTATCAAATTATGCGAACCTAGCCAATTGTTTTATTTCACTTATACTCCTTTATCTTCATTAGCACATGTAAGAAGGCCTCGAAATGCATAACTTTAGCATGTGCACTGTACAAAAACTTTTGATATGTTTGATTGAATAAACTATAATGTTGTTCGTGTATAATATACCTCCACAGGTCACCCAAAGAGTCAGTAAGATAGCAACTGACATGCCTATAGTTCACTATTGGCATTGTTGTTGGGGGTGGGAGATGGATTTGTCTGCATTCATGTTTGAAAAATATCACTTAAAAAAATACTTCTCAATGTACCGATATAATCTGATGTACTAAGATGAATTCTAAAATTCGACAAGTATGTCATATTTTTACACTTTTGCTGCACAATGTCTTTAAAGATAAAGAACGTTTATTGAACATCTTTTTAATGTTTATGCTGAGTCGAGCAAACAGCATCTAAGTGCTGCTTTAGACACGGGGTCTGCATGTACATATCAGGCGGGTGAAAAGCACAGGGCTGGAACACGTGATGATGTGGAGTGAAGTGGGGATGCCATGAATTTAGAAACACTCAGACATGTAGTATATTATAACTCTATTTTGAAATCAAGTATCTCCTGTCAACTGACAGTGTTTGAATTTGAACAATTGTATGTATGTCAAGGGCGGCTCCTCTGCTAAGGGTGAGGAGCGTCGCTCCATTGCTCTTAGAGCAGTGAAAAAGGCAAAAAGGGAAAAATAAAATGATAATAAGAGCGTTATTATCATTTTATTTTTCATTACTTTCGGGCTGGGTTAGGGCGGGCGGGATGGTGGCTCAGGGAGGAGGAGTGGTTTGTGCACACTAAGGGGGTCACTATGATGGCTGTGAATCTGCCACTGACAGCCTGTCAATGGTGGATTCACCGCCATCATAATGGCCCCCTTAGTGCGCATGACGGCTTGGCCGGCCATCTTGGGCCAGTCATCCGCACTTTGCATATTGTACATGTTCCCCACCAGTCTGTGCACTACAGACTGGTGGGGAACATACTCAGGCTCCAGGTCACCGTCTGAGCACTGAACCACTGAGCTCAGACCAATCATAATGCTGCATTACAGAATTGTGATTGGCTTAGGGGAGCATGTGTGCTTCCTGCTTCTTCTAGAGTGCAGTCAGAATAGCACAGACCTAGTCAAAGCACTGGGTTGCCTCACAGCATCAAAGGCAAGCATCCAGTCAAGGATATTGTATTATTATTGCACTGTGATTTAGTGTACTTTAAAGAGGTGAGTCTTCAAATCTTTCCTAAATTAGTGCAGTAATAGGTTATCCTGATGGATACGGGAATGTTGTTCCAGATCCTGGATGTTTTCTCCTTTACACTTGTTAGTCTTCAGTCTGATAGTAGCCTGGCCTGGGGTGTGACCTGCAATGTTTACTGGTTTTTGGGAACTTTTTCTTTATCCACACGATTAGTATTAGTAGCGGTAGAGGTAGTAATAAACTTGTAGTACTATTACCCCTAATATTATTTAGGTTATTTTTTAAAGCACTGGTTGTCAGCTTGTGATTACTTCAGAACAGTGATACATACAGGACAAAGATCGTAAATCAAATAGTGTTATAAACGCAGGCATAAGGGTAAGAAATGTTAGGGGGTCTTGTAGCAGTGAGACTGAGGTCCCAGGTCAGCAAGAGATTACTGGTCTTAAACTGTCACAATTGGGGCAAAAGTACAATTGAAACTCAAACCAGAATGCCAAGTATGCCCATCAGAATTTTGAGACTGTAAGGTTAGCTTATTAGTCTAAGGACCTCACAATGTCTCCTAAAAACTGAATGAGGAGTTAGTTCTTTACAATATAAAAAGAAAAATACTTTCAGATATATGAAGATGAATACTACACAGAAAAGCACTTCAAAGACAGAGGTCAAATGTCAGGTTACGTCTTCTGGCAAATAGCAGCTTTTTCTTTTTTTTTAACAGGATTGGTATTTACAATCTCCTCTCACTTTGCAGTCTGAGAAAGAAAAGTAAAGTGAATTATGTGACAATCGTGCTGGAGTACAGAGAAGCATAGAGAAGGTGACAGGAAAGGTTGCAGGATGTCTTTTTTTGCTAATCCACAACTAAATGAAAATACGTGTAAATTAACTATACACATTCAGCAGTTACAAAAGCAAAAATGTAGCACAATTTTTGTAAATTTGAAGTCTGATTGAAACAAAAATGTTAATAGGATCAAAAAAGTCAAGACACCTTACTTTGTGATGCACAAATGATGCATGTGGGAAAGTAGTATCTGCTTCTGTGATTATCCCCACTTTTTGCCTGATTCTAAGCTGTATTTGACTAGTCTGCCTGGGTTACTGCTAATTTGCTTTATCCCTAAACTGCTGTGCTCCGTACTTAGGTACAGACCAGATTGGATACGGGGGTACCCTTATAAATCCCTAGTATATAGTACTAAGGTACTATATACTCCGATGGGTTGAAGCAGGTATTATGCCACCCATGAGAGACCATTCAATATAGATCTACGGGCCGGCCATTACAGCCTTTGTAAGTTGGTGCTAGCACCATTTACTAAAGATATAGGTTTCCTATGTCTAGGGTCACTGCACTTAAAACCTTGAAGTCACCCCTATAGCAGGCCTTTCCAATCCTGAAGGCAGGGAGCTTGTTTCTAAGTGAGAGGGTGTCACTGCATGAGCAGGACACTCCTGCGGCCTGCAGAGTCCATTCTCCTGGGTTGTCAGTGAAACAGCCATATACTATAATAGAGGGGCACAGCATAATTATGTGATGACCATCTCGAAACAGTTGCACCAACTCCTATCATATTTGATATACAACATGTTGGAATCATACCCCCACACCTTGTGGGAGGTATGATTCCAAGCACTGGAAGAGCCCTCTGTTAGGCTCTCAGTGTTTCCAGTACCAGCCTTCTTGACCCAGACAGCACAAAATGGTTACTGTCGCCCTGAGACATGATTCCACCCGCCTGCTGCTGAGCCAAGCTCAAGCAGGGGAAGGCAGAACAATAAACATTCTGTCACGGGGAGGTGTGACCAGGGCCGTACTGGCCCTAGCGGGCACCGGGCACTCCCCCGGTGCGCCGTTCGGGTGGGGGCCGAGTTTGGGCCCCTGGGGGCCGTTTTTGTTACAGGGCCGTTTTTGCAGCATAATCGTCCCTGTAACAAAATCAGCCAAAAACCGGCCCTGGCAAAGAGTTCGGCGGCATCCCCAACCCCCCGAGTGGGGAGGGGAGCTGGCCGAGCACTTTGCCAGGGCCGGTTGTGGTTCCCAGTCCGGCCCTGAGAGTGACCACCTCCCAGACCGGATTTAATGTATTGGGGTGGGATGGGTGTGCTTGCCAGCACCTCTCAGTCTGCATGAGGGGTACATTTGGTGTCCCTGTGCATAGTCCAGTTCAAACCACTCCTGGGAGCCATTGGCTCCCACTCTGGCGAGAAAGAGGACAAAGAAAATAGCAGTAACATTGACCCTGTCCAGACCCTCCCGTGGTAGGATCCCCTGATTCTTCCCAACCCTTTCCCTAGGGTTCTTAAGGGCTTACCTGAGTGTAGTTTCCTAGATTTATCATAAGATCTGATTCATATTAGACACCACTGCTCTTTTACAGTCTGGGCACTCTGGACTTCGCTGGACTTGGTTTGGAACTTACTTAGTTTCTCTTCCAGTCTGTCCCATTGTCTGTGCCTGTGGGTAAACAACCTTTACAACGAAACTTTTACAACGCACTACCATTACAACGCGGTCATTACAACGCAAACTATTACAACGCATTGCGCTGGGGGGCGCTCTAGGATAGGGAATAGTTTAATTTACTATCCAATAACCTTCCCTAGTGTCTACGGGGACTGGAGTTGGAATAGTAAATTAAACTATTCACTATCCAACACCCAAAAGCACTATGCGTTGTAATGGACTGCGATGTAAAAACCGCGTTGTAAAGGCAGGCGTTGTAACAGCCTGCGTTGTAACGTCATACATCCGTGCCTGTGCATCATACAGGAACCTTCCAAGGCCTGTGAAGCATCAAAGACACTTGAAGAAATCTCCTTTGGACTGAAGGAGTCACTCCCCTGCTTTTATAGGCACCTCAACTAAGTTGACTGATCTGCTGATCCTGAGATCCTCTGGACTCCATAAGGTTCTGCAACACAGGGGGTGGTTTTTCCACAGCTCCTGAGGCCTGTCCTGCTCTCTCACCAAGTTTGAGGCCTGTATCCCTCGTGGAGGAGCCCCTATACACCGCGTCAACTTGCAATTACAAAGACTTCTTTCCAAGAAGATCTTTTGGGCTCCATGTAGCCCAAACGTCGAGCACCTCCAGTGTCCAGAATCTTCAGCCACACCACATTGTGTGCACCATGGCCTGCATGTTTTGGTGAGCTGCTTGAGGTCTTTTCATGACTCACTTGCATGGCTCCTGGTCCTCCTCAGCATCGCTTGGTCCTCACAGCTGTAGAGTCAAGGTCATTGTCATCAACCCTGCAACACCCGACATCGGAGAGCATTTGTCTTCCAACTCTCCTGACACCCCTGAGTGACACAGACTCAGTCCCCTCTGCTAGCAAGTACCTCTCCTCCATCTTTGGATTCCACCGAACACTTTCTCTTTCTTCAACAGCTCCAACCTTCCTGAGAAGGGTCCTTATTCCTTCAAAATCCAACCACGACTTACACGTAGAGTTGTACTGAGCACCCTGTTGTGTTCTGACATTGCACACGCTCCCCGTGGGGTCCCTATCTACTCACCCTGGGTGGTTTCTTGGGTCCCCAGCATTGCTACGTCCACTTGATATTATCTTGACCCCAGTGGTAGTTCTTATACCACTTTCTTAGTATATTGTTTGGTCCCCCCCCGGGCCACTGTATATTTTGTGCTATTTATTGTGTTTCTTTGCTAAAGTATTGTCTGCATTGTGCACATCTCCATGTAGGAGTTATTTCTATGTGTTAGAGAGTATTGTATAATAAATACATATTTGTATAAATACCATGTGTGGTTCTTTTTCACTTAATCTGTCCTATAAGATTGCATTCTGGTAGAACACGCTACTTTACACTCCTTCTGGACTAAGCCTGAAGGCTGCTGTCCACAGCTACTACTTAGAGAGTTTTCTAAGGTTGTCTATGACCTCTGAAATCACCATAAGGGTTTTTCTGGACTGGTGCAAGGTGTCCACTTACACAAGTGTACATTATATACCAGGCCAACTTCTCACAATACATCTTCACTGAAATTGATTTTCCAACATTATCAACTGTGTGCAAATCAGTAAAACGTTATGTCTGTGCATATTTAGTAGCCATTTCAATTGAAAATGTGCTGTCTGTAAAGGGCAGTGTTCTGCCACATGATACTTTAGATACATAACAAAATCCCCTTTCTCATGGCCATTAAAGCTAGGTGGGTTGCAAATGGTACAAAAAAGCGGGTTGTGGTTTTAAAAGGTTCGGGAAGCACTGCTTTAGGCACTAGATTCTCCTGTGACCAATATTAGCCCACAAAGATATTTGCAATCAGTTCCTGACTTCATCAGCATATAACCAAATGGACTTTATGAACAAGGAACCCTGGCTTCAGAACAATAATGGGGAAAGCTTACAATGTGTGTCTGAAAGGCCATGCGCTGGCAAGAGAAAGTACAAAGTAAATTCTCTGCTTTTAACAAAGTTTTGATGCACCTGCACATAACCACTCAGACCCTAACCAATGTCCACTGACCAGTAGCCAGAAAAGCTAATGCAAAACCATATGAAGCTGAATGGATAGAAATGGGATGTGAAAGGTGCAACCTTCAATCCTTAACCTCTAACATCGAGATTCCTGAGCTTACGTTAAAGAATTCCTCAAACTCAATCTCCTGCCTACTACTGAACTGCCAGTCAGCACTAAAACACGCCTCTGATATCACCGACCTCGTCCTTAACACGAAAACAGATGTAATCATCCTCACAGAAACTTGGCTCAATGACTCCTCCTCAACATGCCTAGACCTTCTAGTCCTCCCAGACTACAACATCATTAGACTTGAGAGAACTCACAAAACAGGTGGAGGCTTAGCCTGCATACATCGCTCCGACATCACCATCACAAAGTTTCACGCTGAACCCCTGGACTCTTGTGAATACCTTGGGATTTCTGTTAAATCATCCTGCATCCACTCCCACAGACTACATATACTCTACCATCCTCCAGGTTCGAACGTGGAGTTCACAGAACATCATATGGTAATCATTACTTCTAGCTCTTCCCCTCACTCAAATGACATATTCCTTGGCGATTTCAATCTCCATTGGGAAAACCCTTTGGGCAAGCAGGTTAACGCCCTCAAAAGCTTCCTAGCAGACCACTCCCTGATCCAAGCAATCTCAAAGCCGACCCACACAAAGGGTGCTACTCTAGACTTGATCATTTATAAACAAAACATGATTGATTCGCTCTCGGTTACCCCATGTGACTGGTCAGACCATCACATTATAACCTTTCAAATTCCCTCAGCTAACAAGAAAACTTTCCCGAAACAAGTCAAGCCGAAACAATGGATAAGAGACACAAAAAACATTAATTGGAAGGACCTAGCCTCCCACTGTGAGAGGGTTCTCACTCCCCCAACAACATGTCAGATGTCAATGACCTCACGGCTCACTATAACTCCTCAATGACCAAAGTCTTGGACCAAGCCGTGCCACCAAAACTAAAAAGAATTCTGGACAAAGACAAAAACCCATATTTCAGCGGAGCCTTGAACAAAGAGAGATGCAAACTTAAGATCAACGGAACGGAAATGGAGCAAACATCATTCCCCCTACCATCTTAAACTTCTCCCCGAATCTAGAAACTCCTACAATGAAAACATTCTACAATCAAAGAAAGACTTTTTCTAATCAGAACTAGACAAGGCTAAAAATAGACCAAAGAGACTCTTTGCAATTCTGAAACAACAATCCACAAATTAGCCAAATCTTCACTCCTAACATCGAAATTACAGCTGAGTAGTGAAGAATTTTCCTAATTTTTCACAACTAAAACAAACTCCCTCCAACTCGAGCTTAGTGCAGCGGCAAGTAACTCAGTCACCCTAAAGAGCATGCAAGACGATACCTCTGCACTACATGAGCTACCACTGCCCAAGAATAACTTGCACTGGTCTACTTTCACACTATATGATCTTACTGACATCATCAATATTCTAGCAACTACCAAGCTCAACAACCACTTCAATAACCCTGTCCCCTATAATTGCCTACCCCACCTCTACCATACCATTGCACCTCTATGGACCAAAATCATCAATGCCTTGCTAGCACAAGGTCTGATCCCGAATTGCTTGAAGACGGGACAAGTCACCCCTTGCCTAAAAAAAACCTACAGCTAACACCTCCGACCCCAACAACTTCCGACCAATATCCAACATTCCCATGCTAGCTAAAGTCTTAGAAAAATGTGTTCAACAACAACTGAACCAACACATCTCGAACTTCAATCTACTGAACATCCACCAATCAGGGTTCAGACCTGTTCATAGCACAGAAACAGCCATCCTGCACATAGTTGACGACTCCCTTCAAGCTCTTGACCGCAACGAAACCTGCCTCCTAGTCCAACTCGACCTCTTAGCAGCCTTTGATACAGTCAATCACGACAAACTTCTAAGAAGACTAGAATACAGGATAGGTTTATCTGGTCCTGCAATGGTTCAAATCCTTCCTAGAAAACAGAATACAATCGTAGATGGTCAACAAAAATCTTTCCGCTGCCTCACCTAACCTACTAGGAGTTCTACAAGGCTCTAGCCTATCCCCCATGCTATTCAACCTTTTTGTAGAATCTCTTACCGATCTACTACAGCAGGCGAACATCTCCTTCCACATGTACGCGGACGACACCCAACTGTACATCAAGATCTCCTCTATCAAAGAGATAAAGACAATGAATCTAGCTCTTGAAAAGGCCGTCCAATGGCTAACAACCAACTTCCTAAAGCTAAACTCACAAAAAACGGAATTTCTTCTGATCTCCCCAGCTAACAACTCCATGGTGACAAATGAGTGGATCAAAATGATCACTGCTCTGAACTGCATGCCGACTCAGTTGGACTCCACCATATCACTTGGAATCACACTGGATAAGAACCTTAACATGCAAAGTCATATCAACTTGTTGGCTAAAAACGCCCGCTTCCACCTCAGCTCCCTGAGAAAATGAAGCCATTCGTCGAGAACTCGGCCCTCAAAACTGCAGTTCAGTCCTTAGTTATCTCAAGGCTGGAATACGGATGTACCACCCTCTCAGGACTTCCCAAAATATCAACTACCCCTCTAAAAGTCTGTCTCAATGTTGCAGCAAGACGTTTAACAGGATCCAGGAAATACGACCACATATCACCAGACCTGAAGGTACTCAACTGGCTACCCCATGAAGCGCAAATCCACCTAAAGATGGCCTGTATCACTCACAAGACGCTACACCACAACACCCCCCAGTACCTAGCCCAAAAACTTACCTTATCGGGAGGAAACAGACACTCTAGGAGGGCAGAAAATCTACTTCTGAAACCCTCATGTTTCAACAAGACCAAAACCTCCAACAGAGCATCTCCGGAGCAGCACAAGGAATATGGAACTCGCTTCCTACACATAGGAAAAATCTCCTCTAAGCCTCTCTTCAAAAAGGAGGCAAAATCATTCTTGATGAGCAAATTCCTACCTTAAATCTGCACAATCACGACCCCAGCTATACAACCTCCTAATTACCTGTACTTTCGAGTTAATGAAAGTAAGCTAAGGCCTATACGAACTCGAGCTTGTTTTTATTGCTCAGAACAATGCTCAATGCTGCTATCCACTGAGTCCTTTTTCTATATGCTGTTTCTTTTAAGCTTTTCTTTAATATACAATGTGTTTTTACTAATTGTTGTCACTTTGCTCGATATGTAATGCGCTCTAATACCCTACCCTGGGTCTGGTTTGCACTATGGAAAACTCTTAAAATAAATAAAATAAAATAAAGCGCTTGCTGACGGCACAATCTATGAGAGTTCTTTATTGGTGGGGGAGGGTGGACTACAAAGGAGACTGTGCTCGAAAACTGGAGTCTGTGTGCTTTTCATGAAACTACTTTAAAGCACGATATCTCATACACAAGTCATAGTTAGGTTTTTACAGTGCCAGTAGTTCCTCTAGACCCAGGGCCACAAACTCGAGCATTCGGAGAAAAAATTGAGTCAGGTGACCAAGTTCAAGGGTAACACCTTGATGGATGTGCAAGTGGTCTTTAGTTCCTAAATCAGCATGGCCTTGCAAGCAACCCTTCCAATTCCTAAGGGGTGGATTCAGGGTGGGCTATAGACCTCGTATTTAGTGTTGAGTAGGGCTATATTAGAGGTATTGGCCCTTTTGAAGGTTACATTTTTCCATGTTCTCATCAAGAGAGATCTGAAAAGGTACTGGTGTCCCTATTTGTACATAGACCTTCAACATGGTCTCTAAAGAGGTTAACTCTTTAATTACCTGATGTTTGGCAAACCTACCAACCGCACAGAAAATGAACCTTCTACAATATAAAGGACTCACAATGAGGGATTCTGGTATCTCTAACGTGTATACAGTATTAAGGCAGCATCAAAATTACAATGCCAAGGCAGCATCAAAGTTACACAATAATTATGAAGAGTTACGAAAAATTAAGAACATTTTTTATAAAAAGTGATACAGACAAAACTATGATTTGAAATAAAAAACATATATATATATGTATATTATACGTCTTTATGTTATGTCAGGGTTTAAAACCAATACATAAAATCATACATTCATAACATCAGGTACATATTCCAAAAAATCATTAAGACAATTTACAATAATGATTAAAATGTTCATGAGAACAGATGTTGACGCGGCGTTTCGGTTATGTGCAATAAGAACCTTCTTCAGGACGGTTTCTCAAATTACAAAACTCAGGGTTCTCTCTGACATGCAAGAATGAACCGGGTCCTGATTTGGACACACCGACTGGCACAGATACCCAACTTTGTTGATTTCGGTATATCTGCGCATTAAATTTTCTTAAAACAGTGTCTTTTACATGAACGCTGCTTAGGAGGAGCCACCGATATCGGTTTCTGTTGCTGGCTTGTTGCAATCATGTGAGCCGGAGAATCGCTGTAGTCGCAGGTTTGGTATACTTCATTCGTCGACTTTACTAGTTTTGGGGGTTGACCTCCCGTTTTCTAGGCGATTTCGAGTGCTCCAGAGTCGGCCTCCCTGCTCCTACTGATGCAACGTCTCGGGATTCTGTTTTCATTCAATGGATTCATGAATGAAAACAGAACCCCGAGACGTTGCATCGGTAGGAGCAGGGAGGCCGACTCTGGAGCATTCGAAATCGCCTAGAAAACGGGAGTTCAACCCCCAAAACTAGTAAAGTCGACGAATGAAGTATACCAAACCTGCGACTACAGCTCAATACAGGAACTAGTTGGTAGAAGGTTCATTTTCTGTGCGGTTGGTAGGTTTGCCAAAAATCAGGCAATTAAAGAGTTAACCTCTTTAGAGACCATATTGAAGGTCTATGTATAAATAGGACACCAGTACCTTTTCAGATCTATATCCCCTGGTCCCAGACCTTTATAAACAAGGGGGCCTCCTCGACTTTTATTGATACTCATCAAGAGAGAGCCATTGCTCCTGGTCATATGGATCATTGATGGTCGCTATGTATGCCTCTTTCCAACTGCATATGTGCCTGGAATTTATTGGTCTGGTGGGAGTCAGGAGGTCCTATGAGAATGCCAGTTTCATAAGTGTAAAGGCACGTGAATAGCATTGTTCGGTCACAAGGAGAAGCTTTGGGCACGATTGCAAGATTCAGACGTTTATGAGAAGGCAGGTGTTTAAGTCCTGTATTTGCAGCAGGTGGGTGTTTAAGTCCTGTAGTTGCTTTTTTAAGGTGTAGACTCAGTACCGTAGATGTAAGGCAAGCTGGCAGGACTGCCTCCATAATGCAGTATAATCAACAGATGTTTAAGGAGGTCTTCCTATGGGATATGGTTCCATTTTGGTCTGTATGAATTACTCGGGGGAGGAGTGGGAGAATAAAGGAGGCAAGAATCTTGCCAAAGATATTGTAATCGATTTAAGGATGGAAATGGATCTATAGGACAGGATGCTTGGGAGCTCAATACAGGAACTAGTATAGCATCTGTTTGGGTTTGCAGAAGGATGCTCCCAGCCAAGGGTGATGCATAGAGTTCTGCTACTTTTGGTGTGAAAGGCCCGTTTATGTTCTAGAAGTTAAGGGGGAGCTATTGTTGATAGGGAGTTACAAGTTGGAAGTTAACAAATTCCTGCTTTGATGTCTTGGAGGATATTTGTTTGCCCGACTGTTAGCGATCTTAGGGGGAGATTCGGGGTAGTGATAGGCCTGAAAGAAAGGTAGCAGTCTGTGAGGATGGGTTACATGTGGATTCAGATAGAGGCACGCATAGAAGCCATGGAAGCCCTTGCTGCATGTACACAAGAGCTCCATTGGAAGCCATAAGTTCAGCAATAGGAGAATCATGGGAGACAAGCTAGGCTCATAGCCCTCACTGCCTTGTCTCCGTCAGCAGGTACATGAGCAATGTATTGCATGTAGTGAAAGCGCAGAAGCCTCTCACACAAAGTTGTCTTGCAGGCAAGGGCCACGTCAAAGGCATCCCTACAGGATGGGTTGATGACTGACTACCATTCCAGGGCTCTTTTGGTGTCTTCGGCAGGGGAGAGTTGTTTCTCTGTCAGCTTTCAGGCATATGTGGCTTCCCTAAAATCGGATCTTCCACAATAGCGGCATGAGGGTGTCAAGAAGAAATAGGATAGAGCAATGGTCACTATTGTAGCAAGGCCATTAACGGGCAATGGTCTGAATAATGTACCTACACAGGTAATCTGAGCCGGAAAATGATCAGCAGAGATAAAATGGGCAAACTATTAAGGGGGGGTGTAAAATCCGTTTCACGGGCGAATTTGCGGATTTTCCACGATTTCGCGATCCGCGAATCTCGCGAAATCGCTGTAAAATCCGCGAATCAGTGGGGACGAATTTTCAGCCAAGCAAGGGTTACAGCAGCAGGTGCAAAAGTTGAACCTAATTTCTTTGTAACCTTTTACAAAAGGGTTACAAAGAAATTAACTTTGAATTGGGCACCTGCTGCTAAGTGCTTCCTGGCGCCTCGTTGCCTACTTGCAACTATTCTCTGACCCTTGTAGCAGGGTCAGAGAATAGTTACAAGTAGGCAATGAGGCACCTGTCCCAGGAATTAAACCTCATCAGGAAGCACTTACAGATATAAAAAACAGGAAGAAGGGAGAGGATGGCAAATACACCCATTTGGAGTTGTCAGGAGGGGTTAAACTAAAAGAGACCTTTACAGCACAATTTTCATATGCATTTTGCTAAAAATAAAAAGTTGTATGTTCTGTAGTGATGAGTGATGCTGTGGTGGTACTGAGTGATGCTGTGGTGGTGCTGAGTGGTGCTGTGGTGGTGCTGAGTGATAATGTGGTGGTGCTGAGTGATGCTGTGGTGGTACTGAGTGATGCTGTGGTGGCGCTGAGTGGTGCTGTGGTGGTGCTGTGGTGGTGCTGAGTGATGCTGTGGTGGTGCTGAGTGATGCTGTGGTGGTGCTGAGTGGTGCTGTGGTGGTGCTGAGTGATAATGTGGTGGCGCTGAGTGATGCTGTGGTGGCGCTGAGTGATGCTGTGGTGGCGCTGAGTGGTGCTATGGTGGTGCTGAGTGGTGCTGTGGTGGTGCTGAGTGATGCTGTAATGGTGCTGAGTGGTGCTGTGGTGGTGCTGAGTGATAATGTGGTAGTGCTGAGTGATGCTGTGGTAGTGCTGAGTGATGCTGTGGTGGCACTGAGTGGTGCTGTGGTGGTGCTGAGTGGTGCTGAGTGTTAATGTGGTAGTGCTGAATGATATTGTGGTGGAGCTGAGTGATGCTGGGGTAGCGCTGAGTGATGATGTGGTGATGCAGAGGGCAGAAGGGCACAAAAAGCAGTCTAACAAAGGGCAGAAGGGCAGAAAAACAAGGGAAAAACGAGTCTAACAGAGGGCAGAAGGGCACAAAAAAACAGTCTAACAGAGGACAGAAGGGAAGAAAAACAAGGGAAAAACTAGTCTAACACAGGGTTACAAGTAGGCAATGAGGCACCTGTCCCAGGAATTAAACCTCATCAGGAAGCACTTACAGATATAAAAAAACAGGAAGAAGGGAGAGGATGGCAAATACACCCATTTGGAGTTGTCAGGAGGGGTTAAACTAAAAGAGACCTTTACAGCACAATTTTCATATGCATTTTGCTAAAAATAAAAAGTTGTATGTTCTGTAGTGATGAGTGATGCTATGGTGGTACTGAGTGATGCTGTGGTGGTGCTGAGTGGTGCTGTGGTGGTGCTGAGTGATAATGTGGTGGTGCTGAGTGATGCTGTGGTGGTGCTGAGTGATGCTGTGGTGGCGCTGAGTGGTGCTGTGGTGGTGCTGTGGTGGTGCTGAGTGATGCTGTGGTGGTGCTGAGTGATGCTGTGGTGGTGCTGAGTGGTGCTGTGGTGGTGCTGAGTGATAATGTGGTGGCGCTGAGTGATGCTGTGGTGGCGCTGAGTGATGCTGTGGTGGCGCTGAGTGGTGCTATGGTGGTGCTGAGTGGTGCTGTGGTGGTGCTGAGTGATGCTGTAATGGTGCTGAGTGGTGCTGTGGTGGTGCTGAGAGATGCTGTGGTGGTGCTGAGTGATGCTGTGGTGGTGCTGAGTGGTGCTGTGGTGGTGCTGAGTGATAATGTGGTAGCGCTGAGTGATGCTGTGGTAGTGCTGAGTGATGCTGTGGTGGCACTGAGTGGTGCTCTGGTAGTGCTGAGTGGTGCTGTGATGGTGCTGAGTGTTAATGTGGTGGTGCTGAATGATATTGTGGTGGAGCTGAGTGATGCTGGGGTAGCGCTGAGTGATGATGTGGTGATGCAGAGGGCAGAAGGGCACAAAAAGCAGTCTAACAAAGTGCAGAAGGGCAGAAAAACAAGGGAAAAACGAGTCTAACAGAGGGCAGAAGGGCACAAAAAAACAGTCTAACAGAGGACAGAAGGGAAGAAAAACAAGGGAAAAACGAGTCTAACACAGGGCAGAAGGGCACAAAAAACGAGTCTAACGAGGCAGAAAGAGAGATAAGTTATAACGGGGTAGACCCTACAAACTGTCTGACCTAGGTCAGTTAAGCAGGTACGTATAAAGTGGTCAGAGTCTGTTATTTTACTAAACATCAAATGTCACAAATAAACATAACATAACTTAAATTATAATGGTTCATAGATCCAGTGCGTATTTTATTATCATACATAGTTAACTGGATTCATTAGTATTCATCAGTGGGTACCCAAAGTCATTGAGTTACACAACCATATACACAAGCATATCAATTAATTCATTGAATCAAATGGTCTTATAGGCATGAATGTGACACAAAAAATCCATTTGTAATTGATCATAAAGATAGCTTGAGATTATCAAAAAACATCACACATTAATCACATGGTAATTTAAACAATGCGCTCGAAGTAAACAAGGAAAGGAGGTAGTTAGAAGGGATGGGTGTGATGGAAAGCGGTGGGGACTGGGTAAAGGTGTTGTGATCCTGTAAAAATCACAGTGAAGTTCGATGCAACCTTTACAGTCTGATTTAGATCAGTAGTTCCATAAAACTCTTCAACATAGGATCCGTATTACTCCATATCTTTAGTCCTATGTTTAGAGAAGTGGCGTGGTCTGGTCGTCTACGTTTCGACCCCTGGTATAAGGGTTAATGGGAACCTCATGCTGGGGTCTTCATCAGAACAAAGAGAACAGGAGCGCCTATGGATATTATAATAAGAATGAATATATCAAACTGATACCCTAATTCATTAATACAGTGGGACTGAACTAGGAATCAAATACACACTTTGCGTAAGGCCATCCAATGGCTCTTAGGTTAAGACCATCAAGGGTTCCTGTGCGGGAAGATATACCTGTAATTAATCAGAAGGTTCGGTTTTAGACTGAGGTGGAGGGGGAACCTCCCCTAGACACATATGAATGGATATGGATGAATAGTCAGATAGGGGGGACACTTACTGGGTCGTCGGAGCTTTCCAATGTCTATGTCTTGTATTCGCAAATTAGTCGTGTTCTCACGGTAGCCAGGAGGGTGCGCCAGACGTCACACTCCCCGGTGGTTTCTGGAGAATGAGATGAATTTCATAAGAGGGTCTAATGGGTTAAAACTGACATCGCGCTCAGGTAGCGGAACAGGGGTCTGTTCAAAATAGCGGTATAGTTACAATAAATAAGGACTCAATATACACGCCAGAGTTATGGCGAGTATCGTGTGCTGTTAGGTAGGCAAGGTTAGTGGTGGTTATAGTCTACTTATAGTCGGAACCCCAAAGGTGATAGAAGGAAAAACTCTGCTTTTAAGCTAATAAACATCCATAAGATGGGCCGCTTGCATTGTACACGGGGGCGGGTTGCGAGCCCTGGGCAATGACAAAGTGGACTGTGCATTGCATGACCTCTAAGTGGTATACGCTTGCGTTATTCGTAAATAATCATGAAGTCACCCTCGTCGGTCGTTATCGGCTATGCGCAGTGAATTCAGAAGCCGGTCGTAGATTAATGTATACGGCGTGTCAGGGTCGATCAGGGTTGCGGATTACGGGCTAGCGCTTACCTAATCTTCACCTAGAGTGGCCTGTATGTATCGTCCACGGTCGGCTGCCGGAAAAAGACTGGGCTGCCTCGAGGTGCAGCAGCAAGATACTGTCTGGAGGCTCGTCCAGTGGCAGCCAATCATGGGGCAGCACCCGGTCCTCGTCAGGGATCATGGTAAAAGATGTTATTGTAAGTGCCTAGGTACCCGATGCAGACGTGATAGAAAGCGCGCAGTGCCTCGACAATTATTGATTTAAATAGTTATAAAGTGATGACACAAAAAGATCGTAATTTGACATGGCTAAATCAATGTTTGCTGAGTAATTATGCCCAAAACAAGTTTGAAATATGCATACATAGGACGTAATTCTATTACCTGTGCAAAGACAAGAATCAATTGCATGCATCCTAGTTGGTAGATAATACATGAAAAGTACCTGTTACCTATGCAAAGACAAGAATCAATTACATGCATCCTGGTTGGTAGATAATATTGAACCTATATACATTACTTAAAGAGTATACATCAGACGTAATTGTTAACATTCTCTCGAGTGTGGTTGTGCCACTTTAGTCAATTAGCTCGGATAAGAGAGAGAACTCCTTAAAACAGCATGAGTAAGGGGAGCAAGTGGGCATAGCCAACCATTCGGTATGCAGGCAAAGTTAAAAACATAGTCCTAGAGATGGTCGTACATTATAGCTACAATGTATCTGATCTTAAAATACATGTAAAGGAGGAACCTTTGAACATACAGGCAAAGTTATAGACATAGTCCTAGATGTGATTGTGCATGGTGCCTAGGGTGTATCTAGTCTTATGGTACATATATAGAAGGGAATATCACAAGGCAAACCTAACTGTAGATTTGTATATTAATCAGGGTCAATCAAAGCCATCTGAGCAAATGTGGCATCTAATTCATTCAATCCATTACGGACGGAGTCAAAGGACTGCATCCACTTGCATTCTCTTATGTTCATGATAGAGTTAAGGTCACCCCCCCGTGGGCCCAGCGTGATTTTTTCAATAACAACCCACTTCAAGGATTCTGGTGTGTGGGTGTTTGCTAGGAAATGGTCAACCAAGGGTGCCCCTGCTGTTTGACATCTTACTCTACTGCAATGTTGCAGTATCCGATTTTTTATCTTTTGCTTAGTTTGTCCAATGTAGATGAGACCGCAAGGGCAAAAAATTGCATGGATCACTCCATTGCTATTGCAATTCGTGAATGATTTTAGCGAGACAGTCAGGTTATTGTGTGTAATCGTCTTGGTTTCTATGCATAGTGCACATGCTTTACAATTGCTACATTTATAGTTTCCAAGTGTGACAGGCAAGTTCAACATTGATTGGATGGTGGGGACCGGTGGACTGTCCAGCATGGAACGTACTACGCAGTCTCTGACGCTTTTAGCCCTTTTAAAAGCGTGCATTGGCGGGTTAGGCATTTCTATAGCATCAGACACAATGTTTCCAATATTTGTTAATTATTTTCCTTATTGCATGGCTCTTGCTGCAATAGGTAGTCACACAGATCATCCTGTCTTCTGGGGTGTTTCTATTTTTGGGTACAAGCAAGTTTTCTCTGTTGTAAAACCAGGCCCGTTTGCGTGCCCTTTTAACCAGCCTTTTAGGGTAGCCTCTTTCGAGCAGACGGGAGATCAGTTCATCCGATTCAACAAAGTAGTCCTCCTTCAGGGTGCAGTTCCTCCGGATCCGGAGGACCTGACCGAAGGGTAAGTTGTCACGTAAGGCCCGTGTGTGATGGCTTGAGTATCTTAACAACGTATTCCGCTCAGTTGGTTTTCTGTACAGGGTCGTGTACAAGGCTCCATCTCTTTCTCTGATGCTGATGTCTAAGAAGTCAATTGATTCGTTGCTGCAACTCAAGGTGAATTGGATGTCCTGCGATTGAGTATTAAGCCACTGAGTGAATGACTCAAGTTCATGTTGTTGTCCTGTCCAGATGATCAGAATGTCATCTATGTAGCATCGGTATTCTGAGATGTTGTTGAAATACGGATTCTGCGGGGAGAGGATGTGGTGTTCCTCATAGTCACTCATATAAAGAATAGCCAGGTCCGGAGCAAAAGCTGCCCCCATGGCTACACCTTTACTTTGCACGAAGAGTTTATTTTGAAATACAAAAAAATTTTTTGTCATGGCAATATCCAATAAGTCAATTAGAAATTCTGTCAGGACTTCTGTTGGTTGTGGTCTTGAAGCCAAGGCTCTCTGCATCGTTGTTAGCGCTGGGCCCTGGGGAATGCTCGTGTATAAGGACACAATATCCATTGTGACAAGCAGTTGATTGTTCTTGTCGAATGGTCGTTGGTCCACCAGGTTGATCACCTGCATGGTGTCTCTCAGGTACGTTGGAGTTGCTTCTGCTAGCGGTTTTAGAAAGACATCCACATATTTGCAGAGTGGCTCCAAAAGGGAGCCACAGCCTGATATAATAGGACGCCCTGGTGGTTTGGTGGGGTTCTTATGGACCTTGGGTAGGACGTAGATGGTAGGGATGCGTGGTTGGTTAACGTTCAAGTACAGACATTCTTTCTCAGTCAGGAAACCATCTTGTAGATTTCACTCAGCCACTTTTAGGAGGCTGAGTCGGAACGCCTCCTGATGGCGCAGGGCTTTACAACGTGACGCATCTCTCAGAGAGATGCGTCACGTTGTTAATACCCAGCACCATGGCACATCTTTTGTGCTGCCGCTGCGTCACAAAAGGTCTCGGTAGAAGGTGGCAGTGGTGAACCAGAGGGTGGCAGTGATGAACCAGAGGGTGACAGTGATGACCCAGAGGGTGGCAGGGGTGAACCAGAGGGTGACAGTGCTGAACCAGAGGGTGGCAGTGCTGAACCAGAGGGTGGCAGGGGTGAATCAGAGGGTGGCAGGGGTGAACCAGAGGGTGACAGTGCTGAACCAGAGGGTGGCAGTGCTGAACCAGAGGGTGGCAGGGGTGAACCAGAGGGTGGCAGTGATGAACCAGATGGTGGCAGGGGTGAACCAGAGTGTGGCAGTATGGAACCAGAGGGTGGAGTGGGTAAACTAGAGGGTGGCAGTGGTGAACCAGAGGGTGGCAGTGCTGAACCAGAGGGTGGCAGTGGTGAACCAGAGTGTGGCAGGGGTGAACCAGAGGGTGGCAGGGGTGTACCAAAGGGTGGCAGTGGGGAACCAGAAGGTGGCATGGGTGAACCAGAGGGTGGCAGTGGTGAACCAGAGAGTGGCAGTGGTGAACCAGAAAGTGGCAGTGGTGAACCAGAGGGTGACAGTGCTGAACCAGAGGGTGGCAGTGCTGAACCAGAGGGTGGCAGGGGTGAACCAGAGGGTGGCAGGGGTGAACCAGAGGGTGACAGTGCTGAACCAGAGGGTGGCAGTGCTGAACCAGAGGGTGGCAGGGGTGAACCAGAGGGTGGCAGGGGTGAACCAGAGGGTGGCAGTGATGAACCAGATGGTGGCAGGGGTGTACCAAAGGGTGGCAGTGGTGAACCAGAGGGTGGCAGTGCTGAACCAGAGGGTGACAGTGGTTAACCAGAGGGTGGCAGTGGTGAACCAGAGGTGCTGTGATGAACCAGAGAGTGGCAGTCGTGAACCAGAGGATGGCAGTGGTGAACCAGAGGGTGACAGTGCTGAACCAGAGGGTGGCAGGGGTGAACCAGAGAGTGGCAGTGCTGAACCAGAGGGTGGCAGTGGTGAACCAGAGGGTGGCAGGGGTGAACCAGAGGGTGGCAGGGATGAACCAGAGGGTGCAGTGGTGAACCAGAGGTGCTGTGCCCATACACGACTGCATGGGTAACTTCGCTATGCAAGCGGCCCGCAAACACGCAAAAAGCCCCGCGAACACGCCAAAAAACCCGCGAACACGTAAAAAACCCCGCGAACACGCAAAAAACAAAAATCCGCAAATTCGCACGAATTCGCGGATTTTGCGGATTGCCAATTTGATTTCGCGCGAATTCGCGGAACGCGAAAATCGCAAATTTTGCCCATACTTACAAACTATGCAGTCAAAATGCATATAGAACTCATGTTGAGGTCATTAGTAGGAATATAGGCAGAGACTGGGATTATGTTGTCTACAAATTTCTGTTAGCATCCAATTGCATAACCAGTCTGACAGGGAGCAACCACTGGTAGTTGTGTGGGCTTGTAGCGATGGGGGGCATGATATATCTAGGTTTGTGTCTCAGACTGCTTTGAAATTCAAGGTTCCAAGGGAGATGGGCCCATATTACCAGAAACCTCGAGAGCCTGGTGTAGAAAGTAGGCTGGTTTGAGTATAGGGCATATATGCTTTCCAAGACCAATGGTAACTCATCCAGGTAGCCATTGATTAGTATTTATACAACACACAAACAGGAATAAAGTGATAATAAAACACACAAAAAATACCCAGTGAATAAAATGATACCAGAATAACAAAAATGTAATTAGTAGAACATGAGATAGGCAATTTCAAAGGTGGATATAGCACCTAAAAGCACAAAGTGCTATTTGCGGTAATCTGGTTGTGCTTGACTGGGGGACGTCACAAGTTCAGGCTGCATGTGACAGTGCATGGCTTGGACAGAGGGCCAGGTAAGTCCGCTTGTAAAAAAAAAAAGTCACCTTCTCAAGCCCGGCACAAAGAGCCCAGTTTGCGGTGGAAGAGGACGTTGATGTCATGAACGATTGTTGTTAGAGCTTCGCGTTGCCAGTCATAGCGGGCTGTGTTTGCTGTAGAAAGAAGTGTAGGTCTCATGTTGCCAGTCACTGGCAGTTGTTGTAGCTTTAGGAATCGGGGTCACCAGAACTTTTTGTTGGCGGTAACGGGCCGTTTGGCGGTCACAAAGAGCCCAAAACCATAATGTTTTATGTCATAATGATTACCTTTGATATCAATATGGTCAAAGCACTGCAGACGCTCCCCTTTAGCAAATCAAGAGGAAGCACATATTGCACTATGATCTAGTTATAATATGGACAAATATTTGTATTCTCATTCCTCTGCCATTGTGTGCGCTTCTTGTTTACACTGTGATTTGTTTTATAGGTTTCTTATGTGTAACCTTGGGAGCAGCAATTGATTTTTTCTATTGGATTTGGTATTATGTATGTCTTACTATATATCATTTCAATGACAATTTTTTTAATTTTTTTAAATGTATCGTGGGTACCTTGTATTCTGTTCTTTCTATTTTCATTGCAGTTATGAGTCATACATTTCTTTGAATATAGTATATTTGTTGTTTTCTTTCCTTTTGAAAAACATTTTCCCAGAACCATTGTAGCTATTACAAATTTCTAAAAGTGACATTACCAAAAATTATGATTAAAAATCTAACTTTACCATGAAAGAGGGTTTTGAATTACAATTCATTTGAGTCCAAACTTGACATTCCTATCTGCGCCCAATCAAAAGTTAACTCCTATTAAATGTAATAAGGTAACTCAGTGGTATTCACTACCAGGACAAGCAAAACTAAAAAACACGTCCTATTTTTAAAATACAGCCCTACGGGCTTTTTTAGGCCTACTTTAGGGGCAGCTTATATGTATTACAAAGGAAGGTTTGGGCCTTCAAAAAGGTTCATGTTTCCAGGACGATTTGACAGTTTTAAAACTGCACTACAGGTGGCAATGGCAGGTTTGAGATATATTCAAAAGTGCTACTTAAGTGGATGGCATAATGAGTGCTGCAGCCCCACTAATGTTACAACAAAGAAGTGATGGACGGAATGCAGACAATGCAAACAATCCCCCCCCCCCCCCAGTCAAAAGATCTGGGTTAAATCCATTGTTTATTTTTATTTATTTATTTTAAAGGTTTTATATAGCGCTGGCTAGACCCGGAGGTATCAGAGCGCTTTACATGAGCATCAGATCATAGTTATAGGTTACATCGTTACAAAGGTTACACAGTTATTAGAGCATGGCAACATAGTTACTTGTATGGTCGAGATAAACAATAAGCACAAATATATAAGGGGAAAAGCAGGCAGGGGGAAAGATTCAGGGGAGGGGGAAGGAGCTGGGGAAGTAGAAAGGTAATGAAGGTGGGAAAGAGGAGGGGAGGGTGCAGGACACCGCGTGGGAAGAGGAGGGGATGGGCGACAGGGAACTCAAACTGGTAGACGGGTCAAAGCAACGTCCAAAGTCCAGTAAGCTGTCATCCCAGGGGGAGTGGTATCACTTCCCTATCTCGGTTGCGGGAGGCTCCCTTTATGCAGTGGACTCTCTCAGATGGGTCTCTGAGACTCCAAGGCCTACATTCTGGATCCTTCCCCAAAAAGGAGAGAGGGAGTGCTTTGGCAAGGGGTGCCATACCATACCTCAGCTGTGAGTGGCTCCCTTGGCGCAGTGGACTCTCTCAGCGGCTTCGCTGTGACTCCAGAGTATAAATATTGGATCTTTCCCCAACAAGGGGAGAAGGAGTGCTTAGTCAAAGGGCACAAAGGACAGAGGGCTAGGCAGACTAGCAAGCAAGATGAGAGATTCAGGGGAGAGGGGATAAGAGCTAGGGAGGTAGACAAAGAGAGAAAGAGTACTAAATGGGAACAAATTTAATTAATGAGTTAATATATAGCGCTGGCTCGACCCATGGGAATCAGAGCGCCTTACATGAGGAACAATAATGTTGCAATTCAAATCAGTTAAAAGTTACATAAGTATCAAGAAAAGCATTTAAAGAACATAGGGGACAGGGTGAATGGAGCAAGGAAGGGTAAGGGGATAGGGTAAAGGGGTAGGAGGAAGATAGGACATAGAGATGAGGGAACAATCTGCCCAAGGTCCGACTGGGTAAGTGACGGCAGGGGGGGAGTCCACAACCCATCTCCTCTTTAGCTATATGGTAGCTCCAAATCGCTAGGTCTCCACTTTCTGGGGTAAGTTCTGCAGGCTCCATGTCCTGATGTGTAGGCAGGTTAGGGGATAGGTTCAAGGTCTGGTCAATGTCCAATTGTTGTCCCGGGGAAGTAAAACAACGTGTAGGGGGCCATTATGGAAGCCATCTTGGGGTCAGGCAGGGGACTGTACTGTACACTGGTACACTGGTGGTCATCCTAAGGTCAGGCATCTGGCAGTTAAAGTCAATATCCAGGACAGCGGCTGCCAGAGAATAACAAATCCAGCGTGCACACACCATCACATGCACAGACATACACAAGCACACACAAATGTGAGCAAACACCCTCATATGCGCACTGACGCACACACACAAGCACATAGACAGAAAACATCCAAGAACACAAGCACACATAAAATCCCATGCTCTAATACAAAACACCCAAATACATGCATACGCAAACATCGTCACATGCACAGACATGCACAAGCACACACAAATGCGCTCACACTCTCATACACGCAGACATGCACACACATACAAGCACACATACAGAAACTATCAAAAACACAGGCACACATACAGTCACATGCTCCAGAACAAAAATACCCAAGGACGTACACACAAAATGCATGCACACACACACACTATCACACGCACAGACATGCACAAGCACACACAAATGCGCGCACATACTCTCATACATGAACTGAGAGCGCATACAAGCACACATACAGAAACATCTGCTCGCACAAACACAAGAACACATAGAATCACATGCTCTAATGCAAAAGCACCCAAATGAATGTCTACACCATCACACGCACAGACATGCAAACGCACACAGAAATGTGAACATAGTCTTTCATACACGCACAGGCGCACACACACCTACACATGTGGGTCCACACACACCCCCTCACACATGCACAGACGCACACACAAAAGCACTCCCATGACACATTTCTCCAGGACTGCCGCAGCATTGATGGCAAACAATGGCAGGTTTGGACAGACTAATGAAAGAAGGCTAGTTGTACACGCAGGAAATGGTTGAGGCCAACAAGATGGTGGGCCCAGAGTAAGAGTCACAGCAACCTTGGCATAAAATGGCGGCCCCCAGATCAGCAAATCCTGTGCAGTCTATTATGTGCACCATCTTCACCACCACGTTCACGTTGTCCCTGGGAACAGCGATGTTGCCCTCTCCCCACCAGGCCGTACAAACAGCCATCACCAATGTGGGGGAGGCAGTCTTCAGTGCCCACAGGCTCAGTCAGCTGCTCCACGTCACATAACAGCTCATGCAGCAATGCCCCGGCAGCACGTCCAGCAGGCCACAAGTACTGCTCGGTCCCTCCTCACCTTCTCAGCTGCTTCCACTAAGCCAACTTCGACGGTCCACAAGCTCAAGGATCCCAGCACTGTCATTGGGATGCCAAGGCAGGGGCCACCACGACTGTCGCATCTGAAGCGTCACAGAGAAACTTCAGCAAATCCCAGGCGGTGTTGTGGAGTGTGGCGCCAGCGTGGAGTGCACCCTAGCGAGGGGGAAGTACGTCAGGGGCACAGGCAGGCGCGGGCTTAATATCATCCAGGGCACAGGCAGGCGTGGGCTTAATATCATCCAGAGCACCCCGCGGGCACTTGCTGCTATATCGAACTAGGAGCCTCTGCATATGGACAAAAACACACGCAGGCCCTGTCCCTGCGCGTTTCTATGCACCGCCCGGGGTAGCGCTCCTCTGCAACCGCGGGTGGCCGACAGACTCGCGCCAGCGCCCCACCATGTCTGCCAGTATGTTGCCACCCAGCGCTTTAACCCACACCCCACCAACTCACCTCACCGACCAGGGATCTCGATGTGTGCACCACTACTCCCACGCCGCACCCGGTCCTCCTCTACTGGTCAGGCCACCGCCATGATGGATTAACCAGCCGCGCCGCCTCGGTATTACAGTTGATGATCCTTCGCTGCGTTTTCGGTGCTTGTGGGCTGTGTCGGTTCGGGCAACTCTCCCCTCCATTAAGCGGTCGGAGACATGGCGATTTGGTCGCGCTGGATAGCGGGACGATGTTCGATGTCCTAGATGGTCGGCGGAGCTTGTGCGACATCACTAAACAAGCCCAGTTTGGACCCAGCCATTGCAAATTAGTCTTGACCCTGTGCCTCATGGGAACAGTCCAGACCGTACTGCCCAGGTCCTCCCGGACCAGAAACAAGCATTCTTGGACCGGTTTCAGGGTATGTCACCCTTCTTCAGCCAGGCTAGCTTGAATCCAGTGGCACAGTGAGCAAGGGACCAGCGTCTGGTCATACCCATCCCACTTGAGGCGAAAAGTGTTACAGCAAACAATTGATGGACAAAATGCTGACAATGCAAACATTCTTCACCAGTCAAAAGATCTGTTTTAAATCCATTGTTCTTGTGCCCACTACACCACCCCAGTTTGGACCCAGCCATATACTGGAATCAAACTATCCTGGCTCAAGAGGGGCGAAATCCCGAAAACCGGTCCTAGGATGCTTGTTTCCGGTCCAGGGAGGAGTTGGCTGGCAGTTCGGGCTGGACTGTTCCCATGAGGTACAGGGTCAAGACTGATTTGCATATGGCCAGGTCTAAACTGGGGTGGCATGGTGAGCAAAAGATTGATGGATTTAACCCAGATCTCTTGATTGGGGGTGAATGTTTTGATTTGTTCTGCATTCCGTCCATCAATTGTGTGTCTTATGCTTTCTTGCCCTAAGTGCGCCATGTATGCCCAGACGTGGGTCCTGGGCTCACTGTGCCACTGGAATCAAGCTATCCTGGCTGAAGAGGGGTGAAACCCCAAAACCGGTCCTAGGATGCTTTTTTCCGGACCAGGAAAGACCTGGCTTGGCAGTTCGGGCTGGACTGTTCCCATGAGGCACAGGGTCAAGACTGGTTTGAATATGGCCAGGTCTAAACTTGGGTGGCATGGTGAGCAAAAGAATGATGGATTTAACCCAGATCTCTTGACTGGGGGTGAATGTTTTTATTTGTTCTGCATTCCGTCCATCAATTGTGTGTCTTATGCTTTTGCCCTAAGTGTGCCAGATATGCCCAGACGTGGGTCCTGGGCTCTCTGTGCCACTGGAATCAAGCTATCCTGGCTGAAGAGGGGTGAAACCCCAAAACCGGTCCTAGGATGCTTGTTTCCGGTCCAGGAAGGATCTGGTTTGGCAGTTCGGGCTGGACTGTTCCCATGAGGCACAGGGTCAAGACTGGTTTGAATATGGCCAGGTCTAAACTTGGGTGGCATGGTGAGCAAAAGAATTATGGATTTAACCCAGATCTCTTGACTGGGGGTGAATGTTTTGATTTGTTCTGCATTCCGTCCATCAATTGTGTGTCTTTTGCTTTCTCACCCTAAGTGTGCCAGATATGCCGAGACGTGGGTCCTGGGCTCACTGTGCCACTGGAATCAAGCTATCCTGGCTGAAGAGGGGTGTAGCCAAGTAAGCACTCTAGGGGTGTGCGCTGTAGTACAACGTCAGTTATTGTATGCATGCAGTCCACCACTTCCTCCCAGTATTTGGATACCATCCTGCAGTGCCATGCGAGATGCAGAAAGTCTGTGTTAGTCTGCACACAGCGCCTACACTGGTCTGAGTCTCTTATGCCAATTTTGTGCAAGTTGACAGGGGTGTGGTATGCTTGATCAATAACGTTATAGTGAATAATGCACAAATTACCGTTGGATGTGAGGTGGCCCGTTAGCATACATATTTGCTCCCATTCTTTCACAGGTATCTAATATAATATTCCATCGCGCAAGACTTGTGTCCGGTTCACGTACTGTTTCTTCTTGCACAGCCTCGTACAATTTAGTAATCAGTTTTTTCCTAGTAGGGGTTACTAATAAACGTTGTAGAGATTGAAGCCTAGGGGGCTCAGCAAGGAAACCCAGGTAATGTGCTCTGATTACGTGTTTCAGACGGTAACATGAATACTTACAAAGTGATATGGGATTATGTATGTACTCCAGGTCACACCCTAAAATATAACTGTACTCAGGATAGAGATCACACATATGTGTTATACCAACATCCTTTAATGATTTCATAGGACCTACTTCCTGAGTAACAGAGAGGTCTGCATGATAAGCCAAAGGAAGGGCAGGTGCGTAAAGGGGAAGCTTGTGTGCACGCTTACCAATCTCCTGCCATGTCGAGATGGTGATGTCAATAGTGTTTATCTCTATTTTTGGCGTGTGCCTATGAGTATGCGTTAGAATAATCATTAGTGGTATAGGATGCACATCCCCATCTTCTACTGCACCATGTGGTATGAAGTTGTGCGTTCTGAACCAGTAGTAAGCATACTTGGCTTGTGCCCAAAGGTAGTACACACAGAAATCCGGCGCAGCAAACCCGCCTTTGTCATAGGAGAGAGTTAGTGTATGTCAGCTAATTCTGGGCTGTCCATTCCCCCATACCAGTCTCAAGAGCTGCGTTCTCACTGTTGTGAAAAAATGTTGAGTGAGCTTTAGCGGAATATTACAAAAAGATATAAAAAATAACCATTTTAATTACTGCGATGCAGTCTGCCAGGGACAGTGGAAGATGTGCCCACTTATGCACTTGTTGCACCAACGTGTCATAAGCTCGGCCATAATTCTCTTCAGTGACAACATTAGGGTCCCGGTGCATCCATACTCCTAAGTACTTAACCGGATCGATTGCCCACAATAATAGGTACTCCAATTGAGGCTGGGATGTGACCATCGCCAATGGAATAATTACCAATTGCTCCCAGTTTATCATAAGACCAGAGAAGATACCAAATCTAATGTATTTGTGAAGAACAGTGGACAAATAATGCTGTGGGTCACAAATGAAGAGGACCATGTCGCCTACATACATCGAAATAGCGACAGGCCGATGATTAAAATTGAGAGCAGCTGCCCTATCTAGTTGGCGAATTTTACAGGGTAGAGGCTCTACTATCAGCGCAAACAAGAGGGGGGACAAAGGGCACCCCTGTCTGGTGCCACGCTCAATATTAAAAGTTTCTGAGGTGAGTCCGCCTACTTGCACCCTTGCCAATGGATCCATATATAGGATCTGTATCCATCGTATCAGGACATTCAGGAACTCCATTCTTTGCAATATGCGAAACATATAACCCTACTCAATGAAGCTGAATGCTTTGGCCGCCTCTAGCATGACAGCCGCTGCTGGCAACTCTGGGTTGAGAGCGTGAAACATAGCAAAAATAGTGCGCAGATTGTGAAAGGTGGAACGCTCTGGCACAAATCCGGACTGGTCAGGGAGTACAAGGAGAGGTATCTGAGGTTGAATTTTGGTAGCCAGGATCTTTGCTAATATTTTGGCTTCTAGATTTATCAAAGATAGGGGACAATAGGACTCACAGAGCGTGGGTGGTTTGTCTATTTTCATAAGTGTAATGATCAAGGCTTGCCTGACAGATGGAGGCAGGGTTCCGGAATCATGAGCCTCAGCATACATTTCTAATAAATAGGGGACAAGAAGGTCTGCGTATGTTTTATAGAATTCTGCTGTTAGGCCATCTGGCCCTTGGACCTTCTTGTTAGGGAGAGAGAGGGAGAGAGAGAATTGCTTCCCTGACATCTGTTTCATCTATTGTCTGACTCAGATATTCTCGGTGGGCATCCGACATCCATGCACAAGCTATGTCCGAGAGATATTCATACAGCTCAGTGCCATCAATCCCCTCTCAGGTAGTAAACATTGCCTCATAGAATCCTCTAAATCGATCGACGATAGACCTGAGGAGTAAAAAGCGCCTCTCCTTGGTCGTCCGTTATGTTGATAATTTGGTGGTGTTCTGATCTAAATTGCAATTTAGAGGCCAAATTCCTACCTGGTCTACCATCTTCACCGTATGCCCGAGCCATATGGCGGCACGCTACATACCTCGCTTCTGATTTGGCCAATTTGTCATATTCGACTAGCAAATCGTGTACACGGGCCAGTGAGTCTGCAGACGGCACAGTCATATATTGTTTCTCTAGTTCACGTAGGGCTTTCTCTGTCTGAGAAAGTTGGCCTCTAATGTCTTTAAGAATCCCCGACGCAGTGCTAATACATACCCCCCGAATTGTCACCTTGAACGCCTTTCAGACAGTGGCCTGACTCTCCACCGAGCCCACATCCAAGTCAAAATATTGAATAATAGCAGTTCTGACGGCGTCATTATAGATAGGATCGATAGAGCCTCGGCCCGGAAGAGCCAGGTAAATGGGCGGTGTGGATTTGTAGGGATCCGAATATTCAAACAGACAGGGTTGTGATCTTATAGCGTGCATGGTAAAGTATGTATGTGTGTGACCTATCCGTTAACCTCCTCATTGAGCAGCCAGTAGTCTAGCTGGGACCAACTATTGTAGGCCGGGTTGACATGTGTGCCCTCCGGAACTTCTGCATTATGTAGGCGCCAGACATCAACCAAACCCATTTCCACCATTGCGTCACAAGCGCATTGAGCCCCCCTGATAGAGCGTGCGCCGAACGGGTTGGACTTATCAAGATGCCGGTTAAGGTGTGTATTAAGATTGCCTCCCCAGAGAACAGCTATCTCAGGCCATTAACGCAGAACATTAGGCATGTGCAGAAAGGATTTTGGGTCGTCCACCACGGGACCATATATGTTAATAATCGTTAGCAATCTCACACCCAACTTGCCCTGTACCATGGCCCAGTGGCCCTCTGTGTCAGTGCAGGTGTGTATCAGCAGAAATGGTATGCCCTTTTTGATTAGAAAGAGCACCCCTCGGGCATAGGTAAAATATGAAGACCCCAGACGGAAACCCGCCCACCTGTGTGCTATTTTGCCTTCTGTGTGTTTACTTAAGTGCGATTCTTGCAATAAAGCAATCTGGATAGCATGCCTATCTAGGTATGATAGAACTTAGCATACTTTCTTGGGTGTGTTAAAACCGCAAATGTTCCATGTTAGGAATTTATACCCTTCACCCATTGTCCATTTTCAGGATTTCGGACATACTCTAAGAATTCAGTTGGTAATGTCTAAAGCAATCCGTACTGCGGACTCTATCTGCAGCCTGCAATCCGATCACAGTAGATGCATGTATACAAAACAGTGAACCCCCCTCCCACCACCAACTTCAGCAGCCCGAACTTGCCAAAGACATATCCTAGTAAAGTAGACAACCCCATTAAAAACAAAATATCATAGACCTTATTGAGGGGTACACCCATTGAGGGATGTAGCGGCACAAACCTCTCCCAGATGTGGGCGGAAGGGGGCTGCCACGATAAATGTAAAGCTCCTGGGCACGAACCATCAGGGCAGACCCAAACGGAGAAACATATGAAGCACCCGCCCAAGCAATAACCAGGTGCTATAATACCCCTGAATTCCAAATTTGTCCATACCTGTAAAATGGAGAAGTCTTGTCTGTCATATGTGTATTAATAAAAAAACAATTATATGAGTACATAATGCAGACCCTTAGCAAAAATACAAATCACATATGTCAACTGAACAATAAAGATGCGTTAAATCCTGCTCGGGCCCATCCGATAGATCAACTGGTACGGTTGTACATAACAACAGCATTTATCAAAAATATGTCATCAGCAGTGATGGACATCGAGGGCATACAGAGGATTTACGGATCAATCATCGACATCAGAGGTATTGGCTGGAGATTGTCGCTTGCGTCGTAAGGATTTGGCGTAGTCCATGGCTAGCTTTGGATTTACAAAAATCTTAGCATTGTCCTCCACGCCTATGCACAGGCTAGCGAGGTAAAGCATTGCATATTGAATCTGTTCCTTCACCAGTAATTTGTTGACCCCTTGGAATTCCTTCCGGGCAGCCTGAACCGTGGCCATGAAGTCGGGATAAAATGAGAGGACGTTGCCTTGATAGTTTATGCGCAGGATTGTATCATGGTCTCTGAAATTCAGTAAGCGTGTGACAATCGGCATGGGGGGAGTACCGGGGGGTGGACGCGCCGCCAGCAACCTGTGAGCATGCTCGATGGTGAACATGTTAGAGAGGTTTTCAGCTCCACATATGTCGCGGAACATGGTTTCAACGTAATCCTCCAGACGTCCTACGTTTGTCGATTCTTGCATGCCTAAAATGCACACATTATTACGCTGAGAGCAGGCTTCTATGTCCTCATTCTTAGCTTGTATGACCGCCAATAGTTTTTCCATATCTGTGGTCATGGCGGCAACTTCCTGTAGGCCATCTTCGGTATCCGAGATGCTTGTTCCACCTCGCCAATTCGTGCTGCGTGTTTAGTCATTTTTGTTGAAATGTGGTCCACAGCCCCGCCGTTGAGAGCCTCAATTTTACTGTCTATGGATTGCAGACTGGCTTGGATGGCTAACAGGGTTTTCTCCAGACCAGTAGGAGCCTGGGAGGCAGAGTCCAGCTCCGAGTCCGAGGCCGCTGTTTGCGAGGATTTACCACCCTTGCGTAGTTCAAAAGTGAGTCTGGGTTGGTTCTTTTCTCATTTGCGCATGGTGATTGAGGCAGCCAGTTACAGAGGGTCCTCCAGTAATCTATACCAGGCACCGAGACCAGGCACAGGCCCACAATGCAAAGTAGGCTGAGGGATAGAGCAGATCAGGACATGCTGTGCACCCGTCGCAGCGCCTACTCAGCCAATTAAGTGCGCTCAGCGCAGATGCATAGAACTGAGAGTGTCCACCTCTGGGTCTAGGCCTAGGATTGAGAGTGTCCACCTATGCGTGCTCCCAGTCTTTGCACAATTCAGCTGCCAACTCAGACCATTAGTCACACAAGCAATATGCATCTCCCTGGTGCTCAGTCTGGTATGGTGGGCCGGTCACACCCATGCAGTGGTGCGTTCACTGGGCTTCTTCGAGCGCCGCTGAGATGCCGCCACTGGGAGTCGGAGTTCCACAGGGTTCTGTGTTGAGCCCGACTCTTTTTAACATCTTTATGACCCCTTTGGCGGCACTCGTGGAGGCTTCGGGGTCCCAGATCGTGTCCTATGCGGATGACACACAGCTTCTCTTCACCTGCAGGAAAGATCAGTCATTTGACGGGGAGAGCATCCGGGGATGTCTGAAGAGGGTCTTTGACTGGTTTCAGCAGAATGGTCTCAAGGCCAACTCCAGTAAATCAGAGGTTCTGCTATTTGGCTGTGCTTCGGAACCAGAATGGCGTGAGTGGTGGCCTGTGGACATGTGCCCCCCGCCGAGTCATCTGCGGCTGCCAAAAATCTGGGAGTCAAGGTTGATAATAACCTTACGTTCAGATCGCACATTCTTGGTCTGACGGGCACCTGTTTTGGCATCCTAAAGATGCTCCGGAAGTTCCTACCCCTGCTTACAGAGGAGCATAGAAAGATCACTGTCCAAGCTCTAATAGGATCCAGACTGGACTATGCTAATGCTCTTTACTTAGGGCTTCCGGATTATCTGATCCAAAGGTTGCAAGTGGCGCAGAACTCTGCGGCTCGCGCCATTTTCGGCCTTCACAGGCGGGCAAGAACATCTGGGGTGCTACAGTCACTTCACTGGCTCCCTATCCGAAAGCGGATAATGTTTAAAACCTTGACGCTGGTGCATAAGGCACTCTCTGGCTCTGGAGCTAAGTATCTGCAGCGTAGACTGGCCCTCTATCGTCCGGCCCGCTCTCTGCGGTCGGAATCTTTGTTCATGGCCGTCGTGCCCCGCGTGAGGAAGGCTCGCACCGGGGGTCGTTCCTTCAGCCTTAAGGCTCCCCAGCTGTGGAACTCTTTGCCCCTTGCTCTACGTAGCATTTCTAGTTTGCTCCTGTTCAGGAAAAGTCTGAAGACCTGGCTTTTCAATCTTTAGGTTGTTTTCTTTTCCTTTGCTCTCTTTTTCTGTTTACTGTTATGTTTTTTAACTGCTGAGTCGCCCTCATAAAGCGCCGGGACACTCTTGTTGAGTAGCCGTGCGCTATACAAATAAAAGTTTAACATAACATAACATAACATAACAATACGCCCATGTTTCAGCAGCAGGCCTCAGACACCAACCAAGCAGCACTGCCAGAGGAAGTCCAAGAGAGGTATAAGGTCAGCGCTCTCAATAGTAGTGGAGGCGGGGGCTACAAGCTGGCCCTACAAACGTAATTTAACAGGGCTGATCCGGGATTATAGCTACTATAGTGAGCATTAGATAGCAATCCACAGCATTGATGATGTCCTCGCACCCCCGCAGTCTATAACGGCCCCCACTGCGACGAACGCATCAGCGTAATATATAGGGCACAATCCAGCAGGCATGAGATATCATGTACTCACAGAGGACGCATCCCCCGTGCGGCCTACCTTGTTGCGCCTCTCAGCTCCGGCAAGCGCACGTCTTTGAGCTCCCCAGCATCCGGAGCAAAGAGCGGGGGGATCTCGCAGGCCTGGACGATTGACAGCTCTCCACGGCAGCAGCACTTGTCATGGGCCGTAGCACCCTGCCAGACGCTGCCAGTCGCTGCCGCAAGTCGCACCTCGCTCTTCTAGTGCTGTGCTGGATTCGCTGTCATCAGCCGAGCAGCCGCCATCAAGGTCGTGGGCAAAACCTCTAATGCTCCTCTCTCGGAGACCACAGCCAACACACCAACACAGTTTTCACCGCTCGATAGCCCTCAGCATCAGCAATCTTCTCCAACCAGTAATCGACTCCGATAGTCACGCTAGGAGCAGGGTATTTAAAGGATATTTGCGACGGCCGGCAGAGCTACACTACTGTGGGGCCATCTTGCTGCGCGCCAAGCCACACCCCCGTACAAAGCTAGACATACACTCAACCCCATCTTTGCCTCAAGCCAGGGCCGGCGCTAGGCATGGGCAGCGTGGGCGGCTGCACAGGGCCTCGCACTCAGCCCACCAGCATGGGGCCACGCACCAGTGATGTGTCCTGTTGTTTTCCTGGCGAACCTTTACAAAGAAAGGTGTCGCCTGCAATTAAGGTCCATTTGAGGGGGCCCCCTCCCTGGGCCTCTCATGGTGGTGTCTGGAGGCATTAGGGGAGGGAGACGGAGACGCTCCCTCAATTGCAAGGAGACCATTCACAGACACTGTTGGCGGCCCCTTGTCCAGCATTTTGGCGCCCCCACAGTTTTAACTTTTAGACCACAATCAATTCTCACACCTATCGGACTGAAGGTGTGAGAAATGCTTGTGGAGTAAAAGTTAAAACTGTGGGGGCGCCAAAATGCTGGACAATTGGCCCCCCACAGTGTCTGTTAATGGTCTCCTTGCAGGGGGCCACTTATCTAAATTAGAGGGGGGCTCGCAGGTTCCCTTTTAGCCCAGGGCCTCGCAGATCCTAGAACCGGCCCTGCCTCAAGCAACAGAATCAAATTCACCCACATCACAGAACGCACCTGGAAAGGGGTGGTATGACTTCAAGCATAAGATATATGTAATTCACAAAGAAAAAAGGAGAGAAGCTGGTTTGTACTTCTCAACTGAATTTCTAATGTAGTCATTCCGATTGCTCAAGAATTTCTTAGTAGGATTGTAATTTTTAAATGGGCCAGCAGGCGACACGTAGTTTGTTCAGGCTATGTACGCACATGAACATTCTAATGGCAAAATAATATATAATGTACCTGAATGTACAAGTTTCATAAGTAGTGCAATCTGAAATGTGAAATCCTACCAGACTTCATTTAAGCGCATAAGGCATCTGTTTAGCATGAGCATCCATGTTCAAGTACATTTAATGACGTAGGATCGCACCCTGGGAAGCAAGAGATGTCTGCAAATTGACAAGCATATGCTCTAATGACTAACGATATTGAGATAATCAAGCCACTTGAAAGAACTTCAGTCTCAAGTGAAATTCTCAAAGGTGTGGCTACAGGTGCAAGGGCCTGATTGTGACTTGTGTAATACTTTCATTTGGGGTGAGGAAATGGCACATATTTAAATGAGGACGTAAGTGATAAAATGCATGCCAGTTCTCTGAAAAGCCAAGGCATTCCTCCCTGAACACAACCGTATGACTCAGTGTCATCAAGATGCTGCAGTTACCAGCTCACAAGCATCAAAGACATATACTTCAGATCATTTAAGATCATGTCACACACTTGACCGAGGCCCACCTGCCTACAGACATATTGATGTCCCATGTGACAGACTCTACCCAAGCCATCATACGAGCACCAACGTAATTAGAAATTATCAGCCCCACTTATTCCTTCAATCCACTGGCAATATCCTGACATGTGAGCAACCCTGCACAGTCCTCCCTCACCAGCTGCACAGTCATTAACTTCATTTGTGACTGAAGCTATTTCAGCTTTGTCCACCTTCAAAAATCAAATGTGAAGAGATGACTGACTGACTGTACCACATTCTGAGTTCTCAATCTGATGTACTACTGCTCTGACCAAGTGTTATCATTATGTTTTGGTACCAGCTGGATTGGTATGTAACTGTGCCACAGGACCACCTTGAACTCCAGAAGCACTAGCCTGTCAGGTGGTTTACTGCATGAGCCACATTGTCCATCAATACATACTGAGAAATAGCTATTCATTATAAAACCTCAAAATTCCAAAGGGGAGCTATGGATTGCAGTTAAAGTGGTGCACACAAATACATTTTACCATGTCATGTGCACAAGGAGACCAAAGACGACCCTGCAACAAAAGCATTTAAACATGCATCCACAGAGGAATTGAAACTATATTGCTATGTTCACTTGGGCCACATGGGTGTAGGTCTAAACATTAAACTATGACCCACTGACACGAATCTGAGGGTCTACAAATCAATGAAACCAGATATTATGTGGGGAAAATGCAATGTCCCTGTTTAGTTGTACTGCAAGGTCATTAGTGGGTCACCTAAGGCAATTAAACCTGTTCTAGAAAGATTGCAAATAAAGGATTTTGTCAAACTAATTAAGGTATTAATTGGTAAATTACTTTAGATGAATGACATTTATATTGTATTGACTAATACTGTGCATAGGCCACACCTGAACTACAACAATTGAGGTAGTACACAAACCTTAGTTTTCTCCCAGCAATTTTCACTTAATGGTACCTCTTATTTAATGTTACCTTTCTTGGTAATGTAATTATTTTTATAGAGATGAGCTCAAAGAAAATATGTCCTGTTTGCTAGTACATACCTATTAACGGGGCAGTTGTCAGCTGTTTGTGAGAGGTGGCACAGGACCGTTGTTACCTGGGCAAATGCCCTGTTCAGTATTGTATAAATGGCAGCAGGTCATCAGTTACCTGTTATCTGTATCCTTTAGATGCAAAATGATGCACACCAAGAGGAATTGGGGCACATCACAACACTTTTCAATGACCTGTTTACTGCTGTGTACAGTGGGAGAGGGCAGTTGCCAGCTATCTCACACGTCCTTCACCCTGTTTTTGTTTGTAAAACAGGCTTGGGACATGTGACAAGTAGCACAGTGGCCTGTTTTTAATTAATTTGTGCAAATGGTCATATAGTGCCTGCCCCAGCACAACAACATAGGGCTTCCATCCATTTGTCCAAGCCGACAAGGGAAGTGGGACGACTGACAGTAATGCAGTACCATACGATAAAGTGGAATGCCTCTGGCGAAAGCAGAAGTGGTGCATTTAGAAATAGTGGAATGGGTTCTGATCCCTTATGGATGATCCTTCTTGTCTAAAACATAGCAGATCTTGATGGAGGGAATGATCCATCTCACAAGGGTTCTTTTGCACAGCTTTACCTGGTCATCAAGTTATATGGCTTTGGTGAGGACCACGTAGTAGTTGACCCCCTGCCTAGGATTCAACCAGTCGAACCACTCCTTCTCCTTAGTGGGATGGGGGCAGAGGATAAACAGTTAGAAGGGTGATGGATTGACCCAAGTGAAAAGAGGTTACCACGGGGCAGATTTACAAGCCCCTTGCAACACTTTAGGCTGCCGCTGGGTCACTTTTGTGACGCAGCGGCGGCATTAAAAATCCGGCTAATTTTCAACATGACGCCTCCAGGGAGATGTGTCATGTTGTAAAGCTGTGCGTCACATTATACCTGCATCAGGTATAATGCATGCAGGGTGGGCATTCCCACGCAGGAAAGCCTCATAGAAGTGACACAGGGAAAGCTACAAGATTTCACTGCGTCACTTCTAGGATGCCACTGAGTCAAAACCTTATGCCTGCTTGAAGCTGGCATAAGGAGTGACACAGTGTAGTGGGAATAGGCCTCAAAATGCATTGCTGAAGTTGCGTCAGGCTTGCAACACAACTCTAGCAATGCATGACTTTTGCTCCAACAGATGCACCAGAATTTCTGACGCATCAGTCAATCCTTGCGCCATGGTGCACTGCATTGGAAATACGGAGCACCCATGGTGGTACAAGGGTTTCTCAGGGTGGCGGAGGGAAAGTGACGCATCTCTACAGGTGTGTCACTTTCTTGTAAATCGGCCCCCACTTCAGCAAGGAAGGCAGCCCTGATTAGCAACACCAATTTGGGAGGGTAAAATGAGGTAAAAAGGGGAAGGAAACTAAGTGTTTGTAACTCACTCAGCTACCTGACTGAAGTGACAGCGACCAAAAATGCAGTTGGGAGAGTCTATCGCCTTGTTATATTATGTTAAATCCACAGCACAATGAATCACACCCAAAGGTGTATCTCGGGAACTTGACCTCCACATGAATTGCATCTAACAATTAAAACAGCAAGTTTTTAACAATCTTTTGAACTGAGCAAAGTCCAAACAGCAGCGAAGGTGACCTGGAAGCTGATTCCACGCCATCAGGCAGTATAAGAAAATGCTCTGCCCCCATATCTTGAGGCTTGATTGCAGGGGTTGGATAGAAGTGCTATATCACTAGATCTCAGTCTGCGAGAGGGACAGAAGTAGTGTAGCTTGTCTTTAAGATACAGCTATGAAGAAGCTCAAATGGAGTCCTCATCAGAAAGGACAAAGCCATATTGAGGTTGCTCAGGAGTACCACAGATGATGTTGGAGTAGACATATTAGTCAACTCCTTTGAAAAAGCATAACAATGGTGGATTTAAAAAGGGATAACTGGTCTGGCAGGCAGAGGAATGCTGACGATGTGTCAAATTCCCCTTCGCGGTTCATATCACACAACCCCTCTGGGCAAGGGAAAGTGCATACTGCAGGATCTGCAACAGAAATAGGAGGGTGTGGAACTGCTGACAATGATTATTTTCTGAGGAAGCTAACAAGTCCACCTGAGGAGTACCCCACTGGGCAAAGATGTCCTGCACTACCTCCAGTAAAAGACACCACTCGAGGTTGGCAAGGTAGCACTTGCTCAGGATAGTTGCTATGACATTCAGAGACCCCGATTGGTGATTGGCAGTGAGCCAGATCCCCTGGTGGTGTGCCCAAGACCAGTCTCAAAGTTTTCAGGCAAAGGAAGTGAGCATATACTCTTCCTTGGATGGAGGGGTAGAAGGCCTTGAGCACCAGCCAAATCGCCTGCAGTTCTAACAGGCTGATGTGAAGACACTGTTCTTCTGGAGTCCAGAGACCTCTAATCTCTAAATCCACCATGTGGACTCTCCATTCAAAGGTGGATGCCTCTGTCACTACCCTAGAAATGGGCGGAGGGACAGTGAAGGTGATCCCGCAGGTCGGGTTCACCTTGTTCCCCTACCAAACTCTGCTGGGGAGGTTATGATGGAGTCTGAGAGGTCTCCCTATACTGTAGCCACTGCTTGCAGAGGAACCACTGCAGGGTCCCCATATGCCAATTCGTGTGCAGGACTAGGAGAATGCTAGGAGCCAGCAAACCAAGGAATCTGAGATCTTTAGGACTGGATCTCTAGCAACTTGCTAGAAAGTGGAATCATATCCTGGATGTCAGATATCCTATGGGGTGAATGGAAGGTGTGGCACCTTCCCTTTACCCCATAGGATTTCTGACATCCAGGATATGATTCCACTTTCTAGCAAGGTGCTAGAGATCCAGTCCTAAAGATGCATGGTGGTGTGCAGAACTTATCCTATGAACTGGAGCCATTGGGAAGACCACATGTGGGATTTGGGTTCATTGACTGACATACCCAGGGATGCTGTTGACTGCAGATGGCACAAAACCACCTCTGGAGATCTGGCTTTGATTAGCCAGTAGTTCAGGTACAGGAAGATGGGAATGCTGCACTTTCTGAGATGGGCTGCCACCACCATTTTTACCCTCATAAAGACTTGAGGTGCTGATGTTAAGCCAAAGGGTAGCACTGCAAATTGGTAATGTGTAGACCCTACCATAAATTACAAGTACTTCTGAAGTGACAGCATGATAGGGATGTGAAAGTCTGCATCCTGCAGTTCTAGTGACACCATCCAGTCTCCAAGCTCCAACACCAGCAGTACTTGAACTAGGGACAGAAACATGAGCATTTTCTTTTTAAGAAAAAAGTAAATGGCCCTGACATTTAAGATCAACACTTCTTTTTGGGTACGAGGAAGTGACGTGCATAACATCCCTGACCCTTTTCCTGTCCCGGCACTAACTTAACTGCTCCTTTCTGTAGGAGTGCCACCACCTCTTGCTGTAGTATGGCCAGCTGGTCTGGAAGAAGGAGTAGAAGGGTGGAGGGGGGAAATGAATGGGGTTACCACATTCTATAATTGAGAGAACCCATTGAGACACGCATTTGCCATTCTTCTTCGGCACAAAGAATGTGCGTAACAACTTCACTGCTCCTGTCTGTAGGAGTGTCGCCACCTCTTGCTGTAGTATGGTTAGGTGGTCCAGAGAGGAGGTAGGAGGGTGGAGGTAGGAAGGTAATGGTGCAACCCATTTCCACAATTTAGAGGACCCACTGGTCAGAAGGATGGAATTCCATGCTGTGAGAAATAAGGTAACCAGCCCTCCCAGAGGCTCCCAGTGGTATTGGGGAAGTAAAATGAATTTTCAGACTTTCCGCTGACTGACACAATACTGTCTAACAAGTGGCTTTGGCTGTTGCTGAGCCTGAGACTAGTATGGCAGTCACTGGTGAAATGAGAATCCCCTCAGAAAGCCATGATAATGCTGAAATTGTTGATAATGCTTGGGGGGGTAGAGGGTTGTAGTCTTAGGGGAATGGTCTATGGCTTTACTGGTTTAGAACCACTCCAGTGCTGAATCGAAAGGCAGATCAATTTGGTTGGCCTGGATGTCAGGAGAAAAGTTATAAGTTTAGAGCCAGGTATGCCTCCGGATGCAGATGAAAGTTGCAACAGCATGGGCCTTGGATTCCGCTCTGTTCAGCCCAGATGCAATAAAGTAAAAGTAGGTGTTCTGGCCATCTTGGTTGTCTTCTTGAAAATGAACCCTCATGTATTCCAGTACATGAGGTACCACCATTTGTGTCGTATCCCAACAGGCATGGGTGCAGAGTGTGAGAAGGTAGATTGCATTGAAGGACTTCAGGGCCATGCTCTTCGTTGAAAAAGCATTCTTCCTCCAGGCCTCCAGGTGCTTTGATTCTCTGTCAGAAGGTACTGACCATTTGAGCAAGAGGCTTGAACCACTAGACACTTAGTAGAAGGGTGCGTGAGAGAAAGGACATGCCATTGGTATATTACCATTAGTTTTGAAGTCTGTCATTGGCAGTTGTGGATCCAAGAACTCAGCAGCATTTTGCATTACTTCATGAAATAACCACTTCGGGCACTGGTGGACCAGTGGAGAAATCCATAGTCACCTTTGGGGAGGTGTGCAAAGCACTTGCAGAACACAAGCCTTGGAAATATTGCCCCAAATCTCTATCAACACCAATATAGTCATAATGAGAAAGATTCAGGGGATCAGAGTCTGTTCCAAAAATATCATGAAGCTGTCTGCTGTAATACTCTACTATAAGTCATTGTGTCTCAATGCATGACCTGCTCTGAGGCATGAATTAGGTGACTGCTACTTTGTGTGTCCATTCCAGCGTCATAGGTGGAGATTGAGGTGGAGGTGGCGCTGGTGGATGTGGATGTGGAGCAGGTCGCTATACAGCTGCGGTGATGTCAACTAACTCGATTTCCAGAATCATTACAAAGTCCTTACCCCCTACCTGCGGAGTGAGAGCTTTGAATTTTTCCGGATCCAATCTGACACCTGGGGTTGTTCTAAAGGTGAGGAATCTGCAGGTAGAAGAAGTCATCAGAAACAACATTACCCTCTGAAAATGTGTCAGAGGCATTCCAGCCATTATAGCTATCTGGTTATTATTATTTATTTATTTATTTATCTAAAATTCTTTTTATTGAACAGATGCTTCAGACATAAAACAATACGACACATGCACGGAATGCAATGAAATATACGTCGGTTAGCAGGGTTCCACTTTTCCCAAATGCCATTCAGCCTACCATTGTACTCATCTGAGTCCAGAGTACTGTCTTTAACCTCATCTCCCTTTCCTAACGCTGGGTTGCCCTTCATGCCTCCGAACGCTAACTCCTGTATTTCATACAGACCCCAATATCTTTTTCCATTTGCGTGGGCAGCCTCTACTCTGGTATATTGTCTCTTCCGCTCGTTGACACCAATCAGGATCCTTTTTCCAGGCCTCGCGTGTTGGGGCCACCCCAGCACCCCATGCAAGGGCAATGTTCCTTTTGGCCACTCCACCTGCTGGAATAATCCATGTTGTCGCATATTATGGCCAGACTACTTCCCCCATCACTCCCAAGATGTGCCATCTTGCTTCAACTGGGACCTGTATTCCCATCACCGTCTCCATTACCTGGGCAATGCCACTCCAGTACCTTTGAATCTGGGGCAGGATCTTAGGATATGGAAGAATGTACCATTCTCGCTGCACCCCCTCCCACACTCCTCTGAGTCACAATGACCTATATGATACTGCACTATCCTTAGGGTGTAGGACCTATGCAGTATACAAAGCTGAATCATCCTGAACTGTGCCCTTATCGCTATTTCCCTAGGGCTCTGTGTGGCTTCGGCCCAGTCATCATCCTCCAAAAGTCCCACATCCGATTCCATTGCCGCCCTTATGGAACCCAAACAATCTGGGGAGTTGTTTATTAGTTTCATGTTTGTGAGGGATATGGCTTTATCGATCATTGGGTTGAGTAAAAGTCTATCTTCCAGTGAAGTGTACTCCAGAAACAGCTCCCAATTCCATCATGTGACATTTGATGGCATGTCGCAGTTGTAGGTACCTGAGGTATTCTCCTGCCCCTTCTTAAATTCCATCTGGAGACTAACAAAGTCAATAATTTTTCTTCCTCTCCAGACATCTTTCAAGAGGTCTATCCCTATGAGGAGAAGTGTGGCTCACTGGTTAGAAGCGGCAGACCCTGAAGCAGAGGTCGGCCCGGGACCAGGGTTCAATTCCCGATGCGGCAGAGTCTTGGGTCAATGTCCGCGGACTCAATAATTCTCGCTTAGGTGCCTACGCTAACCATGGGTCCCACTCTGCAACTCTGGGCAATAGCTTGCTTAATCTCCACAACGGGCCCAGCAACGCCGGGGATGCCTGGCTTCACCTTGGGGTGCCTTCTCACAGGGAAAGCCAGGACGGGTTCCCCAGCGGTATACAGCACCAGGACGCCACGTAACGAGGTAACAGTGCGCTTTACAAGTATACATACATTACATTACATTATGATTCCCAATTTGTTAAAGCCTCTTAGACGTCTAACCTCACCTAGGAAGTCTCCCTCCCACAATGGGGTTTGCTCCAGAAGCCTGGCCTCCCAACCCAACAATTTTGTTGCTTTCCTCCATGCAGTAACTACTGGCTCTCTGTGTGTGTTGAGAGTGTTCTATTGCGATTTTACTGTATAACTCAGCCTGATAACTGCCTTTCCCCATTGCTAGCCGGTCAATCCGGTATGCAGGCTCCTCGATTGGAGAAAAAATCCACACATTAATATTTATAAGTTTTGCCGCCCAATGGTATTTCCTAATGTCTGGAACAGCCAGCACTCCTTCATATACCCCTTGCTGTAGCTTCTTCAGTGCAATCCTTGGGCTGCCACCCCCCACAACAAAGTGTGCTGTTCTGCCTCAACTGCTCGGAAGAAAGCTTCTGGTATTTATTTAATTATTTGTTTGTTTGTATAGCGCTAGAATCGACCCCCGAAGGGGTATCTCTGCGCTTCAGTGGAACATGGGTGGCAAAGTGACTCTAGTGAGTTAGTAGGTGAGGAAAAGAGTGGTCTTGAGCTGCTTCCGGAATTTTAGATGGTCTAGACACTGCCTACGGGGCAGTGGCAGTTCGTTCCACTAGCGAGGGCCAAGATGGGATAAGGCCCTTCCTTCTAGTCTTGCTCTTCTTACTCGGGCACCAGTAGCAGGTGTTTAGTGCTCGAGCAGAGTGATCTTGAGGGGGCATAAGGCATGAATTTCTCAGAGAGATATGAAGGTCCTGAGTTAAGCAGTGCCTTATGGATGGTGCTTGTACAATTGCACAGGAGTGATTACCCGTCAACCTTGTTGGGATTGGGGTAGAGAACTATATAAACAAAACAGTATCCCAATTGGTATAATTTGAGGACAGTTAGTGGGGACATGAATACCGCATTATCCAGGAAGGAACAAGGAGACTCAATATGATTTTAACGTGTGCTCAAGGCATCATTTTACTCAACATATTTAAAGGGGATAGGCAAGTACAATTACAGTTAATATCAGCACTGCGATTTCCAATTGAAGAGTAAACAACCCAAAGTTGTACAAGGTGCACGAGTGAAACAAGTGAATAACACTGCGGCGACACAAGTGACAGAGTGATCAGCGTGGGCGGCGCAAGGTGCTGTCAGCCACCAGGAGTCATCCCAAGCTGAAGGGTTGGAGCCCAGGATGAGGACCTCCGTCTTGTCCGAGTTCAGCTTCAGATGGCTGGGCTTCATCCAGTCGGCGACTGCCTTCATTCCTTCGTGGAGGTTGGCTTTGGCTGTGATGGGGTCCTTGGTGAGGGAGATGATCAGCTGAGTGTCGTCGGCATAGGAGATTATGTTGAGGTCGTGCTGTCGGACTACGTGTGCGAGGTGGCCATGTAAATGTTGAACGGCGTTGGGCTGAGGGAGGATCCCTGGGGTACGCCGCAGATGATCTCGGAGGCTTTGGAACAGAATGTGGGGAGGCAGATGCTCTGGGTTCTGCCGGAGAGGAAGGATGTGGTCTAATCCAGAGCCTTGTCTCGGATCCCTGCGGCGTGGAGGCGTCTGTGTAGTGTGCGGTGGCAGACAGTGTTGAAGGCGGCAGAGAGGTCTAGGAGGATGAGTGCTGCCGTCTCACCGTTGTCCAGCAGGGTCCTGATGTCATCGGTGGTGGCGATGAGGGCAGTCTCGGTGCTGTGGTTGCTGCGGAACCTTGACTGGGAAGGGTCCAGGATTCTGTTTTCTTCGCGGTATCTGGTTAGCTGTCTGTTGACCTTGGCAGGGAAGGGGAGCAGATACATGGGCTTGAGGTCTCTTGGGTCTGCCTTAGGTTTTTTGAGTTGGGCGCTGATCTCGGCATGTTTCCAGATCTCTGGGAAGGTTGCGGTCTCGAGGGAGAGATTGATGATGTTGCGCAGGTGGGGTGCGATGGTGCTGCTTGCTCTGTTGAAGATGTGGTGCAGGAATGGATCCGACAGAGAGCTGTGGTGGATTGAGTGCATGGTCTTGATGGTGTAATCGATGCTCACGCTGGCCTAGGGGGTCGTGGTCGATGGTGTACGGAGTGTCTGTAGTGTTACTGTCTGTTGGGGCTGTCTGGGTGTTGAAGCCGTTGTAGATGTCTGCTATCTTGCGGTGGAAGAAGGTGGCGAGGGAGTTGCACAGGGCTTGCGACGGCGGGATGTCGTTGGTGTTGGAGCGGGGGTTGGAGAGTTCCTTCACGATGTTGAAGAGCTCCTTGCTATTGTGTGCGTTGATGTCGAGGCTGTCTTTGAAGGAGGTCCTCTTGGCCGCCCTGATGAGGTGGTGGTGGTTGCGGATGGCGTCCTTGTGTGCTGCGTTGCTGTCCGGAGTTTGTTCACTGTGCCATTTCTTCTCTAGTTTCCGGCAGGCTTGCTTGGAGGCTAGGAGTTCTGGGGTGAACCAGCTGCCCTCTTGCTGGTGTCTCTGTGGGGGGGAGGTTCTTCAGGGGGCAAGGGTATTGGTGCGTGTAGTTGGTCTTCGGTGATATTGCTCCAGCAGCGGCGGGGGATCTGTTGGGTGTGGTGGTGTGTGCTGGGTTTTCTGGAAGTGGATGCAGCGGTGGTCGGTCCAGAGGAGTTCGGTGGTGTGGCTGATGGAGACGTACAGGCTTTAGGAGAAGACTGGGTCGAGCGTGTGGCCGGCGGAGTGGGTGAGCGCTGTAACGAGTTGCTTCAGTCCTAGGTTGGCGATGTTATCGATCAGGGTTGTGGAGTTGTTGTCGTTGTTGTTCTCAAGGTGAAAGTTCAGGTCTCCGAGGAGGATGTAGTCGGTGGAGGTCAGGGCGTGCATGCTGATCAAGTCGGCGATTGAGTCGCTGAACTGGGGGCGGGGTCCAGGGGGGGCGGTAGACGAGGGTGCCTCTGAGGGTGGTATTAGGGTCTGTGCGGATCTGGAAATACATGTGTTCGGTGGTGCTGAGTGCGTCGTCGGTGATAGTCGACACCCTGATGCTGTTCTTGTAGACGATGAGGCTGGTGTAGCTGCAGGTGAAGGGGCCGTGTGTGCGTTTCGGGGCGGCCTTCAGGCAGGTGTGGCTCCGTCCGGTGTTGTGAGCATTCACAGAGCTGGCGTCATAGTGGCGGCAGTCGTCGTGGTGGGTGCGGGGGCCAGGGGTTCTGGCGCCAGCGGTGCAGCCGCGCAGCGGCAGGCATATATGGGGGGGTGGGAGGGAGGAGCAGCTGGGAGGCGGGAGGCGGGGGCAGTGATTGGGCAGTGGGCAGTGCCACAGGGGACCCAGCGGCAAGGGCAGTGAGGGACAACAAAGGTAACAGAAGGAAAAAGGGCACAAAAATCGAGGGTAATACGAGTGGCACAGAAGGCACAAGGGCACAAAAATGAGTGGCACAGAGGGCAGAAGGGCACAAAAAACAAGTGGAGCGGAGGGCAGAAGAGCACAAAAAACTAGGGAAAACTGAGTGGAACAGACGGCAGAAAGGCACAAAAACCGAGGGAAAAACAAGTGGAACAGAGGGCAGAAAGGCACAAAAATGAGGGAAAAACAAGTGAAACAGAGGGCAGAAAGGCACAAAAAACTAGGGAAAAACCAGTGGTACACAGGGCAGAAAGGCACAAAAAACAAGGGAAAAACCAGTGGAACAGAGGGCAGAAAGGCACAAAAACCGAGGGAAAAACGAGTGGAACAGAGGGCAGAACGGACAGAGAGGCACGGGGGCAGCGAGGGAAACAGAAGGGAAAACCAGGCAGAGACAAGGGGGCAGCAAGGGGAACAGAAGGAAAGACCTGGCAGAGAGAGCACGGGGACAGCGAGGGGAACAGAGGGAAGAAAAAGGGTCATGGACCACCTACAGGCAGCGGAGGAAGACAGGCAACAGCAGTCACAGACATAACAATGAAAATAAAGGCAATACAATAAAAGCAATAAAGCGGAGGATGAACAAACCTACCTACGACCTACCACTGGCCACCAGGGATGAGGTGCAGGTGGTAGCCTGCGGGTGGTGGAGGGCCTCGAACGTCCTCAGCAGCGGCAGCTGGGGCAGGGAAGCACTGGCGGTGCTGTGCGGAGGGAGCGACCTACCTGGTGGTTGTCAAGGGTCGTCTAGAGACTTTGTCTATCTTAGTCTCTAGGGTAATGCCCAGGACTTGGATGGTCGTCATTATTGCTCCTAGTGATGGCTCCGCTGCCCCTCTTTTTTGCCACTTGCTTCATCTTCCTGCGCCGATTGTCACGGAAATGCATATTTATCCAGCTTGTTGGTTTGTACTGGAAGAACACCTTATGGCTTCCTATGGCAGACTTTTCGGTGGGCTGCATGGCCTCCAAGGTTGTGCACTATAGCAGCTCACTTACTCAGTCCCTGTGGCTTCCCCTCCATGTTCTCTCTCTATACCTGTTGAGGCACACCTCAGTCGTTCCTTTAACACCCCCTGAAACCAATGCTGGTGTGGCCTGTAGACGCTTCTTGGAATGCCAGTGGTCCCTCTTACACTATTACTGTCACCTCTGTGCTCTCCTCTGTGAAATGCGCAATGACTATTCTTTCGATATTGCCCCCAGTCTCTGTGCGCTATTTTGAAGCCCGTGAGGGGAGATAGAGAGGGCCCCTTCCTCGGCCCCTCAGTCAGCATCTTTTATTCCTGCGGGGCAGTTGCCACACCTTCTGTCCTGGTTGACACCTGTGTCGCTAAGGGTCTAAGACTGATTTGCATATGGCTGGGTCTAAACTGGTGTGGCATGGTGAGCAAAAGAACGATGGATTAACCCAGATCTCTTGACTGATGGTGAATGTATGAATTATTCAGCATTCCATCCATCATTTGCTTGTGTAGCTAAGGGGGGGTCCGTCCTGCCCGCCGGTGAACCTGCCATGCCACTTTCTGGTGCTGGAGGCTTCCTCCTTGGGCACCCCCCCAGTGTTGCCTCTGCTTCCTATGGGTTCTGTCCAGTTTGCAGACTCTTTCCTCCTCACTTCCCTCCTGGCAGGCAACACTCCCACCCCTGATATCTTACCGTGTTTGGGTGGCCCGCTATTATCACCAATGAGGGATGCCCCACCCCATCCGCAGCACAGTCTGGATTAGGTGGTTTGGGTTCCGTTAAATGAGGGGGACATAACTCCCGCCGGTCTCCCGTCTACTTTTCCTCCATAGCAGCTCACTTGCAGTCTGCTATCTGGTGTCGGTGGCGCCTTCCCTGAGCTCCTCCTCAGCGTGCTGCCTCTTCCTGTGAGTCAGAGCCTTGTCCCAGGCTCTCATCACCACCCTCTGACTTTGTTCCTTACTGGTGGCGGGGACGTTTATGTGCCCAATGATTTCTTTTGTCAAATCTGGCTGGCACACACTGCCACAGTACGTCAGCCTCCACTCGATCACTTGTCCCGGCTTTGGTCTTTGCTGAACGGCCTTCCTTCGGCACGAGACGCCGCGTGATTGCATCTCCACCTTCCCGCGATCTCCGGCCCGTCACCTTTTTCTCGCTTGTGCTGAGTTCCGGATTCAGATGCCCAGCACCGGACTCATCGCTCCACCTTTGCAATGCTGTACGTTCGCTAGTTTTCACCGCATATGCTGGATGAATGTCGGATATTTCGGGTACTGGATGAGGCCGCTTCTGAGCTCCTGATTTACGCTGCCATCTTGGCTGGCACCAAACCATGCCCCTCTCTGCTTAATATTTATGCAAAATGTATATAATGTTCTTAACCTAAAAAACATGAATATTACAATATTTTAATATCTACATGTAATAAACTATAAACATATTAATGTAGTTGTGCTTACTTTACTATCAAGCCAATAATAATAGTAAGCATTGTTTTTACTGGAAAATTGTATCTAACAATGATACTTTCTTTTAACTCTTTACTGTTACAATTGTATAACTGAATATTTTATTTTTTTATTTTTAACAAAAATGTATTGTTATTGAATATTTAGTTTAGTTATCCAATGTGTAAATGTTTATTCAGTTAAAACATAAGTATTATTTTAATTTTACATGTAACTAAAAAAGTAAACTCCAATTTAAATAAAATCATATTAAAAAGCAGATATGTAAAATGTATTTAGCAATTATATAAAATTGTTACGATACCAATGTATCTACAGTCTGCAAATGTTAGAAAAAGTGCATACATTGGATTAATAATCTAACTCTAGTTCCACAATGTTAGACCTGTCTGGCTTTTTGCGTAGTCCCTCCCATTTATTATTTATTTTGTCCCCTTTTTGCCCCTCATGCTCTTATTAATTTTTGTGTCCACTAGATTTTTTTAAGGTGTTGGTCTAGGGGATAGGTGTTCTTTCCCCCTTCATAGTCTCTCACCTCAGGCCTAGAGGCCTTTTCTGACAGGGAAATTGCTGGAGTCACAAAATGGTGGCTACCAACTGTCTCAACTGTCATACCCAGAACCTGTCCCATAGAGTAGAATAGGGCGTTCCAGAACCTTCTGGTCCCTTCTGGACTTCTGAGGGTCAGCCTATAAAAGGCAGAATGCTGGTCAGCCATTTTGTCTTCCTGAGAGAGTCAGCTGGAGGACAGGCTGTAGCTTAAGGTGGGGGTAGGCTAGTCAGAGGTTTGGACCTATTGATTCACCACCCGTCCTCCCTTGGGTTATTTGTCCTATCCCTGCTGCTTTGAATGGCTGGAGACCCTGGGCGCCTGACTAACCCCTAGCTTAAAGATAGTGGGGTGTAAACAGGAGAAGGAGACTGTGGCGCTGTGGAGCGCAGTCCTCTGCCCAGTGGAAGGAACTCTGAAAGAATAACCCTCATCCCTTGACACCAGCCTCCATTCAGTGTTGAGTGGTAAAAGGACTTTGTAGGGCTAGGAAGTGGGAGCTGAAGTGAGAAGAGATCCAGCACTGTTCCTACCTTCCTGGGTGTGGGGGAAGGCTTGTGCCCCTGTGTCCCAGAAGATCCTGGCCGGACGTGCAGTCAGCTGATCCCCTGATTTCCTTGGGAACTGACGAGGGGTGAGGGGTGCCGGTTTCTTTGAGGCAGCGCCGCCTCGGCTGTGAGCGGGACCCCTGGGGCACTGTTCGCGCTCCGTGTCAGCGCTTCCCCGGGATCCACTGAGCCTGAGAAGCCTTGCGAGGCTTCCCTTCGTGAGCGAGACCCCGGGGGCGCCTACCGCGCTTCAGACGCGTTGCCTGCAGCGCCCCGGTTGTCAAGGGAAAGTGAAGGCGCCTTCGCGCATGCCCAATACGTCGCAGCCATCCCCTCAGGAGGGGCCTAGGACCGAGCAGGCCCGTGTGGAAAGCGTCCTTCCTGGGAGCGGGCGCTGTGTGAGGCAGCACCAACGTGAGCGCTACCGCGCATGTCAGCGAGAGTAGTGGCCCCGCCGATCATCACGGAGGAGCGCCGGCTGCCTCAGCAGCCAGAGTGAGTGTCCCGCCTTCTCCCTCTGCTCGCGCGCCACATGGAGGAGCTGGCCGAGCAAGGAGGGGGAAGCTGAGGGGCCCGGTGGCGGCCTGGGGGTATTGAGAAATCGGCCTACCTTCCGCTCGAGCGCCAAGCAGAGGAGCTGGCCCGTGTGGGGAGGGAGAGCAGGGGAGCTTTGAAAAGCAAGAAAGCCCTTGCCACACTCGATACTTTGGCCATATCGGCTGTTTTGCCCCATTACTTCTGGCGCAGGACGATTCCAGCATCGACAATTACAAGTAAGGAGGTAAACACGTGGGGGAGTGACTTTCACAAGATTAACTGGTGTCATAGATTGAGACTCTGGCCCCGGGAGTACAGCGTCCATGAGGAATCCCTGACAGGGCTTTATTGAAAGCTGATTCAAGTGGTTATAACCAATTCTTCTTTAACAAGCTAAGAAGGGGAATTGTAGAGTCATCCATGTAAAGGAAATTACTTACCTGATCTAACATAAGTGCTGATCTTGCCTCTTTTAAAGTAATGCTGTAATGAGAGATGCTATAGAGTAAAGCAGAGTACAGTAAATGCATAACTGAGCTATTGAAGTATAAGAGTTACCTGCCAGTTTTGGTTAAGAGGTCTGACTAAATGTAATGTACTGTAAATGCTGGTTGTGAATGTTTTAGAACTTAAAAGTGTAGTTAATGCTTCCATGACAAACTGAAGTGCCTAAATTGTAAATTTTGAAACCAAAGAGCAGAGTATATTATTTTTATAAACCAGTACATATTTTTCCAACAAATTGGTGTAGTGTCCTTTTTAAGTGTTATTGCGTGGATTTACTGCTGGGTGGTCTGCAACCTTCACACTTGTGCCTCTAGAATTGCATGTCTTACCCTAGGCCAGGCTACCCTAGGTGACCTGACATCCCAGGTTCCAACACACAAACATTGGGTAAAGTGCATAAATGGGTGAGGGCACATTTTCTAGTTTAATTCCTCTTTCACAAATATTGGGCCTAAAACTGTGAGCAAGGGAAGATCTGCTATTGCAACTCCAGTCCAAGAAACACTGAGGAAAGTGCAAATATTGAGGTAGTAGCAATTATTACTCTAACTAAGTGCAACATTTGGAAGTAAGATTTATTTTTAACTCCATTCCCACAAACACTGTTGAAAGTGAATACATTTGGAGTGGGATTATGATTTACTATTCTAACTTCTGTCCCCCACATATTAGAAAGAAAAGAACACAAATTTAGGGAGTATGATTAAGGGAGTAAGGCTTTTCAATCTACCTCCAGTCCTGACAAACAGTGTGGAAAATTAAAAAAATTGTGGAAGTGAATAAATGTGGATATGAGACTGCCAAATAGACTATCTCAATTCCATTCCTACTGACATTTTTAAATTGGTTAAACATTTGTGTATTTCCTGACTGAAACCCAAATGCATTTATTTTAAACAGAATCAGAACCGCAAAATATATTTTAAAATAATTTTAAACAAAATTAAAAATCCAAGATATATTAATTGGATTTTTAATGGAACCCTAAAACATTTCCTAAAAATATAATATTACTAAATGTATTAGAAAAAATACATAAATTATGCTTGAACCATCCAAAAAGTGATATTACGTAAATTACTACCCACCAAATTAACCAATAAACACCACAGTCTGCAAAAGAATCATGAAATATTTATAAATCACAATAATTAAAAACAATGCAAAAATAAAATATATCAAGATGAATAAAAACATACAATGAAATACACATATAACAACTTGAAATTTAAAAAAGTGCGCAGAACAATATTTAACACAAAATGTTAAAATAAAAAAGAATATTACTGCTAAGAAAACACATCTTTACATAAAAGAAATGCAAGCATAAACATGTAAATCACAATATTAATGTCAATTAATTGGAAATATCATGATATTGTTGTATTCTATATATTTTGCATTACCATTATTGACACACAGACAAACATTGTATACTTACATTTGATATAAGGTTCCAAAATATTTTTGCAGTCTGGTTTCCCACAATATTTTCATAGAACAGAATGTAGGTTTCAAAATTCAGGTACCAACCATTCTATACAACACAGCCAAGGTAGAAATATTGTATTGTGATGAATTAAAAATATGGAGATTTAATTGGGAAGTAATTGATTGAATTTTGGAATACCAGGTGTATGACTTGTCACTATCTCCCTTCATAATTCATTTCCTCTATTCAACTCTTCTTTCCCTCAGTTCCTTCAGATCTTCAAAGGTCACTGAGTACCTCCATCCATCACCTACTTAATCGCTCACCATATCCCTTTAATCTTCAAGCACTGACAAAGAGCATTATAATCGTAATTTTATAGAAAATTCTAAAATTGGCTCTAGCCAGATAAGAGACAAATTGATAAATCTTAATTTTATATCTAAACAGCTGTGCTGGTCGCTTTCTGTAACAAAAAGCCACTAAAATAGCTTTACCAACAGATGTCTGCTTCTTCTTTGAAAAGGGACAATGATATCTGTAGACAATTGTCTGTCCACCATGAACCTTGATCGATGACCCAAGAACTTACACTAACAGTATTCTGCACATTAGTATGTGTCATAACCCTTGGAATGAATAGCCCCAGATGCTGCATTACTCTCGACTCATCATACAATGGGGAAAAGGGAGCACTCTGAATACACATATGGATAATGAACACTTTAACATGCAAAACTGAGTGCTAATTTATTTTAGTTATCAAGGATGAAGGCAGCTTTGAAATGTCAAACAATTACTTTTTTTCCCTTGCTTACTCAAGATGGCCTTTCAACACCTACCTGAAACTGAATGGGTCAGGTCATTAAAACAAGAAAGGGGATATAGTAATGTATTTGATTTGCATTACATAATTAACAGGAACAATATCTATTATTAAAATAAATAAAAACAATGCACAATAATGCGTACAATGTTCAAAGTAGGGGGGTTGAATTGCTGTGTTCAACAGGTTTAAGAATATCAGTTATCAACACACTATCATACTGCACATACAGTACGAAGCCTTGAATACATTTGTTTTATGAGTCTCTAGAGTCGTTCCAACTCTAAAACAGAATATGATCAAAACTGTTCAAATAGTTCAGCTTGATTTTAATACACATTATACCTCACCCTGAGTATTTAAATATTTCTCATTATGGGCTGAAACGGATCTCAAGCTAATTTACAAAACTCAAAGAATCCAAAGTGGTGCAAGTATGAGAAAAGAGATACAAGTTAATGACAATGCTCGAACATCACTGTATAACTGTATGAAGTTGGGTGAGGACTTCAGCCCCCAGACTGCTTTGCTGCCTGCCTCTTCATCCCTGCACTCAGAGGTCCATCAATTACAGCTGAGGGTCCCGCAGCATGGGACGCTCACGGGCCAAGGGCGAACCTGTCCCATGCCCGTCAGTACCCGGATAGGGCTGGGCCACCCCTGAACATCTTCTAAAGTGACTTTCTCTGTAGCAGGAGAGTATTAAATATAGCTATTTTGTGGGCTTTTACCAATTACCCATGTACACTTCGATAGCTTTACATCAGATCTTTTGCTTATTTCTCCCCTGAGGAGGCAGCCGGGGGTTCTACAAATCTATCCCTGCATCTTGGTAATAATATTTTAAAAATTGTATATATTTTACTAGTTTGTTTTTAAATTGCCACATTTAAGGGACTCTCGAGTGCAAGAATAGCGGTGCACCGAGGTTTGCTGTACTCGCTTTTCATACATCCCCGGCACAGCCGATTAGGGTGCTGACGACGCGGGGTAAAGGCTGTGGGCGCCATCTTGCTGGGAGAAAGGGTTGGCGGTCCAGTTGCAGGAAGCCTCCCGCCCTCCCTGATATTTAAGGGGTGGTGCTCACTCGGCACAGGACTTTGCTTATTTCTCTCCGGAGGCGGAAGCCGGGGGTTCTACAAATCTATCCCTGCATCTTGGTAATAATATTTTAAAAATTGTATATATTTTACTAGTTCGTTTTTAAATTGCCACATTTAAGGGACACTCGAGTGCAAGAATAGCGTTGCACCGAGGTTTGCTGTACTCGCCTTTCATACATCCCCGGCACAGCCGATTAGGGTGCTGACGACGCGGGGTAAAGGCTGTGGGCGCCATCTTGCTGGGAGAAAGGGTTGGCGGTCCAGTTGCAGGACGCCTCCCGCCCCCCCGCCCTCCCTGATATTTAAGGGGTGGTGCTCACTCGGCACAGGACTTTGCTTATTTCTCTCCTGAGGTGGAAGCCGGGGGTTCTACAAATCTATCCCTGCATCTTGGTATTAATATTTTAAAAATTGTATATATTTTACTAGTTCGTTTTTAAATTGCCACATTTAAGGGACACTCGAGTGCAAGAATAGCGTTGCACCGAGGTTTGCTGTACTCGCCTTTCATACATCCCCGGCACAGCCGATTAGGGTGCTGACGACGCGGGGTAAAGGTTGTGGGCGCCATCTTGCTGGGAGAAAGGGTTGGCGGTCCAGTTGCAGGATCCCTCCCACCCTCCTCTATACAGTATAAATTAACGATGTCCTTCCGTCTGCGCAGCGGGCGGGTGCAGCGGGCGGGTGCAGCGGGCGTGCCGGCGGCGCGCCAAAGGCAAGCCCGTCTGCGCCCGTCCGCGCCAAGATCGGGCCAAGGGCCACAACCCAGGGACCTCACGGCAAAGCTCGCCACCTTTCCTATTCATCCCTAATGCTGACTGATCTTCGCCCTGCTCCCACAGATAAATGCACTAAGTTTCACCTAGGCTCAATCCCAGATATTCCCTCTCTTGAATGCTCGCATTGTCAGGCCACCATACCGTTAGTGAATAATTCAACTCATGGTATTAAACAGAAATATCCTAAAAAGACGATAATAGCGCTTACTAATGTCCGCTCATTGGGAAAGCACAGACAAGAAATATCAGACTTAGTTAGAGATAGGAATATTGACATCATGTTCTTGACTGAAACATGGATGGACAAGTCGTCTGATCCTGATCTCGTGATTGCGGTCCCAAGTGGATTTAGAATCCATAGATATGACAGACAGGGTAAAAGGGGAGGTGGGATAGCTATAATCGCTCGAGATACGTATAATATCCGGACCTCACTGATACCCGCTGTCACTTGTGAAGCAATGCAATTTGATATCCATCTATCCCCCACGTACAATTTTAGGGGACTGTTGCTATATAGACGGCCAGGAGCACGCTCCGGATTTCTCACTGAAGTCGGTACCATCTTGGAATCGCTGGCAATTGAGAAGTCACTAACAGTACTTGGGGACTTCAATTTCCATTTAGACAAAACTGAAGATAATGACACACTCTCTCTCCTGTCTGAAATGGAAATCTTGGGGCTTTCTCAACTAGTAAACCGGCCCACACATGAAGCAGGGCATACGCTGGACGGTATCTTCTCCAATCTAGAAAACTTTCAAATAACCAATATCCTCCCATTACCCTGGTCGGATCATCATGTAGTTCTTGGTGTAATCACAACTAATGAGGCCTTCATTTCTAGGACACCCCCTCTTAGTCGTGAACCTTTCAAGGCATGGAAAGACATTAACATCCCTAACCTCACAATTCTACTTGATAGTACTAAACCAAATTCGTCTGATGATCCGGATATTGCCTTTAAGCAATATCACGACTGGCTAAGTCAAGCCATTAACGAACTGGTCCCGCTCAAATTGATAACCAGTAACAGGAAGGCCCCTTCAGCTCCTTGGTTTTCTGAGGAATTAAGGAAGCAGAAACAACGCTGTAGAAATAAGGAAAGGCATTGGAGGAAAAACTATGATGAAGAAAGTAAAAATAATTATAAAGAGCTGTTATCTCAGTACAAATCCATGATTATAGAAGCCAAAAAAAAGTATTTTAGAGAGCAAATAGAGAGTGCAAAAAATTCCAATAAAAAGCTATACGATATTACTAAACAACTGGTAGGAAATGCCCCTGATCTTAATCCCCCCGCTTCACAAATCTTTTGTGACTCATTAGCATTATTTTTCTTCACAAAAGTGAATGACATTTATTCAGCCTTCTCCTCCAATGCCACGCATAGTACAAAAGCTGTATAGGCTCCCTCTTCTAGTAGTGCATTTTCTCAGTTTGTGGATATCACAGAGACTCAAGCCAGAGATATTATAAGCACTATTAAATCGGGATCAGCTCTGGATCCATGTCCTTTAAAAACTCTTGTACCGATTATGGATTCCCTGATTCCAGCTATTACACAAATATGTAATGCTATGTTCAGCACAGGAATATTCCCTAGTTCGTTAAAAAAACCCTCCTGAAGCCCCTATTGAAAAAACCAGGCTTAGATAAAACAGAGTTGAAAAACTACAGACCGATTGCCAATCTTCCATTTTTGGCAAAGGTTGTGGAAAAGGCAATGAACACCCAGTTAACAGCGTTTATCGAGGAACATCATCTACTCGACGAGACCCAATTTGGGTTCCGTAAGTTCCACGGAACAGAGACCGCACTGATTAAGGCTGCAGATGACATTAGAGTCATTAGAGACCAAGGAGGCTCAGCACTTCTGGTGCTTTTGGATCTCGCTGCAGCGTTCGACACGGTCGACCATCAGATTTTGGTCGATCGTGTCGAAAAAATGGGTATTCAGGGGACAGCTAAGTACCTACTGGCCTCTTTTCTGAACGATAGATCGCAGGCGGTGACGCTGGGATCGTTCCAATCGGCTAATTTATCCCTGCCGTGTGGGGTACCTCTAGGTACATCCCTTAGTCCGACACTATTTAACATCTATGTGTCGGACCTAGCTAAAACCATCAAAGCACACGGGATGAACCTTACCTCATACGCAGACGACACACAGCTGGTTCTGCCCATCAAAAATGATGGAGAAAAAGTGGCAGAAGGTCTTAAAACAGGTATGCTGGCAATCGGACAGTGGATGTCTTTAAACTGTCTAAAACTTAACTACAGAAAAACGGAGGTAGTAACCTTTGGACATCTATCTCCTAGCTGGTCCCCCGTTTGGTGGCCAACATCTTTCGGAATCCTGCCAAAGCCAACTCCTAAGGTGAGGAACCTGGGTGTTATCTTCGATAGCGACCTCAATTTTGTTGCCCACGCCAATCAGACTGCTGCTACAGCTTTCTACAAATTACGATTGGTGAAAAAAATCCTTCCTTTTCTTCCAAAGAGTGTAGGTAAAACTCTGGTAAGCGCTTTAGTTTTATCGGCATTAGACTACTGCAATGGCTTGTTTGCCAATGCCCAGATTAGGGTCATTAAGAAAATGCAGACGGTCCAGAATGCAGCGGCCAGACTTCTCTCCGGAACTCCCAGGTATAAACCCATAGCCGATACCATCAGAAGTTATCACTGGCTCTCCATTGTAAACCGAATTAAATTTAAGACCCTATGCATAGTTTATAACTCACTGCATCAACAAGCACCTCAGTTTCTGAGAGAACAGTTAACTCCATACCGTCCCTCAAGACCACTTCGCTCCTCCAACGATAATGATCTGGTGGTGCCCCGTACGAAAATGGTCACTTGGGGTGATAGCCACTTTCGGGTTGCGGAACCAAAAGTATGGAACACACTCCCCCAGTTTATCAGGACCAGCCCCTCGCTCATGTCATTCCGGAAAAAATTGAAAACGTGGTTGTTTAATCAGTAATTGCCAGAACGCAGTAGTGGAGAAGTTTGCAGTAGTAACAGCGCCGAGACGCCTACGGGCATTTGTTCGCGCTTTATTAAATACCAATAAATAAATAAATCTTTGATTATATAAAATATGGTAGCGGTCAGCTATTTATAGTATGGGGAAGAGGGAAGCAGAATCTACCATTTATACTGTCCTTTCTTAACCAGAGAGTTGGAATGCTCTCCGAAGAAATTTCATGTGCCAAGGTTGAGCTGATCTGGAACCACCAAGTTGGGAGCCAGACGCAAAGCCAAAACCCCAGGGCAACCACTCCCTAACAAACCTGACAACGGCACAAGAAAGGCTCTCTCGAATCTTCTAACTGTTAACAACATCAACAACCATACTCCTCCTGGGACAGATAAGGTTGAGAGCAATGTTTTAGAGCTGTTTTATAATTTGAAACTTATAATTTTAACTTCCCTCGATACTTTTGAAACACGGCTTACTGCTCTGGAGTCATCAGTTGGAAGGCTACTATTATCTAGTCCAGCTGTTCAATCATAGCGCTATTAATGGCCCGCAGCAGTAGCCCATCACTTGCCACATGAGGCCTCTTCTGCAGAATATTCTTGTACCAATGTCATCCAGCTGCCCCAAGCTGCAACCCCTTATGTTCTTATTATGGTGGATGTTCCCCCTTAAGAAAGCAGGTTCAGGAAAACTATGGGCAGCTCAAAAATAAAGTGGTCCACTGGTTGGCCTCTAGGGCTTACTCGCCCCAGCCCTTATCCAAGCTCCTGTCAAACAAAGTCATCATGGTACTCAGAGTGGGCTGGATCGGCCCCTCTCAGAAGATGTTTTCAGGTGACTGTATTATAGTCAATTTTAACAACACTGTGTAGCAGGACGTATCCTCAACACTCTAGGGCTCCAAGATTTCACCATGGACTGAATCTCAGTGCTCCCACTGGGCATATTTTATCCACCCCACATTGCAAGTATACCACTCAGTAATCATTTTGAGAGTTGGAAGATCTTGATTGACTGGGTCCAGTCCCCGATGAAGAGGGCCTGTTCAAATCTGCAGTACCCAGTAGTTCAACGTACCTAGGGGTTCTTAGTTGGAATATTGTTGGGGTACTGGGAAAGAAAATCGATATAGGATCGGTTGGAATGTTGGCTACCTTTGATGTTGTATGTCTACAGGAGACGTACAATGCTAAGGGATGCCTACATCTGTACGGCTTTGCTTCATTTACTGCACAAGCCATTTTGGCTACGAGGGGACGTGCTACTGGAGGCTTTGTCACAGTACTAGATTTGGGCCTTATCTGTAAAGTTAAACTTTTTAGTCAAAGGAGGTCCTGGGTACTCTCATAAACTTCATAAGTAAATGCAGACTGCTGGTCATACATTATTATAATGCACGCACAGCCAGGAATTAAATAGATGCTGGTTCCAGCTTAAAAGTGTTTATACATTTTTTTCTCTTATAATCTCCATTCACTGTGATTAAGTTATTGGGGATTTTTAATTTTCAACCTTGTCTGTCCTGTCAAGCCAATGATGCACCTGAGATTGCAAGCCCAGGCACTGACCAGGTCCACCTCCTGCACACACAGCAAGGCAATAATGTAATTAGCCTAATTGCTGAGTATAATTTCGTCAATTTAATGGATCCAAGACAAGAGGGGTCAGTTGAGAGAATTCCCACCTTCAAGGGTAGAGGTTTTAGCACAATCATAGATTATATATTTTTTATCTTTCTGTTTATCCTTAGCCCTTGTAGATTTTAAGGTTACATGGGGTACTCTTAGTGACCATAGTGCTTTGATGGCCATCTTTCTGTAGGACAAAAAGCCTATTGATGAGGCCTATTCCTGAAAGGAACCAGTACTCCTTGTCGACCAGGGTTGAAGGGTACAGTGAGCCTCAATTTTCCCACTGAGTTTAATCTTTAATCTGGTTACTATCTGCAGTGCTGATTTTTCTTTATGTCTGACTGAGGATTCCATGGCTCATAGCATTATGGTGTTGTTTTTGAACCTTTGCAGGTCATTAAATCGGCCCTCAGTAAATCAGATGCCCCTTCCACACCTCGCATAGCTAGATGGTTCAATAAAAAGTGCTCGAAAACACACAAGGATCTATTGAAATCTCTGAATAAATCACCTTGTGTCAGGAAAGGTGAAGAGAGTCAGGGTGGTTTACCGTAGGACTTGCAAGGAGGGTAAGATCCAGCTGAAAGATGAGGCCTGGGGTAATTTACTTACCGCTAGTATGCTACAGGATAGCGCTGCCTTTTGGCGAGTGGTCAACCTCTCCCTGTTTAATATTGACCAACTTTTTAACCAGATATCAGCTATCACATCACAAGCTTGGGTTAAGCACTTAAGGCCATTTACAATCAAGAGTAAGAGGCCATCTTGTCAGGTGGTAGCAAGGAGGATCATATAATTATATTTCAACTGTCAAGGTGATCTTAGTGGTCTCCTGTCTCTCCTCCAACAACGCCCCAGGGCCTGATGGAATCCCTAGGAACATTTTTTAATTCTCTGTTGATCTAATAAATCAGCACTTAAATGCAGCTGCTAGTGGCCCCCTCCCACTGAATTGGCGTAAATCGGTAATAGTCCCAATTCATAAAAAGGGAACTAGGTCAGACCCAGCCTGCTATAGGCTCATATCTCTTATTGACTCAGAAGTGAAAATCATTGGTCGGGTCCTGCTGGAGTGACTCTTAACTTGGGCAGAGGAGCACAGTATTTTATCAGACCTGCAATATGGTTTAGGCCATGGTGGGGCACTATTGAGCAAAATCTGAATGTTTATTTGCTGATCTGTAAGTACACAATGGCTAAGAAGGAGGAGGCAATCCATCTGGCCTTCATAGACCTTAGTTCAGCTTTCGATAGAGTGAATTGCTGCAAGCAGTGGCCCATGATGGCTCAGATGAGTATAGAGCCTGCTCTAGCTAATGTTTTGCTTGATTTGCACAGGGAACCTTCGGCCTCTGTTAAATATGTCCCCAATGGGGAAAGCACCCCGCAATTTAAATTGAAGCATGGGGTTCGCAAGGGCTGCATATTAGCACCATTTGTATTTTTTATATTAATCAGCTAGAATCACTTTTGATGCATTCTCACTTGGACGTTCCTAGGGCTGGAGTCCTTCCGACCCCGGCTCTTTTTATGCATACAACACAGTATTCATCGCCCGGACTGCCAGGAGGGTGCAGAAACTTTTAGTTCTATTTATTGATTTTATGAATGACCTTGACTTGTCCACCAATTTTTCCAAATCACATGTAATGCAGTTTGGCCCACCCAAGACAAAAACAATTAAATCCATAGCAGAGGGTCACTATATCAGCCAGGAAATATGTTTTGTTATCTGGGTGTTCAATTGAACTTTGGTCTTAACTGGTACTCACTAATAAATCATAATGTGACGGATTTCAACAGGGCAATGCTTAGCATAGGAGACTTCTCCAGGTGGTTGGGGCACACCCACATAAAAAAGTTTTGGAGGCTAAATGCAACTCAATAGTTAGTTATGGGTGTGGTATTTGGGGATACGGGCCAGTCACCCCAATTCAAATAGCGGAAAATAAATTCCTCAGTGGTCTCATGGGGGTCCCACAAAGTACACCCTATGAGGTTGATCATGAATAGCTGGGCATGGGATATGTCATTGATTATATTCGGCCCTGATGATCTGGCTCTCGGTTTGGACAAATGAGGAGCTAGGGCATAATAGATTGATTATGGAAGACTGCACAAACTTGGATAACTTATCTTTGATCCCTGTTTTGACCTATGCTTCTACCACTATGAAAATTTTAAGGAGACCTGAACGTTATACCAAGCCAAGTGGTATAGTGCAACCTGACAACAGAAGGGTCAAAGATGCGTTTAGAGACAAGATGGCAGCAGATCAAGAGGCATTAGCATTGAACAAGCTTTTAGTAAGTCATGCGATTTTAGTGAAAACTGTAAGTGGCTTTGAGACTTATTCTACTTTTGATATGCCCCGCCACCAGTGACGATTGCTGCCATTTTTTAGGTTTAAATTATTCCCGCAGCTACTGTCCTCCAATCATGGCTGTTTTAAGGACTCGAGGTTGCCTTTGTGTTAATGTGATAATGTTTCCATGAATGATAATTTGCATATAGTTGTGATCTACCCGAAATACAATTATCAGCATTTTACATTTATAAGTCCACTCCTGCAGCCCATGAACTTTAACTAAGTGAGACCTGCACCATTGTTTCTACAGTTTTGAACTACTCCCACAGTATTTTATTTTTTATATTGTTATCTTTCTGATGTTCTAAAGCAAGCTAAACTGTCATATATTCTGATGTCGATATTTATGAAATGCATCATAATGTCTTTTATGATTATATTTTTTAAATCAAATAAAGAATATATTGATTGACTGATTGATTGATTTGCTTAGTGCATTGTGTGTAGTCGAGTTGAGTGTATGTGAGACTGAGCTCGCGTTGTAAATGTTCATTCATCTTCCACACACAGTAATGTCAACGGGATTAGATAGGTAAAGCTTATTGGGGCTCGCAAGGGGTATGGAAGTGCTATACAAATGGCAGTATAATACACCACCTTCATCCATAATCATGTGTAGCTTTTTTTCTACAAAAGTTACATCGTTGTAATCATTCACTCCAAGTCCAGCGCCCATCCATATAAAGGATAATCTTAAAGCCGAGGTTTACTTTACGGGCAGCAATCGTCCAAAATAAATCTGCAAACCACCGCCGAGACAAAACAGCGCGAGCGCCATCATACAATTGTCTTGGTCCCCTTAGCATGTGGCTTCATCTCAGGAAAAGCACTTACAATTACATTTTCATCAGTTTGAAATTCTGCAATGCACATTCATCACTGCAGACAGTGCAAAGTTTCTTTCGGCATCCGCCAAGAAATAAATCATTTTGATAAAACAAGCTTTTCAATACAGCAGAAGTTTTATTAATCAATTTACATTGCAAATTAACTGTTCAAAAGGCGTCCTTGTGTTGGCAGTAAAATTATATGTGTACATTAAACCACTACAAATATATTACTGTCTTGGAGCAAAAAAGATGGCCCATCTGTTTTGATAGTTGTGCTGCCTCTACCTGCAAAGCTGTATAAATAATTACTGCGCTGCTAGGTAATGCCAATCAGCATAAAACACCTCTTAGGTGTAACTAGTTGGCCATTACAATAATCTCCTGTTTTCATTGATGTTAGGAAAACCATTGCAAAATCTCAAACAGGGATCCACTCAGCAGACGTGATCAGAATATATTATCTGCTCAGATTTAAGCATAAAGACCGATCATGGATGAGTGACCTCAAAACATAGCACTCTGAAGCGGCTAAAAGGCATTGACCCTCTTTGGAGTGTGTAAAATAGTACCTTTGAAGTACTCTTGATTGCCTTTGGGAATTTACCCCAAAACATCTAATATGGGGATATTTAGAAAATATTCATATGCAGTTAGTACAAATCGAAAGGGCTGTGCCCTATTTGTGCTTTTACTAAAAGGGAGTTAGAGGTTTAGAGGACAATTCACAACAAAGGCATGTTAAAGTACGTAAATGAGCGCTCCTGTAGCACTATTTTCTTTACTCATAAATGTTCTTGTGAATTGGCCCCGATGTCTGTCATTGAGCAACATACTCCTAAATATCTCGCCCCTCTCCTGGGTAATAGACCTGAGCCTTAGATGAAGGCCCATAAGGAGGAGGGGCTTAAATATTGGTGTAGCTGAGCAGAAAAGCTATTGGAACGTCCACCTACTGAGAGTCGAATACACACTAGAACATTGCAACAAAAGGCCTTTTGCAGGCGTAATTGACCGTCTGCCACTCAAATGTCAAGGGAGCACACAACATATTGCTGCTGAGGACTACATATCGGTTGGTTAAGGCACGAGCAGTAGGTGAGGAGCTATAACAAATAAGAGTACCTACATTATGGACAGCACAGCATGAGGCATATAAAAAATGATGATATTGAGAATTAGAGCCTACCACCCACAGAGTTTGAATGTTCTTAATAAAACTGAGAGAAACAGATAGGCAAGCCTTGGAATGCTGGAGTAGAAGGGCTATACAAGGCACTACAACAACAAACCAGAAACAGTACAAACCTGGCTCAATTCATTGAACTTTGAAGGCCTCAAACCCAACTCTCCGCGAATGCCGAGTCACGTGGATTCACCCACCCAACCACCAACCTCACTGTAATGGAACACAGTGCCAAAAAAACAGAGCAAGCCTGGTATCTGATCTCTTATCTAAAGAAACTGAAACAAAAAAGGTGACTTCAGAACTTCTTTTCAAATACCCATACTCTTGCATTTGATCGGTGGTAATACCCCGCTCCACGGCCTCCCAGACACCACATTGACACCCCTTAACCCCTTTGCTGTTCGGCCTCCCCCCCGTGCTAAGCCTTTTTGGGCTATTTGGGGGAGTTTGTGCTTAGGCCCCTGTAACTTTTTGAGCACATAAGGTATCCATGACAAATGTGTGTCCTTTTTTTCCAACATCATGGGAGTTCTATAGGTATCCAGGGTTTGTGGATTCCCCTGAAGGGGACCTAGAAATTAGCCAAAATACAACTACATTTAGTTTTTGGGGGGAAATTGCAAAAAAGGGCTACATATGAAAGCATCTGGTTTTTCCCTGCAAATGGTATCAAAAATGAGGTTGTGGTGCTGAAATCACCATCTTCCCAGCTTTCATGCACAAGCAGACTTTTGTCAGAAAACCAAACATTTTTACACAGTTTTGGCATTTTTCTGGGACATTGCATATTTTTGCTATTTCTTGTGCTTTTAGCCTCCTTCCAGTTAATGGTAGAAATGGTTATAAAAGCAATAATGGACCCAGGAAAGCTATACATTTTAGAAAAGTAGACAACATTCTGAATTTAGCCAGGGGTCATTTGTGTAGATCCTTCATGGTTTCTTTATAGAAACTAACAGTTAAATATAGGAAAAATTGAAAATTAGTTGAAAAAAACAGGCTTTCATGTCAACGTTTTCACATGTAACTTCTTCTAATTATGACAACTCTTTAAAAGCAATATACTGTTACATCCACTAGACCCTCCTGGTTGTGGGAATATATAGGGGAATTATAGGTTCACCAAGAACCGGACAAACCCAGAGCCAAAAACTGAGCAGCAACTTGCAATGGTTTTTTATTTTGTACTGGGTATATACAAATTATTCTGGGAAAATGTATACATGGAAAAATTGGTATGAAAGACACCTATGTATTTCTGAAATGGGAACAAAATATAGAGTTTAGAAACAGTACATATTTGCACATTTCGGAAATTGGGAATATTCATACTTGCATGAGAATTATCAATCATTTTTCAAAATGACTTATTTTTTACACATTATCTTTCTTTTGGAAGGCAGAAATGCATCAAAAGTCAATAGGTAATAACAGTTGCTTTACAAATCTGAATTACCTAAGTTTCCCGATAAAAATGGTACCTCACTTGTGTGCATAGGCTTACTGCCCATGACAGGAAACGGCTCACAACGCAACATGAATACACCACATTTTCACAATGAAAAATTGCCCTTTTTTTGCAAAGTGCCTAGCTGTAGTTTTTTAACCCTAGCTCTGCCTGCACCTAGGGGAACTTAGCAAACCCATACATTTTTGAAAACTAGACACCCAGGGAAATCCAGGATGGGGTGACTTGACTGCCTCTCACCAGGTTCTGTTACCCAGAATCCCTTGCAAACCTAAAACATTGTCCCGAAAAACACATTTTCCCCACATTTCTGCAGTGGAAAGTTCTGGAATCTGTGTGGAACCACAAATGTCTACCCACCCCGCATTCCCCAAAGTCTTCCAAGAAAAATGGTACCTCACTTGTGTGGATAGGCCTAGTGCCCACACCAGGAAACGGCACAAACTGCAACACGGGCACACCACAATTTCACAGCGAAAAATGACAATTTTTTGACAAAGTGCCTAGCTGTCGTTTTTTAACCCTAGCTCTGCCGACACCTAGGGAAACCTAGTAAACCTATACATTTTTGAACACTAGACGCCCAGGGGAATCCAAGATGGGGTGACTTGACTTGCTCAAACCAGGTTTCTTTACCCAGAATCCCTTGCAAACCTAAAAAAGTGTCCCAAAAAACACATTTTCCTCACATTTCTGTGGTGGAAAGTTCTGGACTCTGTGTGGATCCACAAATTTCCACCCACCCCGCGTTCCCTAAAGTCTTCAAAGAAAAATTGTATCTCACTTATGTGTGTAGGCCTAGTGGCCGTGACAGGAAATGGCACAAAACGCAAAGTGGACCTACCACAATTTCACAGTGAAAATGTACCCTTTTATGGCAAAGTACCTAGCTGTAGTTTTTTAATCCTAGCTCTGCCGGCACCTAGGGAAACCTAGCAAATCTATACATTTTTGAAAACTACATACCCAGGGAAATCCAGGATGGGGTGTCTTGACTGCCTCCCACCAGGTTCTGTTAACCAGAATTCTTTACAAACCTAAAAAAATTGTAAGAAAAACACATTTCCTCACATTTCTGTGGTAGAAAGTTCTGGAATCTGCGTGGATCCAGAATTTTCCACCCACCCTGCATTTCCCAAAGTCTTCAGAGAAAAACCCACTCGTGTGGGTAGGCATAGTGCCCGCGACCCCCCTTGCAAAACCAGGTTGTTTTGTGATAGGTCATTTTGATGTCGTCTCGATAGGTTTTGGGCCCTTGTCTGTCGTAGGCACTAGGTCCACTTACGCATGTGAGGTACCATTTTTCTCAGAAGATTTTGGGGAACGCGGGGTGAGTGGAAATTTGTGGATCCACGCAGATTCCAGAACTTTCCACCACAGAGATGTGAGGAAAGTGTGTTTTTTTGGACACATTTTTAGGTTTGTAAGGGATTCTGGGTAACAGAACCTGGTGAGAGCCAGTCAAGTCACCCCATCCTCAATTCCCATAGGTGTCTAGTTTTCAAAAATGTATAGGTTTGCTGGGTTTCCCAAGGTGCCTGCAGAGCTACGGTTCAAAATCTACAGCTAGGCACTTTGCAAAAATGTATCAGTTTTCAGTGTGAAAATGTGGTGTGTCCATGTTGCTTTTTGGGCCGTTTCCTATCGCGGGCACTAGGCCTACCCACGTAAGTGAGGTACCATTTTTCTCAGAAGACTTTGGAAAATGCGGGGTGAGTGGACTTTTGTGGATCCACACAGATTCCAGGACTTTTGACCACAGAAATGTGACAAAAATGTGGGTGTTTTTTTACAAATTTTTAGGTTTGCAAGGAATTGTGGGTAACAGAACCTGGTGAGAGCCAGTCACGTCACCCCAACCTGGATTTTGCAGGGTGTCTAGTTTTCAAAAATGTACAGGTTTGTTAGGTTTTGCTATGTGCCGGCTGTGCTAGGGCCCAAAACCCACAGGTAGGCATAGGGTGGGGCTGCCCAAAATGGGCATGCCAATGCCCCCACCCTAATTCAAATTTGCCCAAAAAATCCCTGGCGTCTACTGGTCTTTTCGCCACCCCCGGAGGCAGATTGGGGGCTACTGCACCATTTGCGCCCCAAAGGGGGTCAGGAAGGCTGTCATTTTTGCAGGGGAGGGGGTGGGGCATGGGTATGTCTGTTTTGGGAGCCCCCACCCTGATTCAAATTTCCCCCCCAAAAATCCCTGGCATTTAGTGTGCTTTTTGCCCCCGCCCTAAGAGGGGCAGATAGGGGTCTACTGCCCCCATCTGCCCCCAGGGCAGAAAGTGTACAAGTCCACTAGACACCAGGGAGTTTTTTGGGCAAATTTTAATTAGGGTAGGGGCGGCCCAAAATGGGCATACCAATGCCCCCACCCTAATTAAAATTTGCCCAAAAAATCCCTGGTGCCTAGTGGGCTTTTTGCCCTCCCGGGGGGGCCTATTGGGGGCTACTGCCCTATCTGCCCCCAAGGGGGGCAGGAAGTTTGTTATTTTTGCAGGGGAGGGGGTAGGGGCATGGGCATGCCCGTTTTGGAAGCCCCCACTCTAATTAAAATTTGCCAAACAAATCCCAGGCGTCTAGTGGGATTTTTGTCCCCCCCCAGCGGAGCATATTCAGGGCTACTGCCTCATCTGCCCCCCCAGGGGGGTCAGAAAGGCTGTAATTTTTGCAGGGGAGGGGGTGGGGGCATGGGCATGCCCGTTTTGGGGGCCCCCACCCTAATTCAAATTTTCCCCAAAAACCCCAGGTGTCTATTGGGCTTTTCGCCCCCCCCCCAGCGGGGCACATTGGGGGCTAATGCCCCCACCTGGCCCCAGGGCAGAAAGTCCACAAGTCCACTAGATGCCAGGGAGTTTTTTGGGCAAATTTTAATTAGGGTGGGGGCTGCTCAAAACGGGCATACCAATGCCCCCACCCTAATTAAAATTTGCCAAAACAATCCCTGGGGTCTAGTGGGCTTTTTGCCCCCCCGGAGGGGCAGATTGAGGGCTACTACCCTATCTGCCCCCAAGGGGTGGCAGGAAGGTCTGTTAACTTTGCGGGGGAGGGGGTAGGGGCATGCCCATTTTGGAAGCCCCCACCCTAATTCAAATTTGCCGCAAAAAAATCCCTGGCATCTAGTGGGCTTTTTGCCCCCCCCTGGTGGGGCAGATTGGGGGCTAATGCCCCCATCTACCCCCCCAGGAGGGGCAGAATGTCAACTAAATGCCAGGGAGTTTTTTGGGCAAATTTTAATTAGGGTGGGGGCTACCCAAAACGGGCATGCCAATGCCCCCAGCCCAATTAAAATTTGCCAAAAAAAATCCTGCTGTCTAGTGGGCTTTTTTCCCCCAATGGGGGGGGGTAGATTGGGGGCTACTGTGGCTGTCATTTTTGCGGGGGTCGGTGGAGGCACGGGCATGGCCATATTGGGAAGCCCCCACCATATATTATAATTTTTTAAAAATCCCTGGCGTATAGTGGGAGATTCTCCCCTTTCCACGGATACCTCTCCCGTCTTTATACGTGCCCGGGGGGCTGAGATAGCCCCCTGAGCACATAGAAAATGAAACTGAAGTGAGCCTAAAGGCTCATTTCAGTTTTGGTTTCTGTGTAATGACGACAGCGCGACGTGCGTGCTGATCCTCATGACACAGAAACCAGGGAGGGGGCCTCAGGAGCTGGGGAATCCCAGGGTCACAGGGGAATAATAGAAATCCCTCTGCTGTCTGCAGCAGAGGGATTCCATGCCCCACGGCCTCATGACAGAAAGGTTCCGTCATGAGCACAGGGGCACCGATGCTCATGATGGAACCATTCCGTCGTGAGCATCAAAGGGGTTAAGGCATTCTACACGCCACAGCAAATCTCATGCAGGACCTAAAAAAAATGATCATTTTCACCCACATCGAGAGGAAACTGCACTGGCTCCCCTTGTCAGCCCACACCATCTTCAAAACCTGCTACATCATTTACAAAGCCATCACCACCGACTCCCACTTATCTTACAGACAAGCTCATCATCTCTGATGGTTCGAGGCACACCTACAGAGAGGGCACCATCAGATTGCGTACTAAGAAGTGTTAAAAAGAAAAATCAAGGCAGTAGGCTTTTCCCATTCATGCACTCAGGAGCTTGAACAGAATTTCCATTTCCATCAGGACGGCACCAACGCTGCTCCAATTTGCGCTCTAGAAATACCATACACATACATAGTGGGATATAAAACTCCTTTGAGACTCCCTTTGAGACTCCATTCTTATGCAGCACTCCCTCGCCCTCTTCATAAGCCGCCTGTTTACTTATGGCTATCTAGGTTCATCTCTTTGGTTTTGCTGAGAGAGAATCACGATCCGCCAAAACAATATGAGAAAATATTTGCTTACATTTTTCAACTTTTTTTCAGGTAAGGGATAATTCCTCTTCCTGTAGGGCTGACATCACAAAGAGAAGTTAGCAACAGATGATTGGCACGGGAATGCTTCACAATCACACAATATTTTGAAGATAACAAAATTAATGAAAATGTTCTTACTCATGAAAACTATTTGAGAAACTTTTCTTCTTTTAAAGATTGTGGAAGGTTTTACCTTCAACTTAGCGAGATAGCCTATTAGTTGACTAAGTAGTACTCTTTACAGGGATCCTGTTCTTACTGGCCTTTGCTGGTGATAGTGGTGGTGGTGACAAATTATGGAGATAGTGCTTATTTATCTCAGATTATCACATGTTCTTCAATAGTCCATGCTGACATGACTTTGAAGATCGCAGGCATTAAATATGAACGTGCTCAGAAATTAACGTTTTTGAGAATAACAGAGATACTTTTGCATACAGATTGTTTACATGAAGTCATGTGAAAGTACAAATGAAAAAGGTGAAAACGTTTAATGGTAACGAATGGTTGATCACTGCCACTTTGTTTGTTTGCACAGATATCTTCACTGTCTTGGACAAAAAATATGAACTAATAAAACACGCACTCACTGCTATTTGGGAAACATTCAACATCTTGTGTATAGATCCTGCATATGATGAATGACCAAAGACATAGGCAAATTAAAACTACCCATGTCTATTAAGCTGTCTTGTACATTAAAAAATCTTCAACCCAACGTAGCTGGTGCAGTTACTCAATATGATTATAGTTGGAAGCATTTGATTGACAGTGATAGGCTGACATTTCCTGGCATGATCTGAATAATCAAATATTTATAATATCCTTGCACAGCTCTGGTCCATTTCTTGATTGGTGAATAATGACTCTGCGACTGTTTACTGACCCCAAATTCCATAATGATTTAAAAGCACACAACACATGGCTCACTGGCAACAAGCTATGTGACAAACTAATAGAAATACGACCCAATACTTAAAAATATTGAAATTCTGCACAGTTGGGCTTACACATGGCTGCAGATGAATTGACTTTTTTTTAATTTACAAAGGTTCCCAGTAGTACTCTTGGAACACCAGTGACAATAATACCAGGTTACCATGTGTACATCTGAAAATGGTTAGGTAATAGTCCATAGTGTAAAACTGTGCAGGTGAAAATGAAATTATATGAGCACTATGGCACCTTTTTGTTCATGCTGGTTTTTCTCCACTGGGAAAATATTTTTCTAGCAGGAGAAAACCCCTCCCATACACCTCCCTAATATTAAAACAAGTATTGGCAAGGTCAATAAGTCTGACTTGCCTTTTGAGATATAAACCCTAACTATTGGCTTGACTAATTCTCCAAGACTGCAAAACGTCTATTTTAGTGGCAAAGAGTGCAACAGCGGAGATGTCAGGTACACTCAATCTCATCAGCAGCCCAACGGCTGAATGTGGTTGCCAGAGCTACTTAATTAGAATCCTTCATCTGAGTTATGCATGCTATATATCAACAAGATTTTGCCAAGTTTATTAGTCTTTAAAATGACACCAAAACAAAAAGAATCCAGTGTAGGGAACCAGAGATATGATGTTTTAAAGACTTAGCACTATATAGCACCTAGAAACCAATAGTTCCTATTGGGACATCTGGTCGCCCTGTGCCGAGACAAAATCAAAGTTTCAGGCCAGCCGCAATGGATGCCTGTGCAGCTACACTTTGCTGCAGGTCTCGATCGAAGTTTTTACCTTCTGACTTAGAAACATTTTGGGAGCTTTTCTTCCAGGGGTCCTTCGAATCTCTCAGCCAGTCCAGATTTGGTGAGGTTATGCCAGCTTGCCTTGTGATGAGCTCCCGGTCAAACCTATGGAAGTCAGACCTCTGGAGCTTTCCAGCGAGACAAACCAGAGATCCAGACAGGCTTGCGATTGAAGGTGGGCGGCTCGACTCTTGTGGTTGGTCCCAGTTGCCTTTTCTACGTTTGGAGTTAGAAACTATTTGCAGAGCTTTTTCTTCTGGGGTCCATCGATGCTCTTCACCAGGCCGGCTTTTGTGAGGGTTCAGCAGCTTGGGTTTCGACCAGCTCCCGGTCAAACTCTGGAAGTCAAACCTCAGGAGCTTTTCAGTGGGATGAGCCTGGAGGGCAGGCCGGCTCGTGGTTGAGTATCAACGGCTTGGCTACCAGGTCGAGTCGGTCCACTTATGGAGCTTTTTTCCAAAGTTGCACAAAAGTTCTCCAAACATCACTTTTGAGGGTCCCAATGTGTCCAAAACGTACTCCAAGGGTCTGGAAGCTCCAAGAAGCTCTTTCAAAGTTTTGGACTTCAATTCCCACAATCTGCTTGGACAAACCCCCAAAAAATCAACTGGTAGTACTCCACGCTGGGATTCTTGGTGGTGATAGTCCAGGCGAGGTCTGTTAGTACTCCCTGGCATCTGCACATTCCTTCCTTAAACCTGTCATCTGGCTGAGTTCAGAGGGTATGGGTGTAAATGAAACTGACTTCTTCTGCCCCCCTCCTTTCTTTGAAGATCATGGTTTACAACCCCTCCCCCCTGTACCGGCATTCCTATGCAGCAGAACCCTCTGCCCCCAGAATGGTTCTTCACCCTAGGTGCCAGGTATCACTTCATCAAAGCAGCCTGGCTAATCCACTTAACTCTGAACAATCCGGGAAGATCACTGGAAGTCTGACTTTGACATACAGACAAGAAAGTATTATACCTTCTTGTCTGTACATTTTAGGATAAACTCAACAATAGCATTTATCAATACCATTTTACTAAGTCCTTGAATGATATTTCTGTATTTCCTAATGGGAGTTATTGATTAATAACTAAACACCATGCTGACCTATTTGGCGAGGGACCTGCAATGGGGAAAGTCAACTGGGCAATTTCTCCAACACCAGGGCTTATAAAACATCTCGTATAAGGTCCCTGCCTGTATCTACAGGACTCCCTGCCCCTGGACCACCTAAGAAACATTGTAGGGGTTCTGAAGAAGGGAAAATATTGCAGACCCTCACTCCAGAGTACTCCTAGCACAAAAGTCGATTTTCCACAATGAGTGAAGTGAAATATGCAATTTAACTATCCCCAGGATATATACAACCTATGTTATAATGCCCCTCCCCATAAGTGTCTGAACCCCCACCCCTGGAACACCTACGGGAGACCCAAGGAGTACCTAATATGCAATAATATTGTAGTATATTAATTTCTAAGTGCCCCAAACACCAAAGTCGAGCTTGGACAAATTTAAACTGACCGCAGGCTCTCAGCAGTGCACACATGCAATTGCAGAAAGGGCTGCTGGCCTCTAAACTGCCATGCCATATTTCATAGTAGGGACTTAAAAGTAGTTTTAACCCCCTGCCCTATTATGTACTTGGGCCTGATAGGAAAGGTCATGCCAATAATATGGGTACTCTAACCCATAGTGTACCGTAATGTATTTAGGTGTTTTCAATGTATTCTAAGTGTGTTTTTAGCATAGCACTGGCCCTGGGCCTGGTTAGGCAGAGCAGAGGGACAATCAGAGTCAGCTACCACGAGTACCAGCCAGAAAACAAAATTGGGGTGCCCAGGGCACAGGATGACTTTTCAACACACCTCATTTGAATGCTTATTAAGCACGACATCCTGAACATTATGTTTATTTGAAAACTTGAAACAATTGACCAGTACACTACCCCTTCTGGTTCATGTAGATCCTAGGACAAGCGAATATTATGAGTCCCAGTTTTTGCACTGGGATCACGTCACAGCTCCAGGGTTGTCTACAGGGAGTGGATCATCAGTATCAGTAAAGTACAGACAACTATAGACCTGGCACTGCCTTTTGTGCAGTCCTTAAATCGCTCAGCACAAAGGGGGTTAGGAGAATCTTAAGTGCCGCAAATTGGACAGGAGCCTCAGGCCCTGCAAACATCTTGCCAGTGAGCACATTCTGCAGTTTTTTTGAGTAACTCAATTGAGTAGCTCAATTGGTGCCATGCTCCATTTAGACAGGGGCAGGCGTGTTGCTTAGTCAGTGAGATTTGAGGAGAGTGAATCTCCAATTTTTCAACAATAAAAGAAGCGGTCTGCAGGTGAATGGGTTAGATAACCAAAGGTGCATTAGGTGGGCCTCTGTCTGGCACACTGAGCAGAAAATGATGGATTGAAATGCCACTAAGTGACTGCCATTGGTTAGATGATTTGCAAGCAAACACCCATCATAGTTTGGGTACTTGATTGTCATTAGTATGATTGGAAACTTGAAAAGCTTTCCAAACCTAGTAATGGCAATGTTTGGGGATCCCAAACATTAGTAAATTTGCACCGATTAAGAAGAACTTTTGTGGCTGCAGATTTACTACCTTTTTGGTAAACTGGTCACTATTTACATCACTGTATATGTGGTTAAGATCCCCATCCAAAAAATGAACACTGAGAAAACCTGACACAGACATAGCAGACTCAACTCAGGGCTTCCAGACCCAACTAACAAACCAAGAATGTATTTTAGGTGTGTCTTACCCACAACACACCTGCTCATGGCATGGCCCTACCCATTACACCTCAGTCTGGTGGTTATCCCTGGGAACTCATGAATACAGTGAAATACAACACAACAGCCTTGAGTCCATGCCCTGAGGTCACTTCTTTTAAATGTATTTCTCACTGTGTCCATTCTTTTCAGTCTCTGCTACAAGAAGCCTTGATAGAAGAGTTATCAAATTGGTACATGTGGGCATGCCTCTATGCATCCAGTCCTCGCATTTTACAAATCATTTTATCAGGTGACTGACAGCCCCATGTACTAAGCCTGAGTCCAAATAGAGAAGGGCGCACAGGGAAATTAATTTATTAGGGCATGCCAAGCTATAGCTGAGCCTTAGGTCAGGCTTGGCTGGAAGAGTCCATGCATGAGCTGAGCCTTGAAAGCCTTTGACATGTATAGCATGTCAACAAAATACTATAAAAATATGAGAATGTTGGAACGGGTGAATACGATGCCAATGAATACCATGATATTGTGTAGGCCCGACTATGTCAATACCAATAAATGCAATGCCAATGTATGCCATAACCTGTGCCCGGACAGCAGTATCGACATCAGCAGTAACAATGTCAATACATTCCATAATCCATTTGGAAATGACAATATTGTTAGCTGTAACAACAATGTCAATGTACGTTATGAACTTTGCAAGTATAACCATGCCAATACCAGTGAGAACTATATCAAGTGTAAGCTATGACAACTATATGCATAATACTAAGAATCATTTCTGTCAACTTCACCCAAAGTGACCTCACTATCAACCCTGAGTCAGAGATATGTGGTTTCAGGTCCTACGACCCACACCTGCACCTATCAAATACGAGATCACAGGTGGGTCTTAATCCAAAGGCAAACGCTCGCCAAGGGAAAACCCTGACCGATTCAACAGTCAGATAGTTGCACCACAAACAGGTCCGAGGCAAATGGCTCCAATTAAATACATTTAGCCAAAGGCTCACCTTCCCCAAAAATACCACAAAGCTAGATTCCATATGTAGAGAGAAACACTCAGCAAATCTGACAAGACATGCACTTCACACGTAGTGATTAGGTGCTCCTCATGCCGGACATCTGGACACATACACACTGGCCACACTAGCTCTCCCCAAAGTTGAGAGCCATCTATGTCTTTATCAGATGCCTTATTGTTGGAATATAGAAAATATTTTATTGTTCCTCATAAATTGTATATAATGACAACCAAAACTTTATACATCAAGAGACTTTGAACAGACACACTCTGTCGAGGCTCTTGCTGCACCATTTAATTAAATTTATTCATTTAACATAAATTCATATCCGAGCAACAATACATTCTCTTCAAAATTCAATAAAAAGTATTTCTTTAACACGCAGAAGCGTTTAACCATTCATCAGACTTTATCACTGCATAGATAAATTCATTGCACGCTGCACCATTGACAATGCCATTAGCGAACTAAGAGGAATGTCAGTAGTCATGTAAACCCTAAAAATGGCCTAGATTCTTATTATAAATGAAGAAACATTATAGTCTACTAAATCTAACATAAAAGTTACTTCTACAGGGCACATTCTGAACTCAGCCTTTTAAAAGTGAACACATGTGTGATAATAAAGAAAACGGAGGATCTGTGAAATAAACTCCAAAGTACAATGTCCCACAGCTGATCAACTAGTAAGCACCTCAAATTTCCGAAGTCCCATGAATTGTTACATATAGTTGTGCTGTAAACCTCCAGGACCTGCTGTGATTGGGTCCCACTGGAATCCCAGACGAGAAATGTCAAAAGTAAATGGAGGCAGCACCAAATTTAAAGTAAATCAATGGAGCCAGAAGTTTATTCCAAAAATATTTTTTCTTTTTATTTTCTTATTTCTCAAGGTGCACAAGACAGCCAACGCGTTTCGCTCCCAAAGGAGCTTCGTCAGGGCTATTATGATTAGTCCTAGTCGGAGGTAAAGTTATCACATAGGGCCGTCGACTAGTGAGTATAGTGTGCACCTTGAGAAATAAGAAAATAAAAAGAAAAAATATTTTAAATTTGGTGCATTCTGTGAAATAAAGTATTTGCTTAGTATCACATAATTTTGACAAGCAGGAAGCCATATTGAAATCGGGGTATCTTGTTTTACATTTTGAAATTCAGCCACTAGTTTGGTGTCTCTGTGTTTCTTTATCTCTTTTGCTCTTACATTAAAGGATCGCGAAGAGAAAAATGAACATATAGTAGGGCCTCAGAAACAACTATCAAGCCAACAATGCATTTATTTGGGGACTGTGACACCACAACTCCACCCTCCCACCTGAAACTACACCCATGGTCAGGCCATGAGAGATGGCTTCTAAGAGCTCAGGCACTTTAAACTAAGACTTCTCCCCCCAGTCTATGCTCTTCAATTAAGCTAGTTGGGTAACTTGTTTTGTTTTTTACTCACTTCTTGATTTCGGTTTTTTTGCTGACACAGTTGGTTGAAGCCTGAAAATTAATTTCCCTAATGGCAAGTATTGTTCTTCTGCATTGAGAATTTATTACCCTGTGCTGTACTGAAGGATTGATTTTCCTTTGATGTGTTATGTTATCTCTCAAGGTCTCTTGGTGCTAGGTGTAGGTAAATGGAGCAGAAGAGGTGTAATCTACAGAGTTATTCCGAGAAAAACATGGTCTTGAGTTTTTCTAAAACTAAAGTAATTATTTTGAGGTCTGATGGTAAAGAATTCTAAAAATAGGGTGCTAGGACAGAGAAGGTTCTTCAACTGAGGGAGGACTTTAAAAATCTGGGTTCTTTCAGAAGCTGAGATCAGATGGACATAGTGGTCACATGGGGCATGTTTGCTAATTTTGTCATAATAAAAGAAGGGGCAATTCTGAGAAGACATTTATGTATACTGCACAGTGCTTTAAAATAGATTGTGTGTCTTTTGCTTTCTCACCCTAAGTGCGTCAAGTATGCCCATACTTGGGTTACGGGTTCACTGTGACACTGGATTCAAGCTAGCCTGGCTGATGAGGGGTGATACCCCAAAACTGGTGCCATGATGCTTGTTACTGGTGCAGTGAGGAGCTGGATTGGTGGTTCGGGCTGGACTGTTCCCATGAGGAGCAGGGTCAAGAGGGGTTTGCATATGGCTGAGTCTAAACTGGAGTGGCATGGTCAGCAAATAACAATGGATTTAACCCAGATCTCTTCACTGGGGGTGCATGTTTTATTTATTCTGCATTCCATCCATCATTTGTGTGCCTTTTGCCTAAAATAGATTCTGTCATTCACAATAAGCCAATGATGTTGTAAAATAAGTTGTTTGGCTTTAATATAATGAGGTGCAGAGGTGGTAAGTCTGGCAGTTAGATTCTAAATCAATTGCAAGCATTGCAGGAAATATTTGTTAGACCTAGGTATCGGGCATTTAAATAGCCCAATATCAAACAAATTAGAGCTGAGATGGTTCTCTTCTGCTTCCTCCATAAAGTAGAGGAACATTTGCTTTCAATTTCCATGAGTAATGAAAGTGTTACGGCGGGATTTCTGATCTATTGCTATAGGTCTAGATCCCAACTCAGGTCGACTGAACCGTTGATACCTGTCATAGAGTAAAAGGCAATCCACTACTAGGTCAATCAGTTAAGGACTTACACCACTCTAAAGAACCACTTACTACGAATACGTTTTAAAAGTTTATTATAAAGCCAAAGTTAACTGGAGATACAAACATCTCAAAATAAGGGTCAAAAGATATACTGGTATCAATACAAACATACATTTTCTAAATGCTCTTAGTCGGCAGAAGAATATCACCAAAACCAATTCGAAAATCATCAGAGTTGCAAGAATAGACACAAGCTGTAGCTTATAAGTCATTTACAGAAAGGAAGAAAATCCAGATTAGACTGTCCCTACACTAGACTAAGTGACATCCCTACTTAGCAAAATCTTAACCTAAAAAGGTGTCAGCCGTGGTGACTTCCAAAGAAGATCACTCACTTCCCTTAGTCTTCGTTGTAAATTGGTGTCTCGCAGTTATCCTATCTGCCTACCCATCCGCTCTCTTAGGTTCCTCAGACCATCTGCCCTAACTCCACCCAGGGGTGCTGTCCCTAATACAAAAATCACATTTACAATAGAAACGCCCTTTAGAGACGCCCCTCACGTGGTGTCAGTTCTGCCATTTTCCATGCTGATACTCCTCTGGGCCCATCGTTAGCGTTGACCTTGCTTCTCAGGCTCTTCTCCGGCAGGACGGTACCCCCCAGGAAATTCCTGAAGCCTCCTCCAGGCCTGTGCCTGGCTCCCTGAACAAAACTCTATTCATCACTCTCTTGATTGGAACCTCCTCGCACCTGCAAACAGACACTTGTACAGTGGGCCCCAAATTCTGGCTCCACCATATCTTCTAAGTCGTAAACCATCGACCAGTCTCTGCAATTTAAGCGTAACATGACATTCCTCTAACTAACACATGCAGATCAAAAGAAATTACCTTATCTATTCAGGCCTATTAGAATTACATGAAACGGGCCTGTGCACTCTGTAAACATTTAATTTCTTAGTCTAAACAATATTCTAACTTATTACACACAATGGTTATATGAAACACTTCTATAAAACATATATTTCAGTTCTATGATCAATAATACTTTGAATTACAACAACATTAAAATCCCTATCATGTGAAAGTATAACAGCACCTTTCATTCTCTGTGAACTGCGATGTGGCCTACACATTTCTACGTTTATCAGTATTACATTCTCCTCTACAACAGCCACATAACATGGGATTTCAACATCATTCTAACATCTCTACACACTTCTACATTAGCTTTTCACACTGATATATACATTCTATTTTAATTAAACACTCTTATGTATTTTCTCTCTATGAATTCGACACTCTTATGTAATCTTTACTAAACTAATGCAACATGCTTGTAAATATGGTGCACTTCTGATTTTTCTCGATTTGCGCTCTCTCAGTTCCCCCCTTTGATGACTTTTAGTAGTCATCACCATCACAACACCATCCCTGAGGTATGAACTGAGTCAAACTGAACTCGTTGCAGTACTCTCTCGTTTCATCATCTCTAGAGCCCTCAGACTCCTGTACTGATTATCCTGCATCGCAGCTAATCTCCTCTCCTGCTCTCTCATGGATCTCTGCAACCTATTTGATCTATACCATTGGTACAGCCGCACCAATCCCCACAAGGTGATTATACAAATCACTATTCTGATGATAGGTTTCAGTATGTACCAAATGAAACCCTTTCCTAGGTTGGCAAACCAACCTCCAACTTTACCCATTCCCTGACCTACTTTTTCCCACACATTTACCTGTGTCAAATCCTCAATCTCATGATGAATTTCAGTGATGTTCCGTATATACTTTTCTAGAGGTTTTGAATTGTCTGGAATGTAAGTACAACATTCCTGAACCTTCAAAGCCTTACAGACTCCTCCCTCTTTGGCTAACAGAACGTCTAGAGCAAGTCGGTTCTGAAGAACCATTGCCCTTATCGATTGCATCTCTCCCTCCACCAGCATTAATGATCTAGCAGTACTGGCGGACAACCTATCTACAACTGTTGCCAATCTTCTAATCTTGACATCATTCAGTGCTATCCCTAAAAGAGGAAACATAGCACCAAATACGTCTCCAACTACCTCCTCATTGCTTACATCCCTTCTTCCTCTAGCTTGAGTTCTTCCCTCTATAATTTCTAGATCCTTAGCATGGTATATTTTGGGGAAGACAATTGCTAAATAACATGATCCATACCAATTATCCGGCAGTTTCGCGTATGCATTTCTTCCACAAACAAAATATACATTCGGGATCACCTGCATTCCCTTCAAGAAATCTTTGGTATAATATTCTAATTGGAAAGCATGTTCACAATTTACTTCTCCCACAAACACATTCTCATCATAGGTTTTACCCCTATATATACACAGTTTCCCTTTTTTTCTCTCGATCTAAAGCTATTGGGCCATTACTACCCTTTCTTTGGTGTGACCTTTCTTCCTCGGTCCAATCTGTTTTCCATTGGCCTGAAGCTTTTAAGATCTTCTGTCTCCTGTACCGATCATCCACCTGCCCTATAAACCTTTTCTCAATTTCTGACACTTTACAAGTCAAATTATTTCTTCGGGCATGTGAAGTATCTAACGTTTTCCAAGGAATGAAAAATTTCTTTAGTCTATCTTCACTCTTATAATAATCCCACTTGTTCATGTGCTTATAGTTTGGAACTTCTGGTAAAACAGCATCAAAATTTGAAAAATAATATTCAAAACCATCACGTTCATAAAATATACTAAGCAACAAACTACATGTGATTCCATAAGTCAATGGAAGATGATGATATCTAATACCTTCGTCTACAGAGGCTGGCAATTGCATGCACACGTAGCAATCTTTTGCCTCCATAGCATCAATATATTCATAAAGCAATTTAGCATATGCATTTGATTTGAAATTTCCCTGTGATTCATCCACATGCAACCTATGAGTCTCTGCTGCTAGTAAAGCTTTATCTTTCTCTGTATTGTCCCCCCTTCGACCAGCAGTAGTAGGTTTCTGTATCGGTACAATTTTTGCTTCCTTTGTTGCCTTCCCTTCATTTTCATGTCCCACTACATATGATATAGTAACTACAAAAACTATAAGGAAAATTACTCCCACTAAAAGTGTGCCTACTATGCATTTTGTCTTGCGGTTTGGGTTGCCGGCCTCCATGATCTCAAGACAGTGTAGTTCTGATTTTCTTTCACAACACAAAGTCTCTTTTCTTTGCTTATTCAGTCTTTTATCGAACCACACCTGGAAGCTGATAATCCCTTCTGCAAGATCAGTCTTTGAGTTCTATAGCAACAGACAACCCTAGCCCTTCTCCGTCCACTAATGGGAAGTCCCTAAATTTCTTCTTCTTCCACTTGGCGCTAGGTTATCTTTCAATCTGTTTATTTACAAAGTCTTTAACAATCTGGAATGATACGTGTTCCAGCGTCTCTAATCACGTATTCTAATATTTCTAAACGAAGAATGATCTCCTCGGGTGTTGGCCTCATTGAACAAAAAGTCGTAAATTCTATTTTGTTTAAAACCAGTTCTCTTATCCTGCTCAGATAAGGAGGATTAGGAATAGTGAGTGTCAGCAACCCTTCGACCTCCACTCCGGGTATCAACAACACTACTTCCAATGTTATGTTTGGGTCAGTACTGGTCAATGTCACTTCCCTCACCCTCCCGGATCTCCGTGCACTGGACATCTGCAGCTAGGTAGGTCCACTCAGGAGTAGCGTATCTTCTGCAGGGCACTCGCACCCTCCTCGTTCTTCTCGGACCTTCCTGTTCCTGTCTTTGTGCACCTTCGTCCAGATTCGAGTCTTCAGATATAGGAGCAAGAGTTCTCTCCGGAGTTGGCTTCAAGCTCGGCCTCTTCTTTCTTTCAGGCCAACTAGCTTCTCCACGCCTTGTTCTCCTATTTCTTGTCCTCACACTCGGTTCTTGATCACTCTTGTCTTGATCTGTGTCTGAGCCGTATTCACAGCAACTTTCTCCTTCGGTGGCAACTTCAGTTTCACTGTCGTCCTGTCTTTCTTCTTCTGGATCTGTAGCACTCCCAACTTCTTCCGACACCCCCACAGCTTGACTGATCCCCTCTAGTGGTTCGCCGTCCACAGCTGGATTTTCATCTGTGAGAGGAGCTGTTTCTTCTAAGGGTGCTGGAACTCTTCGAGTATGGGAAGCATGAATCCAGTTTGGCAGCCCTCCACACTTTACAGCAGTATTCGTTATCAGGATTATTTGGTAAGGCCCCTTCCAACGCACGTCTAGGCAGTTCTTTCGGACGTGTTTCTTCACAAGCACCCAATCACCAGGGCACAAGTCGTGACAAAGGTCTCTTGAAGATGGAACTTCAGCAGCCTGCACCTGAAGAGACACAGAATGAATGACATCAGAAAGTCCCTTGCAATAATCCAAGATCAGGTCATCTGTAATATTCAACAAAGCTGTAGTTGGAACAGACGGAAGTCTCATTGCCCTCCCCATTAAAACCTCATGCGGAGAGAGACCTGTCCTCCTGTCTGGTGTGCTACGCATACTCATGAGTACCAAGGGCAAAGCATCAGGCCAGCTTAAGGACGTCGATGAACATACTTTGGCTATTCGGGACTTTAGAGTTCCGTTTATCTGCTCCACGATACCTGAAGCCTCTGGTCGATAGCTACAGTGCAACTTCTGGTCAATGTTTAATGCAGAGCAAAGCATCTTCACAACTTCGCTGTTGAAATGAGTTCCTCTGTCTGATTCCAAGGAGGTCGGCACCCCAAAGCGTGGGATCAACTCTCTAAGCAATAACTTTGCTACTGTGAGTGTATCGCATCTGCGTGTAGGGTATGCTTCGACCCATCTGGAAAATATGCATACAACCACCAGAACATACCTGAGGCGGTTGATTTTTGGCATCTCAATAAAATCTAATTGCATTCTGTTGAAAGGCCCCCCAGACCTCCCAATGTGACTCATTGTAACTGGTGTTCTTTTCCCTACGTTCAATTGTTGGCAGGTGACACATCTTTGACACACTGCTTCTGCTGCAATCCTAAACCTAGGATTATACCAAGTCTGCCTAAATAACCTCAGCATGGCATCCCTTCCTAAGTGTACTGGACCATGTATCTGTCGTGCCATTGGACTCACTAGTTCATCAGGTAATACTGCCCTTCCATCTGCTGAAACCCACAAATCCATTTCACTTTTCACACAGCCTGATGTTTCCCATGCCTTTTTCTCAGAATCAGGTACGTTCTCTTGCATGTCTTTTAAATCCTCCCAAGTATCAACTGTTTCTAGCATCATGTTTAACTCTGTCTTTTCCTGAGCCCCACCTACTTCCACTTCCGTGAAAGAATATCCTTGCTCCGCACAATAGCGAGCAACTTCGTCTGCATATCACCTTGCGACACAAAATCTGTATTTTTGGTGTGGGCTACACATTTAACGATCGCAATTGCTGCTGGACCTTGTAATGCTTCTAGCAACAGTCGCACAAATTCCCCATTTCGAATAGGCGGACCCGAGGAGGTCATGTAACCTCTCTGAGACCACAATTGCCCATAATCATGAACCACACCGAAACCATATTGGCTATCGGTATAAATGGTGACTCTAATTTTGCTACCTGCTAAACAGGCACGTGTCAATGCAATGATTTCTGCTACCTGAGCGGAGTGTACTCCTTCCAGGCAAGCGGCTTCCACAACTCCAGTAATGGTGCAAACAGCATAAGCTGCTCTCAACCGACCAGTATCGTCTCTTAAACATGAGCCATCAACAAAGAAAATTTCATCAGGGTCAGTCAACGGCTCATCCACAATATCTGGTCTTGGCTTGGTGCATATTTCAGTCACATCAAGGCAATCGTGATCTTCACATTCTTCACCTTCTATATCATTAGGAAGTGGCATCAATGTAGCAGGATTCAAAACAGAGCATCTCTTAATGGTCACGTTCTCCGCAGCAAGAATAACTTTCTCGTAGCGCATGAGCCTATTATTGGTTAAGTGCTGTGTCTTGGTCCTGGTCATTAACAGTTCTTCAGAATGAGGTACATACACCACTAATTGGTGTCCCATAACTATATTTTCACACCTTTCAATGCTGACACCTGTTGCCGCAACGGATTTGAGACATCCGGGCAACGCTGCGGCTACCGGATCTAAAGTAGCCGAAAAGTATGCAACTGGTCTACGGGCATTTCCATGAGTTTGTACTAAAACTGACAAAGCACAACCCTCTCTTTCGCAGCAGTAAAGTGAAAATGGTTTTTCGTAATCAGGCATCCCCAAAGCTGGAGCACGGCACAAGTCCTCTCTCAGCTGTAGGAACAACATCAAACAATCCTTGTCCCATGGTACCGGATCACTCACCTCCTTGTGCGTCAGTTTAGTTTCTGTAAGGGTTTTGCTTTCAGTGAAAAGTTAGCTATCCACTGTCGGCAATAACCAACCATTCCTAGGAACATCCTGACTTCTCTCTGTGTCGTAGGCGCGTTCATCTTCATTATCGCCTCTATCCTATCTGGTGACACCTTGCGCTTTCCTTTTTCTTTCCGGTGACCCAAGTACTGTACTTCGGTCAGACAGTACTGCAATTTGCTCGGAGATACCTTATGCCCATTTTCAGCTAAATGGTTCAGTAAGGCGATGGTATCTATCCTACAAGCTTCTTCCGTTCCTGACGCAACAAGTAGGTCGTCTATGTACTGGACCAGAACCGAGTTCTGTGGCAGTACTGTGGTATATAAATAAATAATACCGGATCTATTTTTGGATGAATGAATGAATAACAGATAGCTCAATAAAATAAGAGTCAAGATTCGAGGTAGTAGGAGTTTCTGCAGGTTTATTACAGCATAAGGACAGGATCAGGACAACCTGCATAGGAACAGAGGTGACAGGGCCCAGCAGGACAACTGGGGCCCAGCAGCTGCCGGGGCTTGATCTGGGATGAGCGCGCTGTCTTTTAATAACAATACATCAACTTATATACATAGCGCAAACACATAGCATTACATTGCAGTAGGCGTAGCAGTGGGTGGAGCAGAAGGCGTGACGCGTAGCAGTCGCGAAAGATAACAGTAAAAAGAGGTGTAACTGGGAGTATACTTAGGCATGTGACGAAAACGTAACAGAATATGTCATGAATGGGCGGAAACATAGGAGGGGGCTACCTAAGGAGCCGGGACCTCTAACCTAATGGTGCGCGAAAACTGGCAATGACGTATTACTAGGAGAAGCTGGGGGCTACGAACTCTGTGCTAGGAGCAGAGACTAGAGTCTGGAGGGTCGGAGCGACATGTACCTAAACCCTATCTGGTATCTGATGTTTAGGGAACATGTTGATATAAACTAGAAGTCATGAGGGGAAAAGCTAACTTGACTCTAAGACTGGACCATGCATTATTCTACATGTAGTGCGTGATGAAGAATATTAAATGACCATTAATACAGTATTTCTCTAACGTGGAGCCGAGAAGGCTAGACAATGACGGAAACTATTGATGCAGTTCAGTAGCTTAGGAATGTAGAGAAGGAGGACTGAACTGATAACTGGAACTATAACATACTTTTGGCAGACTCAGAGGCAGAGCCAAGCTGCACCGGGCACTGCGAGGCAGGAAGTAAGTGAAGGGTCACGGATACAGGTGGGGGCTGTATCGCTCCTCAGCGAGGCTTTCAGGAGACAGGAGCTGAATCTGATGTCCGGGCCCTTTTGAGGCCTGGAAACGGGGACTTTATAATGGAATAACGTGCACACTGAGAAACGTGGCAACATTACTTTACATAGGCCTGATATTCGTAGTATTCACGAGGACTGGAAAATGACATACCAGAGGTGGACACAACTATAATTGCGTCATTAATCGGACATGGGGAATAACATATGCATATTGGTCATGCACACATAACATATGATGGATGAGGCGTAGGGACACAGAACATGGCAAAATTTACTTTTCCACATTCCCTCCTTGTCACTACGTTTCCATCAGGAAACATCAATTTTCATGATACCATCTATCATTTCATACAGTACCATTTGCTCGTCTCGAATTGTCTTGGAACGGGATTTAGAACGGGGTTTGGGACTAGGAATACAAGAGGTAGCACACATGCTGCAAATCGCAGGGCCACATTGTATACAGAGGCAGCAGCTAAATATGATCGCTACTGCAATACCTAGAAAGGACAGGACTTTCCATCCCCAGGCGGAAATTATATTCCAGAACCAACCGGACCATGTCCAGGTGCCTGGATCTTGGTGTAACAGATGGGCAATTTTATGGAGTCTGGTTATAGCTGAATAAACAGACGGCGCGTTATTTGGAATGAAAATACAGCAACTAGATCCGATGACTCTACAGGCCCCGCCCCTATCGGCCAGTATGACGTCAAGGACGAGACGATTTTGCAAAACGACAAATCTCATAGCAGATTGTTCTTCGGTTAAGTTACCTAGAGCAGAGGCAGTCTCATTTACTACAGCTTCAAGGGTTCTGGTTAACCTACGGATCAGTTTACTGTTCTGAACAGGTCCTACAAAGAAGAAGAAACCTTTATTGAAATCTGTATACTGTTCTAGAGTAGTTTCAGTATAATCGACAATTGGGGACTCCCTTCTATGTCTAATGTGTACTAGATGTGTGTTTCTGTGATAATCAGATGGGGCTAGGAAAACAGGTGGCAGTAGGAAAGCAATGTAACAGGTTCCCTCCCAATCGAGGGGTAGACGGACATATGCAGTTTGACCACAAATAAAATAGGAATGACGTGAAGCTTTGAAAACAGATTTCCCACTGTCACTATACTGGATAACAGTAGTACATTCACTATGACCTACATGTATGGAACCATAACTACGGACACATAATTCGCCTTTGACTGGTAGTACTGAAATAGCAGGTAAGTCTGGAGTAGTATCAGACTGAACATTTAGGACCATGAAATTCGACGAATAATTACATAAATTATAAACTTCATTTTCTAGATCTAAACCTGTTCTGTGGGGGAAACCTTGCTTGTCTGGAAAACATGTACTGTTAAGAAAAGACATATCTGTTGAGGATGACGTTAACGTGGACCATGCTCCACACGAACCATTATGTGAGAATGGATAAGGAAAGAGTGGCAGAACTCCCTTCGGTGTCTGGAAAGGGGGGAGTCGACCACACACCCAACAATTAGTGGCATTGCTGGTCTGGTGTGAATAATGTAACATACGGATAAATGTGTTGTTGCGCATAGCGAGGCGGTAAGAATATTCGTGAGGAGGCAGATCACTAAACGTGTGCTCTACTGTAGCATTAGCAGACATATTTACATGAGGAACTGGACAATACAGATAGAACGCATAGCTGGTGCAGGAAATCATTATGCTGATGAATAATACGAAACTCAGAAAAACGATACATTGAATTGAACTTCGACTGACTCTCTCACTATGGGGGTCTATTTTATACATGTCAGAAACAGTCTAACCGTTTCACCTAGGGGAGGACTTATACAATCAAACTGACTGACTTATTTTACTAGACCTGAGCTTTAACTTATACTCCTGTTGCGGAGTTTTCTCTAACAAGGGAGGGGTTGTAATAATGTCTTGTGCGGGACAGTCCTTTAAAACAATGTTTTGACAGTTTTTAAAATCCTGGGAATCCTGGGAAATGTTCTTGGAGACGGGTTTCAATCCATTGAAAAGTTTTACATGAGAAAGATGGACCCACCCCTTCCTGCCTTCCAACTTGACGGCAGTACGGGTGGTCAAGAGGACCTGACGTGGCTCCTTCCAACGTGGTTCCAGCGGACTTGATCTGTCAAAATTTCTGATCATCACCAAGGAGCCTGGAACGATCTCGTGCGGTGCCACCTCGGTATTGTCTGGAAATGCGGCGGCAACCTGTGAACGACATGAGTTGAGGGCAGACATCAAGGAAGCTAGGTAATCTGTCAGCATATTACATGAAACATCAGTAATACTTCGGGGTCTAGGAGTACCCCACATGTTAGGGGGGCGGCCGAATACGACCTCATACGGGGACAGACCTGATCTGGAATGTGCGACCATGCGCATATAAAACAAAGCGACTGGCAGAGCTACTAGCCAGTCCACACCTTTTTCTTTACAGACTTTGGCAATACGGATTTTCAGGGTCTGATTATGTCTTTCGACCAGACCGGCTGCTTCAGGATGGCGTACACAATGGAACTTCCACTGGTACCCTAACAAAAGGGAAACGTGCTTCATTAACTCTGAGGAGAATGGCTGACCGTTATCAGAATATACGACTCTAGGGAGTCCATATCTAGGGAAGAATTCACGAACCAACTGCTTGGCAGTGGTCGCGGCTGTGTAATCTGGGACTGGATATGCTTCTGTCCACCTGGACAAAGCGCATACAACTACAAGGACATACTTGAAACCTCGACATCGCTCCATCTGAATATAATCCATCTGGAGGACCTCAAAAGGGTGGTCAGGGGGCTGGAAACCACCTTGTTCCACCGGGACACTTTTACCTGGATTAAACTGACAACATATCATACAGGTACGGACTTTCTGCTTGGCTGCAGCTCGTAAATGCTTGTTGAACCAAATGTTCTGGATACTGTCTAACATAGCTTTTTCTCCTAAATGTGCTGGACTATGTGCGGTATTGATAATGACTTGAACCATAGAGTCGGGGAGAAACCATGTGGCTCTACCCTTCGTTAACCATCCTTGATCTGTCTGGACCCCTCCTTGTTCAGACCATTTCTTGATTTCATCGGGGGTAGCATGTAACTGTATATCTATGACGTCTTGTGTAGGGTCCTTAACTGTCATGCATGTAATCGGATCTGGAGTATGTGTCTGATTAACTGGAATGTCTGGAGTCTGTGCTGTAAGCTTAGCTGTGTGATCTGCTAGATCATTACCTTGGGAAATAGTGTCTGTAACTTTCGTATGTGCTTTGCATTTCATGATAGCAATAGATGTCGGTAAATGTATGGCATCTAACAGGGCTTGAATAAGGAGACCATGTTGAATCTTGGTTCCATGAGAAGTCATGAAACCTCTCTCCTGCCAGAGCACTCCGAAGTCGTGTACAACTCCGAATGCGTAACGTGAATCTGTGTAAACATTAACTTTCAGGTTCTTGGCGTGTATACAGGCTTGTGTCAGGGCGACTAGCTCTGCTGCTTGAGCGGACAGGGTATCAATACGGTGTGTTTCAATAACTTCGGTGTCAGTAGTTACTGCATATGCTGCGACTAGTTCTCCTGTACTAGTTCTCATACATGAACCATCCACATAAAGTGTCAGGTCAGGATCTGATAACGGAATGTCTGTCAGATCTTGTCTTGGCTTAGTCGTAATGTTAACTACTTCCACACAGTCATGTGGGTCTGGATTTGGATTAACTGATGGTAACAATGTAGCAGGATTCAGGACGTTGCAGCGTCTGATTTCTATGTGTGGCTGGAACAGTGTCAATTCATAACCTGTTAAACGTGCAATTGTCAAGTGCTGTGTTTGTGTTCGGTTTAAAAGAACTTCTACGGAGTGTGGAACTTGTACTGTCAGGGAATGCCCTAAAACTATGGAATCACTTTGTCTGATAGCTAGTGCTGTGGCTGCAACTGATTTGAGGCACGCAGGCAACGCCTGGGCGACTGGATCTAATGTGCTCGAAAAATAAGCACAGGGCTTGTATTGTCCTGCTTGATCTTGTGTGAGAACAGATAATGCTGTACCTTCGCGTTCAGTAACAAAAAGTGTAAAAGGCTTACTGTAGTTCGGTGTAGCTAGAACTGGAGCTTGACATAGGGCTTTCTTTAGCTCGTTGAAACTAAGTGTGTGGTCAGATGTCCAAGGGAGGACAGTCGATACGGCTGCCTCCTGTGTCGTTAACTGTATCAGTGGCTTGGCTAGAAATGCATACTGAGGAATCCATTGTCTACAATAAGAAGTAAGGCCGATAAAAGCACGTACCTCCTTCTGGGTTCTGGGCTGGGGAAGACTCGCCATTAACTGGATACGGTCGGGTGTCAACTGCCTACCCCTCTTGGACAGCAAGTGTCCTAAGTATACCACTTGCTGGACACAGAATTGAAGCTTCGAAGGTGACACCTTGTGCCCCATCTCGGCAAGGAAATACAAAACTGTCAGTGACGCTCGCTCGCAGTCACGTTCAGAACGGGCTGTGATCAGTAGATCATCGACATACTGGAGTAGGGCAGTGTCAGTTGGCATGTGAATGTTGTCTAGTTGTCTCTTAAGTGCTTGACTGTAAATACTAGGGCTTTCTGTGAAACCTTGAGGAGCGCGTGTGAACATGTAGCTCCTTCCATTTAAACAAAATCCGAAAAGAAACTGGCTGTCTGGATGAATTGGAACACTAAAAAATGCATTCTTAAGGTCTATGACAGTGAAAAACATGGCTTCGTAATCAATAGCAGTTAACAGGGAAGAAATATCTGGGACAACTGGGTACTGAGGAATAATACATTTATTAAGCTCTCGTAAATCAATCACTAATCGATATACTGGGGGTGCATTCGGATCAGTACGTTTCATGACTGGAATGATCGGAGAATTACATACATTGGAGTCAGTTTCTACAACTACTCCTTGAGCCATGAGCTCGTCAATAATTTTGGATAAGGCTGCTACAGCCTCAGGTGGCAATCTGTACTGTCTGATTCGTGGTAACACTACACCTGGTTTGAGAGTCACACGATGGGGTGTGATTTGCATGTAACCTACATCAGTTGGACCTTGCGCCCATAAGTGCTGTGGAACATTAGACAATCTTGAATCAAAATCTCGTAATACATAGTGACCCTTAAAGTCACGTAGGAACAGACGTATTCCCTCTGGGGAACAGCAAATAACTGCACCTAATTCTTTCAGTGTCTTAATGCCTAACAGATTTTCTGGACATGACTTAGTAAGTAACAGATCAGTAGTGCGGGACAATGGACCTACTTCTAGGGTGACTGGCTTTGATATCTCATTAACTATTGGCTTTCCTGAAAATCCAAGGGAAACATTTCTTGAGCCTGAGAGCGGAGCCCCTGGAACTTCGGCGTGACTAATTGTGGTCCTACTTGCCCCTGTATCGATCAAAAACTTTCTGTCTTTCCCTAATACTTGACTGTGAACATAGGGACCTTCTTGATCTACAGGTATCTCGATGAGAGGCAAGCCTACCTCCCTCTCTAGGCTGTTTCATGAATACTGCTGGTACTCTGGATACTCGGACTGTGCATACTGGTACATCTGCGATGTAACATGCTGTGTTGCAGCAATAGGCTGCGGTGTGGAAACTGTCTGTTGTGCATTCTGTGACTGCGGAGTCTGTGAAACTTGTTCTTGTCTAGGCGGACGTGGTCTTTCTTTAGTCTTACCAGTAGCTATGTTATGTTTCAGAACTGCACACTCGTTTATAAAATGACCTGGTTGTTTACAATAATTGCAGTTCCCTTTAACGGGAGCTGCAGGATGACTGGCTTGATTTGGACCCCTCTTCTGACTGTCTTGAGGAACAGATTGTGCAACTAGCACTTTCATTTTCGTGTCTTTCATACGTTTTCTCTCGTGTTCTTGCTCTTCCCTGATTCTATTCTGGTGATACTGGAGCATCTGGAGCATCTGGGACGGAGTATTTGCTTGCCAGGTGCTTTCGACTTTCAAAACTCGATTTTTAATTTGTGGACTTGAATTCTCGACTAATTTGGTAACAAAAAGATGAGGGTATGACTCACTACTTGTCTTGAGACCACTGTTGATACTGAAACATTTTTCAAACCTAGAATAAAAATCACTAATATCTTCATCTTGTTTCTGTTTACAGGCTGAGATTGCATCCCAGTCTTCCTTCCTAGTTGTCAATAATCTGGGTAAAACTTGAATCAGTAATTCTGGTAATTCTTTACATTTATCTCCAAGACCGGTACCTGGTACTCGTGCCTTGTCTTCAGCTTCTAGAGCTGCCCAATCGATCTTTTTCTCTCCCACCTCCCAATCTTTTTCCTTTAGCTTTTCATACACCCCTGCGGGTAACAGGACCTTTAACATTTTAATGATGTCTGGGTAAGTGTATTCTCCCATACGGAGCATGTCTTTTAATTCTCTATGGAACCCTGCTGGATCTTTGTCATGACAGGGGATTAATTTCTTCATTTCAAGAAGTTCCATCTTTGAAATCGGAGTGTATACAAACACTCGTTGCATTACGCCACCCGCCCCTTGGACTGGGTGGACTTCTCGTAACGGATTCTGTCTGTCTATGTAGAATGATTTACTTTCTGGGGGTGAGACATGAACAAAATGCGGGTTCAGGAACGTTCTGTATTTGTGACGCTGTTCTAGAATGACACTAATTAAATCGGTACCTAGACCTCTCCATCTGTACTGGAGTAACTCGTTCAGAATATCATGCAACGGACCTGGATCAGAATGTTGACCCTCATACAGAGTAATGAGGTGCTGGATCATATACATACCCACCAGTCGCTGCTCGGCTGGGGGCAATTTCAGAAACATTTGTGCCACTATTTCGTCTGGAAAAGTGGTAGAATCAGTAATCCATCGGACTGCTGATCGGGCTAGTTCTTGTTCATGCATGGTACTTAATTCACTATAACCGACTCGTGATTTCAGAATGTGATCGGTAGCTTGAAATACTTGTTCTAGAGAACCTTGTTCTAGTGCTTGATGATGGAAAATAGACTTGGGTTCTAGACGTAAATGGCGATCTGGAAATCTAGATTTTCCTACATACGCTATTCTGGCGGGATTCTCGTCTTCCTCTTCTGGATCAGAGATACTTTCTTTCTCGCTTACTTGTGCTGCTTTACGCTGTTCGTGTAACCTTATTATCTCTTTACGGATTTTCTTGTACATACTCTCCATAGCACCGACGGTCTTGTGCTTACCCTCGGCTATATTATCACTCCACCTTGTCAGGATTCTCATTTCGGCGGGATCTTTAGACGGGTAATCTTGTTCTCTTATTAGACAATTTATCAGGAACTTTAATATCATGAGCTGAATCTCGGCTTTCCTTTGAGACATAATCTCGCCAATACTTTCTGGATCATCCCCTGTACGGATGAAACGATATATTCTGTCTAGATCTTCTTTCATATTCGGTAAGGTGACTAGATACTCGGTCACTCTCCTTACACGTAAGGAATATAAAACCATATTATATTCGCCTGGAACTGGATCATAGACACATTCGTTAAGGGTTTGCCTGATTTCTGTAACAGACTGATGTTTGGGCGTGCGCTGTAACGCTTGAGCATGTAATTCGAGTAGTGTTAAACGCTTGTGTGGCGGCGGGGTTTGAGGAAGACCTCCTCCTGCAGCCCCTAGACTAGAATCGTCGACTGACATTCTTCGTCCTGGCAGGGTCGGTAATTGTAACGTGGGCTGGACTTGTATGGCGGACTGGGCCGGGGGAGCTGTTAAGGGCACCCCGGTGTCTGAAGGAGCAGGAAGTGCCTGATTTACAGGGACTGGCGGAGCGCGAACAGGATTTGCATATTCTGGGACTGTGTCGTCCAAGTAGGACGAAATAAAAATATCAGCTGCGGTCGGTTTGTGACGTAGCTTGGTCGGAACTAATGGTGGCGGGAAATTACTGGATGCCTCTGGGGTCGCTTTTGGCAGACCTTCGGCAAGGAGAGGATACATACCCTTAATAAGGGCATGCCTCTGTCTGTCTGACTGTTCGGCTTTGACTTGTTCACCTATCTCGAGTAATTCTCTTTCTTGGGCTCGTTCTTGGGATTCTCTACTTAACTCTGACTTTCTGACTTCCTTTTCCGTTCTTCTATGCGCTTCTTTACGCCATAACTCGATGGCATCTTTCTGTGACTGTCTGGCTTTCTTTTTCCATAATGCTTCTTCTACTCGCATGATACATTCGGCATCCCATGTACCCGATACGGGCCATCTATACTTTTCTTCTAACTGTTTGGTATACTCTACCCATAAATCTAGATACATTATGGCGCTTATGCCATGTTTCTGATACATAAAGTGACCTGGACTGTCCCTGGGCGGGACAGGAACCGCTTCCTCTAACAGACCCTTTCTAGTTTTTAACTGACGTAACTTGGAAAATATAGGCATGACTGAACTGTAATCTGGACACAATACAATACACAATAAAAACACGAAATCACATCGCACTCATACCACAACAGTAAAATACATGAAGAACATTATAAATAACAGTTCGAACAGAATATTACCTGGAATACTGAGAACAGAAATAGAACAGATTTTCTCGAGAACGGAACAGACTAGAGTTACTGGATGCACTGCTGTAACAGTACGGAACATACCGGTCCCATAAAGGGACGCATCAAGACCCGTATCCACCTAGGTGAACACTTCGTTTGTGAGTCTGGGTACCACCAACCCACGGACCAGGAGTCAATTTAGATTGGTCCTGTCTAGATACTACCCCAGCAATGGTACTCACCGGGCAGCACGGAACGGAAGGCCTCGGACTGGACTGGACTGCTACGACGACGAACTTCGGACTTCAGTTACGGGTGGGCCTCCGGATACCTCGGACCTTGGACTCTCGGCTTGGGCTCTGGTCGGGACTCGCCGCGTTCCTCCACCGTCTCGTTTGGATGCTGGACCGCCTCCTCCGTCTCCTCCGTGGGCCTGAGGGATACTTGAAGCAGAAATATCTGCCAGTGCACGGTATGGTTCCGTCACGACTGCAGAGGGTCAGGGGGTCGGCGTGGCTTCACCGACGCGTGGGGAAAGGGCAAGTCCCTATTCGGGCGCCATTATGTGGTATATAAATAAATAATACCGGATCTATTTTTGGATGAATGAATGAATAACAGATAGCTCAATAAAATAAGAGTCAAGATTCGAGGTAGTAGGAGTTTCTGCAGGTTTATTACAGCATAAGGACAGGATCAGGACAACCTGCATAGGAACAGAGGTGACAGGGCCCAGCAGGACAACTGGGGCCCAGCAGCTGCCGGGGCTTGATCTGGGATGAGCGCGCTGTCTTTTAATAACAATACATCAACTTATATACATAGCGCAAACACATAGCATTACATTGCAGTAGGCGTAGCAGTGGGTGGAGCAGAAGGCGTGACGCGTAGCAGTCGCGAAAGATAACAGTAAAAAGAGGTGTAACTGGGAGTATACTTAGGCATGTGACGAAAACGTAACAGAATATGTCATGAATGGGCGGAAACATAGGAGGGGGCTACCTAAGGAGCCGGGACCTCTAACCTAATGGTGCGCGAAAACTGGCAATGACGTATTACTAGGAGAAGCTGGGGGCTACGAACTCTGTGCTAGGAGCAGAGACTAGAGTCTGGAGGGTCGGAGCGACATGTACCTAAACCCTATCTGGTATCTGATGTTTAGGGAACATGTTGATATAAACTAGAAGTCATGAGGGGAAAAGCTAACTTGACTCTAAGACTGGACCATGCATTATTCTACATGTAGTGCGTGATGAAGAATATTAAATGACCATTAATACAGTATTTCTCTAACGTGGAGCCGAGAAGGCTAGACAATGACGGAAACTATTGATGCAGTTCAGTAGCTTAGGAATGTAGAGAAGGAGGACTGAACTGATAACTGGAACTATAACATACTTTTGGCAGACTCAGAGGCAGAGCCAAGCTGCACCGGGCACTGCGAGGCAGGAAGTAAGTGAAGGGTCGAGGATACAGGTGGGGGCTGTATCGCTCCTCAGCGAGGCTTTCAGGAGACAGGAGCTGAATCTGATGTCCGGGCCCTTTTGAGGCCTGGAAACGGGGACTTTATAATGGAATAACGTGCACACTGAGAAACGTGGCAACATTACTTTACATAGGCCTGATATTCGTAGTATTCACGAGGACTGGAAAATGACATACCAGAGGTGGACACAACTATAATTGCGTCATTAATCGGACATGGGGAATAACATATGCATATTGGTCATGCACACATAACATATGATGGATGAGGCGTAGGGACACAGAACATGGCAAAATTTACTTTTCCACAGTACTAGACTTTCAAGATTTTTCTTTAATAGCTGGTTGAAAATTGATGGGCTTTCTGTATACCCTTGTGGGATACGACACCATGTTAGGACACGATTTTCCAGCTTAAAAGCGAAAAGATACTGGCTTTCCTCACCTAATGGAATTGAAAAGAAAGCCTGACAAAGATCTATCACGGTGAACCACTCAGCTTGGAATGGTATCTGAAACAATATCACTGATGGATTCTGTACCACTGGAAAACATGAGACAACTATGTTATTAATCTTTCGAAGATCTTGCACTATTCTAAATTTCCCACTAGGTTTCTGCAAACCCATAATCGGGGAGTTGCATGGACTACCCACGATTTCCTTCAGTATTCCCTGTTGAATCATAGAGTCGATTACGGGTTTTATTCCTGCAATCGTCTCCGGGGTCAATTTGTATTGAGGCGTTCTTGGATATTCAACATTTGGTTTTACCATGATCTTCACTGGTTCTACTCCTTTGATCAATCATATCTCTTCTCCAGTAAAATCCCATACCTCTGATGACACTGTATCTCGTAAGTCCCGAGGAAGGTCCTCCACAGTCAGGGTAGGATACAGTTCTACGCATACTCTCGAATTTGCAACTTTAAAGGTAGCATCATCGTCTGTAGTCTGTACCTCCACTCCCTGAGGTGTGCAGTATATTGTGCAGTTCAGTTTGCACAATAAGTCTCTTCCTAACAGACACACAGGACTAGAATCACATACTACAAACTGATGTTCATTGGTGTAGTTTCCTATTTTCACTAGCACTGGTTCCGTCAAAGGATTAGTCATTCTCCTATTTGCAACTCCTACTACTTGAATTGTTTCCCCGACATTGGTAGATCCGGAACCACTGCCGATCTCAAAGTTGATCGAGTAGCTCCGGTATCTACTAAGAACGTCGTAGGACACCCTGCCACTTCAGCCTCAACAAACGGTCCTCTTTGATCCACCTCTAGAACTGCCCCGAGGGTACAGTCCTCCTCTCTACTTACACGTCGTCCCGTCAATGGATCAACGTAGTAACACTCTTCTTCGTCTATAAAAAGAGGCATTTGTCTATAGATCTTTCCCCCTGTCGTAATCTTTGGTGGCTGCGGGAACTGGGCTCGTGGAGCCGAAGTCCCCCCTTTGGTCACCTTACTCTTTGACACTGTCACCCTTTGAACTGGAACTTCTTGAACTTCCTCCTCCTCTACTTCTAGCTCTCCGTTTTCAGGGTTATAGGGACACTGGCGTTTCCAATGTCCCACCTGGTGACACTGGTGACACTTTGTCGTTTTTTTCAACGTAGCAACGTCTATTTTAGGTCTTGAGTTTTCCTCGCTGTCCTTATTCTGACTATTTGGTTTCCGTCCCATTGTCCCTGTTCCCTGTTGCTGCTGTCCACCCTTTCCAGCCGACTGCATCTGCACCATCATCAGTTTCTCCTTTAGTTTCTTTGCTTTGGAATCTATTTCATCACTGCAATACCTTGCGTATCTCAGAATTTCATCCAATGGTTTGTTTTGCCAACAAATTAAATGTTGCTGAATCATCAAACAAATATCAGGTCTCAACCCCAAAACGAACTTCGATACAAACTGTCCTATATCTTTGGGATCCATTAGATCTAATCCACTGTATTGTTTGAACGTTTTCAGCAATCGCTCATAAAACTCATGAACTGTCTCCTTGGGTTCCTGTCTTGTTCGGTCTATTTTTACCCAATCTATATCTTGTGGTGGCACCTTCTCCTTCAGCCATGTCATCACCCTATCATATTTTAACATTACGGTTTCTGACGGTCCATTAGTACGAGCATCCCTTTCTGGTTCTGCAGTTGGCCATTCGACACTAACCTTGCATGCTATCCACAAGTCTCCTGGGACCACAATGTCAAATAAGGTGTTCAAATCAATCCACAATACTTTTGAAATCTTGACAAACCTCTCTACTTGCTTGTACCACTCTACGGGATTTTCCCTTAACTTCGGAAATGAGTTGGTAAATGCAGCCAAATCTCCCCTATTACAGGGCACGTGTACATAACTCCCATTCGCTACTTCTCGCAAAGGGAATGCCTCCATCTGCAGTAGCCTTCCCTCCGGAGACATCACATTCGCGCACCGCCTAACAGTTTCCTTTTTGGACCACCACTCGTCCCATTTGTCCAGATCTCTGCATGCTCTTATTCCTGTGATCAGTTCCCTTATGTGTGTTTTTAATCCCGTTGTCCTCCTCTCATCTAAGTCCTGATCTGAATAATGCAACCTATGGTTACCCTGCAATGCCTTTGTTCTGGACAAATCTACCATGTACTTGTCTGCCAGTTCAGACAGTTTCTCATGAGTTGCTCTTGCCTTCCGAGTAACATCCTTTGCTATAAACAGCAGCTCATCTTGTTCGTACATGTCAATCCTTTCTAAAGGCAACACACCATCTATTATATCGTCCAGGTCAGATTTTAAGCTGGTCACATCGAGTCTTTTGGCTTTTATCACAGCTCTCAGTATGCTATCTCTAGAGAGTCCATTTACATCTCTCCCATCACAGCTCTGAGTCCTACGTCTGGGCTCAGGCGTGTTATGGGGAGTCCTCCCATACTCCCATCTCTCCAGGTCCCATGCAGTTCCATCCTCTCTGGGTGTATAGTGAAACATTACTCTATTTCCCATAGTCCCACATTTCCCGTTCTGCCTGGTTTCTCTAGGTGCATGGTAAGACATTCCATTATTCCGCATATTCCCACAATTCCAGTGCTGTACGTTATCATCAGGTGCGTGGAGAGTGCACTTAAACCTATCCCTTTACTCTTGTGTCCTTTGGTCTCCCTCACTTTGAATGAGACGAGACGTCTCTCCACACTCCGTACTTCTACCTTTTTGCTCCTGCCCATTTTCACCGTCAATATGACGTGTAACTCCTCTACTCTCCTGACATTTACCGTCCCACTCCTGATTGCTTTCGCTAGCCCCGCAGTGAGACAATATCCCGTTGCCTCGACTTCCCCATTCAGCTTCTGCTCTGGACCTGTTGCTCGGTGTTTCTGTGGACTTATCCCATTCTCTCAAGTCAGCCCTCAACTCTTTATAGGATTTCGTCCGTTGTCCCCTCAGGTCCATCGGTCCTCTCTGACCCCCCTGTTCTGTTACGGGACTCACTGCTGAATCCAATGGAGTGCTCCACGTTATCGGTCCTGGCAATTGCCTCCAGGCGTTTGTCATGTTATTCCTCCTTTCCATCTCAACTCTTTCTCTGTCTAGCCGTACCTGTTCTTCCTCTCTCCCTTTCTCTGGGTGATAAACCGATACTATAGGACCTATGGTAACGGGTACTTGAAGAGCATCTGGCAATCCATAGGACTCAACCCTCTCTGTCGCTGGCATCTTCTGCACCACAACCCTTCCGACTACTCTCTGTACAGGACTATGTTTAGATGTCTCCTCACCTTTGGTAGGTACCCAATTCGTTATAGGGAGTGGCCTATTCTCTTCTATGTCAACCCTATCTTCCCTTGGGAGCTCAGTACCTTCTATCTCCCTATTGTCCGGAGGCGGTCTATCTATCAACAACCTATTTATTAGGCCATCCTCCGACTCGCTCTCGTCATCCTCTTCTATGGGTCTCTTTTCTCCTGTAACCTCTCTCACTGGGTACAACTTATCCACTTCAATCGTCTGTACCCTCCACTTCTTGGCTTCCGTATCCCATTTGGCATCTTGCACTGCCCTTACTGATCACCTTACCCTTTCCTGGCGTCTGTTCTGATTCCTATCGTGCACCGCCCTAATCCACGCATTAAGGGCCTCAAACTGTGTTGGTCTAGGCAAAGGTCTCAATGAGGACATAACTGCTTTCAGCTGATGCAACACTTCTAGTCTAAACGTTCCGTATTTCGGGAAAGTCAGTTCCTCATTCCCTTCTGTAATCTTACTCCAAGTATTAAGCCACAGTATAGTATGCAATCCAACATTCGTTGCCATATAGTGAGCTGGTGTACCCTCTGGCGGAGCCTCTTCCCCGTAATAAGTTTCTCTTCTTTTTCTCTTAAAGATCGCTCTCAAACATTTAAAACACTTCATGTTCAAAATCTACAAAATTTCTATTTTCTCCGCGTTCGTTTACTTCCTGATGACAATCCACCAATCCCTGCGCGGTTCTCGCTAACTGGCCTATCACAGCGCGGCTTTCGCTGACGTCACACCAACCGGCCTATCTCAGCGCGGCTTCACACCAACTGGCCTATCACAGCGCGGCTCTCGCTGACGTCACACCAACCGGCCTATCACAGCGCGGCTTCACACCAACCAGCCTATCTCAGCGCGGCTCTCGCTGACGTCACTAGTCCCCCTTCGTAGCAGTTCCCCTCCTTTCTCCGCTCGTCTCCCGGTCATGCATGCGTCCCATTCATACTCTGAAAAATGATTACTTCCGACCAAGCGATCACTTTCCTTGACTGTACGCCCACAGTCTAACTGTAATTGTCACCTTAACTGACGAAATGTCTTTCCGTGTACGTCCAGACAATCGCCTTAACTGATAGGTTACTTACACACGGTAACTTTCGACCTGCGTCCGTTACCCACACACTCACTCTTGCGTTCCCCCTATCTCGGTCCTGCGGGCGATCAATGGTACCTCATGACCCCCTTTACTCTGGTCGACAACTACTCTGGATGTTCGATACACCCGAACCACTTAAGCTCTTCCCTGAACTTAAGATTTTCCCCCAGCCAGGTTGCGCGCGCTCACAACCCTCTCTCACTCACTCTACAGGCATTCAACTCCGCATGACATTACAATACAGATACAACACAAAACACCGCAATCTGTCAACGCATGACCCTTGTTATACTCACTCTCGTCCGACCCTGCTGCTTTTCTCTCGCACCGTCAGCACCTTCTTCGGCAGGCGACTCTTCCGCTGCTCATCTCTCGATCTCTAGGGACCTTGGGGTAATCTTAACCTAGTCTAGATCACCTTCCTCTAGAAGGTAACCATCCTTGTCTGCTACCAACTGTTACGGCGGGATTTCTGATCTATTGCTATAGGTCTAGATCCCAACTCAGGTCGACTGAACCGTTGATACCTGTCATAGAGTAAAAGGCAATCCACTACTAGGTCAATCAGTTAAGGACTTACACCACTCTAAAGAACCACTTACTACAAATAAGTTTTAAAAGTTTATTATAAAGCCAAAGTTAACTGGAGATACAAACATCTCAAAATAAGGTTCAAAAGATATACTGGTATCAATACAAACATACATTTTCTAAATGCTCTTAGTCGGCAGAAGAATATCACCAAAACCAATTCGAAAATCATCAGAGTTGCAAGAATAGACACAAGCTGTAGCTTATAAGTCATTTACAGAAAGGAAGAAAATCCAGATTAGACTGTACCTACACTAGACTAAGTGACATCCCTACTTAGCAAAATCTTAACCTAAAAAGGTGTCAGCCGTGGTGACTTCCAAAGAAGATCACTCACTTCCCTTAGTCTTCATTGTAAATTGGTGTCTCGCAGTTATCCTATCTGCCTACCCATCCGCTCTCTTAGGTTCCTCAGACCATCTGCCCTAACTCCACCCAGGGGTGCTGTCCCTAATACAAAAATCACATTTACAATAGAAACGCCCTTTAGAGACGCCCCTCACGTGGTGTCAGTTCTGTCATTTTCCATGCTGATACTCCTCTGGGCCCATCGTTAGCGTTGACCTTGCTTCTCAGGCTCTTCTCCGGCAGGACGGTACCCCCCAGGAAATTCCTGAAGCCTCCTCCAGGCCTGTGCCTGGCTCCCTGAACAAAACTCTATTCATCACTCTCTTGATTGGAACCTCCTCGCACCTGCAAACAGACACTTGTACAGTGGGCCCCAAATTCCGGCCTCCACCATATCTTCTAAGTCGTAAACCATCGAGCAATCTCTGCAATTTAAGCTTAACATGACATTCCTCTAACTAACACATGCAGATCAAAAGAAATGACCTTATCTATTCAGGCCTATTAGAATTACATGAAACGGGCCTGTGCACTCTGTAAACATTTAATTTCTTAGTCTAAACAATATTCTAACTTATTACACACAATGGTTATATGAAACACTTCTATAAAACATATATTTCAGTTCTATGATCAATAATACTTTGAATTACAACAACATTAAAATCCCTATCATGTGAAAGTATAACAGCACCTTTCATTCTCTGTGAACTGCCATGTGGCCTACACATTTCTACGTTTATCAGTATTACATTCTCCTCTACAACAGCCGCATAACATGGGATTTCAACATCATTCTAACATCTCTACACACTTCTACATTAGCTTTTCACACTGATATATACATTCTATTTTAATTAAACACTCTTATGTATTTTCTCTCTATAAATTCGACACTCTTATGTAATCTTTACTAAACTAATGCAACGTGCTTGTAAATATGGTGCACTTCTGATTTTTCTCGATTTGCGCTCTCTCAAAAGCATGCAAGGATGACCGAGGAGATAGAGGCCTCAGTCGGGTATTGTGATATTATGATCAACTTTATTACCTAGGCTTTTGATAGTGTTACTAGACTGTGGGAAATGGCCAAAATTGTGGGACCACATATACAGCCTCCATAGGAAGGTGGAGCCTTCGGCCACCAGAACTTCCATTTTGTCAAGGTTACATTTTAGCAAATTACTGTCCATTCAAATTTAGTGTCTACAACTAAAGTCTGTTATCAATCCCACTCTAAGACCTCTCATCATCCAGCATTATTGTGGCTTGACCACTAAGGAATAGATAAGGAAGACAATTTCCCTGACCCAGTCCCTTGGCATCTCCAAGTGTTGTTTACATTCAGTCATACTGCAAAAACCAGACACCAGACAGACACCCACGATCATGCTTGCAGCCAGCCCTTTCCATGGCAGCAGAAAAAAACTACAATTGGAAATTTTTACTCTGCTCCATCTAATCCCTGCGCAACTAGCAATTTTAGGCACATCATAGATGCCTTCTTTAGCTGCTCATGGACATGCTCTCATCTGCTCCTCAGTACCCGGGTTGGTTTGATAGCCATAGGAGAAATAAGGAGCAGAGTCCATCGTTCTCCTGTACTTCATTCCCTTGCATCCTCCAACATCTCTTGCATACTGTGGAAAATAAGTAGAAACCCACAAATCTACTATTTGAGATTAGGATTATGTTGTGTAATTAACTGACCCTTTACTTTGACCAATTGTAGCATTAGGGCTAGAGCGGTCGACCTCGAAGCTGGGGAAGTCTCGATAACGACAGCTCAACATCCTGTGATTCTGGGCAAATCACTTAATCTCCCCGTGCCTAACGAAAAATAAAAAAAAATAATGTGTCCATCTGTTAAGAAACTGGTGCTCATGTAAAGCGCTCTGATACCTGATGTCTTGGGTCAAGTGTGCGCTAAATAAAACTCTACATAATTTATTTTTTTAAAAGTCTTAGTTGAATAAATCGACTACACTCAAACAACAAAAAATATATGGTAAAATCAATCAATTTGGGTTGTGCTTGGAGGCGCTCCTTGTTTATTCCACACCACCAATTATTTTTAAGTTGAAATGTGCAAAGGATCAGCGCCCTCCCAGTAAGCAGTCAGCTCCTTCAGTTCCCTCACCTCTCAGCAGCTAGTCTTTCCAACTAGTTGCAAGATATATATTCCTATATGGCCACTCAATACTGATTACAAATGCTATTCGGGTACTCTTACCAGGACAGTTAACAAGGTACTTAATTTGTTGGTGCATAATGATCAAAAAGGTTTTATAAGGCAATAAAGTTTGAGCAAGCTTATGTACAGGTTATTTGAAACTATGGATTTGGTGATAACACATTTTGCTCCATTGGTGCTTTATACTTGGAATGTTGCCAAGGTCTCTCATTTCAGACATTTTCTGGGCCATGCTGATGTATTATTGTTATAGAGACAAAAAACATAAAGGCAACACAAACGCTACTTAGCTCCCCTATGTAAATATGTTTATAATTTACCTCATGACTATTACATTTTAAATCACCGCAGATATAAGACAGCCTAAGCTAAATTAATACATAAATTGAACCGCAGGTTCAGAAGAGAAGATAGGATAGACATATTTTTGTTTAGCTGCCCAAGCTACGAAGGTAAACTCGTTCTGCTCGCTCATGCCCTCACAGTCTATACATTTGACCCTCAAATCTTCTCAATGAGTGAATCAGAGAGTAGATGAATTTGGATATCATAATAAGAGAGACAAGTGCGAGTTAAGTCTGAACACGGACTATTCGTCATGCCATATGGTGGAAGATATGAGATATTTAGGTATATCGATCACAAGGGATCTAAGGAACCTTTCCTTTTTAATTATAGGATAACTATAAAAAAAACAAAAAAAAACTGCTGAAATGCTGGGCATATCTTCTACATACTATTTATGGTAGAATACATCTGATTACAATGAAGATCCTAGCTAAATATATATTTTTTTAGGGCATTGCATTTTATTTAAATAAGACTTAATTGGCCAAAGTACAGGGACTTTTAAATAGTTTTATCTCCGCTTCTAGAGGTGCAAGTGTACCTTGGAAGAAATTAAAGAAGTCCATTAAGAACTGGGGGCTTGCTTTGAAAAACCTTCAATTGTACTGCTGGGTAACCACTTAAAGAACATCCGAGCAATAGAATTAATGGAATCAACCTGTTGGCAGCCACCTTCCACAAACATATTGACGAAGGACTGTTTACTTTAAAATCCACACCTCAAAGTACTTCAAAGTGATGCTGAAGTTGGCATATGCTGCTCTGTTTGTGGAGTGATGTTAGAGAAATGGTGGGTATCATATATTACAGCAACTTACACCAGAATGCCGGGGAGATGCTTTCAGCACCAATGAAAACAAGAAAGTGATTGCTTTAATAAATCTCAGCCACTGGAAACTACTCTGAGCTGCATTCCAGTCAACCATGCTACCTCAGACAGGAAACAAACATATGCAAATCAGCCTTGGTTCCTCTCCAAAAGGAGCAGTCCTTCCCGAACTGCCTTGGGGACCATGTCCATGCTAAAAGCAGAAAGAAAAGCAACCCGAGACCAGATCTGGCCTATTTCAGCATCTTTTGTAGGGTATAACTTAGTTTCAGAGCAACATTGAGAAAATTACCCCTTTTGGGCATAGCTGTTGCTCTTAGGGCATTGCATTGAGGAAACAAGAAAGTGATACAAGAAATGCATGAAATAATCCCAGCCACTGGTAGTTATTCAAGGCAGCACTCCAAACAGCCCACCATTTTTACCTACCATGCCACATCAGATAGGGGCCAGTCATATGTAAATCAACCAGCCTTGGTCCTGCTCCAATAGGATCATCATCCTCATCAAATAAGTTAGCTTTACAAACTGAGTGAGCTCCTGAATGTTGTGGTATTATATTCATGGGATAAACTAAGTCTAGATACTGAATATAAACTTAGAAAATGTAAATATGTTCAACAATCTTGATAAGTTGCGGCATCAAAGCACTTAAATTCACTTCCGTATTCCCTGGTCCACCACTGAAAGTTCAGTTTGTGTGGAGGGAAGGCATCGCATATACCGGAAGTGAGGAATCTTTCACTACTTTCCGCAGGTCAGCAGTCTAGCAGCTGATAGCTGCCCTTTAAAATCGGATGACTTCCGCAGCGTGCAGTGGACGCATGCGAAGACAACAGCCATAGCACCAGGTATAACCTTTAGGAGCGCCTGGCAAAAGGGCCCCTGAGAAACGTGCCTGCCACTTTTTAATCAACATTGTTTTATTCTCGCTGAATTTTACCCTGAAATTAACTTGATTTAATCTGCTCACCTCTTACACTATGCACTTGCGTATTCCCCGGTCACCACTGAAAGTTTAGTTTGTGTGGAGGGAAGGCATCGCATACAACGGAAGTGAGGAATCTTCCACTACTTTCCACAGGTCAGCAGTCAAGCAGCTGATACCTGCCCTTTAAAATCGGATGACTTCCGCAGCGCGCAGCGGACGCATGCGAAGACAACAGCCATAGCACCAGGTAGCGCCTGGTAAAGGGCCCCTGAGAATCGTGCCTGACACTTTTTAATGAACATTGTTTTATTCTCGCTGCATTTTACCCTGAAGTTAACTTGATTTAATCTGCGCACCTCTTATACTGTGCACTTGCGTATTCCCCGGTCCACCACTGAAAGTTCAGTTTGGCATTGCATACACCGGAAGTGAGGAATCTACCGCTACTTTCCGCAGGTCAGCATTCTAGCAGCTGATACCTGCCCTTTAAAATCAGATGACTGTCACAACACGCAGCGGGCGCGATGGCACGCCAAAGGCAAGCCCGTCTGCGCCCGTCTGCGCTTGGACCAAGCCCAGGGCCAGGGACACTGGCTCTCTTACACCAACGGTACTAGACAGAAGGATAAAATACTCTAGCAACCAGCTGAAACAGATTCGCCTTGTGACTAAATTACATTCTTCTCCTTATCTACACACTTGCTCATTAGATACTCACCTCTCTTTTAGCTGCTCCTATTGTTCTTTTAATGTTGATATTCACACTAAACCAGCACCACCGCAGATGTAATCCCATGCAAATAAATTATGAATATACTCACTTAGCTCTTATAAACTCACATTCCCTTCCTAAACATACAAATGAAATATTGGATTTCCTAAAGGACCAAAATTTGGATATACTATTCATTATAGTAACCTGGGGTGACCTATCGTCTGGACCTAATTTCTGCACGTCAACCATTGATGGGTATAATCAGACACGATAGAACCACTAAAAAAGGAGGAGGACAGGCAATTATACACTGTGACAAATATTTAGTCGGGACGGAGATAATTCCCCTATTCAGTTTTAAAACTGATTCCGGATCTTATAGCTCCCAACCTAACATATATCTGTAATGCCATGTTTCAAACAGGCATTTATTCCCCTATTTTGGAAAAAGGCTATTATTAAGCCGCTGCTGAAGAAGCAGAACCTTTATCCAGCAGAAACAAAAAACTACTGACCTCTCACAAGTCTTCCATTTCCAACAAAAATCCTTTGAAAAATGAATGAACTTGCAGTTGGCCCAATACATCGTGGACAACAACCTACTGGACGATACGCAATTCGGCTTTAGAAAACGCCATGGTACAGAAACTGCCCTCATAAAAGCATCAGACGAATCAGTACAGTTTTAGACCGAGGCAGTGCTGCTGTTCTAGTGCTGTTAGACCTATCAGCAGCCTTTGACGGTCAACCATGCTACACTGATTGACCGTTTCTCAACCATTGTCATCAAACATGGGGCTAAAGATCTACATCTTTGAGTACGACCTTATTTAATATTTACGTGTCGGACTTGGCTAGGGTAATCTTACGCAGATGACACACAACTGGTGCTCGCAATCCATAATGATGGAGGAGCAATTGCAGCCAGCTTTCAATAAGGAATGTTGCCCATTAGTACCTGGATGGCCAACAACTGCCTAGAATAGAACTCTGATAAAAAAGGAGATATTGATTTAAGGTAATCTTTTTCCTGCATGGTCCCCTACTTGGTGGCCAGCCAATCTTGGACCTCCACCGCCCCCGGTCTTGAAAGTCAGAAACGTAGGTGTCTTGTTAGACGACAAGCTATCTTTCTCTTTTCATGCCAATGCAGTTGTCTCCAACTAGAAGTTGGTGGTAAATAATGAAAACCCATCAAAAAGCATTTTTTTTGCTTTAAAAAATGTGCCACGTTGCAGACATACATGCCCTAAGGGGAATGTATGTCAGCAACACGTGCACCCATGCGCAATTGAGGGGTGCAACAGGGTGTCAAAGTGACACCCTGTCCCCCTTTCAAATTCGGTTATTTTACCGAATCTGTATTTACCGATTCGGTAATTGGCATTGATTCCTATGGGCCTCAAGGCCCATAGAAATCAATGGCAATTACCGAATCGGTAAATACCGATTCGGTAATTACCAAATCATTCCGATTCGGTAATTTCAAAAGTAAAATTACCTACATCCCATTTACCTACTCTTAAATACCGAATCGGTATGATTCGGTATTTAAGAGTAGGTAAATCGAGATTCCCTACATTGGGCCGATGGTTCGAGAATATAAATAGGAATATATGTGTATTTGAATACAGGGTCCACATCTACAGTGATCAACTTACCTTTGGCACGAGATGGCCAAGAGTCAATGAGGAAAAGGCCCAGAAAAAAGGCATGGTATTTGATGTATTAAATAAGGAGGCTGCATGTTATGCCTCCTTTCCAAGATCAGGGAGGAGATTTTAAAAGAACAAGTAAATATCGCACCTTAGGTTAATGGTGTTTACCCTTTGCCGTAAACATCATGCCCTATTCCACATAATTTGTAATTAGGACTTAAATTGGACATTGAAACTAAATTGAAACCTTAACAAAATACAATTTGTGTGCTTTATAACACGCTAACTCGGTACAATAGTGTGTAGGAAAATAAGGGATAAGGATGTTCCAGTACTTAAGTTGAGCTATTGGTTTCAGATGTTTAGGCTTATTTTTCCTCATCAGACTTTCACCCAGAGCAAGAAAGAGAAAATCACAAACGAGGGAAAGTGGAAAAGAAAGACAGAAAAGCACTAACAAATGGGGAGAAAGCAGGGATGAAAAATAACTTTCACAAGAGAGACAGAGTGGCAGGGAGTGTTTGGTGTTGGATAAAAGAGGCATGAGGTGCAATCAATGCTGTGCAGCTTTGGTATTCAGCTCCTCTGATATTTCTAGCACCAGCCATTGTCTTCTGAATAAAACGTTGGACCCTTATTAGTTTGCAAATTAAGCACTGGCCTATGTTCCATTAAGCCACTAAATTAAAGCACTATTTAATTCACCATGCACCCTCTGTACTGAACATTTCATCCATCCCTCTCCAAGTTGCTTTAACCTCAAATAAATACAAAGATCCCTCCAGTCAGATAAGATTGTTTAGAAGCACTAACAATCTTGACTTTTAGAAAAGATTGCTTAGATGGCAATAATATTCATCCTGACATTTCAAGACACTCTGCTCCACAATCTAAAGGAGGGGAGGTGAGAAAGGCACATTTGAGCAGTGTGAAAAGATAAAGAGCATAGGTGAGCTATTGCATTGAAATATACAATCTATGTATTAATCAATGCATGTAAATGCATTATTTTCATCATTAAAATACATAGCTACAAAAAATCTCTGTATAACAATCTGCCTATAAGAAGTTTCTTACTACAGTCTATTTGTGACATCATGAGTCACCTGTAATAGAAAATGAAATAGCTTCTTAACTGTAATTAGCTATTTCAATTGAGCTGTGACGTCCCAATACCCGCTGCTAGAGCCAGTAGAAAATGTGAAAGACAGGACACGTACCATAATTATGCCTTTTTTTTAACCCCTTGGGTGCCATGACATAACGATTATGTCCTCAGCCGTAGCACTCCTGTGCCGAGGACGTAACCAAACCGTCCAGGCACCCAATCATGGGGGAAGTGCTGAGGCTCCCCCTGAGGGTCGCTAATTAAGGGGCCCCCACCGGGGACGGCAGCAGAAGCCCTTCTGCTACCAACCCGACCTCCCCTTCACTAATCTGATGACGTTGGCACACTCACGGGGTTCAACATTAACTAGTGCAACCAGTGGAGTAGTGTGGCTCACTGGTTAGAGGCGGCAGGCCTGAGAGCAGAGGTCACCCGGGACCAGGGTTCAATTCCCGACGCGGCAGGGTCGTGGACCTTGGTCAGCGGACTCGATAATTCTCGCTTCGGTGCTTACTCTAATCAGGGGTTCCACTCGGCAACTCTGGGCATTAGCTTGCCTAATCTCCACAATGGCCCCACCAATTCCGGGGATGCCTGGCTCCACCTTGGGGACTCCCAGCAAGGGACCATCCCACAGGGAAATCCAGGACGGGTTCCCCAGAGTTATACAGCGCCGGGACGCCCCGTTGCTGGGGCAGCTGTGCGCTTTACAAGTATACTACATTTTTGTGTGGCGTGCTGGAAGCCATTTGCTTACAGCGCATCCTGGCAGATGCCCTGTTTTGGTTTTGCAGCTGTTTTTGGTAGGGCCACACCTCTAGGCACAAGGGGTGTTCTTTCTTATTGTTGGGTGAGAAACCCATTTGGCAAAGGTTGCTCCCCTGAGGCATTGTCTAGCCGTGTTTCGACCCCCTCCCCCTGATCCCAGGGGCTGATTATGCTGTTTTTCCAGCCGATCAGACCCTGAGGGTGGGGGGGGGGGTCAGACTCCACTAGAAGCCAGGGAAAATGTTTTCATGATGATTACGGGGAGTGACCCCTTGGGCAAGGGCCGATCCCATTACGGGATGATTTCTCCCCAAAGGCAGATCAGCCATTTTTAGGCCAATCGGCCCTCTGATTGGGGGGGGAATGGAAGTCCACTATATCATATGGATTTGTTTTTTTTGCTTGGGATGCGACCCCTTAGGTAAGGGTTGTAACCCCATCCGCAGAGGGCTGATCCGATAATTTTTAGCCTGACTAGGAATTGATTTTTTGTTTGCGGAGCGACCACCTGAGGGAGAATTTATTTGGGGGTATTCCTCCCCCATCCCCCCAGAGGGCAAATCGGCCGTTTTTAGGCTGATCTACCCTTTATGGAGGTGGGAGCCCACTAGACACAGGGGTGTTACGTTTTGAAGCGGAGAAACCCCTTTTGGGAAGGCTCACTCCCCTTGGGGGCCCATATTTATTTGTATGCTGTCCTCTTCTGAGGGTAGATTGGGCATTTATAGGCCAATCTGCCCTCTGGGTGTGATGTTGCCCCCTTGAGAGATTTGTGACTGGATTGAGCCTCAGTGTGGGTGGTAACACTTGAGTCACCTGGGAATAAGGCTATGTATAAGGTGCTTCTGGGGTAAAGTTTGCTTCTGTCTGGTGGTGCCAAGCTTTCTTTCGGGGGAATACCAGTGTCTTTTGATATTTTGTTAGCATATTATTTGTGTTTCAAATTTTTTATTTCTTTTGTAGAGCCAATCCTTTCCTCTGACTTTTCGCATGTGCAGTTTTTGCACATCTGCAGTTGTAGAGTTGTGTTTGGTAAGCTACTCATTTCATGATATTTTCATCTAATGTGTATCCTTAGCCTGTTTGTATAATTTGTTTTGTCAGTTTTTTGTGAGATTGTCTTTTGCTGGAGCTTGGGCCCAGTAAAACATTTATCTCCAGAGGGGCGGCCTTTCTAGCAGCAAAAGAGGTAAATGGAGAAACCTTTCAATTGTTAACACCTCATTTCAGTGCAACCCATGTGGCCACACAATCCAGAGCCTTGAGACCCTCACGGGTGATTAGCACGCTCTACAAATATTTGATTGATTGATTGATTGAATCTACACGACAACTTAATCTGAGTTCAAATTATTGTAGACCAATCTCAACATGATCATTTAAAAGTACAAAAAGGCCAAATATCCTGAAGAGATTTCCTATCTATACTACTATTATAAAGTGAGAACTGGGAACCTTTGAGGCGGGTAAACTCGAAAAGTACACCACCAATCACAACACCCAATACAGCGTTGGAAAGGGGAGGTCCAGGAGATGGACATAGGCTATACAGCACCACACCATATACATTTAGGGGGGAAAGAACGTTAGGGGAAAAGTAGTCCGGGCGTATGCATACAGTGATATGCACGCGGCGTTCCAGAGGCGCAATGGCGTGTGGGCGGTGTCGTTACGTAAACGTGGCATTAGGTGTCCGGACAGAGCACTAGAAGGAGCATGGGACCGACATAAGTGCCCAGCTGATGGAGTGCCCAGCTGATGGAGTGCCCAGCGCGGGGAGGAGCGGCGGGGAAGAGCGGTGATGCGGGTCAGTACTGTGCGCTAAATGTTTGAAAGGAAACCCATGCGTTATGAGGCTGTGGAGTCATTCGCTGCAGCGATCTGCAGGCTGCACATTTTCCAATAGCTGGAGTGCCCAGCGCGGGGAGGAGCGGTGGGGAGGAGCGGCGATGCTGGTGGGGGAGGAGTGGCGATGCGGGTCAGTACTGTCGTGCTAAATGTTTGAAAGGAAACCCATGCGTTATGAGGCTGTGGAGTCAATCGCTGCAGCGGGCTGCAGGCTGCACATTGTCCAATAGCTGGTACACCTGAGCTCCTTCAGGGTGTAACTTGAGGGGACTTGGGTTTTTAAAAAGGCATCATTTAAGCCCACGGTGTGAACTTGACAGGCTGTAATCAAACACACACTGTCTGCCCAGGAGGCAGCCCAGCTCCCTCCATCCGATCATATGCACACCGCAGTATGACAGGCAGCTGGGAAATATGTGGGGTTCTCATGGAGCGAATTTAGGATCCGAAGAAGCCAGTGGGCCGTGGTTCACGGAAATCGTAGCTGTGTGTTGTGTGCACGTGTTTTCTGTCACGCAGTACTGGCTGAACTCAATATCCTGAATGGACGTGGTTTGTGACGATTTTTCTGCTCTACTTTCACATAAACTACATTTTGCACAGATTTTAAAATGCGTGATGTTGGTGAGAAGTTTACGATTGGGATTTTTTTGCGGCGGGGAGGAGCTGCGAGGCTGGTGGGGGAGGAGCGGCGATGCTGCTGAGTACTCTCGCAAACCCTACGCGGACAACGTCAGGACGGGCTGCTAGTATATAATACAAAGCAGACAACTAGCTCTATGACTCTGATGCAGACTATCAGGAAAAATAATTGATTATTAAGTTTCATCTGATGTTTCTCCAATGTAAGCATGAGCATGCTATTACTCCTTACACTACCATAAAAGGGGTGATTCTAAGCTAAGAAGCTTTAGATAAGGGTGTAATCAGAAAAGTGTCAGCTGACAGAGCCTTCAGTAGAAGGCACTCCAACCATGGGCCAAGTGGCATTAAGCTGTAGAAGCATAGGTCTTCTCCCTGTGAAAACCAAATATGACTCCCCAGACCCTTACTTTGTTCAGTATAAAATATCAATTGCAGTCAGAGTAGATAATCCCACATGATCTTTGCCGGTAAATTTTCATAGCTTGAGTACAACTGGATACATTCACCACAATCCCACATCGATAAGTTGCAACTTTGTCGTCATTGGACATAACTCTCCTCTCCCATGAGAACTCGCCTCCTTGCTCATTACAACGCTTCTCCTTGCCAACTTTGTCTTCTCATACCCAGCTATCTAAAGAACATAAAATCGTCCTATGCTAGCTAATGACGCTTTCTCTCTCCATACCTACAGTGGAAACAAAATACAAGTATACACATTCAACACTGAAGGTTAAATAGAAATACATGTTAGACTCTAAATTTGAGCATGGACCAAACTATTTCTGGAGGTCCACTTTAGACAACCTTAGTAGTGCACAGGGTTAAAAAATGTGTGCACATTTGTACACACACAATCATACAGCTCCTTTTTAAATGTATACATTGTAAAAAGTTACTAAGATGTAATTCTAAATGCACCTGCATGAAATATATTCCCCTTACACATATAAATGCTTAAACATTCGTTTACACACATTCATTTTTAATAACCTCAAAATGGAACACATCTATGTTAACTTATTCAATCACATTAATATATGTGTAAAATAAACTCTTTATAATCACGCTCTATACACAAGTATGTCATGTGGAATGCTTTATATCTGCAATATTCCACTCCCCTTAGTAACGTTAATTACACAGATTATATTTGAGTGCTGACTACACATGAATATACCGCACTCCTACAACATCTCAGGTGGGATCAAGATTACACATCTCCACTTTCAAAGTAACAGATTGATTTGTGCACTTTGCTTACTGCCTTGTATGTAATGTTGTTCTTTCTTTCCTTCCTTTCTTTCCAGTAGTACTTCTTTAGTGCTCGCTAAGTCTGTGCAGAGTAAGTGAAGTTGATCTACAGTGTTGCTGTCTCTGGCGAGAGGGTGGTATCATTTTAGAGCAGATAGGTCTTTGTGTGCTTTGTAATGATTGACTTTGTCTTCTAGATTTTACTATATCCCAGTAGTTTTAGTTTCCCTTTGATAAAGCCACACCTTGTTTATTACTTATTTTAAACAGTGTTGGGTATTGTTGACTTGTTTATCAAATTACTTTTCTTAATAATGGTTATGAATAGCCGCAGGATGACTGCTCATCAGCAGGTTGTTGGTATGCTTTTTTGAGTCTTCTTCTGACCATGATTATGAGACTGCATCTGAGGCAGAGGAAGAAGGCCAGGATTCTGTGCGAGAGGAATCATTTGTTGATGAAGCCACTCTCAGTACACTGATGTGCCAATAGCGCAGCAAGAGCCATCTGAATTGTAGCCTGGCGCTGAAAGGCTTCCCATTTGAAGTGTGGACTCTGGGTTTACCCAAACATGGTGCAGCGGGTGTTGCCTAACTTTAATGTTCTTGCAGGGTGTAGAGTCAATACTGAAAACTTTCTGCCTATACATTTTTTCAGTTGTTAAGGACGATGTATTTTCTAATGAGATTGTGGAGCAAACTAATTTGTATGCGGAACAGTATTTGAGAGTCTTCAGTACCAGACTTAAGCCCCACTCTAGAGCTACCCAGTGGTCTTCAAAAACTCTGGAAGAGGTAAAGATGTTTTTGGGTCTAACTTTTTCAATGGGCCTGTAAGGAAACAGTCACTCTCTTCATATTGGTTTACTAATCCCATGATGGCAAAGGCTATATTTCCTGCAACCATCAGTCATAATCAGTATTTGCTTCTTCTTTGGATGCTGCTTGTTGATAATGCTTTAGCGTTGCCACAAGATCACCCTGATTGTGACCATCTTTTAAGGTTCGGTCTGTCCTTGATCACTTTGTAGACTGATTTTCAGAGTTCTATGTGCAAGGGAAAGAAACAGCTGTGGATGAGTCTTTGGTCCTGTCCAAGGGCCGATTGGTTTTAGACAGTAAATTTTTAGCAAGAGGGCAAGTTATGGAATTAAGATGTATATGCTGCCAGAGAGCAGTACTGGATATATATATAATTTCAGGGTGTTCACCGGTAGAGATTCCAGTATTGATTCTAATGGATGTCGCCCACTTTTGGAGTCAGTGAGAAAATTGAGTGGGAACTTGGTAGAGGACTTTATACCAAAGGTCACCATTTATACCTAGATACCTTTTACACTGGTGTGCAATTGTTCAGGGAATTGTTCAAAGTGGACCCGGTTGCTTGTGGCTAACTCTCCTCTAACCGTAAAGCTTGCTTGTCAAAAACCTGAGAAGGGACAGTGCAGTGCCTTGCATAGAGATTAACTTCTAGTTGTGAAATTTTCAGACAGGAAAGGTGTCTACATGTTGACTACCATCCATGAGGAAAATAATTCACCTGCGACTGTTTGGGGTCATGTGGCTGAAGTGCACAAACCTGTGTGCATTTTAGAGTACAAGAAGCACATGGGCGGTGTAGACAGAGTAGATCATAGGTTGGAGCCTTCCACTGCTGTTCATAAGGGGTACATTTACTTTAAGAAGTTGTCTATCCATTTATTCCATTTAGCAACCTTTAATGTTTTTGTTGTATTCAAGGATTGTTCTCCAGAGTCAAAGATGACATTTGTTCAGTTGTAGCAGTCTCTGAATGCCCCCCCTCCCCCTTCTTGCAGTGGATCAGGCAGGGGTTCAGAGAGAAGCAGCGGTAGAGGATTTAGCTAGATTGAAAGATCAGCACCTTCTTGATCACACTCCTCCCATGTTTCCAACAGAGCGCAGGAAAACTCTAGTTACACCCTTAGTCCTTTCCAAACTGGATTATTGCAATGGGCTATATCTCAGTATACCCATGAAGCAACTTCATAGGCTTCAGATGATCCAAAATGTGGCGGCTAGGTTCCTCCTAGGTATTCACAAATTTCAGTCAGTGGGAAAACACCTACAGATTCTGCATTGGCTGCCAGTCAAAAGTTGTATCAAGTTTAAGACCCTGTGCATATATATAAGTAACTACATGGTACCAGTCTTAATTTCTTGAAGAGGTCACTGCACTCGTACTCTCCAAATAGATGCCTTCGATCACAAGGGGCAAAATTCTTACTCTCCCAGATATTTTTCTAATCAAAATGAGGCGGTAGAGGTTTTGTGGTGGGGGCTTCAAAGCGCTTTTTCAATTACTTCCTTGACACCATGTTGACCAGGATATACCACCACATAAGCTTTCCATCAACCCCACAGGAACTGCAGCAAACAAAAATAGATTTCTATCAGGTAGCCCAATTTCCCCACATAAATGGTTGCATTGATGGGACTCATGTATCCATTTGTCCCCCCTCAGCGCAATTCCAAACACCTGCTTGGTAAACATGTTACAATGCCTTGCATGCTCTGGGCACATGGTGACACATAGCAGTGAGTAATCTGTTGCTTTCAACTCTGTAGGTGACAGCACACACGTTGTGCGCTCTTACATCCCTGCACCATACCTCAACCCAAATACCCCCGTAACGTCATAGAGCACACCTTTGGCCTACTGAAAAGTAGGTTCCTCTGCCTCCGCATGACTGACGGTGGATTGCAGTACTGACCAGATACCGGCTGCAAAATTGTGGCCACTTGTGCCATGTTGCACAACATTGCGACTTCGAGGGGCATACCCCTTGAACTGTCTGACAGTGAGCTTGAGGAAGATAACCAGCCAGGACACCCACCACAAGCAGCACATGGACCAAGTGCAACTAAGGGGAGACAGAGATGTGCCGAAATAACACAGCCTTATTTTTAAGGTGGGTAATGATGAAACAAGACACTACATGGCTCCATTGCCATTTTGATTTATTCAAAAAATAATTAGCTCAGGTTGTGTTAATGCACACATACCAAGCAGAAGATGTGCACAATGTAAGGCTGAACACAACAGGATGACTTTGCCATGGCACTTGTACATAAGCCCAGACAAATTTGGATTATGATAATCTCATCAAATGAAATCCCATGCTCATGTCCACACTAATTACGGCGGCCATGCACTCCCATTGTCCATACAGGGTGTTCTGACACATCCCTGTCTGAGCACTCTAATGCAGGAGTATCTCTTGTGCTGCGCCATCTGCATTCGCTTACTGGAGCCATGTTGCTACTGAGGCTGGAGGCATCCTCACTATCCCCTCCACTCATGACACTGCTGGCAGCAACTGTAGTAGTTTGCATTTGCTCCACAGCATTGGTGACCTGCATCAGTTCCCTGGCCACATCACCACAGCAATCTGTCATTTCAACCTGCATGCCTACTGCATGTCGGGACGGTTGTGCTGTTTTGGAGCTTAGGGGTTTGATGGCCCTAATGTAGCCATCCATGGGGCCAAGGAATTGATCTTGTTTTTTACAGTGGGTCACCCGGTCTTCTTGCATCTCTTTGCATAACTCCTTGAGTGCTTGTATCATGTCACCAATGTGTTGTGTGGTATCCCTCTGACCTTCCTACACAGCTGTTTAATGCTGTCACTCATCTCTCCCATGTTCCTTGCAAGAGATGAAAGGTGTGCCTGCATTGAACACATGTGTTTGCATTGCAGGCGCTGTACCCTCAACATTACGTTTTCCAGCCCAGCAAAGGACACTTAATTGTCACCTTCAACAGCTCTCAATTGGGCACCTGCCCTGCGCCTCCTAATTCAGATATTTCTATTTTGACTTGGGACACGTGGTCTTGCTGTTGGTGTTTGCCCAGACTGTGCTGTTGGAGGGTCAGGTGGGCTATTCTCTTCCATTTTGAATGCAGGCAATGGTGGGACTGTGATCCTGCGTCTTGTGGGTGCAGGTGTTGTGGGTGAAAGTGACACTGCGATGTCTTCTGATGACTGTGGCTCACTCTCCAGGGGTGCATGGACTTCACTGACTCTTGTGCAGGTGCATCTGGTATGAGAAACAGTGGAATTTCAGTTTTCAGAAAAGTACATGTATTTCATCCTGCACTTAGTATTATCATATTTAGTAATTACTCAACACACTATGTGTAGAGATTAAACTTGCATGTCACAACTGATTGCACCTATGTCGTTTTGCTTCCCACTTGCCTTTCCAATTGAATTTGCTGATTGCTTATCACATAATGCATTTGTGTATTACGAGTAAAATATGGTCTGGAGTACCATTTGTTAGACTAACCCGGATCTGACTTATGGATTTTGTTTAGTTAATCTAGCATTGTATGGTAATTTGCATGCATCTTACCTTGGGAAGTACTGGGCAGTGCAGAGGAATCGATCGATGTCATTCCAACAACAGCCTCAGACTGAAGGGTCGACTCCACCAGGTTCTCTAAGGCTCTGGGTGCTGTCTCTGTGGATGGCCCTCCTCCAGATTTTTTATTACCAGCTAGTCTTGCAGCAACCCTTTCCTTGGTCCTACTTTGCAGGTCATACCACAGCTGGCGCAGAGCCAGAATAGAGGCCTGGGTGACCCCAATGCGCTAATTTTTTTATTGTATTCCCAGACATAATTTTCTTTTTTCGGACTCTGGGACATGCAGTGACTGTTTGCCAAAAAGTTTCACAAGGCTCTTCACAACTTTCTCTATGAAGATTTCCAGCTCCTTTTCACTGAACCTCAGCTTGCTTTTCCTCTCCTTCTCTCGTGTTTCTGATGCCATGCTGGATAATTGCATAGGTTCTGCAGTCCAAAAAAACTTCATAGTGCTGTTCTCCTGCAGTCTGCCTCCTCCTCCCTCTCAGTACACAGGTAACAGCATTTGATGGTTTAGTTCCTGCTTGTGACATCATCATCCTGCATCTTATTAAAGGATTCGCTATGAGCGATTCTCTAATAGCGTATTCACTAAAAAAGCGACTTGCTCTTTTGAAATCGCTAATAGTGATTGCGAATATTACCGATTTGCAAAAAATAGCCATTAAATTGATGCATTGAGTTTTGTGATTACCAAATGGTGATTTGGTAATATTTGCTATTTGGGAATCACAAATTTTGATTTTGATGCATGTACCCCATATACTCATAGTGGTGTTCAGCAGATGGCCCATAATGCGTTTCTCCTCATAGGCTTTACAATGGGCTCAGTCACAAACTTTTCCATGCCATTGACTCCCTTCACAGCCTTCTCCATACATGCCTTTCTGTAGCAGCTCGTCCTTGGTCTTCTCTCCTTCTCTTGTGTGACAACATCACCCTCCACCTTATCTCCTGCAAACAAGCTAAGTGTAACTCCTTAATTCAGTAACGTTGTCTAGTGGAACAATACCCCTACTCTTCCCTGGTGCACGTTGTCCACCTGCAATGCAAACGTGAGATAGAAACATTCTCCGAGACTCGCATAAGAATTTGAACATTAATTTCAGAAACAAAGACACTCCACATACACTACAAATTCAGGCCTAAGACTTAAGCTAAATTAATAAATTCACTATAGTGTCTAGGTTATGAATTATATCAACCATTAACATTCGAGAGGAGTAACTCTCTTAACCACATTAATTCACGTCTTGCATCTAGGTCATTAGCCTAAGAAACATTTTGTCACAAATTAATACATCACTAGATCACATTTACTTAACTAATGAGGCCTAGAATATGAGTATCAGTGATTACAGTGGTCAGTACATGTTCTGAACCTTAATTACTGAGCCTTGCATTAGATCCCATTAATATGGAACATATTCTTCTAACTTTTAATTCCCTCATAACCTTGGATAATATGTGAGTGCATTCTACAAACAATTACATTGCAATGCTAAAGAGTATCACACGTAGGGTATGAATCTTCCACTCTATCAGGGCCTTCCCTGTTGGAAGCACTTGGCCTACTAACACAGTATACCACACGAAAATGTGAGGAAAATGTGATCTATGCAGCTACATTTTAAGTTTGCAGGGGATTCTGGGTAGGAAACCGTTAGGGGATCCATGCAAACCACACCTCCCTGAACTCACTGAGGTGTTTAGTTTTCATAAATGTCTGGGTTTGGTAGGTTTCCCTAGATGGCCACCGAGCCCAGGACCAAAAACGCAGGTGACACCCTTGGAAAACAAGGTTGCTTTGCGATAGATAATTTTGATGTCTCCACAATACGGTTTGGCCCTTCCCTGTCGCAGGCACTTGGCCCACCCACACAAGTGGGGGCGATTGTGATCAGAAGACCTCGGGGTGGTAGGGAATTTCTGTCAGCCCAGCGATCCCACAACTTTCCCACAGAGAAATGTGAGGAAAATGTGATTTTTTTTCAAATCAAAATATGAGGTATACAGGGGAGTCTGAGAATGAAAAAATTGAGGGATCCATGCAAGCCACACCCCCCTGCACTCCCCTATGTGTCTAATTTTCATACATTTCTGGGTTTGGTAGGTCTCCCTAGATGGCTGCCGAGCCCATGATTGAAAAGGCAGGTTACTCCCTTGCAAAACCAGGTTGTTTCGTGATCGATCATTTTGTTGTCTCTACAGTACGTTTTGTGCCATTTACTGTTGCGGGCACTAGGCCTACCCGCACAAGTGAGGCACTATTTTTATGGGGAGACTTGGGGTATGCTGGGTTGCTAGAAGTTTGTGGCTCTTCACAGATTCCAGAACTTTACATCACAGAAATGTGAGGAAAAGGTGTTTTGTTTGTCAAAGTTTGAGGTTTGCAGGAGATTCTGGGTAAGGGACCCTGTTGAGAGCTACTCAAGTCACTCCATCCTGGATTCTCCTGGGTGTTTCGATTTAAAAGATTTACGGGTTTGCTAGGTTTCCCTAAGTGCCAGCTGAGCTAGAGACCCAAATCCACAGCTAGGCACATTGCAAAAAAAAAGGGTCAGTTTTCAATTGAAATATTTGATGTGTCTACGTTGCGTTTTGGGCTGCTTCCTGTCGCGGGCACTAGACTTACTCTCACAAGTGAGGAACCATTTTTATCGGGAGACTTAGGGAAACATAGAATAGTAGAACAAGTGTAATTACCAATTGTCTTTCTATGCATTTCTGCCTTCCAAATGTCAGACAGTGTATAAATAAAACAAGTAATTTCATGTAAAATGCCCTCTAATTCACCTGCCAGTGAGGGTAGCCACAAATTCAGTTTTACAGAAATAAAACAGTCTTCAGTAAAAGGAACCTTAAATATAGTATGTTTTTTTTACTGAGCCCTAGTTCATTACAGGAAGGCAGGATCTCTCTTTGCATATTACCACATATTAAGAACTCCAGCTATCCTAGAAAGCCACTTACATTAAACCACATATAAATGTTTTCAAAATAAATGACGAGCTGCATAATGGTGTGATTAATTGTGCACTGTGGATTTCACTTGTATTATACACATTTACACCTGTATTCTTCTAGATAAAGGTGCACACTTTTTGTTAAAAGGTAGTGGCGTGACTACTCATCAAAAGGAATGATCTACCCTGCTATGCTAGAAGGGTGTTGTAGGTCACCTCGGAGTTCCTCTTTATGGTCACATCACTCCTCAGTGACATACAATATCTTTATAATGTAAGGTAGAGAAAGAGTATTTCACGGGAAACATTAGTGTGAAATTCATTAAGCAAGTTGTTGCAGGTGGATGTAAAGAATGAAGGATGAGTTAAAGAGAAAGACAGATACACTATAGGGAGGAAGAAGGGAAAGGATGTTTTTTTCGAAAATTGCTGTTGATTGGTGTGAAATCTGACATCTCATAATCATGGCTACAGCCCTACTTTTGCCTCTTCGTCCTCCACATCTCAAACGTCTCTAGATATTCTTTTTTATTTTTATATGGAAGCAATCCTTGTTTTGATGCTTTAATGGGACTAACTGAAACTAAAGTGCAGTATTGGTGAAAAGTTTTTTAGGTTTCAGGTTCCCAATAACCCTTTCTTCAGATATTGACTGTTGGAAATGGCCCTTTTTGCAGGGTTATCCCCAAACCTTTTGTACCTTCCTCCCTTGTTTTTCCTGACTTGTGGTTGTCGGCAATAGGACTCTGGGCACTTTACCACTGCTGATCAGTGCTAAAGAGTATATGCTCTCTCTATAAACTGCTATTATGATTGGTTATCCATGATTGGCAGATTTGTTTCATCAATAGGTCCCTAGTAAAGTGCACTGAGTGTGCTAGGGCTGGTGATTCAAATGCTACTGGCGGGCCTGCAGCACTGATTGTGCCACCCACATGAGTAGCCCTAAAAAGGTGTCTCAGGCCTGCAGCCGCATTGCCTATGTGCAGTTGCTAACTGCCATGTTGCCAGGCCTGACCCTTCCCTTTTCTTGCACATTGGACACCCCTAGGGAAGGCCCAAGGTAACCCCTGGGCAGGGTGCAGTGTATGTACTAGTGTGGGTGACATGTCCTGATAGTGAAATACTGCCATTTTCTTTTTTCTCTATTGAAAGGCTATCTTGCCCATAAGCTAGAATGGGTAATGCTGTGTATAATGTTTACCTGCATATCTTCCCATAGGAGCAAGATGGAAAATTGAAGTCTGGTATCCCTGAAATCAGATTTTAATAACCCATTATTTAGGAATGATGTTTTTTTAAATCCTGTGTTTGAAAACAGGACTTTTAGAAAGTGGCTGTTTTCTTGTCTGACCTTTCTGTGTGCCTTTGCCTGTTTGTGAATTGGCTGTCTGGTTTGTGGGTGACAGGGGCTAGGGTGGCTCCAGGAGGCTGGGCGAGTCAGCACTAGGCTGAATAGCTTCATCTGCATCTTGAGTGGTGGAAGGGGATAGCACCTGGGCCTGAATAGGGCTGTGCCTGCCTTCCACAATGCTGGCTCCAACTCCTGCTGGGCGGCTGGCGACCCTGCCCCTCTCTTTCAAAGGAAAGAAGGAGCCATGCAAACAGAGTGCTCCAGGACTGACCAGAACTGGTTTGGACTAGGCAAAGGCTTCTCTGCCTTCAGAGAACAAAGGTAATAGTGACATAAAAAGGGGTACCCAGACCCCAAGACTTTAGATCATCCTGGAATCAAGAAGTAACCTTTGCCAAGGAGAAAAACTGGAAGACTGAAAAGGAAGGACTGCCCTGCTGTGTGTTTGTAGGCTGACCTGCAGTTGCTATTCTGCCAAGGACTGGGGAAGGACTTTGCTGTTGCTGTGTACCCAGCTTGAAGAGATCTCCAAGGGCCTCCTGTTAGGAAGTCCCAGGAACAAAAGGACTTCACCCCCAGTTTCCCCCCTGAACTCTGCTGTGTGAGTTCTGACCTGCCTAGAGTGCTTGAACCACTTGTGGGGCCTCTGGAAGTTGTTTCCTGCAGTTTGGGGAGCTTGAAAATAAGAAAAGAAAAAGATCATCTACAATTTTGCATGCATCGTCGACAGCGCAAGTGAATTCCTGTTGCCATGAAAATCATCGCAGCGCCTGTTGGCGACATGTCGCTTACTTGCAGAGCGCATCACCCCAGTGCGGGAGGATTCCTGTCGCTGCGAATATCGTCGCAGAGCCTGTCATCGCTGTGAGACCTGTCGCACTGCTTGCCTGCCAACCGCATCCGGTCGCTGCCAACATCATCGCAGAGTCTAGCACCAACGCATCAAGGGGCCGCGACAGAAGAGGATCAACGCTGCCACACGCATCTCCGCTTCACCGAAGATCGTCGCCATCCCGAAGATCATCGCATAGTGCCTGTGCGAGACGCTTCCTACTGGTGAACCTTCAAACCAGAATCCACACAAGGTATCGCATCGATCCCCATACAGACCGGATTCGACTCAACCTGCCTGCTGCGTGCAGCGGGGTTGTCGCATCACCTCCCCCGGGGTCTAAGGAGTGACGCATTGCTTGTTTTCTGAAGCTGCAATTGCCGCTTGGAACTTTTGACACATCTACAGGTAGTTTGGGCTAAAAGTGATACAACTGTAGATTATTTTGGGGCAAACCCTTGAACTCTTTTTAAAGACTTATTTTGGAACAGTGTTTGTTGGATTTTTATCGTTTCGGTCTTGTGTAGTCTAGATAAAAATAATGTATTTTTCTAAACTGGTGTGGAGTTCATTTGTGGTCTTTTCACTGTGTTACTGTGAATGTTGGTACAAATACTTTACAGATTGCCTTTGATAAGCCTGTAGGCTCGTGCCAAGCTACCAAGGGGGTGAGCAGGGGTTATCCAAAGAGTATATCCCCCTTGCCCTCACTAGAAGCAGGGGTCCCTATTTGGACATTGGTACCTACCTCTGCCAACTAGAGACCACCAGATCTAACATTGACAATAAGATGTTTCAATTAATAGCAAGCCCACAAGAATCCATTATCATTACTATGCGGACACTGTTTTCTCCTTTTGTTGCCACTAATCAGTATCCTCCCTAAACAGCAGATATTTTCAGAATTTCAATAATTTTTATTGTTTTGATTTGATAAATAAAGCCTAATATTCAGCAGCCACTTTACATTCTTCACTGAGCAACTTGACAGCTTTCAGGAAGCTGAGCACCAAAGAAGACCTGAATAACAAGGACAAAGTCACACCCATGAGACACACACAGCGAAGAGGAAGTATGTTGACCTCCTAGTCTTGGATGTTCTGCTATATATGCTATATATTAATTAATGAAGTTGAGGGCTCAAATTTGTATTCCTTTAGGATTTAACCCTTCTTATTGTAGAGTAGACAGGCCGCGTAATTTACCAATTTGCACTGCATGTTTTAATAGTTATCGCCAACCTGGCGGGCATGACTCAGCCTGGGTGCAACAGACCAGCGCAATCATGACATTTGTAGTTTTTGTTAAACATGACTGGCACTTAGGAGTTATATGTGGTTTTCCTTAAAATGTAATTTATTTACTGCTTCAATATCAATGTGTTAAATTTTTGTGGGCATGCTACAGGAGGTAAAGCTGTCTGTCACAGATTGCATTTTATACAGTACTACATAGGAGCCGACTATGAGTTGCACTGTGCTGTGAGATAGAAACTCTGCTTCTGCCTCTCTAGTGTCGTGCAGTAGCACCACGCGAGTTCCATGCAATTACAAGGAATAACTGTGCAAACCTGGATTGACCTAGTAGGACTGACCACACTCATTTATCCTGCTTCAGTGGACTGATTTCAACCATATATATATTATTTAAAACTTTAAATAATTGTATTTGTTTGATATTAGGTCCTTACATCCACTCTATAGGAGTGCTTTGCCAAACCCCTGAGTTGTCATCTAAGATGCTGGACTTACCCCAAGACTAGGCTGAGGTACCTTTACTACTGTTTTATAACCTTTTCGGCTATAGTTGTATTAGAAGTATCATTTGTAAATAGCAATGGGCTTACTCTTTTGTGGGTGAGTGCATTTGCATGTCTCTCCCTGAAACCCTCCTTTCCCCTCCCCTTAGTAGTATTTCCCATTTTCCAGCCTCCCCCACCGGCCCTCCACCATTACTTACTACAATGTAGATATAGGTAGTTATTCAAAGATCTCTGCACATATGTCAGAAACCTCCGGCGGTGTAAAATAGGCGTGGCGGCGGCAGCGGTCCACATATGCAGGCTAGTGAATGGCTTTTTGTAGCATCTGCAGTAATACTGCATTTCCACTTGACTGCCTAACGTGTGACCAAATCATATTGTCAATCAATACAAAATGTTTTAATTGTTTTGCTGTTAGGTTCCTCTTGTCAAATCTTGCCACCTTTAATCTTGCAAGCCACTTATTTTAAGATATGTGAATATTGATTCATTTATCAGTGTTTTTATACATTCTATCACCATATATCATCCTTCAATTTCACTTGACATTGTGTACAATGAGAAAGGAAGGACTGTTTTAAACGATTCTGGCGCGTCCCTATCTGGAGACACAATACACCTGCCACGCATTAGTACAAGCTAAACCATGAACTGAAGCAGTATCAACAACAATGGAAATGTAAGTACACTGTATTTTATTTTTCATATTAAGTGCTACTACGTGATGTTATTTTTAGGAGCCAAGGGCGAGGAAAGGCTAGTCGATACTAGACACGGAACTACAGTCCAACAGTGCCTAATTTCCTTTTCACAATTTATGTTATGATGTGTTGCTGTTTCATTTTGTGGTAAGGGTGAAAATATCAAAACATCAAAAAGTTAATGTTTTAGTAGGATCATACAGGCCTTAAGTAAGATCATATTCAGTGACTAATGATGAAGTTCGTACTTTTAGTTCTTTAAATACTCTGGAACATTCATGAGAACTAAGAATGAAGAATCAGTGATGTGGATAACTGACTACTGGTACTGCAATGTGAAGACGTGGCAAGTTTGTGCTCATCATAATTTTTAAAAGCCTCCTGTTGGGCGAGAATTCACAAACCTCTCTTAAATCAGCCGATGGATCAGGCAGAACAGTTAAAATTCGCTCTCCATCCAGGAGGACAGGAGCGTTTCTATTAATAGCTACCCACACACAACAATTAGGCAATTATTCAAGCGGGAAGCTCGGCTAACTACCTAATCACCCACTTAATACCAGGAGAAAGGGCACACTAAGTGCATTTAACTCTGCCAATGAAAAGGCACGTAGTCATTGCTGTGCCACACACAATCGGAAAATGTTGGCTTTTCAGCTCATGGCCTGTCTTTGGTACCTGATGCTGTATTCTCTCATCGCTTCTAGAAAAAAGTGATATTGGTTGTCACTCTTTGTCCAACCTTTCTACATCACATTTCTGCTTTTCTTGCCCAGGAGCTGCACGTCTGTCTTTTTTAGCAGATTATTTATGTCATTCTTGCAAAGCAGCATTCTATTCTTTCAAAAAAGGACATTTTTTCTCAAAGTTTTCACTCTTCATTTATTCACCCTATCCATTTTTTTCAATTCTAATTGATTATGTTTATTTCCTACTGTTTTTCCATTCGTCTAGCCTTTTCCTCCTTCCATCATTAAATCCTGACTCTCTTCCTTTTTACTCCCTTCCACTAAACTAATCCCTCCTTCCAATTTTTTCCCTACTTCAAAACATACTTATATTTTATTCCTTATTCCTCCGATTTCCCTATATTTTCAAATTCTTTGCAAACTCCCTAAACAACGTGCGATTTAAATATATCTGTTGGTATTCCTTTCAATATATCAGTTTCTTGGTCCTACTTATTCTCCTTTGTCTCTTATCATTACATTTTCACTAATTATTTATCATGGCAAATACTCAATTCTTTTAGATTTCTTTAATTTTTCATTTTATTGATTTCTTTTCCTTCCTTTCGCTCTTTCTTTCCATAATTTTACTCTTTGTTCATTCCAAAGATATTCTATTCTTACATCCTTCTTTTCTTTCTTTCCATGGTCCTATCGTATCTGTACTTCCTTGTGTTCTCGAATCATTTCTTGCACTTCTTTCGCTTTCTTACTCTCTTTCTTCTCACTTTTAACACCACCACTGTTCTTTTTACTGTTGACAGGGTAACTTAAACAACTCTTTCACGTTTGCAGAAAATATCTCTTCCTCTTAAAAATTGTAAACTTTACTTTCCATCATAATAATAATTCACTGCCATTAGCTCTGGGTAGCATTCCAACTTATCATTGTTTATCCACTGTGCAACTTTAGGTAGAGGCCTGCCTTACGCAAATAATTACCGAATATGGCTCAAAAGGTAAATCTTTTTAGTATAAACCTTGTTGCGAATAAATCCACAATTTTATGGATAGCTGTCCAAAACAAAGAAACACATAGTCCTGCCGCCAGCACCCCGGTCCACCACGGGTTATCCTGATTGTTGTGGAGGGTGCAGGCTGACACAGGCAGCAGTACCTCTTCCCTGGCAGTTGGGGGCGGAGCTCCGTGACTAGGCCGGGCTCGCAGCCTATATCTGCAGCAATCATTTCCTCCAGGCACTGGACGCGTGAAAAGAGATTGTAGCGGCTGTAAGTCTGGGTGTGCCTCTCTACCTAGCCACAACTTTTTAACCGCTTGAATTTTGTTTTTAAAATTTTAACAATTTATTTGTAAAAATAATCATTGCTAATTTGCACATTATTCTGTGAGATCGCTTTTCTCTCACCTGCACTTTTCTGTCCTGTCCTGCCGCCTGCACCCCGGTCCACCACAGGTTATCCCGATTGTTGGGGAGGGTGCAGGCTGACACAGGCAGCAGTACCTCTTCCCTGGCAGTTGGGGGCGGAGCTCCGCGACTAGGCCGGGCTCGCAGCCTATATTTCCCTATGTGCTACCCGTCGCGCAGCGGACGCATTGCTGGCTAGCCGAAGGCACGCCTAAGGCAAGCCCGTCTGCGCCCGGCCGCGCCCGGCCGAGGCCAGGGGCCACGCACCCTGCCCAGACCTCCCGCCATTACTCCCGAGCTAAATTGCTCTCACTATGGTCATGCCAGGCCATACCCCTCAACATCAGTAAAACTCTGATGGAAAATGGACTATTATCGCCCAAAACCACGGTTGGAAATACTACCCCCCCCCCCGACCTCCCCTCAGTCACAACACCCCATAAGGACATCCTCCCTACACCTCCCCCCCTTGGAAAACACAGATCCAGGATGATTTGTCCATTTGGTACCCTTACACCCAATCAATGGTCAAACATTAATTAGCGATCTTTTTTCCCCTAGACACTCACAAGCCCGACATTTAGCTCTTAACTGAGACCTGGCTAACTGACGAATCTTCCCCAGACATGTTGGCGGCTATTCCCAATAACTACTATGCGCTTCAGGCCAATAGATCAGAGTCGAAGGCAGGTGGTGGGGTGGCAGCCATAATCCTGAAAACCCATAAATTTACTTCCCTCTCCTCCTCCAAAATTCCGTTGGTAGACTGTCTTTTCTGCAAACTTGACTCATCAACCTCCCCACTGGTTTGTGCTTTAGTCTACAGACCCCCCAGTCATATGCCCGCCTTTCCTCAAGTCTTTGGAAACATAATTGCAGAACTCGCCATAAATCATCCCAGACTCCTAGTTATTGGCGATTTCAACTTCTGGCCATATGACGTGCGCGAGTGGCCAACGTCTGTAGCCTTTATAGAGCTACTGAGTGGGTTGAACCTTATTATTATTATTATTATTATTATTAAAAGAGATTTGGTACCGCGCACATACACCAATTGGTTTCTTGGCGCTCGAGACCGGGTGGAGAAAAACAGTCGGGATCGGGCAGCTAACCATGCGCAAGACGGAACAGGTGGGTCTTCAATAAAGTGCGAAAGCAGCGATAGTCGGTGGACAGACGAATAAAAAGAGGAAGGGAATTCCAGGTAGCGGGAGCAAGAAAAGAGAAACAGGCACCCCCGTGTTTCTTGCGGTTGAACCTGGGAGCGATCAGAAGATTGTGGGCCGAAGATCTGAGGTGACGGGAAGGAACATAAGCGTGCAAACAAGAGGAGATAAAGGCAGGGGCACAGGTAAACAGGGATTTAAAAATGGTGCAGGCCATCTTAAAGACACACCGTTGTGCAACTGGGAGCCAGTGTAAGGTCTTCAGCAGAGGGGTGACATGCTGATGTTTAGGCTGCTGAAAGATTAATCTGGCTGCCTGGTTCTGAACCAGTTGAAGTCGGGAGAGGTGACAGGCAGGAACCCCCACGTATAGACAGTTGGCATAGTCTAGACGTGAGGTGATGAGGGCCAGGATAACAAGAATAAGGGCCTCTTGGGATAAAAACCTGCGGATCTTCCCGATTCGGCGAAGATGATAAAAACATGCCGAGGTGACAGTGTTAATATGTGGCCGCATCGAGAGGTCACTAGAGATGGTAACCCCCAAGCTCTTCACAGTATTCACAGGACAAGGAGGGGAACCCAGAGCGGTGGGCCAAAAGTTGGGAGACCAGGGAGTGAGGGGGCCGCCGGTCACCACCAGCTCCGTTTTACTTGGATTGAGTTTTAATTGACTAAGGTTCATCCACTCATAAATAAAAAGCATGGCATTTTGAAAATTGGAACAGGAGGAAGGGGAAGGATTAATAGGAAAAATAAGCTGCAGATCATCTGCGTAGTTGAAAGCAGTAACTGAAAACTGACGAAGAGAAACAAGGAGGGGCTGCATATAAAGGTTGAACAAAAGCGGGGACAGAGCAGAACCCTGGGGAACACCACAGGAGAGTGAAGATAGGGGGGCAGAGAAGGAGGAAAGGCGAACAGATTGAGAACGGGATTGGAGAAAGGATACCACCCATGACAGGGCCAGCCCAGAGATGCCAGCATTTCTGACACGGTCGACCAGGATTCCATGGTCGACCGTGTCAAATGCGGCTGAAAGATCTAGAAGTACAAGGGCCTGGGCCAAGTTCTTATCAGCTCCCTGTTTCAGCGTGTCCATGACTGCCACCACCACTGCCTCAGTGGAGTGAGCAGGTCTAAAACCAGCCTGTCGATCATCGAGGAAGTGTGTTTCCTCGATAAAAGCACTGAGGCAGCGGGTGACATAAGTCTCCAAGACCTTTCCCAGGTAAGGGAGAAGGGAAATGGGACGATAGTTTGCCAGTGTGGTAGGGTCAAGCCCAGGTTTTTTTTAAATGGGGACCACCACAGCGCTTTTGAAAGCATTGGGGACAGAGCCTGACAAGAGAGATTGGTTAAGGAGGTCAAGAGGGGGGCCGGGGCAGGCCGCAAAGGCAGCTCTTAAAATAGATGTAGGACAGCAATCCTTAGGAGAGCCGGAGCTCACAATCTGAAGTAGTGAAAGAAAAGTATCCAAAGAGATAGGGGGAAATTCAGAGAAGGAACAAGGGTTCAAGGGAGGGAGAACAGAATCATGAGACAAAGTAGTAGGGGGAATGTTGTTTTTGATCATAGAGATCTTATCAGAAAAAAAAGAATTGAGAGAATTGCACAGGGCTTGTGAAGGTAGAGGCTGAGGAGTGACCCGGTCAGGGAGAGAAAGTTCAGCAACAATAGAAAAAATGTCTTTGGTCTTGGATGCCGAGGTCAGGACTTTCTGAGAGAAATAGGAAAGTTTGGCCGAAATGATCGATTTTTTATAAGTTCTCAATAGATCAGTGTAACTGGTTTTGGATGAAGGGTCATAATTACGCCGCCAGCGGCGCTCAGCCTGTCTAAGGCGAAGTTTATCCGCCTTCAGAGTAGAAGTGAACCAGCGCTGAGCGTCGTGGGGACGTTTAGACTTGACAATTTTAATGGGGGCAACGATATCACAGGCCGAGGACAGCCACTGATCAAAGGAAGTTGCTTGTGAATTGAGATCAAAATGGTCAGGGAGAGGTGTGGAAGCAAGGATCGAATGAAAATAGGGAATATCGGCGTGTTTCCAGTTCCGAGCCCTAAGATTATGAGGGACCGGATGGCAAGTAGGCAAAAATAGGTGTAGGGAAAAAGAAATAAAGAAATGATCGGACCAGGGACAGGGATAAACCAAGGGAGGGGAAATGTCAGAGTTGGTAGACCAGATCTGGTCTAAAGTGTGACCTTTATTGTGTGTGGCAACCGAGATATGTTTGGAGAAGTTTAAACCAAGCAGTGAGTCAGTGAACTCACGGGAGAGAGAGGATTCTTGGGGGTCTAATGGCCAATAATTAAAATCACCTACCACTAAGACCCTAGCAGAGTTGATGGCTATTTGCGAAATCAAATTACTAAATAGGGATGGAAAGAGGGGCATGTTGACAGGAGGGCGATAGACTAGTATACAGATAAAAGAAGAACTGGAAGAGGTAAATTTCAATGTAAGAATGTCCGTATTGGCTATGGGTGGAGTGGTAAGAGTGGTGAATTGTAAATGAGAGCGGATAATGGCGGCGACTCCGCCGCCAGATCTGCCGGAGTTTCTATTAGAGTGGAGAATATAGTAACCCGCAGGAATGGCGGCCAAGATATCTGGATAAGAGTCAGCGTTCAACCAAGTTTCCGTGAGGAGCAAGATGTCAATGAGGCCTCCTTCTAGAAGTTGGAATATGTCTAGTTGATGTTTCGGAAGGGAACGAGTATTGAGATATAGTAATGAAAGGGGGTTTCTGCCGCTAGGACTAGACTGAATCAGCAGAGGTGCAGCGGGGGAAGGGGGGGGTGGGAAAGGAAGGGGAGGAAGGAATTGTGGACGAGGGAGAGGATAGGATATTATTTTCTAGAATGGTGGCTATGACACGGGGGGCAAGGGAGATGTGATGGGAAAAGACACGAAGTGCCTGAGAGGAGTAGACCAAACGTTGCACAGCATGCACAGCCCCGGGCCTCGGTCGGCCGCGGACGGGCGCAGACGGGCTTGACTTGAGCGCGACTTCGGCGCGAAGTCAGCGCTCCCGCTGCGCTCGTCCGCTGCGCTTCCTCCAGATGGCCATTTATGCTGTCCGACGTGAGACACTTGACCGCTCACCTGCGCGGTCTGGAGGCAGGGCGGAAGTGCCGCGAAGCGGAAGTGGCGCTCTTGCAGGGACCCTCCGCAACAAACGGCACACAGCCGGGGCGGACCGGGGTCAGGAGCACATTAAGGTAGCCACCCACACAAAAGGGCACACACTTGACCAGGTCTGGTCCTCCAATCCGGAGATTTTAGATATACAGCTCACTCCCTGTACCTGGTCAGATCACTATTTCATTTCCTTCTCCCTCCCTATCCCCCTCCTTGTCAAAACCCCCCACCCAGGGACTGGCCAGGCAAGGAACTGGAGTTGGGTCGACATCGCCGAACCCTGTTCCTTCCTAGCTACCTCTAAACCCCCAGCCCCCCATCCAACAACCTCCAACCATCTCTCCATGTCCAGGCAGATAACATCAATACCTGGCTGGCTACAGGCAGAGATTGTCTGGCTCCACTTAGGAAGGTAAACTGTAGAAGACCACATGACGCACAACGTTGATTTACCATCAACTTAAAAGAGATAAAACTGACCCTGCGCCAATCAGAGTGAAAGTGGAGACAGAATTATTGTCCCATAAAGAAATCCTCCTTCATAATGGCTTTGCAGGAATATAAAGCGGCCATTCTAAAAGCTAAATCAGATTATTTCTCACTAAAAATCCTCAATTCTGATAACAAAGCTAAAGAAATTTTCTCCATTGTGGACGAGCTCGTCACTCCGACAGGATTACTATCAAACTCGCTCCCTTGCAACAGCTTTTTGATTCCCTCCACACCCACTTTTTTGACAAAATAGCCACTATTTAAGCCAGTGTTCCCAAGAATGTATCCCCCCGGAGCCCGCTGAAATATATCACAATCCGTTCTCATTTGACTTTTTCCCACCCATTACACAAGAGACTTTTTTCTCCCTCCTCAAAAAAATCCACTCTGGTTCTCCCACAGACAGTTGCCCCCCTCACATCGCCCGTGAGATCTTTCTTCAGCTTCCCGAAATTCCATTGTCCCTTCTTAACAACTCCTTGTCCACAGGCATTGTCCCCAACTGCTTCAAAATGGCAGAAGTAAGACCTATTCTGAAAAAAACAGGTGCCGACCCCACCATACCCAGCAATTTCTGACCCATCTCACTTCTACCCTTCCTGGGGAAAATCCTGGAAGCTTATGTCACAAGCTGCCTTAGTACATTTGTGGAGCACTCACACTACATGGACCCACACCAGGCGGGCTTCAGACCCGACCACTCCACTGAATCCATCATGTTGGCAGTCCATGACGAGCTAAGAAGAGGTGCGGACCATAACATCTTGCAGGCTCTTGTCCTCCTGGATTTGTCGGCCGCCTTCGACACCGTCGATCAAAAACTTCTGGTCAAACGTGTCGAGGGCACCGGCATTCAGGGTATCCCCCTAAAATGGATCACCTCTTACCTCAGCAATCGCCTCCAAGCTGTCCGCTTATCCGACCTCACTTCGGAAAAAAAGGAACTCACCTGCGGGGTCCCCCAGGGTTCTTCCCTTTCCCCGCTTCCATTCTTCCTCTATATCTGGCCACTAATATCAGATCTACGGAGGAGGGACATAGCTATTTTCAACTACGCCGACGACATCCAGCTCGTCTTTACCGTCGACCCCTCTCCCTCTGTAATTGAAACCTTTCAGTCCACCATGACGTTCATCAGAAACTGGATGAACACAAGCTAACTAAAATTAAACCCAGATAAGACCGAGCTGGTACATACTAGGCCCTCACTTAACTCCTGAAACCATAGCTTTTGGCCACCCGTTCTGGGCCCCCCACCTACCCCAGTCGGTGCGGTCAACAGTCTTGGGTTGACAATTAGTAGCGACCTCACCCTAAAGACTCAGGTCAACTCTGTAGTTTCCTCCTGTTTTTTCCACTTACGCAGGCTACCGGTGGCCCAACGTTGCCTCTTTAAGATAGGCTGCCTGACCCACAGAGCTCTCTCATCCCATGGGCCTGTCTTCATTTCCAATAGAATCCAGCGCTACATCCCTCGCCGCACCCTTCACTCTGCCAATGCCAATTTCCTGACTCCCCAGGCCTACAAGCGTAAAAAATATGGTGGGCTTCGATTCACGTTCCTAGCACCCCTGTTCTGGAAATCATTACCGCCACATTACGGCAAATTGAGTCTTACCCCATATTCAGGAAAGTCCTCAAAACATGGCTGTTCTCGCAGGCCTACGATCAATAACTTACACTCTCAATCTGTTCACGCTTTCTTACACCCAGCGCCAAGAAACCGTTGGTGAACGAGCGCTTTACAAATACCTTTTATCATATCATATCATAGACTCTATATACATTTAGTGATCAGGTCATGACTGGTGACAGGGTGCTATACAAAACTAAAACAAATGATACATAATCATACAAATAGACAAAACATCAGATCATGGATGTCCACTTTTGAATACAATTGTCACAACTGGATCAATTATTCCCTTGTTTTTGTTGAGACTTTGTGTGAACAGATACACGTAAAGAACGTCAACATTTCAACCCTATATGTTAGTGCAGACTTGCATGCATCTGTGTCGGGTCTTCATCAGGACTCAAAAGGTGGAGGTAGGACAGCCTGAATGAACGTATGCACTTTCGAGGGGGGGAGAGAATGTCAGCCGACAGACTCAAAAATTATTCTTGTAGAAGTGAATTCTTGATCCTTTTTATTAATCGATCATGACCACCAGCCGGTGGACAGATCTGGAGGGTGCCGCCGTAGCGATCGCTGAAGGAAAGCAGCGAGGATGTCCACGTCTGTCTTCGTGCAGCGTTTTCAACGCTGCACGAAGACAGATGCTTTGTTTTGGACAGCTATCCATAAAATTGTGGATTTATTCGCAACAAGGTTTATACTAAAAAGATTTACCTTTTGAACCATATATTGTAGTGTGTGTCTCCTTATATCCTTCACGGGATATGTTGTCTGAATATGTATTAATTACAGGCTGTTCAAATTATTTGTGATCCCCAACAGAACCATTGTTGTTGTTTAGCTTTCATACCCAGGTTCTGAGGGTTACTGGGTTACCCCATTACTTCTAATGGTTACGCAAATAATTAGTCAAGCAGGTTCTCTTGGGAACAGTTCATTCCAGACCTCTAGGCGAGACCCCTTCAGAACTTCAAAAGAGACTGGTAGAATTGGGGTCTCTAGTTGCCAGTGGTTTGCACCCTGTCCAAGTAGGGACCTTCCTTCTAGTCGGGGACAGGGGATTACACAGCTAAGATAACCCCTGCTCATCCCCTTGGTAGCTTGGCACGAGCAGTCAGGCAAATCTCAGATGCAATATGTAAAGCATTTGGATATGCACACACAGTTACACTAAAAAAACTTCAGTCCACATCAGTTTAGATAAATAGCCAATATTTATCAGAATACAAAAAGACCAAAATGAAAAAAATCCAACATACACAAGTGCGGTTATCACTTTAAAAAGGATTAAATCAGTTCAGTCCACAGGAATCTATGGATGCGTCATTTTTAGCTCAAAGTACCAAAATCAAAGCTGAAAACAGGTGTAGGGAAGATGAGGCGCTGGAAAAATAAAGCGATGCATCGTTTCTTACTCCCAGGGGAGTTGATACGTTGGTTCCTCACTGCCAGGAGAGGTGATGATTTATTTTCCAGACACACAGCATCGGTTCTTTACAGTTGGGCATGAAGAATTTGACGAAGAATTTAGCGCCCAGGGACAATGCATCTAAAGTCCAGATCTGCTGTGTTGATGCTGCGACTTGGCAGTTGCAGCTCCTATTTCACGGCCACAAAGCAGGTGCATCATTCTTCAGTCACAAAGCAGGGGCTGTGTCGGAGTAAGACCGTGTGCTCAGGACTGGGGCTGCAATGATTTTCCATCTGCACTGCAGGCACTGCAGTGATTCTTCAATCGCACAGCAGCGATGTGTTGATTGTTAGCTGCACGGCAGATCTACATTGGAAAAACCCGGCCCAAGAGATAATGCATGGATTTTCTTCTTCAGGTCACCAGTTTCTACTTCCAAGGGCCTAGGAACCACGTTTGGCACCACTTGGCAAGTCGGGGCTCTCAGCAGAAGAGGCCATGGACTAGTAGGTGAATTCTTTGTTGGTCCTGCGACTTTCTAACAGGAGGCAAGCAAACAAAAGCCTTTGGAGAACCTTGGAACTAGGATTTAGGAAGCAAATTCCAGTCCTTTCACCACCAGGACAGAAGCAGCAAGCAGCAGGTCATCACAACAAAACAACCAGCTGAGTGTCAGTCCCTCCCTCCCACAGCATCCAGCTCCTCTTCCTGGCATAATGTCCTTTAGTCCAGAAGTGTTTTGAAGTTATGGTGTCACATCTCCAAGACTTATTCCAGTTTCTGCCTTTGAAGTATGCAGACTTCAAAGTAAAGACTTTGTAGTGCACAAGACCTTGCCTTTCCCTGCCCTGGCTCCAGACAAGCTACAGTGGGGTGGAGAAATCTTATTGTGAGGACTGGCACAGCCCTATTCAGGTGTCAGTGACAACTCCTCCAATCAATCTAGCTCAGCCATCAGGATATGAAAGGCATACCTCAGCTCCTTTGGTGTGACTGTCTAGAGTAAATAAACAAGAGCCCAACTGTCAACCAACCCAGACGTGGATTCCACAAACTGGCAGAGGCACAGAATGGTGGAGAAAGAAAACACCCACTTTCTAAAAACACGCTGCAAACCCACAATGTATGTACAGACAAGTTATGTGAGACTCTGTATGGGTATTTCTCATGGTGGTTTTAAGTCTCTATGTATTTTTCCATGTTTCCGACCGACTCAGAATCATAAGATGGAAAGGTAACCATTTGTTCCTTTCCACTCGGTTCCGACAGGCATTCAGAGACTCCGAGTTGGTCCGAGCCGAATGGTACAGGTCTATGGACTGCGCTCCCGACTGACGTATTACGATGTCTGATTCGAAAAACCTTTCTAAATCGGTCTGTCCGACATGAAAAGGCTGTCAGAAACTGACTTTGGGGGCCCATAGCAGGCTACTCTGCACTCAGAGGACTTCGGTTGGGGCCCGTGGGGGTACCCATGGAACCCCTCTTTGTAACCATGCACAGTGTGGCAGGCATTATGAAGTGCCCGCCACAGGGTGCAAGTTTTTCCGCAACCACCCCATTTTTCAATGGGAGCCTGTGTTGTAGCTCGGAACACAGGCTCCCATTGAAGTCAATAGGAGTCCGACCCAACGGTGTTCAGAAACATCATAATTGGTCGGTGGGACTTTCCAAACCTGAGTCAGTCGGAAATGATTCCGAAAAGGAGTTGGCCGAAATGCTTTCCGACCCACATCGTAATGCCCTTAATGTCATTTGGAAACCTGAGACCTTTGTGAAAGCAAGAGTCATAAACTAGTGAGAGAAATTCTGTATATCAAAGTAAGAAATAGAATAAAACCTTCAAGCATTGTTGATTTTGAAAGGTACGGAGTCATTTCATAACCTCTTGAAAATAGCAAATGCATTAATGGTATGAGGGGGTCTCCATGTTTAATCCACCACTTTCTAACAGTGTCATTTTCAACCATGCACTTTAAAAAACAACTTTACTAAAAGATGTATTCTTAAATTGTGAGTTCAGAGACCCCAAACTCCACATCTCCATCATCTTTCTCAATGGGAAATTACACTTAAAAAGATATTTCAAGGCAATACCCATGTTGCCATATAGGAGACACAGTGTTTGCAATAGTGAAAAAGAAAAATTAGCAGTATTTCGCCATTAGGACATGTAAAGCACAGCAGCACATGTTCTACCTTTTAAATACACTGCACCCTGCCTATGGGGCTACTTTGGGCTTACCTGAGGGATGCCTGTGTGCCTTACATGTAATAAAAGGGAAGGTTTGGGCCTGGCAAGTGGGTGCACTTGCCAGGTCAAAATGACAGGTTAAAACGGCACACAAAGACACTGTAGTGTCAGGTCTAAGACATGTTTGCAGGGCTATGTATGTGGGTGACACACTCAGTGCTGGAGGTCCACTAGAAAGAAGCATTTAATTTACAGGCCCTGGCCACATCTGGTGCACTTTACTAGGGACTACTTAGTAAACCAAATATGCCAATCATGGATAAACCAATCACCAATACAATGTAGACAGAGATCATATGTAATTAATCACTGGTTAGCAGTGGTAAAGTGCCCGGAGTCCTAAAACCAACACAAACAAGTCAGACAAAATAGGGGGAAGAATGCAAAATAGGGGCATAACCCTGCAAAAGGGCCAGGTCCAACAGGCACCACAAGCATCCCGGCCATTTTTTTAAAGGCATTTTCAATCTCCAAAGGCATGCACATCGACCTTAACCTGATGACATCAGATTATAACATCCCCAGAACTCCACTGTCTCTCCTGGTGCAGGGAATCAAGTTTAATATACTTTACATAATCTTCAAAAGGGGGAAGGACTGGTCTTGTGCAACCTACAAAAACTCTGGTCTACATGCCAGCTGCAACCCCAGATCAAGGAAAGGTATAATATATTGTACAAACCATAGCCCAAGTTCCTACCATCTGCTGCTGATAGACTCACAAATGAAATCACTAATTACATCATCACTAACATCACTAATGACACCTCGTACAACATCCCCACTGACATCAGCAATAACTTAACTGTCTCAACATTTGTTTACTGTAATGTAAAATTTCTAGGGAGCTCCACATGACCTTCATAAATATATGATGTGCAGTGTGTGCATGAGAAAAAATGGATAAGATCACATTCCAAAGCTCAAAGTATCTGAACACAATGCTTTTTTAGGGTAATGCTGGAGGGAGAAGGTGAAATTACAGACATTACACACCCACAACTGAGTCAACAGAAGCTACTGCTGACGGCATTCAGCTGTGCAATGGAAACTGGATGTAAGGTGTGGCCATCAGGCGCATCCTTACCTCATTCTTCCCAAAAATATGATGTTGGCAGTATTGGGATTAAATATGTTTCCCATAGTACAAGGATTGCTATTTAACACTAAATTACCACATTATCTGCATTTGTGTGCGACATTCTTTTAAAAATAACCTACTGAACTCTGCCAAGATTACTAGAAGATAAATCCTATTTTACAATTGCTTGAAATTGTGCAAACATATCTGCTCTCCAGTAGCGTGATTGAAGGATTGCTCTTTTTCCAAAGTAGATTTTATATACTAAGTTCTCCTGAAGCTGTTGGGAGGTCAGGTGTGCCTAAGGTGCCTGAGAACTCTTTACTGTGAACAGACAGAGAAAGGGAGACTATTCTATAACACAGTGGCTTATACAGAGAAGGCAGGATCTACAGTGCAGGAAAGCTCAACCATAAGAAGTACCAGCAACAACTGGGTGTTACTGTGAGACAACGGAAACTGGTATGATAGACAGATCTGCACAAAGATTTGAAAGTAAGCCATTTCTGCTTCAATGCATGTCTTGTCCAAAGGGTTGTGGGAAGGCTTAAGACAATAAGTCACTGTGCTCTGGAAAGGTTGAAGGCAACTGTCTAGGTATTTAGGAGGTCCCAAGTATAGAAGCTTCCATAGTAAACCCTATTGGAAATGGAAGTCTGAATGGCCAGTCTCTTCCACTCAATAATAAGAATAAGTAGAAATTACTTTAAGGTCCTAAGAAGCAGAAAACAATTAGAAGCTTCTTTAACACAGGAGAAAGCAACAAAGTTTCACCAAAAATATACCTACATTCATATGTTTATTTCTTGAGACTGGAGAGGAATTTAAGGGAGCAAGGTCACCAAGTATCTGGCCAGAGGATTGAACAGCCTTTGTGGAGTTCAGCTTAATGGTGCTTTTTGATATCCGCACAACTATACTGTCAGCAGACAATAATGAAAACCCCTTCCTGCCAAAATTCTGGAAAGTGCAATGAATCAGGAGCTAACCAAACACCTTGAGGACAACCATTTACTAGATCCCACACAACACAGCTTTAGGGCTTGGCACTCAACTGAGACAGCTCTGATAATAGCCTCGGAGAATATACGTCAGACCATGGATAAAGGAGGCAGAGCCGCTTTGATCCTTTTGGATCTGACAGCGGCGTTTGATACCGTCAACCATAATGTCCTTATAAACAGACTAAAGGTGTTAGGTATTACACACACAGCCCTAAGCCTACTCAAGTCCTTCCTAGAGGCACGCATCCACCAAATTCACTGGGATGGTCTCCAGTCTGAGGAGTTCCTTCTACCCTGTGGAGTTCCTTAGGGATCGGCCCAATCGCCTACCCTTTTTAATCTCTATGTTACCCCCCTGGCCGCACTGATAAAATCCCATGGCCTGCACCTAGTCTCCTACGCTGACAACACCCAACTGGTAGTCTCACTTGCGCAGACGGTGGAAGCCTCCGCCACCAGTTTCAAGAACTGTCTGTCAGACGTAAAGAAGTGGATGAACGATCACTTCCTCAAGTTAAACACAGAAAAGACAGAGGTGATCGAATTCGGCCAGAAACCCTCCATCTAGAATGATCTATGGTGGCCCCCAGAGGCAGGCACCTGCCCTGTTCCGGCCAACAAGGTTAGAAACCTATGGCCTCATTTATGAAAAGTGACGCATCGCTGCGTGAAAACAGCGATGCGTCACTTTTCACTGCGCTCTTCCTGCGACATGATTGATGCGTCATATTTATAATATGACGCATCATGTCGCAAGGAGTTACAGATACGTCAGTATTTCTGACGTATCTGTAGGCGCAAAAGTGACGCATTGCTGGAGTGTGTCCCAAAAGTGACGCAACTCCAGCAATGCTTCCTTTCACATGGGGAAAGCCCCATGTGAAAGAGCTTGCGTCAGTCTTTCGCCTGCTGTGAGGCAGGCGCAAGATTTTGACGCAACAGCGTCCTAAAAGTGACGCAGTGAAATCTCATAAATTTCACTGCGTCACTATTACGAGGCTTTTTGCGGGTGAACGCGCCCTCTGCATACATTATACCTGACGCAGGTATAATGTAGCGCAGGGGTTTACAAAGTGACGCATCTGCTTAGATGCGTCACTTTGTAAATAGTGCGCATCAGGAGGCAAGTTTTACGCCGCCGATGCGTCACAAAAAGTGACGCATCGGAAGCGCAAAACACACGCAAGGCCTCATAAATGAGGCCCCTAGGCTTCATAATGGACAAGGACCTCACCTGTACAGCCCAAATTAGTCAGGTCACCTCAGCTTGCTTCTTCACACTGAAGGTCCTCCGTAAAATCCTGCCCTATATCCCATTCGCCCTGAGGAAAACGGTTGTGGGAGCACTGATTATGTCTAGGGTAGATTGTTGCAATGCCCTGTACATAGGCGCGGGAGAAAAACAACTTGACAGACTCCAGTCTATCCAGAATGCTGCGGCCAGAGTTTTGCTTAATCTCCCCAAACGACATCCTACCTCCAAAGCAATTCGTGAACTCCACTGGCTGCAAGTTAGGTGCAGAATTCAGTTCAAGGTTATGTGCCTGGCCCACAAATCCCTCTACGGGCAGATATCCAAGCAGCTCTCCAACCTTCTTCTTCCATATGTACCTGAGCGCGTACTCAGATCCAGCTCCCAAAATCTATTGCATATCCCTAGGATCAAGAGAGTTCGCTGGGGCGGCAGATCATTCTCTCATCAAATACCCAAGCTCTGGAACAGTTTACCATCTGCACTTCGTTCTGAAATGAGCATAATAAAGTTCAGAAAGGCCTTGAAGACCTGGCTTTTCGCATTGCCCTAAGCCTACACCTCTCCTTCCATCCTATAACGCCAAGACGCCTCGGCATAAGAGCGATCTAAAAATAGTTCAGTCAGTCAGTCAAAACCGAAAATGTTATGCCCAGTGGCCTGGTCTAGTGGTGGAATAATCTGCATCTCATCGGCACGTTCACAAAATACCAGACCTAAGAGCAGCCAGAGGGGGCACATAAGCATTCAAAAGAGTTGGAATAAGAAACAAGCTCCTTGCAAGAGGAGAAAACATGTCTCCACTAATCTATTTCTTAGGTTTGCAGAATTAGAAAGTGGGGAGTTTTCATAGTTTCTAAGAGTAGAGTTTAAACGAGCACTATACCATATATATATATATATATATATATATATATATATTACCTACTGGCGGTCGCCAATAGGTATATATAGTTAGGATTGATTTCCATAGGGAAATTGCAACATTCTATTGGGAATAACTTTGGCGCCGGTTGAGGAATCTGCCTGAATTTTTCAGCAACTTTGCCTCGCGGTGCTCCGCTCCTTCTCTGAAAGTTTGGGGGGGATTCGTCAAGTGGGCGCCGAGATAAAAGGGGGGTCCCAAAACGTGTTTTCCCCATGTTAATTTCCATAGGGCGGTCGGTCGCACTTTTAGCTCGAACGGCTGAATGGATTTTCACCAAACTTGGCAAAATTGTAGGGACTGGTAGCGCGATGTGCCTTTGCTATGTCTCAAGATATGTGCTCCAGAGGATTTTGAGTAATTTAGGTTAAAAAAAATGTATATATCTGTAAGCGCGCCCCGGTGCGCGTACCGGGGAGCGCTCCGGGCGCGCCACGCGACCTGCGCACGGGAAGCTGTAAACATTCTAAACAGTCCGCAGCGGCCGCCATCTTGTGTCTCGGTAGGATCGAGACACAAGAGGTGGCAAAAAACAAAGGGGGAAATGACCAAAAGGGGGCAGGGTACACCCCCCTGACCCCCTAGGTTTGATGTGGGGGCCATAAAAGGGTCCCTCGGGTAAACATTTTTTTTTTCGATTTTCACGGGGGGAGCGCCCGGTACGCCCACCGGGGAGCGTACCGGGGAGCGTATTTGGTGAAAAATAGTGAAAATAATAGTGTAAAATAATCCTTTTGAGTGATTACAGGTAGGGTAGCTCTGAAAAGAGCTTTTGGGTTCTGCGGCTGTTTTAGGTACCTACAAGTACGTCCCACACACACCCACACGCACACAACCCCACACCCCCACACCCACACACTCCCCACACACACCTCACACACGCACACCTCCACCCACACCCAAACACCCCACACCCCCACACCGACACCTTACACATCCACACCCACAAATCCCACACACCCAGACACAAACACACACCTCACCCCCCAACACACACACACGCACACACAGATACCTCACAGACACACCTCACACATCCCACACACCTCCCCCCACACACACACGCACACCTCACAGACACATCCACACATCCCACACATACACACACATCCTACACACATACTCCTACACCCACACACACCCCACACACACCTCACACACCCACACTTCCACCTACACCGAAACACCCCACACACCCACACACACACCTTACACACCCACATCCCCACTCACACCCACATACCCCACACAGATATACACCTCATCCCCCCCAGACACACACGCATACACACCTCACAGACACACCCCGCACATCCCCCACACACACCTCCCCCACCCCCACACATGGGGAAAACTCAGTGAAACACTAAAATAATAATTCAAAGTGCTTAGAGGTAGGGTATCTCTGAATAGAGTTGTTGTGTTGTGTGGGTGATTTAAGTTCCAACATGTAGGTACCAATGCAGAGTCTTAAATTCAATGTACACCGTTTACTCTGTAGATAATTTGCATGTTGTTATAGAAGTTATTGTGGTATATGGAATCCATACCATAGTCTGTCAGGAAAACATAAAGAACATGGAGGCAGGAGATGAAAAAGAGATGTCAAATACACATTGGAGATAATATAGTGGGAGAAAGGAAGTATCTATGAGCAAAATTACTATGTAAAACAAAAAAGTTGCACAGTATACTATAAGTTTGACTTTACATTATAATCAATTTGGTAGTAGTTTAAGAATTACATATAAAAATGAATAATGTCTCAAACAATTTTAGAATTATTAAATATAAATTTATTTTTGAGATTCATTTTCAAAATTTGATAGAACGTCTAACATTTGACTGTCCGAAATGTCCTCTTTTTGAGTGAACATAACTTCCAACATTTGACTGTCAGAAACGTCCTCATATTGAATTAACAAATCCACAGATTCTACACATTGTAGAAGTTCATGGTCCCGTGATTCATCCATGAATTAAAAGTCATTGGGTTCATTGATTTCCTCATTGTTCATCTCTAGGACAATTTCAAAGGAAACATTCTGTTCTCCTTCCATTTTTGTGCTGAAATTTGCATTAAAAAAAAAATCAGTAGAAATATGGCACTGTTGGGTTTAAGTTCAGACAGGTAGTTATGATTTTTTAACAGTGAAGTTAACTTTGGGCAATGTATGGTAACAGGCAGGAAGTAGAAATATAAAAAAGTGTGTGTGAAGAAACGTAAGTAAATTCATAATTATAGCAGAGAAGCCTAAGTCAATCCATAAATATAACAGAGGAGCTTATCTCTATCTATAACTATAGCAGAGGGACAGTAAATAACTATCAGAAAACGTTTTTAAAAAATAACTTAAAGTGCCCCTTACAAATTATCAACTTACTTTACAGAGAGGTGAAGAAGACAAAATGCGAAAATCCTTTCAAGATGTACCTCAGGTAGTTGTAGTCAAAATGGCCGTGTTTCCCTCTCATTTTTTATTTATATTCATGTACATAACCAATCAAATGTCAGGAAAAAAAAATAGAAAATGAAAGTAACATTTTAATTGGTTGTCAATTCTAACACTTCAGATGTGTTTTTGTGAAGTAATTTACCTCAGGGTATTTAGAGAGGTCTACAGGCTAAATGGCTCAATGGAATTCCATCGAATTTGGGAACATGGTAGGGATTGGTATGTAGTATGAGCTATTCTATATTTGGTGAAAGTGTCTCCAGTGGTTTTTATGTAAATTAACTTTTAACATGTTTTTTAGAGCGCTTCCCGGTGCGCGCCCCGGTACGCGTACCGGCAGCGCTACGGCAGTCCTCCATTTTGTTTTCGGTAGATTTAAGACAGAAAATGGAGGACAAACAACGTTGGGAATGGGTATAAGGGGGCATCGTAGGCACTGCTTGACCCTCTAGGTTTTCTGAGGGGGTCTTAGGAGGCCGAAATAGGCAAACAAACAAAAAAAAAGTTTTTATTTTTTGCGGGGGGAGCGCCCGGTACGCGCACCGGGAAGCGTACCGGGCAGCGTACTTTGGTGAAAAATAGTGAAAAAAGTTAGAAAAAGATAATCATTTGGAGTGATCAGAGATAGGGTAGCCCTGAAAAGGGCTTTTGGGTTCTGTGGCTGATTTAGGTACCTACAAGTAGGTACCAATGCACAGTCTTAAATTCAGGAGGAATATTCTATTCCCCTCATCAGAAAAGTGCACACCATCTCCCCTGTAGATATCTTGCATGTTGTAACGCAAGTTATTATTGTATATTGAACCCATTCCATAGTCTCTCATGTAAGCAGAAACAGATTTATTAACATGTTTCCGTGCTTTCTCAAATTGTGGACAAAATTGATTGGACCACTTCCATTTCTGCCTTTGGCATATATTGGAATATACCAAGGCAGTTTGAGGAAAAAGTGCCATCAATTGATCAAAGGTGTCCTTTATAAGCATTTCCAGACCTACCCCAGTCAAAGTGCCCAAGTCATTTCCTCCACAGTGCACAATTAACAGGTCAGGGTGTGGCAAATGCAAAAAGGTTTTCACCAATGGTATCAATTGGTGACATTTCAATCCTCTGTGGCCAATCCAATTAATCTTCGCATTTGGTAAGTCAAGGCTGTGGAAATTTCTGGTAGCTGCATACCTTTGAGCCCAGTGGCGTGGTGAGAGGAGATTCTGATGCACATGAAGCTTCACAATTTTACAAAATACAATTCCTCTATGCAAACAAACTCAATATGCTTCCTACACTGAGTTAACACAGGTAACATCATTGTAAAGAGTCAAATGTATTTCTATTAAACATGCACACATTCTTTATTCCTTTTAAAAAATGTAAAAACTATTTATTTTCCCCAAAATCGTTTTTTACATCACATTTACAAAACACAGCACAGGTCCTATGTAGAAGCATTCCATGTCACGACTAAACATTCACAATTTTACAAAATGCAATTAACGCTTTCACATGAAGCTTCACAATTTTACAAAATACAATTCCTCTATGCAAACAAACTCAATATGCTTCCTACACTGTTTTAAAACACAGCTAACATCATTGTAAAGAGTCAAACTGACACCTGTGTCTAAGAATGCAGACAGGGATATGCTTCATGAAGCCTAGTCCACTGCACACTTAGATACAATCCTCACCACCTACGCTCCCCAGGAAAGCCCAAACATGTACCTTTTTTACCCATATTTAAAAAGTGACGCATGTATGCGTCATTTTTTAAACCTTTGCGCCACATTATACTCAAAAATGTAAAATACATTTATTTTCCCCAAAATCGTTTTTGATATCAAATTTAGGAAACACAGCACAGATCATATTTACAATCATCTGCCTCACAACAGGGATAAGACTGAGGCAAAATCTTGCACCTGCCTCACAACAGGAATAAGACTGAGGCAAACGCTTTCACATGGAGCTTCACAATTTTACAAAATACAATTCCTCTATGCAAACAAACTCAATATGCTTCCTACACTGATTTAAAACACAGCTAACATCACTGTAAAGAGTCAAATTGACACCTGCGTCTAAGAATGCAGACAGGTATATGCTTCATGAAGCCTAGTCCACTGCACTCTTAGACACAAGCTTCACCAACTACGCTCCCCAGGAAAACCCAAACAAGTACCTTTTTGCTCCATATTTAAAAATTGATGCATGTAGGTAGATGCGTCACTTTTTAAACCTCTACGCCACATTATAATCAAAAATGTAAAAACCAATCATTTTCTCCAAAATCGTTTTTGACATCACATTTAGGAAACACAGCACAGATCCTATTTACAATCATCTGCCTCACAGCAGGGATAAGACTGAGGCAAAATCTTGCACCTGCCTCACAACAGGAATAAGACTGAGGCAAACGCTTTCTCATGGAGCTTCACAATTTTATAAAATACAATTCTATATAACTATATAACTCAATATTTTCTTGGGAAGCATAGGTGGTGAAGCCTGTGTATAAGAGTGCAGTGGAGTTAGACATAGGTCTGATCTTCTTTGTAGTTGTGGACAGAGCTGTCTTCCACTATATGTTTCAATACAGGCCTCACCTTTTGTGCACCACTGGAGAATCCTCACCTGATCTGAAACCCTGTATTGATCGTTTGCTTTTTGTCATTGCTTTGTTGTTTGGTAATAGTGGTCTATAATGTGCTACTGTTTTTCTTTAACACAGATTGAAATCGTTATTTGAAGAAAAAGCAAAGATGCCCACAAAGGAAAGGACAAAGAAACAACGTAACCGGGAAAAAGCAAAAACAGCAACGGAATTACAGCATTCTTCCACAACAGATACTTCAAAAAACAGGAACAAAGCTCCTGGTAAGACAACTAAGTCTTTTTTACGCAACATATGTACATCCAGAAAAAATGATGGACACCATGTAGAAAAAGAAAATGAGAGAGTAAAATTGAAAAGGAAGGAGAGAACTTCAAAGAATCCTAAAATTGGAGCAGGAGAGCATAATATGTATAGGAATAGAAGGCAGAATCAGTTTAGAGACATTCGTAGACAAATGTTTTGCAATAGAGTGGTTTTAAATTTGTTAAAAAATATTAAAAAAGGTAAACAGAGCTGCTTTTTATAAGAAAAAGAAAAGTGTAGAGAAGATTGTTGATCAGGCTTTTGAAGTTAAGAAAACATTATTTATTTTAATAATCAATAGAATTAGGACACTTAACAAGACAATTGATGTTTTCAAATCAAACAGTAGATGGAAAAGAGTAATTAATCGGACTAATTTTTGTAACGTTTTTTCTGGAGAATGGATGCACAGTTCAAGTTGTGAGCCATTTTTTAATGAGGAGAGTTACTTCCAGGAGAATGATTTAGTGCATGCAGTTGACACCAGTGGTCGAGCGTATGAAGTGAAAGACGGTTGTCCGATTGAAAAAGAGAAACTTGTGCCTAGAGAACCAGAAGAGGTGTTATCTGATGGAGTTTTAGGGAGATGTACTAAGGGTCCAGTGTACACTTGGAAGTGTAGTAGTATTTGTAGTGTGCGACAGGAATCAATTGATTTGTTTTGTAATTTCTTACGTACATATAGTAAAAAAAGTATAAAGCAGAAAGTGAGGTTGTTGCAAGACTTAGATCCTTGCAGAGTGAGAGGAATCACAGGTTTGCAAGGCCATTCACTGGCTTGTTTTTCTAGAAAAGTCTGTCAGAGTGTTTTTCATCATTTTAGGATGTTAGCAGTGCATCATACCAAAATGAGGAAATTAGTGAGAATGTTGTATTATGCAAAAAGTCCAGCACTTAAGCTTAAACAATTAAACAGTGCTCTTTTGCATGGAACAGAATTAGATGTGAAGAAGATTTGTGAAGAAATTGAGATTTGTTATTTTCGTGAGCAAGAGGACAGTGTAGAAATTGAGACAGCAATTCAAGGTAATGTGGAAGACAATGTACAGATTTTAAATACAGAAAAGTTTGAGAAGGAAATTACCAGGTTTAAGGTGAAATCAAGTGAAAGGCCGAATTTTACTTGTGTGTGTTGTCGACGGACTCATGATAAGATTCAGACTAGGTTAGTTGATTTATATGCAAAAAGTGAAAAGATGGATAATTATGAGTGGAAAGATTTAGCAACTTATTTGTGGGTGGAGAATTCTTTTGATTTGAGTTCTGATCAGCGTATTTGTAAATATTGTTATGACAAATTAAATCAAAACATAATGCCTGCTAGAGCTGTTCATAATAATCTGGAGTTGATAGACATTCCCCGTGAATTGATGGATTTAAATACATATGAGTCTATTTTGATTCAATGTGTCCATCCTTTTCAGGCAATTGTTCGCATGGAGCCTAAGATAGGGAAATTGCCTCCTACAGATTTGCAGAGAGGATTAAAGGGAAGAGTTGTTTATTTGCCCCTAGATTTGAAAACAAATATTGATACAATTGGTATAGAAAAAGTAGAAGAGGAACCTTTAGTTATTCTAGTTAATGGGGTTCCAACAAAGAGTAAACAAATCTGGCAAGATTTAGTGGATGTTAGGAAAGTCAAAAAGGCAACGATGTATTTAGTCAAAAACAATGAGTACTACAAAGATGTATGTGTTGCAGCAGAGGAAACTGCTACAGATGAAGACAGTGATTGTTCAGGCGGCCAAATTGAAAAAGTTGATGTGTCTAGAAGTGAAGAAATATATGAACATTATACTGTTCATCCTTTGCATTCCAAAGAAGTAATGGGGAATGCAATTGACTTGTTTCAAATGAAAACAGCAAAAGGAAGTCCCATTAGTGTATGGGAAGAAAGTTTGGAAGCTCGTTGTTTTCCACAGCTATTTCCAACAGGTCGAGGTGGACGATATGACGATCGACCACTTCAAATTCCTGCATCTGAATATCGAACTGTAAGATTATATGCTGAAGATGCAAGGTTTCGTCAATGCATTGCCTATTTGTTTCATCTACTGTATGAAAGTGACTTGTCTGGGCTTTCTTATGCAGTAAACCATATTCTGAAAAGTGGAGCACATCTACAAAATGTTTCGGCGAGGGACTTTATGGAGAAAGTGAATCTGCAGGATAATATTTCAGAATCTCATCTAATCAATCTCATGGCATGTCAGCGTGGTACAAATGAGTATTGGTACCGTCGCCATGGGGAATTGAAATGTATGCTAAGAAACTTAGGAACTCCTACATGGTTCCTCACTCTTAGCTGTGCCGAGTATGCATGGGAGGACTTACTTCAATTTCTACGAGAGGCCAATGCTAATATACAAAATATAGAATTCAAAACACCTGGAGAACTGTGTTCTTTGGATCCAGTGAATGTATGCAGATATTTTAATCATAGATTTGAAGCTATGATGTCTTTTATTACCAACAAAAAAATCCTCCCTTTGGAGAGGTTTTGGATTTCTTTTGGAGAAAGGAGTATCAAGCTAGAGGTACTCCTCACATACATATGTTGTTGTGGCAAAAAACTCTAATGTAATTTATCCTTCCCACAAATTACATTAGAGTTTTTCGCCTATTGATCCTTTTACCCCTTGTTTTAAACTCACACATCTTTTGATTTTTGCACTGCACTCGATCCCATCTTTATCATTTGTTCATGGGTAACTTAGCGATTGATGGTGCGACCCAATTGAGTAAGGGCGATGGATGGGTCTCATTGATCAAGAGACATACCACCCCATTTTTGGATGACCAAATGAGAACATTTGATCTACATACCTATTTGATGGGAATCCAACACATCTCTGTACGGGTCTTACCAACAATCTCAGTAGGTCCTTCGACATGTTTGTCCTGGCACACATTCAGATATAGAGACTTATGTAGCTCTATTAGCGCCTAACTCACTTATGTAGGAGTTTTGCAGCAGCTCGGAGTACTTGAAGCTCCGTTATAGACCCCCGGTTCTTTTGTTGTTAGGATTACAGTTAGGGGGATACGAACTGGGCAGGTCTTTAAATTTCCCTCAGACCCTTCTTCAATTGTTTGTGTTTTACCATCAGAGTTCTTCTTCATTGAGTCAGGATCCACTAGGAGGACCAATTATCCAAAATGAAGCTGCTACTGCCATGGATGAGGTGGAAAGAGCTATGGAACAAGGTCAAGATGATGAAGTTAACTTAGAAGATTTGGTGAAACAACTAAACCTTGAGCAGAAACAGATATATGACGAAGTCACAGAACAGATTGAACATGGATTCAGTCATGAGAAAAAAGAGTGCTCATGTACATCATTTAAGCCTGTCCAACTGTATGTGAGTGGAGAAGCGGGAACTGGAAAATGTTTTCTGATTAAAGCCATTGCAACTTATCTGCAGAAAAGGACTGAATCACCCGCTGTCTTGTGTTGTTACTGCTCCAACTGGGCTGGCAGCACATAACATTAAAGGGATTACTTTACATCGTTTACTGATGCTGCCAGTGGAGCATGATAACAAATTGGAGTATCACAAGCTATCAGGAGATGCGTGTTCCGAAGTTTCGAGAGTCCTGAAGAAAATGAAACTTCTTATCATTGATCAAGTAAGCATGGTGTCAAATATCATGCTCGCTTTTGTGCATTTGAGAATGCAAGAAATTCTTAGAACAGACTATGATGTCTTATTTGGTGGAAAACATATTATTGTTTTTGGAGATCTTCTGCAGTTGACTCCAGTGAAAGGACAACCTGTGTTCAAAATGCTCACACATGAAGATACCAGGAAGAGCTTAGGGAGCATTGGAAACGTTAATATATGGTTAAACTTTAAATATGCAGAACTGCTTCAAAATATGCGGCAGGCAAATGATGAAGATTATAAAAATATTCTACAAGATGTAAGGATTGGAAAAGTAAGTCAGCAAGGGAAAGAAGCTTTACATGCACGATTAATTTCAAATTTGTACCCAAATGAAAACATTCTTCCAGAGAACATATTTAAGAAAATTAACGAGAAGAAATCTGGCATATGTTTGTTGCCAACTCTGAAAGAATGTTCCATGTTCAACAACAAAATGTTACAGTTAGAAAATGAAGAGATAGTGAAACTGGAAGCTATTGATAAAATAGAGCATATGGGAGCAACAATTATTTTGTCTGAAAATTTGAAATCAAAATTGGATTCATTAGAGAAGACTATATCTAAAACTGCTGGTTTTGAAAAGACTCTGGATGTGTGTTTGAATTGTCGTGTCATTTTAAGAAGGAATTTAAATGTTGAAAGAGGTCTAGTAAATGGAGCAATGGGTTATGTTGTTGGTTTTGTGAATTACAAAAATAGAGATGGAATTGAAATTTTAAAAATTTAATTTGATGACATTGATGAAATAGAACAAATTTGTCGTTGTTCAGCTAGATTTTTGCTCGTGAAAGACTTATATGTTCGCCGAAAACAGTTTCCTATTTGTTTGGCATATGCGGTGACAATTCATAAGTCTCAAGGTTTAAGTGTAGATAGCGCTTTGGTGAACATTGGAAGTTCTGTGTTTAAAGAGGGTATGGCATATGTGGCATTATCACGAGTCAGAACTTTATCAGGATTGTACTTGATTGAGTGCGATGAAACAAAGATTTGTGCAGATTTAGATTGTGTAAAAGAATACAATAGGTTAAGAAGAGAGTATGCTCCACATTTGCCTCAATATCCTCTGATTGAAAAACGTGTGGTAGGCCGAAAAAGAAGAAATGAGAGTAATTGCAGTGAGGTATCAGCAAAAAGGCATAAAGTAGATAAAAGTGTAATTGTAAAGAGAAACAAAAAGGATTATGTTGAAGATGTTGTTGGATTTCAGTTTGAAAACAGTTCTGGTGTCAACTGCTATGCTAATGTAGTAGTTAATGTTGTTTTTTTTCTTCAAAATTTACAAAGACAGATTGTTGAAAATCGGGAACAAACATTGTGCTGTTTATTGAATTCTGTGTTAGACAAATGTAGTAGTGATAGAGCAAAAATAGAAAGTGTTTCAGAAATTAGAAATCTTCTAGATATATGTTCAGGTCAAAATCAATTTTCACAGAATATTCAGCAGGATTGTCAGGAATTTTTAATATATATGTTTGATGTATTACAAGATGAAGGAGTAGATATAAAAAATCTATTTGGCCTTTCTTATCAATGGCAACATGACTGTGATAACTGTGCTTCATCAAGTACTACTAGAATAGACTCTGAAAGATTTATATATTTAACTTTACCAGACTGCAAATCAGTGTCTTTCAATAATCTAGTTAAAGCAGCGGATCACAATATGGTGTGTACCCAATGTAAGTCTGCAATGCTGTCCACAATATTTCTACAAAATTATGGTCACTATGTTATTTTAATGTTCCACCGATGTAGACCTGATGGAACTAAATTGACAACTTCTATTAAAAATGTTGTGGCTTCTCAGTTATCGATATCAGGAAGAACCTTTGCAACTGTAGCTATTATTTTTCATGATGGTCCTTCTACAACATCAGGGCATTACACATGCTATTTAAAAACTTCTAAAGCTTGGACCCAATGTAACGACAATCATTTGACTTTCAAACAACGTTTGCCTTTTGGCTTTATAAATTCATATCTAGTGTTTTTACAGCCAAAATTTAGGTAAAGGTAATTGGCCTATGAAGACGGGAGGAGTACTCATATATACTCATACATCTGACACTATTTGGCCAAATGGAAAGGTGCAAGAATGAGTAAAGAGTCATGACTGAAAAAAAGGAGTATATTAAAATTTTGAAAATATTTCAGATGTTCTTGGAGTTTTTCTTGTAGAAAGTCGATGAAATGGATTTCTAAGTGAACAGCAAAATACTATGCAACGAGAAAAGGACCTCCATGATATACTATTTGGCCTCAAGAAAAAGTAAGTCAATCAAAGATTAGCGTAGATTTGTCATTTGTCAGTATGTAAGGTTTTTTTTAAAACACAATCTTTTAGATTGTGTTTTTTTTCCCGCTGTCATATGATGAGCAATTTGAACTCACTACTTTAAGTGAAATTCAATATATTCTGAGAACAGCAAAAATAAACTATGTAACATGTTGTAGAAGTTATTCTATACTTTGGATTGTGTAAATTAAATTGTATTCCCATTCTCTGACACTTACTTTCCTTCTTTCATCTTCATTCAGCTCTTTTTACTCACTTATAATGTCTTTCTCTCACTCTCTGTAACCCCCGTTCCCTTACTCCACTTCTTTGACAACCCCTCATTTTCATTTCAACTGTGTGTATCCCGTCTCTCCCTTGCATAACTTTTCAGCTTTCAGTCTTTCTGCTTTTCTTCTCTTTTCCGTATTTTCCTCCTTTGCTCTTTTAGTAATTCCTGTTTACTCACTCAGCAGTATTATTGCACTCTATCACTATAAATCACCCACTCTCCTTAGCTTATCTTTGTTTGCTCTTTACTTTTGACCTCTTCTCTCTATTTTCATTCACTACTTCTATGTCCTCAGTGCCTCACTCTACTTGTGTTATTTTCACTTGTGTTTATCTACCTTCTATCACTTCTTTTACAACAACTTCACTTCTCCTCTCTCATCGTTCTTCATCCCATTTCTTTTACTCTGGTTCCGTTACTATCCATCATTTCCTTTCTTTCAATGTCCTTCTCTTTACTTTCATCACCAAATTATTTTCTCTCAGTACCACTGTTTTAGTCGTCTTCTCCTCTCTTTCCTTTTTTTGCAGACTTACTTTTTTTCTTTTCTCACTCATTGTACTCCACCTCACTCAGTTTTTCTCTTAGTGTGTCTACGTTATAACTTCCTCAGTCCATTTCCTTAAATTGTTGTATATTATTCTGTCTCCCTTCATCCTTTCACATATGACTGTTCTTCTCTTACTCTCAGTTATCTTCTATTCCTCATTCTTCTAAATGCATCCTTAATTAGACTGTTTTCTGTCTGTCATTATCTTTTTACTTACTTCTGTTTCCTGATTTAGTTTTGCTAACTCACATTGTTTTAGTATCTTTCTTACCTTCAGTTCATTTCTCTGTACTTCACTCTCTTTTTCTTAGTGAATCTATATGCCTTACTCTTTGTAATCTGCTCTCCTTCTATTTCTTTTTCCCTCTTTTTGTCCTTCTACCTTAGTTTATTTCCCTTTCTGTGTTCTTCACTCTCACTTTATTTCTAAATAGAGTGTTATGATGTTTTTAGCTCTTCATTTGTATCTTTTAATTTAAAATACATATTTTACTAATTATAACTTATTTTTTCTTCTCTCTTTCACAGATACCAACTGTAGTAAAAAAAATAAAGTTACATTTATTATATGGTAAGTATGACTAACTAAAAAAATGTAGTTTGTTATCACCCTTTGCTTTAAGGTCACTAACATTTTCTCAATCTACCTCACTCCTGTGTTTTAACGCTGCTTCTTTCACTTATTCTTATTCTCCATGTTTACTTCCCTTTCCCTATTTACCCTCTCATATTCAACTTCTTTTGATCCCTATTCTTTACTTCACTTACCCTCTGTTCCCTTCCTTTGCTTCTTCACTCATTCTCTTTTTCTTAATTATTTACCTTACTCCTACACATATAGCTCATCCCCCTCCCAACACATGCACATACCTGTAACATACACCCACACACACCACACACACACACCTCATACACACAAAAAACCTCCCACACACACTCTTCAAAAACACACACACATTCCATACACACACATACATCGAACACATATACACCCCACACTAATACACTTTTCATACATATTTCACACACCCTCATTTCTACGCACACCAAAACAGTCCACACAACCACACCCACAGACACACCTTACACACCCAAACTCCTACCTACACGCACTGACTCCCTGTAAGTCACACACATTGCATTACTTAACTTTTTTTGCTGTTTTACTCAAGCCCATTCAGGTACTGTTTCCTTTACTCTCTATGTCCACTCTCTATGTCACTCACCATGTGTTATCCTAATTCAATATTTCTCCCTCTTTCACCCCTCTTTACTTATACTATGGGTAGCGCACCGGGGAGCATAACAAGGGGAAAACCAAGAGAAACAGTAAAATAATATTTTAGAGTGCTTTGAGGTAGGGTAGCTGTTCTGTTGTGTGGATGATTTACTTACTGCACTCCTTCCACTCCTTTTCTCAGTCCCTCTGTTCTCACAGTTCCTCACTCCCGTTCACTCAGTCCGTCTCTCTTACTCTAATTGTCTCTGTCTCTTCACTCTTTCACTACTTGTTCATTATGTTTTCTCCCTGAAGTTCAAGCACACTACGTTATTTACATTTCTTTGCTGCTTCAATTATTCCCTTTCTGTTACTTCTTCTTTTCTTCTTTCAGTTTTTTCTCTCTGTCAATCCACATGTTTTAACTTTAGTCGATTTTATCCATCTTATTTCATCCCTCTTTAGTTATGGACACTACTTTTTTCTCTCTCTCCCTCACCAGTGTTATTTAAATCTGGTTCCGTTATTACCTTTTATTTGTACATCATTTTTTCACTTTCCTTTTACTCTTTACAGCCACTCACATTCTTCATGTGCCTCTGCTTTAGTATTATTCTTCTCTCTTTCTTTGTTTCACAGCCTTATATTTTTTTCATTTTCTCTCTTACACTTTCTTATATCTTTTACACTGTTTTACTATGTATTATACAGTACCTCTGTGTTGCTCTCTCTTGCTGTCTATCTCTTAACATTACTCTCTCTTTCTCTTTCTCTTATGCTCTCCTTCTCTTGTTTTTTTTTTGTTTTTTTTTATTGCGCTAACTGGGCGTTCTCCGGTGCGCGCACCGGGAAGCGCACCTATGAGAAAAATGAAGTCAAGAGTGCTAAAAATGTTAGTAATTTTTTAGAAATGGGAGGTAGTTCTGAAAAGAACTTTTTAAAAATGTTTATGTTGTTTTATATATTTATTTATTTTTCTGAACATTTTTTATTTTTTTTGTATTTTTTTAACAATTTTATGTTTTTTTTGTTTTTTTTGGGGGGGAACAACGAAAAACAGGCATTAGAAAGGGCTCAACAGGAGCAAAAAAAAAATGTACTTCTTGGGGCGTTTTGAGCACTTGTGGTTTTCAAACGCTCTATTAATTAAAATGATACTCATATTTCCATATGAAATAAGTTCACCACAATAAATGCACACTAGTTTCATGTGCACAAAATTCTGTTGAATGTTTGGGACCGTCTCCCTCGCCTCTGGTCCCGATAGAGTTACCTGTGACGATGTACTGGCCACAGGAGTTGGTAGGTTATCTTGGAGGTGACGCAGCTCAGCAGCGCTGTCATTGTTTGGATGCCACCTCTGCATGTGGCGGTGCATAGTATAGTTACCAAAACTATACTTTTTGTTTGTACCTCTAGACAAAACATCTTTACAAATGAGGCATGTCACATATCGGGCATTGACCTTTTTTTGGTCTCGAGGAAAAGAAAAAAATTGCCATATAAAATGGTCTTTGTGGTGTGATTTGCGGGGCTGTTCAGGCAAGAACTGCCTCCGCTCTATGTCCACTTCCTCTTCTTCTTCCTCTTCCTCTGGGTTTGGAAGGAACTGCGCAGGTGGTCCTTCCTTCCTAGGTGGTTGTTTTGGGGGTGGGGGTCCACCAGCTGCAGCTACTACAGATGCCATTATTTAAACAAGGAGAAACAGGTCTTCCTCTCACAAAGATGAAAGTCAGAGTGAGGAAAAAAGGAGGGGTTTTCTTCATTTGGGAAAATAAATAGTTCTAAACCAATGAAAAGTGTTATTTACAGGTCACATGACCTATCACGCTTATGTTACGCGTCCCGCTCCGCGCCCTGAGCGCTTCCGGGGTGCTGCGCTTCGCGCCTCGTTCGCGCTCCGGAGCACTTCAGAGTGCGCGAACGCGGCGCGTCATAAGACGCATTACGCGGCAACGCGATACGTCGCGCTTACGCGACGCGACGCGATGTTGTTCTCGAACGCGGCAGTTGTGCAAACGGTACGTTTCCCGGTGCGCGGACCGGGTCGCGGCATAAAATTGAGCTAACGGGAAACTACCCGGTGCGCGAACCGGTAGCGAAACAAAAAAAATATATATATACATAAAAAAATTATAGTAAATACATATAAAATATATTTTTCCATTAGAAAAAGAATACATTTAACAGCTTTTAATATTTGCTATTAAAAAACCATTGAAATTCATTGGAAAAACCATAGGTTATAGACCATATATAGTTAGGAATTAGCATTTACAAAACCTTGAAAATTCACTGAAAAAACCATACGTTATAGACCATATACAGGGGCACATTAGGATGGCGGACGGAAGAGCGACCGCAGCCCTGGAGTACGCGGAAAATGCCTTTTCCGTGTCCGCCAGCCGCGGACACTCCGTCCGCCATATCAGGATAGGAAACAGTGTCAAATTTCCGTCCGTGTCGGAAAAGCACGCACCGCCGCCCAACTACACCTGACCACGCGGCGGACGGAACAAATCCTGAGACTCCGCCGTACGTACTGACGTCTAAGACCGTCCCCCAAATCAAGATGGTGGAAATTACTCATAAAACCGCAGCGGAAAAACAACCTGTCTGAACATGGCGGATTCCCCACAGCGAAGAAAAGATACATAGCAGAGATACCCACCACAAGCTGCTCGCCACCATGGACCCAGCGCTACACGCTTTCCCGATGCTCTTCGCGATCCACCACGTCCTAGTCTTGGCCCACCATGGACGCCGACGCAGGTAAGGCACAAACCATTGGCTGCATGGAGGGGAATACCTGCAAGGGTCGTGACGTAGGGAGGGGGAGTGTCATGTTACCGAAACACTGATGAGAAGCAAATAGAAATACACATTTGTAGTACGCAAGCATGAATGACAACGACAAACCACGAGACATGATTGTCTACCTTTATTGCACATAATAGGGTTATAATCACAGTGTATGCGTGAGCATGGGCAAAGTGGGCACCAGAGCATGAACATCAGAGGCAGCAGATCAGAGGGCAGAATGCAGTATCAGAACAGCAACAGGGCATTGTGCCCAACAGAGCAGGTACATCAGAGGCAGCACGTGAGAGGGCAGAATGCAGTATCAGAACAGCAACAGGGCATTGTGCCCAACAGAGCAGGTACATCAGAGGCAGCACATGAGAGGGCAGAATGCAGTATCAGAACAGCAACAGGGCATTGTGCCCAACAGAGCAGGTACATCAGAGACAGCACGTGAGAGGGCAGAATGCAGTATCAGAACAGCAACAGGGCATTGTGCCCAACAGAGCAGGTACATCAGAGGCAGCACGTGAGAGGGCAGAATGCAGTATCGGAACAGCAACAGGGCATTGTGCCCAACAGAGCAGGTACATCAGAGGCAGCACGTGAGAGGGCAGAATGCAGTATCAGAACAGCAACAGGGCATTGTGCCCAACAGAGCAGGTACATCAGAGGCAGCACGTGAGAGGGCAGAATGCAGTATCAGAACAGCAACAGGGCATTGTGCCCAACAGAGCAGGTACATCAGAGGCAGCACGTGAGAGGGCAGAATACAGTATCAGAACAGCAACAGGGCATTGTGGACTACAGAGCAGGTACATCAGAGGCAGCACATCAGAGGGGCTAAGTGCATCAACAGTCCATAGCACTGAACATGTCCATCAGAGGAAGCACGTGAGAGGGGCTAAGTGCATCAACAGTCCATAGCCCTGAACATGTCCATCAGAGGCAGCACGTGAGAGGGGCTAAGTGCATCAACAGTCCATAGCACTGAACATTGAGGTACTGGGTTTTTCAGAACCGGTACTTAACCGGTAACCCAGCAGTGTCAGGGAATACACACCCAAAGACCTCGAGTCCTTTTCCTGATTCAGACCACAGAAACTCAGAGTCTTCTAGGTGAAGTCAAAGATTAGTTTATTGGCTGCAACCAAGGTAACAAGTGTCCTAGAAGTACAACACGGGGAAGTATATTCTCAGAAGACTGCTCAAATTTACAAAGTCAGGATTCTCTTCTTATACACAATTTTAGGCTTCAGGCAAAACATTCTTGGTTGTAAAGTAAATCGTTACCATATTTCTAATACAAAGAAAAGGCAGAGTCATGATGACATGTCCATATTTCACTTCGTGCTGCCTACAACAAATCATCCGGCAAGGGCCAACATTTCATCAGATATCGCTGGACCCCCAATAAAAACGGGCACCTCCCCATCATAAAGTAAGTGAAGCAAAAGAGTAAAGACAGATGTGAGCAAGATACGGCAGGTGTGTGTGCAATGAGGAGGTTTATGGCCGGCTGAGCCCTGATGCTATCTTGCTTGGCCACTGGAGGGGAACTGACCTAACGAGTTCGGCCTGGGGCAATGGTTCCAACTTGCACAGGTCATGGAAAAGTCGATTAAGGAGTATGTGTCCTTGTGGAATTGAATTCAGCTGGATTAAGGCCTATGTAAAGGGCAACTCACAAAATGGCTGCCATACACAAAATGGAAGCCGAGGGTTCTGAACGAGAGTGACGATTAAAAGGTGAAATCGTCACTCGAATATGCTGAAAATGTATGTACATGATGTACTGGTCATTCTCGGTCTTTTGATACCAAATTCGTCAATTTACGATGAAGTTTTATTCTCGAGTGCAGATACCTTACACGAGTCCAGAATTTCCAGTACTACAATCCCTCCTTTTGCCCTTACATAGGCAATTAATCTATCCTCATGTTAGTCTGAGTCCAGATCTATATCTCTAAAGTCATTGAGATGTTGCTGTAACATCATTCTGGTACTTAGTTCATCTCTTGACACAGGTTTCCTTACACATGATGTAACACAGAGGCCACATATTGCAGGAGCGCACTGTATGCATAGACAGAACAGGAAAAGAATAGCTAAGACCATCCCAATGACCATTAGAATTTTCCATCCCCAGGCGGATATCAGTTCCCAGAACCATCCCATCAATGACCAATCTCCTTTATCCATATGAATAGATTCGGAAATCTTATGTAGTTTGGAGATGGCCTGGTACACTGTTGGAGCATTATCAGGGATGAAGATACAGCAACTAGATTTGATCAATCTGCATACTCCACCTCGGTCTGCAAGGATGACATCTAAGGCGACCCTGTTCTGAAGGGTCATAAGACGATCCGACTGGAGCTCAGCAGTCAAGTTACTATGGGCACCAGCAGTTTCAGTCACGGTGGACTCAACTACCCTTGTCAATTGTCTTATGTTCCTGCTGTTAGCCATGGATCCCCAGAACGGCAGAAAACCCTTTGCAAAGTCACCAAATTCTTGACCTGCAGTGTCCTCTTCACTCAAGACACCTCTAACTATCCTGGTCCTGTGGTAGCCTGCCGCTGCTGTGTAGGTGGGAGGCAACAGGAAGGAAACAAAACAGGAGCCCAAAAAGTCGGGGGGCAACCATATATAGGCTCTATCATGGCAGATGAAATAAGTACCCTTAGCTGCTAAAAACGCTGGGGAAGTCTGAGATCCAAAGACATATGTTTCTGTATAGACACTCTTACCTAACTGAGCTCTGGGATTCCTGCCAATACCTTGCAGACACAGGTGACCCTGATGGGGTACGATCCATATTGGGGATGATTCTTTCGCCTGCTGTCTCTCACTTAAAGTAGCTCCATATCCGGTCACGTTCCAATTTACATATGCAAGTATCTCATCATCAGGAGTATCTTCATAAGAAATGACTTCCTTAATCATGTCAACTATGCCTTTTACTAGGGCGCTAGTCTTGAGGTTGTCTTTTACAGAACGTAGGGGTTGGATTTCACGTGCATATATGAACATCGTTCTGTATGCCCATACAGAGCCATTACGACTGAAAGGCAAAACTAGATAAGGGATACCTTTATCCGTAGTGTGAGGCATAAGGCCACAAACCCAACAGTCAGTCGTGTTCATCACTAGCTCGTGCTGGTGCAATAGCTGAATGAAGGAGTTATTAATGAACTCTAACCTTCTATTGTATTCATGGCCAGGAAGGGGGTAGAAAGAATGAGAGGAAACAGTAGTAGGAGGTATGGGTGATGTTGTGGGCGCAAATGTTACATGGAAAGAGAATAAAACATAACTTATCAAGAAGATCATTACGCTGAATAGCATAAAAATACACAATATTATAAAACTTTTCTTTGTCATCGTGTTACACAGTCTCTGCTTAAAGTTCATTTGTTTGGCAGGTCTCTCCACATCGGGAAACTCCATCCTCTCTAAAGTGCTGCCCGCGGTGGGAGGTTGCCTCTGCTAAGGGATGCTTCCGTCAGTCTAGGGCAACTCCCTTGGACCAACCAGAACTACCGACCTAACGTCGTCAGCTGCACCCCAAAGACTTTAATCAACCGCGGCCCTAGCAGCGGAACCCGGATGGCGGTTCGAAAAACAAAAATAAGCAAGTTTCTTAGATGGGAGAGCTGCACTTTCAAAAATAGTACTTGGGGGGGAAAAGATAGATTTATTTGTCCATAGGTCTTGGTCTCAAATCATAAAAGGAATCACTTTTATTAGTTCGTTTTTCTCGGTCTCAAATCGTATCTTCTTTTTCCCGGTGCTGTTTGATCCATAAACAAAAGTTCAGGCTCTGCAGTGTTCAATCGTTTCGATGGAGGCACAGCCTTTCGCAGAATGTTCTCGCTTTTACATTCAGAGTTAGTTCCTTTCACTCGTGCATCGCTGAAAGGCAGAAAACGAGGCACGGCATCCGTCTCTGAGTCGCCGACACCCTCCTGGACCCACTGGTCATAGGGCAGAGGTAAGGGTACCTTTTACAGTGGACCCCGTGGATCCAGGCCTTCTTCCCTTCCACTCGAACTGCCGATCTGGTAGAGAGAAGGACGAGATATGGTCCCGTCCACCTGGGCTGGTTGTTTTTGGTCCTCTGGAAGTTCCGCACCAGCACCCAGGTTCCAGGGTCAATGCTGTGTCCCGGAGTCTCAGAGACCGGAGGCAGGGTGTCATGTACCTGTTGATGCAAAACACGCAATTTAGCCGTCAATTCATACAGATAGTCAAGCAAAACAGGGTTTTCTAGCTCGCTGAACTTGGTGGGTCTAGGCACTCCCCATTTGTTGGCTGGCCGGCCAAAGACAATCTCATAGGGACTGAGTTTCACTCGCGAATGCACAGTCATTCTGGTGGATAGGAGTGCTAAGGGTAGAGCGTCAGGCCATTTAAGACCTGTGCTCGCCTGGATTTTGGCCAATTTAAGTTTAAGCGTGCCATTGTAACATTCTACTAATCCAGCTGATTGGGGGTGATTTGCAGCGTGGAACTTCTGCCTAATACCTAGCCCTTCACACACTCTCTTCATCACACGACCCACAAATTCACTCCCGTTATCAGACCAGACCATTCTAGGCATGCCAAACCTGGGGAAGTACTCTTTCACAAGGGCTTTTGCTGTGGACAAGGCAGTATTGTCTTTCAGGGGATATGCTTCTACCCATCTTGAGAAAGCACAAACAACAACGAGCACGTATTTTAAGTTGTTGCACCTCTCCATGTGTATGAAATCTAGCTGCAAAACCTCGAACGGATACGTAGGAGGTGCAAAATGACCAGCTGGAGTTGGGGTTCCCCTACCAGGATTGTGCTTCAGACATACCATGCAATTCTTGACAACATTCTCCGCACACTTGGGAATCCCTGAATTCTTCCACACTAGGGCCAACAACTCGCTCGCAAATCCCTTTCTTGCTGATATGAGCCATTTCATGAGCCATTGTAACCACTGCAAGCACATATGCATCGGGTAACAACCATCTCTGCTGCTCTGTCAATTCAATCCAACAACCATTTGCATCTATTCTACCTGTACTCTCTCTCCACGTGCTAACTCTTTCTCTGTGGCCTCAGCTTGGATGGACTTCACACTCTCTATCGTGTCCTCATATTCCAACATCACCAGTCCATCTTTCAGGGCTTGCAACATACATTCGACTCGTCACATTACTTGCGGTTTCTTTCGCAGTTTCATCAGCAAATGCGTTTCCATGACCAACGTCATCAGTCACCTTTTTGTGAGCAATACATTTTACAATCGCCACTTGTAAAGGCAAAGTCAGTGATTCTAGAAGCTCATTTACCAACTGACCATGCTTAATTTTAGCTCCATGCAAAGTCAGGAACCCACGTTCTCTCCACAATCGTCGAAAACTGTGAGCCACACCAAACGCGTACTGGCTGTCGGTGTAGACAGTCACTTTCATTCCTTTCGACAACACACATGCTCTAGTGAGTGCAATTAGCTCCGCTGCCTGAGCTGAATTATGTGGGATGCGTGTAGCTTCAACAATCGTGTGCAAAGTCGTGACAGCATATGCTGCAGTCGTATCGCCATTCGGAAGCTTGAAACATGAACCATCCACCCTCAATGTACCATCACATTCAGCAAGAGGAGTGTCGAAGAGGTCTACTCTTCCTTTCGTCTCTTCTTGTGTTCTATAAAGACAATCATGCTGTTCTGAAGCATCTGATTCTTCTATGAATGGTAACAACGTGGCTGGGTTAAGGGTGTTGCACTTTTGAATGTGCACATGACTTGCTAGCAAAGTCAGTTCGTACCCTGACAATCGAGCACTGGTTAAGTGCTGTGTCTTGGTTCTATTTAACAATGTGTCTACTGCATGTGGGACCATCACGATTAGTGTATTATTCATTACTAGACCAGCAGACTGTCGAATAGAAACAGCTGCTGCTGCTGTGGCTCTTAAACAACTTGGCAATGCTCTAGCTACCGGGTCCAAAGTTGACGAGAAATAGGCGCATGGGCGCTGCCTACCTCCAAATAACTGAGTCAACACAGACAATGCACAGCCCTCCTTCTCGTGGACATACAATGTGAAAGGCTTACTGTAGTTGGGGGTACCTAACACAGGAGCCGAACATAATGCTGTGCGTAATTCAGAAAAACTGTTCTGACACTCATCAGACCAAGGAACGGGATTGGGTGTATTTTTACACGTTAATGCCACCAAGGGTTTGGCCAGTAACGAAAAATTTGGAATCCACTGTCTACAGTACGATGTAATGCCCAAGAAAGCACGCACTTCTTTCTGTGTTCTTGGCACATTCAATTTCGCTATTGCCTGAATTCTTTCTGGGGTCAGTTTCCTTCCCTCCTTCGATAAGAGATGACCTATGTAGGTCACCTCTTGTCGGCAGTATTGAAGCTTGGAAAGTGACACCTTGTGATGGAAATCGCACAGATGGCGTAACAATGACATTGTTGCTTTCTTGCAAATTTCCTCAGTATCCACAGCTATAAGCAAATCGTCAACATACTGTACAAGAGTAGCACCTTTTGGCAAAACAATCGTATCAAGCTGTGTTTTTAGAGCTTGGCTGTATATTGACGGACTTTCACAGTAGCCCTGAGGAGCGCATTTAAAACGGAAACTTCGACCTCCTAAACTGAAAGAAAAAATATCCCTGCTCTCCTCGGCGATCGGGATGCTGAAGAAAGCATTCTTCAGGTCAATCACCGAAAACCAAGAGGCAGAGGCTGGAATCATAGTCAATAATGTAGTAATGTCTGGGACAACTGGAAATTGTGGCACCACGATCTTATTCACCTCTCTGAGATCGATCACAAATCTGTACACCGGTGGCTGAGATGGGTCAGTACGTTTTAAAACAGGTAGAACAGGACTATTGCACACGTTGCCTCTTGTCTCTTCAATCACATCTTTTTCAATCAACTCGTGAACGATCGCAAGCAAAGCTTTCTCGCCTTCACTAGAAATTCTATGTTGGGGAATTCGTGGCATTTGAACATTGGTTTTCAATGTTACAACACATGGTGGAATTTCTAAAAGACCGACATCGTTAGGACCAGTAGCCCAAAGAATGTCCGGAAGAAACGACAACTCTGTTGGAAGTTTGTCTCTCGACAAATACATGGCAGAAACCACTTTCTTACCTAAAGTGAGTTGTACTCCCGAGGGAGAACAGTACAAAGTCGCATACAATCTTTTTAACAGATCCAATCCCAACAAATTCTCACCACAACCTGTTGTCAGAATAAGGGGTGCTTCTAATTCATGGGGACCAACAGAAAGAGTCAAAGGGTCAGAAATTGGATTTCTAACCGGGGCGCCAGAAAAACCTACTGATACCTTTGTTTCGCCAGACAAAGGTGCGCCAGGGAGTTTTGAGTGCTTAATGGAACTCTTCGTAGCACCAGTATCCAACAGAAAAGGTTCTGACACGCCTGATGTAATCACCTCAACGTATGGTCCACTCTGATCTACTGGAACTGAAACAACTCCCTCTCTTTGTCTATGGCTGTCCTAGCAATGATTATTCTCCCAATTCTCACTTTCTGTATAGTAATCATTCGTATAGTACTGAGCTGTCCTACCAGATGTGTTATTTTGCTGATCAAACTTGTTCATGGAATTTTGAGGTGGAAGGGGACGTTCGTTCCGGGGGGCATTCCCGTGTCCTCTTCCTCTAGGCGCTTGCTGAGCACCTCGACCTCTTACACCAGAAGCGCCATTCGCGCGCTGTAGTAGGATAGGGTAACTATATTTAAAATGACCTTCCTCCTTGCAATACGAACATTGGTTGGGACCTACAGAAACACGTGGTTGACAATACTCGATCCTTTGCGAGTTCCTCTGATATTGTTGAGGCTGCTGCAAATTACTCTGGTAGTGATTCTGGCTGCCATTGTTCTGGTTACCACCACCACGTGGCGGTTAGGCTTGCTGTAGCAAAACCTTCGTTTTCAGTTCTTTCGTTTTCTTTTCTACTTTATCTTTCTCGTCTTTGTCTCGATTTTCGTAATACTGTGCTGTAGCTAATATCTGTGCCGAAGACGAGTCTGCCCAAAAACTTTCCGAATCCTTTAACTTTTTGCACAACTCAGGAAGCAAATTGTGCACGAATTTATCGATGAACAGTCTCTGACCACCTTCTGTGCTCATATCTTGACCACTGTGGTCGACAAAAGTTTCTTCAAATCTGGTGAAGAAATCAGACACCGTTTCATCTTTCTTCTATTTACATGCAGACAGTTTATCCCAATTCACGCTTATTTCAGGTATTATCGTTTTCATATAATCAATTATTTTACCAGGCAGTTCTGCTATCAAAGGTTCAGGCTTAGCGCCACCTACTTGTAGGGCATCTGTCGCAGTAATGTTAGCCCATGAGTCACCTAATTCCTGATCATGATCCGTGTGACGAATCTTTCCCCATAAAGGCTGTGGAACAACGTTCCCAAATAACATATCGATATCGGCTAAATTCATTACACATGACCCAGCAGTCTGTGACAACTCTTTGTAATATCCTGCAGGGTTTTTACGCGGATCAGGTAATGTCTGTTTAAGTGCTAAAACTTCAGATCGCTTCCATGGGACATGTACCCACACACGCTGAAAGTGTGGCAGAATAGGTGGATTAGCCGTTGCGTCACCCTCTCTCCATTCAGGGGGAACTTCTCTCATGGGATACTGTCGCGCCTTTTTCCGAGGTGTAGCGCGCTCAGACTGTGAACCAGAAGTGTTCCCTTTACTCCGATAAGACAACAACATCTCAACCGCTTTTTGGACATCGGGACCTACGATCATTCCTTCCCCAAACTTGAACCGTACACGACACAACTCCTGCTGGTTGCGTTCTAAATCATTGTCTTCCAAATCCTCACGGAGGAAAACACACATTTGTTCAAAAACATATCTCTGTGTCGGTGCTTCCCACTGAAGGAAAACTTTCATGACAGATTCAACGTCATATTTTACAGTATCCGTAATCCATGTATGAGCTAAACGATTCAATACATCTCTCTTTTGGTAGTCAGGCAGTTGACTTTGCAACTGTCTTCGTTCCGGGTTAGGGGTCGTAGTAGGCGACCCGAAAAGGGGTGAGAAAATATTAGTTACAGTGCTGGCCATTCTCTGTCGAACGGAAGGAGAAACTGAAGGGAGAATGGGTGGAAAAGCAGGGTGAGATAAGGCTGAAGTAGAGGCAATAGCAGAGGGAGCATTATGAGAAATCGAAGGTGCACTTGGCAAAGTTGTAGAAGGCATAAGCGAAGTAGATGTAGTCGGTGTGCCTTGAGGAGGCTGCACCGGAGGAGCGGAAGCCAGCTGAAGAGCAGCTGGTGGGTGCTGTAGAGGAGCAGGCATAACAACCATGGGCGGCGCAACTAAGGGTTGCGGAGGCGCCGTGGCTGTTTGTGTATAGGGGGGTGGTGAACTTAACAAATGGCCCATTAACGGGTCTTCCTTAAGGTCTTTTGCTGCATCCTTCTTGGGACGCGGCAAAACTGGATAGCATTTATCTATCGCCATTTTACGCTGCCTGTGCAACTGCTCACTCATCTGTTCCTCTTCATTGTCTTTAAACTGCATAGCAGCTTTCATTACTGAAATATTCCCTTCTCTCTTATTTTTCTTCTCTAATCTAATTTCTTTTTGTCTGTCCTCCTTACGCCATAGGCGAAAAGAGTCAAACATCGCCGGCCCGGCTTTCTTTTTGAAAAGTTTAACTTTGAGGTTATCTAGGATTTCCGTGTCGAAGCTACAATGTTGGGGCCATTTTAAAACACCATCTCTCCTGGTGTATTTAATCCACACTTCGTTGTATGTGATGGGGCCTACCCCATGTTTCACATATAACTCGTAGGTTGGAGTTCCAACCGGAGGAACCGGACATGAGTCCTCCAATCGGGAGTCCCTATTATTACTGCCAATACAAAACAAATTTCCAAGTCTAAGACCAGGCATCTTCGCTCTCTAGTCTAGTTCCAAACTTCAAAGGATTATCGATTACGATATTTCTCGTGAATACACGAGTCCTTCGGTTTTGGTGCTTGCAAGTACCAACACAAAACTTTTTATCTCAAGGATACCAAAACTAAGACCAACTAAGGACTGGGAGACGCTCCACTTATACTTAACTGAGATATCGATGACGTCACCAGAAGACTCGTCTCAGTGTTTCGCTCTACCAAACTTCAAGGGTCCAAATCAGGGCGATAGCCAGGGCAGCAGACCTTCGTAGCCGTCGGGAAGCGGGGAACCTCGCAGCAAAGACTTTTGGACCACGTCGACATGCAGGGGTCGATGAAGTGGCGGCCTTCCTCCAGAATTTTCACACGAAGCTCCTCACGATCCTCTGGCTGACTGGTACCACTGGAATCGCCCTACGTTGGGGGCCAACTGAGGTACTGGGTTTTTCAGAACCGGTACTTAACCGGTAACCCAGCGGTGTCAGGGAATACACACCCAAAGACCTCGAGTCCTTTTCCTGATTCAGACCACAGAAACTCAGAGTCTTCTAGGTGAAGTCAAAGATTAGTTTATTGGCTGCAACCAAGGTAACAAGTGTCCTAGAAGTACAACACGGGGAAGTATATTCTCAGGAGACTGCTCAAATTTACAAAGTCAGGCTTCTCTTCTCATACACAATTTTAGGCTTCAGGCAAAACATTCTTGGTTGTAAAGTAAATCGTTAACATATTTCTAATACAAAGAAAAGGCAGAGTCATGATGACATGTCCATATTTCACTTTGTGCTGCCTGCAACAAATCATCCGGCAAGGGCCAACATTTCATCAGATATCGCTGGACCCCCAATAAAAACGGGCACCTCCCCATCATAAAGTAAGTGAAGCAAAAGAGTAAAGACAGATGTGAGCAAGATACGGCAGGTGTGTGTGCAATGAGGAGGTTTATGGCCGGCTGAGCCCTGATGCTATCTTGCTTGGCCACTGGAGGGGAACTGACCTAACGAGTTCGGCCTGGGGCAATGGTTCCAACTTGCACAGGTCATGGAAAAGTCGATTAAGGAGTATGTGTCCTTGTGGAATTGAATTCAGCTGGATTAAGGCCTATGTAAAGGGCAACTCACAAAATGGCTGCCATACACAAAATGGAAGCCGAGGGTTCTGAACGAGAGTGACGATTAAAAGGTGAAATCGTCACTCGAATATGCTGAAAATGTATGTACATGATGTACTCGTCATTCTCGGTCTTTTGATACCAAATTCGTCAATTTACGATGAAGTTTTATTCTCGAGTGCAGATACCTTACACGAGTCCAGAATTTTCAGTACTACAACATGTCCATCAGAGGCAGCACGTGAGAGGGGCTAAGTGCATCAACAGTCCATAGCACTGAACATGTCCATCAGAGGCAGCACGTGAGAGGGGCTAAGTGCATCAACAGTCCATAGCACTCAACATGTCCATCAGAGGCAGCACGTGAGAGGGGCTAAGTGCATCAACAGTCCATAGCACTGAACATGTCCATCAGAGGCAGCACATGAGAGGGGCTAAGTGCATCAACAGTCCATAGCCCTGAACATGTCCATCAGAGGCAGCACATCAGAGGGCAGAATGCAGTATCAGAACAGCAACAGGGCATTGTGGACTACAGAGCAGGTACATCAGAGGCAGCACATCAGAGGGGCTAAGTGCATCAACAGTCCATAGCACTGAACATGTCCATCAGAGGCAGCACATCAGAGGGCAGAATGCAGTATCAGAACAGCAACAGGGCATTGTGGACTACAGAGCAGGTACATCAGAGGCAGCAAATCAGAGGGCACAATGCAGTATCAGAACAGCAACAGGGCATTGTGGACTACAGAGCAGGTACATCAGAGGCAGCACAAGTACGTGTCCCAACCAACCCGTCCCAGGGACCACAACAGTGCAAGGCTGTTCTCAATGGACAATGGACACACCATGTGAAATAACATGTGAGTGAAGTGATCAGCACCTCACATCACAGAATCAGGTGGACTGCGTGAACTACCTGCCTCGGACACACTGCCAGCACCAGAAACAGGAGTGTGAGACACAGCCACAGCCCGAGTGACAGACACATGGGCCACAGACCCAGACACACTGCCAGCACCAGAAACAGGAATGTGAGACACAGCCACAGCCCGAGTGACAGACACAAGGGCCACAGACCCAGACACACTGCCAGCACCAGAAACAGGAATGTGAGACACAGCCACAGCCCGAGTGACAGACACATGGGCCACAGACCCAGACACACTGCCAGCACCAGAAACAGGAATGTGAGACACAGCCACAGATGTAGTGACTGACACGTGAGCCACTGACCCAGACAGACTGCCAGCACCAGAAACAGGAGTGTGAGACACAGCCACAGATATACTCACTGACACATGTGCCATAGACCCAGATACACTGCCAGGACCTGCAACAGGAGAGGGCACAACTGAGACTGTGCTACTACATGATGCATGACAGCAAACAACAGACACAGTGGCACTATCTGATACATGAGAGTCAACTGCACCTGCGCCACTGGGACCACTGAAATGATGAGCCACAGGGCTGTATGGGCCAGGAGGCAGGGTGGCCCTGGGAGCTGGGGATAGCTGACCTTGAGCGACATCGGGGTGGGCAGGTGTCAATGGTATGTGTCTGCGTTTCTTAGGGATATGTGAGTGCACCCTGGACAGGACAGGACTGGCAAGTGGTGGTGACTCTAAACAAATATCACCCACCATAGGTGGAGCATATGCAGCCGGGGATCAAGTTTCTGGGGACGTGCTGGAGCCTGCTTGTCATTTGCTGTGTGCCTGCCGCCTGGACTCAGATTCATGTGTAATGGGGGGTGCAACAACAGGGGACTCCCTCCTCTGCTTCTGACTGGCCTGGATGGGAGTGGAGGTATGGGGGGACTCCGCCGCGGAGATATCTGTTTGGCGTTCATTCGAAAACATCAGCCGCAGTGCAGCAAGGGGTGATGTATGCCTGTCCTTGACTGCGCCATTGTCCATGGTAGAAGCCTTGTCCATAGGATGTGCCTTATCCGTAGGTGGAGTGTTGTCTCTGGATTTTGCCTGTGCCTTGGTCGGTGCCCTGTTCCTGCCAGCAGACTTGTCGTCTGTGGTGTACCTGTCTCCAGTAGACACCTGCTCTCTATGTGTGTCCCTGCCCTTGGGCGATGGACCTTGCTCTGTTGTGTGTCTGTCCTTGGGACTCTCCCTGCTCTTAGGAGGTGCCTTTGTCTTTTGACTGTCTCTGTCCCTGTCCTTGGGAGTGGCCCTTTCCTCTGTTGTGGGCCTGCCCTTGGAACTCTCCCTGCTCTTAGGAGGTGCCTTTGTCTTTTGACTGTCCCTGTCCCTGTCCTTGGGAGTGGCCCTTTCCTCTGTTGTGGGCCTGCCCTTGGGACTCTCCCTGCTCTTAGGAGGTGCCTTTGTCTTTTGACTGTCCCTGTCCCTGTCCTTGGGAGTGGCCCTTTCCTCTGTTGTGGGCCTGCCCTTGGGACTCTCCCTGCTCTTAGGAGGTGCCTTTGTCTTTTGACTGTCCTTGTCCCTGTCCTTGGGAGTGGCACTTTCCTCTGTTGTGGGCCTGCCCTTGGGACTCTCCCTGCTCTTAGGAGGTGCCTTTGTCTTTTGACTGTCCTTGTCCCTGTCCTTGGGAGTGGCCCTTTCCTCTGTTGTGGGCCTGCCCTTGGGACTTTCCCTGCTCTTTTGAGGTGCCTTTGTCTTTTGAGTGGCCTTGTCCAAGGGACTGTCCATGGACTTGTGAGTATCCCTTGCCTTGGGAGTACCTTTTGTGTTGAATGCCTGTGTAGCATGTGAAGGCATGTCCCCCAACAACACTTGTGGATCCTGTGTGTGTACTCCAGTGTATCTGACGTTGTCTTAGTGAACAGATTTTGCTGACCTAGGGGATGGTGTCTGTGCCCTCCGTGCCCTGACGTGCTGTCTGACGCTGCTTCTAGTGCAATAACCTGTATTAGAGTCCTGGTCAGAATATTCACTACCCCCTGAGACATCCAGTGGTGTAGATGGGGAAACAGAAGTAGCACCCTGTCCATGCGACTGTACTATTGCAGACGACACACTGCTTGCCAATGACTGCACTGTCCTGTGTAGACCAGCAAGATCGCCATGCATCCCTTCCATGAATGCCACCACCTGCCCCAACTTCCTATCATGGTCTTGGAAAGCATTTGTCATATTGGTCTGCCCCACACACAGCTGTCGCAGCAGATCAACGGCCTCAGCACACAGTGCATTTTGGCTCACCGTGGCAGGGGCAGCGGTGCCTGCACCGAACGCCACTCTGCTCCCCCTACTCCTGCGTGCACGAACAGTACATGGTGCAGTTAGCGGAAGTGTGGGCCCTGTGTGCTGTGTTCCGACAGAAGGTGTTGATTGCCCACTCCCAGTCTGTGACAACAGCGCTGGCTCACCAAGATTTTCCGAAGATGAGGACGATGGTGTCTCCACATGCGAGTCCTCAGGGACGGTCCTGTCCCCCTCTCCGGCGCTGCCTTCCTCTGTGTCAGTCTGCGTGTGTGCGAAGTCTGACCCGGACTCATTGCCTCCACTAATCTCCTCCGTCTGTGGCTGAGTGTCCTCTGTCATAGCTGAAATGCACATAAAAGAGGTGTAAGTCATGGGCACACTCACGTACAGAAGGACAAGGATTTCCTAATTCCATAGCTGACAAAGTTCTTGTAGCCCCCATCCTGCACACGGCCCACCTCTACCAGTCATCCTCACATTACATAAGCGTTGGTGGCCGTGACACATGTACAGCATGCGGACAGGGCAGGAGCATGTACATCTGCACACATGTCTTGCCATGGGGCCACGGACCACTACGGCATGTGCTTCAACACTCAACTACTAAGCAAGTGGTGTGTCAACATGCCGGACCTGGATGTCAAATTACACCCACCCAATGGGACCAACATGGCATCGCAGAGATACATACGCACCGCGGAACTCAATACTGTGTCTGTGCACCAATACATGCATTGCACTCCCAAGTATCCTACACAGACAGTATGCTCACCGCTAGTTTGCTGTTGATCGACACTCAGCCGTTCGGACAGGTCAGGATGCGTCACAGCGATGATACGGTGCATGAGAGGGGTCATGGAGCGTCGGGCCAGACGTGGCGTCCTTGGAATCATCCCCAGTGTCACTTCCGCTACATTCTTGCTCAGCCTGGAAATGTCGTCCCAGCGTTTGTGGCAGTGTGTATGTCGTCTGTTGCACACCCCCAATGCCCGTACTTCACGTGCAATGCTCCTCCACACGTCCTTGCGAAGGTGCAGCTTGACCGACCATGATGGGAGACAAAAGGGTGTAAGTCAGTGGACAGTTGGCCTGTCACGCAGATAGGGGCAACACGTATCTGTCATCCGCCATGCACAATCCAAAAAATATGTTGAGCCCACACTACACAGCTAAGATTGCAGTAGCCAGGAGTCATTGGCCCCCTCATGCACACCAACATGTCCCACACTGCACCCACCACCTGTCCGGGTGCGCCGTAGAGCCGTCCATAGTTGCGGAGCACACCGTCCACGAGGACATCAAGCTCCGCGGCGGTGAAGGGACGAGACCGGATCCCATTGGCTCTCGACATGGCAAGATCACGGAGTATGGCACTAGAGCAGCAGTCGGTGGTCAGCTCAGCAGCAGCAGCAGGTCGAGGTGATGGTCACAGGCAGCAGTCGGTCAGCTCAGCAGCAGGTCGAGGTGATGGTCATAGGCAGCAGTCGGTGGTCAGCTTAGCAGCAGGTCGAGGTGATGGTCACAGGCAGCAGTCGGTGGTCAGCTCAGCAGCAGGTCGAGGTGATGGTCACAGGCAGCAGTCGGTGGTCAGCTCAGCAGCAGCAGCAGGTCGAGGTGATGGTCACAGGCAGCAGTCGGTGGTCAGCTCAGCAGCAGCAGCAGGTCGAGGTGAACAGGCAGCACTGGTTCCCAGGGTAGGATGTGTGCTTTTTGACAACACACATATATAGGGCCCTCAGCACGTGTCAGTGGCATACGTCACCAGCAATTGGTCAGCCCTGTATGCGTGTTCGTAAAAGGGCCAACGACTGGCCCTGGTGTTGCGGTGCACTGCTACCGCTACTTTCGATTGGGCATACGCGGCCAGCGTCCCTCTTCCCATTGGCTGCATGTGCACGGACCGTCACGGTCACACATCGGCAACCGCACGTGCAAGCTTCCGGCACGGATGCTTCAGTTGCAACAATGTTCTATCACTGGCGCCACCATGGCGGTGCACGTACTCAGCGGGGGAGGTGCAGGCCTATACACCCTTTAGATGTACTCAATGGACATGGCAGTTCATGTCCCCTCTTACAGTCACATTGCATCATCCACCGTACACCGGCCGGAGCGGCCGGGCCTAGGACGGCCCTGCCGGCCATGTCCACAACCGCCGTGCCAGGCCGGGCCTAGGACGGCCGTGCTGGCCATGTCCACAACCGCCGTGCCAGGCCGGGCCTAGGACGCCCGTGCCGGCCATGTCCATGACCGCCGTGCCAGCCATGTCCACAACCGCCGTCCTAGGCCCGGCCTGGCACGGCGGTTGTGGACATGGCCAGCACGGCCGTCCTAGGCCCGGCACGGCGGTTGTGGACATGGCCGGCAGGGCCAGGCCGGGCCTAGGACGGCCGTGCTGGCCATGTCTACAACCGCCGTGCCAGGCCGGGCCTAGGACGGCCGTACCGGCCATGTCCACGACCGCCGTGCCAGCCAAGGCCACAACCGCCGTCCTAGGCCCGGCCTGGCACGGCGGTTGTGGACATGGCCGACACGGCCGTCCTAGGCCCGGCCTGGCACGGCGGTTGTGGACATGGCCAGCACGACCGTCCTAGTCCCGGCCGCTCCGGCCGGTGTACGGTGGATGATGCAATGTGACTGTAAGAGAGGGGACATGAACTGCCATGTCCATTGAGTACATCTAAAGGGTGTTTAGGCCTGCACCTCCCCCGCTGAGTACGTGCACCGCCATGGTGGCGCCAGTGATAGAACATTGTTGCAACTGAAGCTTCCGTGCAGGAAGCTTGCACGTGCGGTTGCCGATGTGTGACCGTGACGGTCGTGCACATGCAGCCAATGGGAAGAGGGCCGCTGGCCGCGTATGGCCATTGGAAAGTAGCGGAAGCTGTGCACCGCCATGGCGGCGCCAATGATTTTATCTTGTCAGACGCTGCACCGTGATGTGTTGTCTGCAGTTGCGTCATGAGGGTTGCGAGCGTGATAGGGAAACTTCATATGTCATTCACTATTCCATGTGTGTCCATACTATGCCCATCGGTGGGCACACAATGTGCAACAGATGTGCATTTTGACGTGTTGACGTCGGGTGTGACCCTACAGACGTTATTACATCTTCACAACTACACAGTACATCACGGCTGTATGGCCAAATTATGAATCTGTTGTCAGTGTGTGGTTCTGGCGAGGTGACTACAATGGTGGTGGTACACATGCATTCAGTGTATGTGTCTTGGATGTTGTGTCACCATGCATGTAATTACCGTATGCTCAACATTATTGGTGTTGGCATTGGTGCATGATGACATGGTGTGTGTGTGTCATTATCGTTTGTGTGCATGCACTTGCATGTGTGTCTGTGATGTGGCTTCTAAACATTAGGGTCAAGACACACGTATTGTCAGTAATGTTCACATGTGACTAAGTTGCGTTGTACGTGTTGACACACTTCCTGTTGCAAGTGGCTGCACATTGTTAAAGGGCCACTCCGTATTGTATTAACTATCAGAGATGTCACACATATGACCATTCTCCAAAACATTTTTGTTCTTGCTAGTGTTGGCTTACATGTGATGGAGTTGCACACGTATGCGTCGTTTGTAAGTTGACTCAAGTTACATCTCTCTCCCACACAGGAGGGCTCCAAATGTGCATCGGCCATACACTGTGCTGGAGGATATGGTTGACGAGGAGGTGATTAGGAAATTCCGGCTGGATTGACGTCGGTTGATGGAGCTTGTTGCCCAATTGTCTCCTCATCTGCAGCCACGAAGGACATATCCTGGTTCTATTACACCCACAGCAAAGGTTATGGCGGCACTACACTTTTTTGCTACTGGCACCTTTCAGTACACAGTTGGACATGCCGGGGGGATGTCACAGTCCATGTTCAGCATGGTACTTCGGGATGTTTTAAAAGCTATGATGCTGTACAAGGATGACTATATCCATTTCCCACGGCCGGAAGAGTTGCCAGCAGTAAAAGCAGACTTCTATGCACTGGGCCAGATACCACACGTAGTGGGTTCCATTGATGGCACACATATCGCTATCATTCCACCACGGGCACGTGAGCAGGTTTTTAGGAATCGGAAGCACTTCCATTCGCTGAACGTGCAGGTGGTGTGCCTGGCCAACTACATCATCTCCCATGTGTGTGCAAGATTTCCAGGCTCCGCACATGACGCCCACATCATGCGGAGCAGCATTGTCCCCCAACTGATGGCTAATCTGCGTCCCGGTCAAGCGTGGCTTGTTGGTGAGTCTGGCGAGGGGACTTTTGTGATCTCTGTGTGGCATGGGGTACCCACCATATCTGGATGTGATATTTGTGTCTGTCATCCCCCTACATAGGCGACTCGGCGTATCCAAACCGGCCCTGGCTCCTGAGTCCCATACGTAATCCTACAACAGCGGGTGAAATGCGCCACAATGATGCACATGGAAGGACACGCAGAGTGGTTGAACATACCTTTGGACTGCAAAAGTCAAGGTTTCGGTGCCTGGATAAGACCGGAGGGGCCCTGCCTTACACACCAGGCAAAGTATGCAGGATCGTGATTGCCTGCTGCATGCTCCACAACCTGCCCGTGCGCAATGACATTGAACTGCTCTTGGACCCTGAAGACGAACAAGTTCCTCGGCCTCCCATCCCACCCATGTCGACTGATGAGGATAGTGGTGAGGAGGAAGGTTTGGACCAGAGGCCCCAGCTCATTGATCACTACTTCCCTTGAATGTGAGTAACTACCTGTTGTGCCGGTTGACAATGCCTCATGTATGTTTGCTGGTGTTGTGTGGATGTGGGGTGCATCAGCAGTGTGTTCTGGTATGTGCTGGTTGCATATGTGTGTGTCCATTTATTTGGACATGCAAGTCTCCATGATGTGTGTCCTCTCATCCAATGCTTTTGTGATGAGTGTAGTTTGTGGAATGTTGCTGTGCAGTGTGTTGTGATGTGTGTGATTCTGTTTCCTAACGTCTGTTTGCTGTCTCTGAATTTCCCTAGGTCACTCCCGCAGCGCCATGAATTTGTACGACTTGGATCCCTGCACCTGGTTACGTCTGTTTCTGAGGCAATCATGTGATTAAACATGGAGGCAACACATCATTGAGTGTGTGAGTGGCATTTATTTACAGGTTGTGCATTTGTGCAGGTGAATATTTGCAAGTAAGTGTGTGGTGGGGGAGTTGGAGTTGAAGGTAATGGCAGATGAAATGTCCGTGCTGACACCACATTGGGTGGTGTCAGGCTAGTCCAGCAGACCTGTGGCAATGATTGTCTACGTGGGACAGGATAGTTGGCAGGGTGAATGGCTGGCTCGGGCAGTGTCTGAGTCATTGGCGGCCCCTCTTGGAGCGTGTGGATGGCGCACCCACACTGCTCTCACCCACTTCCAGCCTCGGACGGCCCCTCCGTCTTTGAGGTGGAACAGAGTCAGCTGCCGGTACAGGTTGTTCAGGGGCCACATCCGTCGGCAGGGGCACAGGTGGTGGTGGTGGTGGCGGTGGGGGTGGCGGTGGCGGTGGTGTTGCTGGCCGTGGCGCCAGGACAATTGGTTGAGGGGGGGGTGGGGCTGTTCCGGCCTATCCAATTCCTCCACATTGTTGTCTGCTGGCCCATGATGTCCACTATCTGGCCAAGGTAGCCCGATAATTCACGCAACATGTTCGTGTTGTCCACCGAGTCCTGGTGGGCACGATCTGCCTGTTCCGTGGAACGGTCGTATGAAGCCTGGCACCTGGCTAGGGCTTCAAGGGACTCTGCCACAGGATGGGGTGGGTGTCCTTCCTCACTGCGGCGGAGTGTGGACCTCCTGATTGCCTGATGTGGCCCCGCCTCTCTCCTTTGTGGCCCAATCACCCTGCTTGGGTGGGGGGCCGATGGACCTGCGTTGTGCGGTGGGTTAGGCAGGGTGGCACAGGCAGGAGTGGTGGTACTGGTGGTGGTGCTGGTGGTGCTGGTGGTGGTGGTGGTGACTCTGCAGATCACTGAGGCCGGTGTCGCTGGTGTTACACATGCGACGGTTGTCGGAGCCGGGATTCCCTGTGAGCCAGATGGCCCTGGCTGTCTGCTTGGGCCCGCACCATCCTCACCACCGGAGCTGCCTGTGTCATCGTCCCCAGAGAGTCCGGTTTGGGTGTGAGGCGAGTCTGGCGGCTGGGTGCTGGTTTCCCCAGTCAGATTACGATCACCTGAGGGACAAGATTGTGCAGGTCAGTATCGTGGACATTACATGTTCATATCAATTTGTATACATTTCTGTGTCCTGTCGCACACACCCCACCCACCACCACCACCCTCCCTGTGGACATGGGGTCCTGGTGGGAGTTGTAGTGCTGACCTCTCACACACCCCACCCACCACCACCACCCTCCCTGTGGACATGGGGGCCTGGTGGGAGTTGTAGTGCTGACCTCTCACACACCCCACCCACCACCACCACCCTCCCTGTGGACATGGGGGCCTGGTGGGAGTTGTAGTGCTGACCTCTCACACACCCCACCCACCATCACCACCCTCCCTGTGGACATGGGGGCCTGGTGGGAGTTGTAGTGCTGACCTCTCACACACCCCACCCACCACCACCACCCTCCCTGTGGACATGGGAGCCTGGTGGGAGTTGTAGTGCTGACCTCTCACACACCCCACCCACCACCACCAACCTCCCTGTGGACATGGGTGCATGTTGGTAGCCATTTACATTTTGGTGTGTATGTGTACGACGTGCATGGGTTGGGGCCTGGGAGATGTGTATTCTCAGTTGTGTGAGGCTGACCATGTCGTACTCATCGTGGTGGTTGGTTTGTACTTACCAGCCTCATCTCCTTCCTCAAGTCCGTCTAGGCTCTCTGGGTGAAGTATAAGCAGCACCTTCTCCTCCCAATCGGTGTAGGGTATTGGCTCCGGGGGTGTACCGCCGCCAGTGAGAATGGCTCTCGCATGGTTTTTTGCGCGGATGCCCTTCACCCTGGTTTTCAGGTCATGCCACCGCCTCTGTATTTCGTGCTTTGTCCTTGGCACGGTCCCTGAGGCATTCACTCGACTGACGATTCTGTCCCACATGTGATTCTTTTGCGCCACGGTGGTCTGCTGGACTTGGGCCCCGAATATGTGGGGCTCAACACGGATAATTTCATCGACCATTACCCTCAACTCCGTCTCCGTGAATTTAGGTTTTTTTTGGGTGCCATGGTGTGTGGTGCTCAGTGTGTGGGTTGAGTGAGTTGGGGGGTGCAGGTGTGTGGTGTGTGGTGTGTAGGAATGGTGTGGTGGGTGTTTGTGTTGTGGTTGTGGTAGGGTGGTGGTTGTGTGTCTTCAATTTGAATGTGCTGTAGATCGTATAGGGCCTCTTGCTAGCAGCAATGCTGTGATGCAAAGGATTGTGGTAGTGGGTGGGTGTCATTTTATAGTTGTGTCTCAATGGTTGTTGCCAGTCAGGTGGTGGGTGGGTGTGTTGACTAGTGTGCATTAATGGGTACTTGGGTGCGTGTCATAGTGGCTTGTGATTGGTGTTAGTGTTTCGGGTGGGGGGGGTTTGTCCTTTTTCGTGTGTTAGCTATTTAATGGCGGCACACTTTTTGACATTGGTTTGACGTTAGGGAAGTTGTTCGTGTTGGCCTTCCGCAGTGATGCACTGTTTCTCGTTGCATTTTTTCCACCACGGACGTGGAGGGCTGTGCGTACCGTGGTACTGGCGGCGTTATCCTAATTGCAGTAACGGAGTTTTCACAGGTATTGCGGTAAATGTGGCTGTTTCCGCGGTCATGTCCGTCCGCGGCGGTTGGTGTTCATTTTGGTCTGTCCGCCGCGGACGGAGTTAGATGTGTTCCTTCCACCGCGGACGGAGTTTGATGTGATCCGTCCGCCGCGGACGGAGTTTGATGTGATCCGTCCTGCCGCGGTCGGAGTTTCTTGACATGAATATCCTAATCGCGACCGTGGAGTTTCCACGGCGCTGCCGGGACTAAATTTTCCGCGACCATGGCGGACAGTACCCGTTTCCGTCCGCCATCCTAATCGACCCCTATATATGGTCTATAACCTATGGTTTTTTCAGTGAATTTTCAAGGTTTTGTAAATGCTAATTCCTAACTATATATGGTCTATAACCTATGGTTTTTTCAGTGAATATATATATATATATATATATATATATATATATATATATATATATTTATGTATATATATACCAAAGAAAGCAATTAGATTATTACAAAACCGGTGAAACAGCAAGCCACAGTACCAACCACACCTCCCTCCTTGTTCAAAACAATCCTTAGGGCATATTCCATACCATCATTCAATCTTTATTTCGATCTATAGATCATCAAAGATATACAAACAGTAAAATCATTTCGCAAATCAATAAAACATTGCTTGTAAAATTGCGCTGCTACACATTATCAATTAATCGTCAGAATAAGGTTAAAAATCAATAGTGGGCATATTCTATACTGCATGCACAAACGCTGCACCTGCTGTTCCAAGAGAAGCAACCAAAAGGTCAGAAAAGTACAACATATACACCTTGATACATGCTGCACAATGTTAGTGGAGTCGGCTCCCGACTATTTAGCTGCACGTATCAAGGTGCCCCGTGGGATTTAAACATGTCCCTGATGATCATATCCGCACATTATCACAAATGAAGTTTTGATGAGTCATACTTCTGTCGAGAGAATAAATCAAGTGATATCATTGGGAAAAATAAAGCTTACTTTTGTATTGCGGTTTTTTGGACAGCAACTTGGCGGTGCACTCCATGTGTGTATGTTAGCAATTAGATTATGCAGTGCACAATAGACAAAGCATGAAATAGAAATATGGCACTTTGCTGTATTTTAATGATTTTGTAGAGAGTACATAAGTGACACTACAGAACACAATCCCTATAAAACCCACAAACTATTTACCATTTCCAGGCCTAGCATCTTGAGAACAAGTTTGGCATCATTAGCATCATGGTTTTAGTTTGGAAAAAATGTTTTTCAGTGCTGCAAACTTTTTTGATATGCAGCTTGCACCAATAAATATCCCTGAATGTACTGAATCAATCACAGTTTATATGCTACTCAACAAGGCACATTAGTAAAACGTAACATGTATCAGTACTTACCGTATGTATTTGTCATTTTACTTTGTTACTGGCCCTTCTCAATGTCTTGTCTGGAAAATAATCCTCCCTTTTATGACAGTTAATCAAGGATTCAAAAAAAGCTATACAAAAATAACCTTAGGGGGGAGGAAAAGTGAAATTAGAAATAAAGCATAGGAAGACATTGTGTGGCGGGAGGGCTAGGAATAACACCAAGTTCTGGTAAGTGGTAAATCTTTCCTTCTTTCCAGAGCTAGATGATCCAAAAATCATATCATTAATACAGTAATGGGCCACTGTCTGATTTCACAAAACCCACAAAGCTTCCTGATACTGATTGGCTTCCATGAAGTGACTCTAGACATCAGCATATGTGCACCTGGCCATGACGGTAAATCTAACATTAAGTGAGGACTCCCTTGCTAAAAGATGCTTCCAGACTCCTGGAGTACAGCTACTGTTGTCCCTATTTTTAAAAAGGAAGATGGATCCCTTTTGTCCTATTTAAGGCCATTTTCATAATTGCATTCTAGTTTTAAGATTCTGGCCCGGGTACTCTTGTCCCATCTGAAGAGCTGGGCTTGATGATAACAATACACTAACGGAAGTTTAACATGGGTTTAGGCCTTGTATTCGCAATTTTTATCAGTGCCTAAACCTTTCTCTTATAGCGGAGAAATATGTTAGGGCAAAAGGTGGATCCTTATATCTGGACTGCATTGATCTATCAAATGTGTTCGATTTAGTGAACTGCTCAAAGTTATAGGACCAAATGAAACTGATGGGCGTTGAAAAAGAACTCCTCATCCTTATGAGGTGTTTACATCAGGATCTAATTGTATGAGTCTGTTAGGTCCCCTCAAGTAAATGTTCCTCTCATATCAGATCCACTTGGGGCGTTAAGCAGGGGTGTATTTTGGGTTTCACTATTTTCCTACTTTATATTAATGGAATCAATAAATATTTAGTGGATAAAGGGAAAGACACCATGTATAAGAACTCAATCTATGCCCATTTCTTTTTTTTACGTGGAAAACGTAGTGCCTCTTGCCCACACAGCAAACGGCCTACAGATCTTATTAGATTCATTTTTAACCTATATGGAAGCCCTGGACTTGCAGGTAAAAAAATCAAAGACCTATATTATGACCTGTGGCCTTCCAAGCAAGAAGTCTAAGGGTTTTGCTATGGTGGGAGGGGAGGGGGGAGGACAACACTCAGAACAGATTAAGGGCCAGATGTAGGTAATTCATATTTACCGACTCTTAAATGCCGAATTTTACCGATTCAGTATTTAAGAGTCGGTAAATATGAAGGGGGAGATGTAGGTATTACAGATTCTGTAAATACCGAATCGTTAAGATTCTGTATTTACAGATTCTGTAATTACAGAATCGGTATTTCCCATTGATTCCTATGGGCTTTGAAGCCCATAGGAATCAATGGGAAATGCCAATTCTGTAATTACAGAATCGGTAAATACCGATTTTAGCAAGGGTGCAGGGGGTGTCACTTTGACACCCTCTGGCACCCCAAAAATTGATATGTGCTCCATGTGGCACACAGACATGCCCTAAGGGCATGTCTGTCTGTCACATGGCATAGGTGTGCATGCACACATGTGCATGCACACCTGAATTCGGTATTTTAACACCCAATTGGATTGGGTGGTAAAATACCGAATTTGTAGGGCCTTTGGGACTCTGAAGAGTCCCACCTACATCTGAGATTTACCGAATCGGTAAAAATACCGATTCGGTATTTTACAGAATCGGTAAATTTACCGAATCGGTAAATTTACCGATTCTGTAAAAATGTGCCCCTACATACTGAAAACCCATTTACCGGTCGGTAACGGCCGAAATCGGCCGTTACCGGTCGGTAAATGGCTCCTACATCTGGCCCTAAATCCTTTAAATATTTGGGAATGTTTAAGCTCATCTTTTAGCTGGACTTTGTTATTAACCCTAAGATCCCAACATTTTAGCAGGAGCATTGAGGCTTTTTTGCAGACAGTCTAAGGCATAAAGCAATTATTGGTTATACAAAAGTAAATGCACCTCAGCAGGGGTATATGGTGCAGGGATATTGGGCTACTGCAAAATGGGGGTCCTCCAGTGAGTTGAAAACCATTTTTCTCGTAGACTATTGCCAGTTGCTGTAGGTATTGCCACTTTAATATGCCACGAGGAATTAGAAATAATTGGAGGACTCGATTGGGCTCGCCCCTCTATTACTTTGGGTTAAGAGTTGGGGAACACCGGAGGTGGGCCTTCTTAGAACCTGTATTGCTGGTTCCTTGTCTCTTGATAGGCTTGACCTGATAACTGGATTCTCGTATTTGAGGAAAACATTTAAGACCCTAGGCCTTCCAGAACTGTACAAAAATCAACATAAAATGAAATTGTGCTTAAATACAAAGAAGTTAAACAGCATTATCTAAATCACTGTACGGATTTGTGTTTGGAGAGGGTCCAGTTTAAGGAGTCGATTGTTAGATACCAGTTAATATCAACAATAAGGAGTATGGAACCTTACTTAGCCTAGATTGTGAACCCTATCCATTGTTTTTTATCTTACCCTTTTTTGATTACGTACACTGCACTTTAAGTTTGGGTTTCCCCAGCAAGGTCATTGGCAGCACAATTTACCTTCCTGTTGCTGTGATAACGTATGTAAGTTAAGCACAAGTCACTTTACACTGTTTTGCACCGTGTATTCAGCCCCTCTGTCCTCTAGTCTGGGGCCTATTTTAATTAATACAAACCTGAGACAGCATAGGTAGGGGCTTGTGTTTTTGCAGCGTCTTGGTTCAATAGATATTTGCTATGCAATATAAAATTTTATAAGAGTGGCTTTTATTATAAAGAAATGTTATGGATGTTCATATCTGTGATGTCAGTATGTTCTGTGTACTGATTGTGAAGATTTATCCTTTGTAGCTGGTTTATATATTCTGTTGATATTTTACGTTTTATGTGTTTATCGATGTATTTTATATTTATTTTTAATGGCTTCTGTGAAAGAAAGATTATATTGAATGATTGATTAATTGACAGTTAATTATCCCTCTTGAGAAGTTCCCACAAGGGTGCATGGCCTGCTCAAAGGAGAGATTATACCAAAGTATCTATGGGCATGAACCTATGCATGCTAATATTTTTTGTCAATAGGTATACAGTGTTACCTGGAATGTACTGTATCTGCCCAGTAGTTGATAGTAAAGTTAAGAAAACTGGGTCAGTGCTAGAACCTGTAATTTCTCAAAGATTTAAGCTCAAGGGGAGTATTATCTCTTCCTTTCCTGAGCAAAGGTGTGTGGATCATGCAAACTAGGCTTTCTCCAGCGAGTAACTCATGAGTTACTAGAAGCTTTCTAGCTACCTGGAAGTAGCTGTGTAGACCTGACAGCTTTGGGGTGCTCTTCCCACAAACTTTTTGTCTTGCTCCTCCTATTTTTGAGGAAAATGTGTTTTTGATGGCCTTAGGACTCTGTGCTCTTTACCACTGCTACCCAGCACTGAAGTGTGTGTGCTCACTCCCTAAAACCTGGTAATATTGGCTCACACCCAAATGGAACATTTAATTTACTTGTAAGTCCCTACTAAAGTAGAACTACATGTACCCAGGGCCTGTAAATTAAATGCTAGTAGTGGGCCTGCATCACATATTATGCCACCCATTTAGGCAACCCTTTAAACATGTTTCAGGTCTGCCATTGCAGCTTTTGTATGCAGTTTTAAACTGCCACGTCGAGCTGGCAAAATAAACCTTCTGCCAGGCCTAAAACTCCCCTTTTAATGCATATAAGTCACCCCAAGGGTAGTCCCTACATAGCTCATAGGACAGGTTGCACTACATTTAAAAAGTTAGACATATACTTTTTTTACTTGTCCTGGAAGTGAAAAACTCCTAAACTTGTTTATCAGTACAGTGAGGCCTACCTGTTCCATAGGATCACATTGGATTATCTTATTCCATTTAACATGTAATAACTTCTCATTGGCAGCAGGTAGGAATGTCAAGTTTGGTTTCTAATGAACGGTACATTAAAACCCTCTTTAATAGTTTAAGTCACAATTCTGAAAATGCCACTTTTAGAAAGTTGGATTTTTCTTGTCCTAACCATTTGTTAGCTGCAGCTGGTATCCTTGGTCTCTAACCAGGTGTAGTTGGCAATTGGTATTTGTGTATTGCCTCCAGGCAGTCGGAAAAACGGGGTTTAGGTGTTGGCAGTATGAGCTTGACTTGATGAGAGGGTAAACCTGTCTCCTACCACACTTTCACATCACAGAGACTCTGCCTGAGTACACTCACAAAGAGTTTCACACAGACAAGCTGGGACAATGGCAGGGAAGAAGGAAATTCCAAATACTTCTGGGGGTTGAAACCTCTAGAAACTTCCCCTACTCCTAATTAAAAGCTGGCACCAAGTATAAATATTGGACGCTCAAACCCAATCCTTCAGACCACGTCTGGATTTCTGAACTCTGCCAGGGAGAAGGACTGCCCAGCTTTGAAGTTTGCCTTGCTGAACTGCTTGCTGGCCAAGATCTACTTTGCTGCCAAGGCTGGCTCTTCCTGCACCAGGACTCAATTGCTGCTGTGAGCAACCTATCTGAATCCAGTCTGCCTATGTGGACCCACAATTTTAGTAAATCTCCAAGGTTCAGTTGGCTGGCACCCTGTTCAAAACCACAGGGACATAACAGGATTTTTTGACTTCGATGCATTGCAACACAGCGAGACGCAGCCTGCCATTGACTCCAGCTTAGCTCGTTCTCTATGCCATCGCAACTCATTGCAAGTCCTTGTAAGCACTGGAGGCTGCAGCACTGTAGCAACACTTTTTGGAATGACTTGGCCAAGATTCTAGTTTGTTTGTTTATTTGCTGCAGCAAATAAAGGCAGTTAATTGAGAGATTTTTCTCGAAATTTTTAAAACTTGAACGGCACACATTGTGTTAAGTGTCACTTGGCGAATAATATTGTATATGCTACAATATTCTTGGCATGCCTGTTTCTAGCACACTTCGTAGAACGTGTTGCTATCTTGGAGGTACCAATATGGATTTAAAAGTACACAGCTGATTCCCCTAGAGGGGATACCTAAATAGGTTTAGGTATATTAAAAAAGGTATTTCTTCCGTGATGACCAGTACACCATGGAACAAAATATATCCTGATCTGCACATTTAGTAAAATTCATAAGTGGTGATGCAAAGTGCTTTTGAATGTTCTGCCAGCCCAATTGGTAATTTGGTGTACTTTTGAAAAAGGTCTGAGGCTTGCGCCTGTTTTTTTTAACATGGCAGTCTTTCGGCTGGTTATTTGTCTTGGTGTAATCTCTGTACCTTTTTTTAAGAGTCCTTTTATTTGTATATATGACTTACAATTGGTATTTACAAATGGTTTGGTCAGAGTACAGTCTGTGGGCTGTCTCTTGCTTTGTCCTAAGTGTTGTTTGTGGGTTAATTGTTTTTTTCTATGTGGTTGTGGACTGACAAACTTGTGAAGTACTTGTTTCAGTAAGTAGACTATGTTTTTTGTGTGAGAATGGCTTGCTTTAACCAGCAGTATTGTGTGTTCTGAGTGTATAACCCCCTTCTTGAAAATGTCTGGAATGAGCTCAAGTTGTTTTTTTGTCGTCATTCTGTTATGCAAAAGTCATTGAAAGAACTACATTTTAAAATTCAAGGAATAAGTTATGTAACATATGCTACATAGCTTTACGCTATCATTAAAAGTGAAACAGTAACAAATTATAGATGTGTGACAATTGCCACAATGGTAAAAACATTAGAATTAACACTCAAAAGAAAAAAAAAAAAAGGCCTCATAGAAAGAAAACAAAAAACTAAATTGTGTGCTTTACACACCTAGGACTCAATATAAAATGTTACAGCATTATCCTTAGATAGTAATATTAAAAGGCATTCACATTTTCTGAGTAATTAGTAGCTGCTTAGATAAAAATCGCCACTTTTTTACATTACAACACAATAGATTTGTGCTGGTTTGGAATGCCTGCGTTGTAAATAGACTGCATTGTGCTAATTTCCCTGCGCTAGAAAAAAGAGCTTTAAAACAGCTGTTCCAAGCTGTCTGTACCAAAGGAAGCTGTCTGAACAGCAGAGGTTAGAAATGGTTTGAAAACTTGTTCAGGACATTACAATACAGCAGAAGGGTTTTTCTCCTGAAAAAGCTTAAGAAGTTGACGCCTGCTGGTCCTAAAAAGCACAGCTGAGTAAACAACACATGGCTGGCCACAACGCTACAGATCAGGCTGTGGGAACTAGGTTTTACATTAGTACAGCACGATATGAAGGCGTCCGTTAAAAGACTACTGATTTCTAAAATATAGAAATACAGTTTCATTATTTTGGATAAAAGAGAAAGGATTACAAGTTAGAACTTTCTTTATTGTTGGTTTTTGCATAAGCACTTTTGTGGTTTTGATGGTAAATACGTACTGTCTTTTAAAAGTGGCATGAACTATTTAATGTTTAGTAAAGCTTCTGTGCTTAGTGTTATACATCATGCATTTAAATGCAAAAGGAAAGGAATGAGGCTTGCTTTTCATATGTGGAAACATCAAAAGGGTTAGTGATCATTATTAAAAAAAAATGACTTTATGAAAAAAATTGGTATTAAAAATAATTGCAATAAAATCGTTTTTGCATTTTTAATGTCTAATAATCCTACTGTGAACAATATATAAGTTCCTAGCATCAACATTGAATTTGAGCACCACCTTTCCACAATGTGGGAGTGAAATGTAAAATTTCACTTTACCCAGACATATAAAAACTCATTTTATAAGGATTTACCTTACATATTTACGATCCCCCACCCCTGGGATATCTAGGGAGACCCTGAGGGCCCCTAATATGCCAAAACATTGTAGGTTATCTGTTTTTAGTGCCCCTACCACCAAAGTCGAGTTTGGGTAAAATTTACTTTTTAAAAGCTGTCCTGGCACCCAAGGACTGTTTTCAAACTGATCCCAGGCTTCAAAAATGCACACATGCACGTGCAGAACAATCAGCTGGCCTCTAAACTGCTAGAAAGCACACCACACAATGGACACAAGTAGATATAAGTATAAAAAAAAAACTGCAGAAATTAGTTCCCCCCTTTCAAATTATTAGCTCACAGACACGGAACAGGACTGCCTTTCAGCTGTGATTCTTCAGAGTTACTTTGTATTGGAAAGACCACATGGAATAGCCTTTCTCAGACAAGAGACAACAGGTTTAAGGGTCAGAGGCCAAGTTCTGTTTTTAGAACTGACCAGCCCTACTGAACATGAAATTTCCACGCAGGGAGCCCCTGTGACAGTATGTGATTTCTACATTACACCATGAAAGCTTGTACCTACATTTAAGAAATGGAAGAATTTACTTAGTTGTACACTTATGGCTCTGATTAAGCCTTCCTGGAACAAGATTGGACACCACAGACCTGTTTTAGGTAACACTGGCTAAAGGAAATTTTCTGTTAGGAGCACATGGGGATATCACTGTTTTCTTGTGCAATAGTACAAGTGTAGGAGATCTGCACGTGGGGTTTATCCTATTGAATAACATTATCAAGGGATAGCAGTGTCTGTAGGCCATATGCAGAGAATAGCTCTGCCATACATATAGAAATACTGCTTAAAATTGTTGTGCTAGGGCCAGATCAAAAGGTTATGAAATATAGTTTGCATTCATGCGCCCTCATATTACGCTATTACAATTGCTAAAGGAATTGGTAGTTGGTTATTAATGTTTTCTAGCTAACTCCATGTGCTATTTACCTCCTGCAAGTTTGTTTGTGCCCAGCTGCCAAAAATAGGGGTAAATAGTGATGATAGAAGGTCACCTGTTTCTGGTTACCTACTGTCACATGGGGGAAGAGATTAGGGAGATTAGCTCCTGGGCAAATTAAGGGTAAGCAAAATTAAGTAACACATTGTCATTTTTTCTTGTTTTATGTGCTCTCTCTCTATCTCTATCTCTCTCTCTCTATCTCCCTCTCTTTTTTTCTCACTCTCACTTGAGCCTGTCTAAGCTGTCTAAGAACAGCCATGAGACGTTTAATTGGCTATTCTGTAATACTGTTTTAAAATTGTTAGCATTAATAAAATGAATAAATAAATACGCCATGTTGCTGCCCATCCTGGCTGATGAGATTATGAAAGGATGTGTAGTCTAGATTGCTGTTTCCTTATTTGACCTTTAAAGGTAGTTTTTGTTCTAAAATTCTTAGGTGATAACACCATAATTGTTTGTTATTCGCATGCTACATATAGTCTTGCAAGGGCATTGCTAATCTCTTATTAGTCTGTGTAATTGAGCTGACAGCCCTTATTAGAGTCGGTGAATGGGTTTTTTTCCTTTGAAAAATGATGTTACATAGCCCAGATCGTGAAAGGTAGAATGCATAAGGGTTCACAATGTTAGGAAAGATGCCCGTGTGATCTTTAGCACTCATTTTAAAGGAAAATGTTGCTTTATAGGATTTTGTTTGCCACAATAGGTTCTGTTGGAGAAATTCATGTACCCACTATGTTGAGGTTTTGTTAGATATGTATGTAATAAGAATCCTTGTTAAATTAGCAGTTTTAGATTTTTCTGCTGCAACTATAACATGATAACATGGCCCTAAGCGTAAAATGTAGGTGTTTTTACGAAAGAAAAATCATGTTTGAAGTGTCTACAGTCCTGTACAAGTAGTGAAAGGTTATGCCTTATGAAACACAAGCTTGTTAGGACAAGAAGCACATAAGGATGCTCGCTCTAAGAATTCTCTTTCTTGAGGTTCTTCAGATGAATTATATAGGAATACACAAACGTGAGGATTTAGAGTATGTCTGTATTGTTTTTCTTTTTCCCCTCAGAATTTAGTAAATAAACATAGACTTCCTTGGCTGCTTTAAATAGTGTAACGTTTTACTCTTGTCAGTTCGCCAAAAAGCTCTTTTTATACTCGCTAATGGGTCCAGGGTGTTTTTTATTCTGAGATAGATTAAGTGATTCTTTGGTGCCTTGCTAATGTATGGGATGCCCCAAGCCTAAAAAAGTATTTGGAAATAGAGTATCCTCTCTGTTTATAGATTATTTGTATGCCTTGTCTGAAGATTCTTTGTTCTGACCACCAATAGATATCTGCTGCCCTACAACCATTGCCAGAGGGGTCCAGATATCAGATCCAGCCTGGGGAGTCAGCGCCAGGCCAGCTTGAAGCCAAGGTGAAGGGAACCAGCACAGGCGTTGCTGACATCTATAACAGCAGTGAAGGTGGAAGATTGGAAGAAGTGTGCACCCCTGCTACTGTCTTGGGTGAAAGATGGGGTCACAAATCAGGATGGAAAATTCTTTGCGTGGATCCAGTTTTTGATGCCCAGCTGAGAGAGTCACAGACCGACAAAGACGGCATGGAGGCTTTTGCTCGAGGTGACCCCCTTTGAAACAAGGGTTGCTTCAGATATCCCAGCATCAGTCCTCTGAGTCCTGGTCCCCAAGTGAATGCAAGTCTGCACCTCTGTTTGTTGATCAAGAGGTGCCTGGGCATACTGGGTACAATCTGTGGCCCTGACAAAAGAGCAATGCACCAGCAAAACAATACAGAAGTTAGGGAAGGACTTGAGTTCAGGGTATAGGTGCTGTGCCCTAGGTGCCTGTTAGATTAAAGTGAAGAATACTGATGCACTGCCTGAGACAGTAGGACAGGATCGTGGAATTCTTCTTCAAACTGCTTCCGTGCCAATCTCTTCTTTGTTGGTTTAAGGACCAGGTGCATCAGTGAACCCCTAAAAAGGTTTTTCTTTCTGCAGATGGTGAGCGATGAGTCCATTATGATGCTGAGGTTACGTGCATGGTGCATCAGGGTGAGTGGGTTTCGGAGGGTGGGAGGCCACCAGGTGTCATCACATGGGGAGGGAGTGGAGTCTAGGATGAGGACTTTTGTTTTCTTCGAGTTGAGTTTCAGCCAGCTTTTCTTCATCCAGGTTGCGACGCCTTTCATCCCTTCTTGGAAGTTGTGCCTGTTGATGTTGGGTTCCTTGGTGAGGGAGAGGGAGATGAGCTGGGTGTCAGCAGCATAGGATACGATGTCGAGCCCGTGGTTTCTGACGATGGTTGCTAGTGGAGCCATGTAGATTTTGAAGAGGGTGGGGCTGAGGGAGGATCCTTGAGGTACTCTGCATCTAATCTCTGTCAGTTCTGAGAGGAAGGGCGGGAGTTTTATTCTCCGTGTTCTGGCGGAAAAGAATGAGCGTAACCAGTCAAGGGCCTTAACTTGGATGCTGGCGTCATGGAGTCTGGCGGCTAGTGTGCGGTGGGAAACAGTGTAGAACTCTGCAGATGGGTCCAGGAGGATGAGGGCTGCTGTTTGGCCTTGGTCGAGGAGGATGCAGATGTCATCTGTGGCAGAAAGATAGGTGGTCTGGGTAGTGTGGTTGCTGCAGAACCCAGTTTGAGAGGTGTCTAGGATGTTGTTGGCTTCGATAAAGGGTGCTAGCTGGGTGTTGATGGCATTTGTGATGACCTTGGCTGTGAAAGGAAGCAGTGAGATGTCATGAAGTTCTTGAGGACTTTTGGGTCTGCAGAGGGATTCTTCAGGAGGGGGTTGACTTTGGCGCTCTTCCAGTTGTGAGGGAGTGTGGCGTCTTGAGGCAGCTCAGGTGCAATGGCTGTGGCAGCCCTGTGGAAGATGTGCAGCAAGGAAGGGGTCAGAAGGTGCTCCATAGTGGATGCTCTTCATGGTCCTTAGGGTGTCGTCTGTCATGAGTGGGGTACAGGTAAGTAGGGTCTGTTGGGTAGCATAGCTGGGGTGGGGGTTGGGGTGGTGCAGAGGTCTTGGTTGTCGAAGTTGTCATAGAGTGTCTTGCTCTTGAGGTGAAAGAAGGAGCTGAGTATGTTGCAGAGGTCTTTGGATGGAGGGACGTCTATTGTTTTACTGTTGGTTTTGGCAAATTCCTGTATGATGGCGAAGAGTTCCTTGGAGTTGTGGGAGTTGATGAGGATTCTGTCTTGGGGGAAGTTCTTCTTTGTGGAATTGAATCGTGTTCCGTGGTGGCTGTTTTGTAAGCGGACCATGCTTCTGGAATTTTGCTGTTTCTCCACTTCTTTTCCAGTCATCGGCAGATGCGCTTGGATTCTTGGAGTGCCATGGTGAACCAGTTTGCTTTCTTGTTGTGTCGCCTTGTGGTGTTCTGGATGGTGCAGTTGTCGATTCATTCGTGGAGGTAGCTTGCTGTGATGTTGGCGTCTGTGGTAGTTGGTGGTGGAGTGGGGGTGAGGGCGGATGTGAGGTGTACTTCTGAGACTTTGTTCCAGATTCTGTGTGGGAGGCAGGGCAAGTGCTTGTGTAAAGGGTGTACTAAAAGACAAATGGATGCAGTGGTGGTCAGTCCAGAGCAGTTCTGTGGTATGTCAATGTCAATGTCAAAGGTTCTTATATAGCGCCTTATAACCGCAAGGTCTCAAGGAGCTTGCTTTGGGAACCCGTCCTGGCTTTTTCCCTGTGAGATATCCCCTACTGGGCATCCCCACGGTGAAAGCAGGCATCCCGCCACGGGGGCCCGTAGTGGAGATTAAGCAAGCCATTGCCCAGATTTGCAGAGTGTGAACCCATGATTCGAGTAGGCACCGAAGCGAGAATTATCGAGTCCGTGTACATTTGGGCTCAAGACCCTGCCGCGTTGGGAATTGAACCCTGGTCCCGGGTCTGACCTCTGCTTCAGGGTCTGCCTCCTCTAACCAGTGAGCCACACTTCTCCTGAAGAAGATGCTTTTTCCTACTGAGCAGCAAAGATGTGCTCAAGTGTCTATCCTGCTGTATGAGTGGGGGCGGAGACAAGTTATTTCAGTCCTATGATGGTAAGGATCTCTAGGAGGTTGGTGGTGTTGGGGTCATTGTGGTTGTCCAGGTGGAAGTTCAGGTCTCCAAGTAGAATGTAGTCTGTGGAGGCGACGGCATGGGGTTCTATGAGGTCAGCGACGATATTGTTGAATGAATCCGTGGGCCTGGTGGTCTGTAGACGAGTGTTCCGCGAAGCATCGTTCTGGGGTTGGTCTGCATCTGGAAGTGGATGTGTTCCATGAGGGGTGAGGCGTCGTCCGATTCGGTGGTTGTCAATAGGAGAGAGCTTTTGTGGATTATGTTGAGGCCTCGTCCTGAGCGGGTAGGTGTTCTTTTCTCAGAATCTTGTATCCGTCTGGATGGTGGTTGCAATGTCAGGTGCACAGCTGGCATTAGTTCAAGTCTCTGTGAGGAAGAGGATGTGGTCTCATGGCTAGACTTCCGACCTTGGAGCTGGTAAACCAAGGTTTAAGTCCCAGGTCGACTCCACATCCTGTGATTCTGGGCTAATTACTTAAACACCCTGTGCCTACCAAAAAAAAGAATGTGTCCTTGTGCAATGTAGCTGGTGCTCATGTAAGCGATTCAATACCTTTGGGTCGAGTTCATGCTATATAAATCTGCAAAAATAAAATAAAAGGCAACGTCAGGCATGTGAGTGTTGAGGAGGTTCCAGGATTCTGCAGCAGTGACGGCAGGAGAATGGGCCTTGGGTGTTGCTCGGTGTCGAGAGCTGGCAGTTATTGCTGCATCTAGGGTTGAGAGCTAGGAGGGTGATGGCCGTCTCCAACTTTGGCAGTGGAGTTCACGGAGTTTACATACTCATGATGGATTGTTGCTTTGACTGCCTTTAAAAATAAGCAATTCCTGACTTCCGGTCTTCGGGTAAGTCTTGGATGGACACAAACATTTTGACATAAACGGAAGTCGTATACATTTTTTCACTGATTGCATTGTGTTTACATATACAGGGAACCTAATTTCCACAGTGTGCTTCTTTATTCCATGAGCGGATTGCCACAAAGAATTTGATAAACACTATAAAAGTTCAACATGGTAAGCATACTCCCTACAAGTTGACGCATGCCACACAACGCATGATGGTGGTTTGTTCCAGCACTAACTCATCGGTTTCCCCTCTGTTTTTCAAAACAGGTCGCCGGCCTTAAATACATGTCTGACATTGGATGGTCATAACGAAATGCAAAGGATTACTTGGTCTTCAATTAAGCATACCAGGCAAGGTCCTGATGAGACCCTCAAGTAAGGGGTCCAAATGCATCAACAATGTACCTGAAAGGGTAACTCGATATAAGCAATAGAGAAAGGCTCAAGGGTTTCCAAAAATTAAGCATAGATTTACAAACCCAACATTTCCTTTCCCTGTCGCTTTGACTATATGATGTAAGCCTGATGACTCTTAATGACATTAGCCCACAGGGAACTGATTATCAAGTCAAGTAAATCTTTATTGTTACATTATTTAAAATCATTACAAAATGCAAAGTGCTAGTGCAAGTAATAGCTGTCACTTAAAGAAGATCAGTGCAGTGAGCAAAGTGAAAATGCAAACAAACAGTGAATGATTAGTTAGTTTTGGAATTTGTTCTTTAAAAGGAGAGTGCGGTTTGTTAAAATTAAGATGGCAATTATAAGTACAAATACAGTCAAATTGATAGAATGCACATAATCCGGTTTGTGAGAGAACTATTGTTTGGTTTCTGTTCAGGTGACAGTGATGTAACTGTTGCCCTGTTTATGGCTCCCCCGACTCCTTGGAGGTATTTTACAGTCTGGGCAATTATTTTCAGGTTTGATGAGTTGAGGCAGGCCAATATGGCTTGTCTGCAGGAGCACATGCCTAGCTAGTTCTAGAGAGGACACAGCCATAGTCGACATAGCCTTAAAGTAGAGTTACAGAGGTAGATGATGTGCACCAAGTCTTTGGTCGCGTTGCAGAGGCAGATGATATGCGCCAAGTCTTTGGTTGAGTGGCCGCATAATCGACAGGTCATTTCCCTTTCTGCCTTCAGACAGGGTGAGTTATGCATGTTGGAGGGCAAGATCCCATAGCAATATTTCAGGTATTGGATGTTTATCCTGCAGTTTAGAGCTTCTCCATGGTATAACTGTGGTTTCAGGGCCCTGTAGGTATTTAATATTGACCTGGCATAGGAACTTTTTTCTAGAGTTGCCCTGTCTTCTAGTGAATATATTATTTTAGTTGTTTCATTGAGAGCTCTTTTGAAGATGTCATGGCTGGCTACAGCCAGCCATAAATCTCTTAGCCCATAAATAATAATTGATTTTCTTTAGTGGATTTGAGCTTGTGGCATAAGATGGCAAAGACGACCCCCTGGCATAGGACTGTTTTGTATGCCCAAACTCCAGCCTTATCCGGGCGGGCGATGTGTGAAAGGGGAGCTGGAAAGTATGTGTGTATATTCTTGCAATCGTGGTGTCCAGAGTTATTGCGTCTCTGCTCGAAGAGCCTCGCAGCCATAGGCCAGATTTGGGATCACTTTCGCCTTGGTGATTTCTAGTATGGGGCTGAATTAGTGCCAGTTCAGACTCCTGAATATGACCATGAGCCATGCCACCAGGGCTATCCCTTTCCTTTTAATATCCTCCTTGTGCGATTTTAATGAGCTGTTGTTATGGAATAAAAGGCCAAGGTATTTATATTAATTTATTTCCTCAACCTAGATCTCATCAAGATGCCAGCTGGCCTTTCCTCTAAGTAAGCTCCTGGCAAGGATCATGTTTTCTGTCTTTTTGTTGTTTATTCTTAACCCTTTCACCAAGGAGTAAGCTTGGATGGCTCCCAGAAGACATTGCAGCCCAACCATGGTTCACTGAGAAGAACCAGGTCGTCATCAAAGAGAAGCTTTGATAATTGTATTGACCCTAATTCCGGAGCTTGATTATTTACAGAGTCAAGGGTGGAGGTAGATCTGCCAGAAAAAGATTGATTAGAACCGGTTCCAAGACACACCCCTGTCTGAAGCCACTTGTTGTTGGATGGCTCTTGATAGATTAGCTCCGCTCCCTAGTTTGATTCTAACCCATGTGTTGGAATATAGATTTTCAATTGTTTTCAGGAGAAGTGGGAGATGCACCAGTCTTTTTATTTTCGACAGTGGCTTGGTAGTCGATGTAACAGATGTAGGGAAGCAGCTTTGTAAATTTGGAGAAATCAGAAATTAGTGATGGAGCAATTGTGTTTATCAAGGTTTCGGTTTTTCATGTGAAGCCTGTTTGGTTGGGAGGGATAATTGAGTTCATAATGGCCCCGTCATTAAGTTGTTCCAGTAGGATTCTGGCATAGTATTCAATGAGGGCTATTAACCTGTAGTTCTCTGGCTCGAATTTGGTACTACTTTAAAAATAGGGCAGATAATAGAGCCTTTCCATGAGGCTGGGATGGTTGCTTCTAATGGAACGTGATTGAAGAGTGGTGCTGTTGCTTCTGCCCATTTCTCCTGGTCTGTCTTGTAGATTGCCTGGGGCACACAGTTTGTGCCTGGTGCACCTGTGGTGTGCCATTTTTTTAATCTACAGGAGTATGTTATTGACAGCTATAGTGGACATACTCTCTGAGACAATTCTCTCTGACCGGTCTGCTTCTGAGTCTTGAAGGATTGCGCTTCTGCCGGTTTCCAAATTAAAGTGTGCATGTAAATAGGCAGCTCAAACTCCTGAGATACTGGATTCAGCCTGCAATGGGTGGGGCTTTTTAAAGCATTCACCATTTTCCAGAACATGTTGCAATTATGGCGCTTGAGGTCCCAGATAAGTTTGGCCCAAAAGGCCTGTGTGTTTTTCCTCTTGATGGCCTAAATTACTTGCTTAAATTCCTGTTTACCAGCCCTTTGGTTAGCAGTGTGTGGACTGGTGAACTACACGAAGGGTTTCATATTTCTTTCCATTTTAGTCTTTTTGGAGTGCCACCATTGTGTTTTTTTGGGCTAGTCAGTAGAGTGGGTACGAGATTGGTCCTAGCTGAATTTACTCCAGTGGCGAACTGTTTAGCAAAGGCTTCGGTTTATGTCTCCCATTGTTCTCTAACTGAGCACTTTAGTTGGCAAGATTTTAGCAGGTGCAATTAAGCTTTTTTCGCCAAGGACCTATCATGTCAAAGGACCATTTCACTCTTTTTAGATCTGCTGAGCAGATGGAGCCCTCAGGTTCTGTTGTGCAGTTGTTTTCAGTCAGATTGAAGGTGAGTTTCAGCTCCTGGGGGAGATTATCGCTTTCCGGTCTTGGCCCCTGTCTAAAGGAGAGAACTGAGTGTAGCAGCGGGAGGGATACCAGTGTGCAGTCTATTAGTTCATTTCCATTTGAGAAATGAAATGAAAGGACTGGAAGGATATTTCCTTTAAAGCGCCCATGTAGGACCCCCAAGCCTAGGTGTTTTAGTTTGCCAAGCAGGTCTTGTCCCTCCTTCCTAGCTTTATTTGTACTTGTTTTGGGATTTCCCATTGACGTTCCTGTGCTTCTATGATTTCATTCCTTATGGGTAGGCAGAGCAATTTCATTTTTCACTATTAGCGCTGAGCTTGGTTAAGAATCCCCTATTTAAAGGATGTTTTCTATCGGTTTGTTGATGTAGTTCTGCATCCTTGTGTGTGAGTAGTGCATAGATATTAGAGTCATAGCCTGTTCCTTCCCACAATCTTCCAACATCAGATGGAAGATTTAAAGGTATCTTGTATCTTTTGTAAGACTCTTGCTCTTGACTTTGGTTGCTCTTGACAGGTACATTCCTAGGCCTCTTCTGCTTCAGACAAATTTTGTGTCTTTTGTGGCTGGGGTCAAACTGTGGGAAAAGTTGGGAATTGAGAATGGCTCTGAAGCAGAATTTGCTTGCAGGACTATGACAGCAAAAGATTGGAGGTATGTTAGCAGTTCTGGGTCTTCTAATTTGTCTTTCAGTCTGGGAATGTTCCATGAGCAGAGTCTAAAGTTGGATGCGCTTTGATCCGGTCCTTCTTCTATGGTGTCAGTTCACATTGATGGCTGCTGTAAGTTAAATATTCCCATGATTCAACCCCATTTGTTCCGTGGGGTCTCCTCTCTGGTTTAGATGTTGAGTAAGTGTTGCAAAGTCATCCTGTGCCCTGGGCACCCCCAACTTTTTGCTGACTGATGCTGGAGGTAACTGATTTTGACTGACCCTTGGCTCTGCCTAACCAGGCCCAGGACCAGTGCTAAGCTGAAAGGAACGCATTAGAATACAGTTGAAATACCCAACATACACTACGGTACACTATGGTATGGTGGGGTACTCCTGTAATTGGCATGACCTACCCCATAAGCCCCTAGTATATAAGGACCCTCTTGGAGATTCCAGAACCTTGGATTGTGTGTTGGATACTTTGGGACCCGCAAGCAGAACTTCAGGAAGGAGTTCTAACTGGACCCCGCCTGCTGGAGAAGGCACAACACATTTGGTGAGATTCTCCGGAACAATTTCTTAACGGTGTCCCTGTCAGAGAAAACTAAAGAACTGAAAGGGGCACTGTTGGTTTCTAAGCACTAGAAAGTGCCTAATCTTTAGAAATTTATATCTATGGTTCCCTACAGTGGATTTTCTTTGTTTTGGTGTCATTTAAAAGATACAAATATTACCTATTTCTATAAATTGGTGTTGGATTTTTATTTTGTGTTGTGTCTTAATTATTTACTGAAATTGTGTTTTTAAATGCTTTACATACCTGTCTTTGAAGTTAAGCCTGTCAGCTCGCAGCCACGCTACCAAGGGTTGAGCATAGGAATAATTTTCCAAGACCTATGCTGGGTCCTACCATGTGTTAGTGGCCTTATTGCCAGTGGCATACCTACATTTGCCCCTACCAATAACCCACTTTCCAACATTTGGTGCTCAGCTGTGTGGATGAGGACTTGTGTTTAAATAGTACACCTTTCAGCGACTGATTTAAGATTATAAAAATCCTCTAAATTGCCTTAGAACAAAACTTTTGAGTTTGATTTTTGGAATTTGGACTCAACTGTGTTTAATCCATTGTTTTTAATTTTCAAAATTGTTCTTTTGTGTGTTGTGCCTAGGTTTTTGTGACCCAAAACTAGGGAACCATGGAGCTGGACCTGGCTAAACTGTCCCAGCTTAAGATGGCTGAACTTAGGCAACAGTGTAGGCTTAGGGGGTTGCGTGCTGCCAAGAAGACGAGGAAGGCAGGGTTCCTTGAGTCCCTAAAGGCCTGGGCAGGGCCAGCTGAGGAGAACCAACGGGGGTGGGAGGATGTTCACCTCAACCTCACCCAAGAGAGCGATGAGGATGAGACCTCTTCCATTGTGACTAGTGTTAGCCAGGTGAATCAAGGTGGTGGTGGGAGTGGGGATGGGTCCCTTACTCAGGAACCACTGCCGTCCCTTGTAGAGAGACATTTTCAGGCTCAATTAGCTTTGATAGCGTTAGAACAAAGGAAACTTTACTTGGCTGAGAAGCGATAGGAGAAGGAGAAGAGGAATGGTGTTAGCAAAAGTGAAGAAGATTCTGAGATGTCCAGGGGTGGTAGATTTGAACCTAAGCTTCCCAAGGGCATAGTACCCAAGTACACTGAGGAGGATGACATGGACAGGTGGATAGCAGCTTTTGAGAGGGCCCTTAAAATGTTAAGGGTCCAGGCTATGTAATGGGGTGCACTCCTGTGGGAGCTGATTCCAGTAGCTGTGAGGGTAGGCTCCTGATCCTGAAGGGAGAGGATGCAGAATCATACCAGCAGATGAAGGCATGCTTAGTCAAGAGATTTGGTCTGACTCCAGAACAGTACAGGGTGAAGTTTAGAGGTGCCCAGAAATTGAGTTCAAAGTCTTGGGTAGAAGTTGTGGACGTTTCAGTTAAGGCACTGGAAGTCTGGATCGTTGGTAACAAAGTTGACACATATGAGGGATTGTATAATTTGTTTTTGAAGGAACTTTATCTTTACTCATTGTGCAGAAGAGAAGTTACGACAGTATCCAGTAGACGCTAAGTTGACAAACCCCAGAGAGTTGGGGGAATCAGCTGATGGGTAGATGAGAACCCGGTTTTCCATTCAGCATCAGGGGGGTGACCAGAAGAAAGGAGGACAGGTCCCTTCCCAAGGGAAAGCCAAGGGAAATGAAGGTCAAAAACCTAAGTAGTCCTCCAAAGACCAACAAAAACCTGCACACGGAGGGGTGGCCCCAAGCCAACCCAAATTCAAAGGAAGGGGGTTTCAGGGAAAGCCTTGTAGGTTCTTTGATCCCACAAAGGTGGGTAAGTGTTTTGACTGTAACCACCCAGGGCATAAGCAGGGAGATGCTGTCTGCACCTAGAAGCTCCCAACTAAGGGGACATCCACAGGGATTGCCAGTGTCAGTGTAGGGGTGGTGAGTGGTGCCCCAGAGAGGGGTAGTCAGGTAGTGGAAGCAACCTTAGTGTTCCTGGGCGGGGTGAATATTGCCATCCTTTCTGCCTTACCTCCAACCATGGACAAATACAGGCAGAGGCATAAAGTGAATGGGACTGAAGTTCAGTCTATCAGTGACTATGGTCCTGGATGAACATGTGCCTCCAGAGAGTTTCACCAGGTGACATATGCTGACAGCACCACCAAACTCCATCCTGTGGCTGTGGTGGAATTGGAGTGAGGAGGTGTGACAGGCCCTATGACGGTAGCTGTGTCAAATGTGCTCCCAGTCCTGTGTATACTGGGCAATGATCTTGAAGCCTATGTGTGGTCAGGGATGGAGAGAGGACTCCATATGAACATATTGGAGCTCCCTGAGTGGGTATGTGCTGTGACTAGGTCACAGACTAGCCAGGAGGGAGGGGCTGGATACCTGGACCCTGGAACAAAGGGCCAAGCACACAAGGACAAGGGCACTGGCCTGGAGAGCCAACCCAGGGAACACCAGAGGTGTCGGAAGAATCTAACCCTGATGGGGAGGGTCTGACCTCTGAGGGAGGGACTTCATCCCTGCCAGAGCTGTCAGATTTGGCAGAACTGACAGGAGCAGGTGGATCCTCCAGAGAGGAGTTCAGTCAGGGACAGCGTGACTGTGCCACCCTTGAGAGCTTAAGGCGGATTGCTTCTAAGCAAAAGGAGGAGGATGACAGTGGATTTCACAAACTCTACTGGGAAGATGGACTGCTTTATACTGAGGCTAGAAACCTCAAGGAGGGGACCACCAGGAGGTTGATGGTGCCCATAGAGGTACAGAGAGTTCATTCTGACTTTGGGTCATGATATCCCCTTGGCAGGACATTTGGGACAGACAAAGACATGGAACCGATTGGTGAACCATTTCTACTGGCCCCTTATGTCTGAAAAGGTAAAGGAGCTTTGCAGCTCCTGTGTCACCTGTCAGGCCAGTGGCAAGACAGGGGGCAAGACAAAGGCTCCCCTAATACCACTGCCAGTAGTTGGGGTTCCTTAAGAAAAGGTGGTAATGGACATTGTTGGCCCCCTGGACCCACCGACTCCATCAGGGAATAGGTATATCTTGGTGGTAGTTGACCATGCAACTAGATACCCTGAAGCCATACCTCTTAGGACCATTGATGCTCCTGTGGTGGCTAGTTTCCAAAAGAGGTGGTGCCAGATAGGGGCACCAACTTCCTGTCCAGCTATCTGACTGCTTTGTGGGATGAGTGTGATGTTTACTACAAGTTCACCACCCCCTATCACCCACAATTAAATGGTCTTGTTGAGAGATTCAACAAAACCCTGAAAAGCATGATACATGGGTTGTTAGAGAATCTAGGCAGGAGATGGGATGTTCTCCTCCCATGCGTAATGTTTCCCTACAGGGAGGTGCGACAGAAAGGGGTTGGTTTCCGTCCATTTGACTTGTTGTTTGGACATCCTGTGAGAGGGCTATTGAGCCTGCTAAGAGAGTCTTTAGAGAAGCCTCTTAAAGAAGCCAAGGACAATGTGCTTGATTATGTGCTAGGCCTGAGATCTAGAATGGCAGAGTACATGTACAAGGCAAACAGGAAATTAGAAGCCAGCCAGGAGCTCATGAAGCACTGGTATGATCAAAAGGCTACTATGCCTGAGTATACTCCAGGACAGTTGATGTGGGTGTTAGAGCCTGTGGCTCCCAGGGCCCTCCATGACAAGTGGAGAGGGCCCTATCCAATCTTAGAAAAGAAGCGTGAGGTTACCTATTTTGTTGACCTTGGCACCCCCAGGAACCCTTATAGGGTCCTGCATGTGAATAGATTGAAACGCCACCATGACAAGGCAGACACGACCATTTTACTGGTCACTGATGAGGGTGTGGAAGAGGAAACTGAGCCTGTTCCAATCCTGACCTCCTCTCCACTAATGTGCAAGATGGGTCAGTGGAGGAAGTGGTACTCTCTCCCAAATTGACAGACCAGCAATGCAGAGACTGTAAGCAGGTGCTGGAGCAGTTTGCTGGCCTGTTCTCTTTGACCTCAGGCATCACTGAGTGGTGTGTGCACCACATTGACACTAATGACAGCCAACCTGTCAAGAACAAACTGTACAGGTTGTCTAACCATGTCAGAGCCAGCGTTAAAGCTGAGATTGCTAAGATGCTGGAACTGGGGGTAATTGAACCATCTGAGAGTCCATGGGCCAGTCCAGTGGTGCTGGTAACTAAACCTAATCTTCAGGGGGGACCCAAGGAGTTAAGGTTCTGTGTGGACTACAGAGGATTGAATGCAGTCACAAGGACTGATGTTCACCCTATACCTAGAGCTGATGAGCTCATTTATAGGTTAAGTGCTGCTAAGTACCTGAGTACTTTTGTTTTGAATTCCGGTTACTGGCAGATTGCCCTCACTGATGGAGCAAAGGAGAGTTCGGCATTCTCCACACCAGAGGGACATTATCAGTTCAAGGTAATGACCTTTGGATTAAAGCATGCACCTGCCACCTTCCAAAGGCTGGTGAACAGGGTCTTGTCTGGGTTGGAGCAGTTCAGTGCAGCTTACCTGGATGGTTGTATGTTGTTGCAACGCATTCCGTTGCAACGCATGCTTTTACCACGCATGCGTAACAATGCGAATTCCATTACCATGCATAACATTTACCAAGAAAATGCATTTACCACGCATATCTTTACAACGATTTGCATGCTAATGGCATATTCTTGGTAAAGGTTATTTTCGATCCCTGCCCCAAATACTTTTACTGCTCCCCTGCGCCCCCCAGCTCTCTTTTTTTATAATACCCCTTCCCTGTACCCCTGTGCGACCCCCACCCCCATTCCTTCCAATAAATTCCCCTGTCCTTAACATTAAAATGTTTGCCCTGCGCGATTCCCCCATCCACAAACCCTTTTTTCAAATTCTCCTCGCCTGAACCCTATAGATTTACCCCTTCGCTACACATCCCCCTCATTAATTTCTTATACTAAAATCCCCCTTACCTCTCTAGGTCCTCTCTTCTCTGTAAGCTCTTCCGATCTGCATCGCATGTCGTAAAGAGAAAGCAGAAGTGTCTTTCCGTTTCCCCTAACGACGTCAATTGCTTCTACATTGCAAAGGAATCAGGTTGTGTTATGTAATGTTAAGCTTTATTTGTAGAGCGCACGTACACCAGGTTGGTTTCTTGGCGCTGCTCTGAAGGTGTTAGACTAAGGCATTACTAGTATGCCTGCTTAAATAGCCATGTTTTCAGGAGTTTGCAGAAGCTCATAAGGTCTGTGCAGGATCTGATCTCCAAAGGCAGGGAGTTCCAGTATTTGGGGCCTAGGGTGGCGTACCTTGTCCCCCCAGCGCGTTTTAGCCTGAAAGGAGGTGTGGTCAGGAGATGCATATGGGCAGATCGCAGATTGCTGGTGGGAGTGTACCTATTGATCAAGCTGTTGATGAATTTTTGGGTTTTTGTTATTCAGGGATTTGAAGATGATGCATCCCACCTTGAAGGCGCATCTCTGGTTATTGAGTGCCATTGTAACTTCTTCAGCAGAGGGTTATTGTGTTGGCGCCTGTTTTCTTAAAGGATCAGCCTGGCCGCCTGGTTTTGAACCATGTGAAGGTGTTTGATGAGGTAGGCCGGAATGCCAAAGTAAAGGGTGTTGGCATAGTTGATGTGGGATATTACCATAGCGAGAACTGCCTGTATTTTTGCTTCCTGATTAAGGAACCTGCTGAATTTTCTTGTTTTCCTTAGCTGGAAACAGCAAGTTGAGATCACAGATTCAATTTGATTTTTCATGGTCAGGTCATTATTGATTATGACTTCCAAGTTTTTTGCAGATGTAGAGGGGAGGGGGTTGTCTCAGTTCTTTAGGCCAGAAGTGGGAGCTCCAGGGGTTCGATGGGCCTCCCGTGAGGATGACTTCCGTTTTGTCCGGATTTAATTTGAGGTGGTTGATGTTCATCCAGTCACGGATGAACAACATTGTCGTCTGGAATTCGTGGACAGTGGTAGGGGAGTTATTGATCGGGAATATAAGTCGAAAATCATCTGCGTAGTTGAAGGATTGGACTTTCCTTTCTTTTAATGCATGGATCAGTGGGAGAAGGTATAGATTGAATAAATGAGGGGAGAGTGAGGAGCCCTGGGAACACCGCAAGTGTTTTTAATCTTGACGGGTTGTAAAGTTTCCCAGGCGCACCGCTTGGTAATGGTTTCTTAAGAAGGAGCTTGTCCATTAAAGGTCCGGTCCTTGGATTCCTGCAACCATGATGCGGTCGACCAGGGTGTTGTGGTTGACCGTATCAAAAGCGGCAGAGAGATCCAGTAGCACTAGTGCTTGGGGGGATCCTTCGTCCCCTTTCTCTCGCAGGGAATCCAGGACTGACAGTATCACTGATTCTGTGGAGTGAGCTAGGCGGAACCCTGCTTGATGAGGGTCCAGGTAGTCTGACTGCTCCAGAAAGGCAGATAAGCCTTTGGCTATGTGGGCTTCGAGTAGTTTGCCAGATAAGGGAGCAGTGAGATGGGTCGGTAATTGGTGAGAGTTCCAGGATCAGCTTATGGTTTTTTCAAGAGGGAGATGACAGATGCCTCTTTGAAGGTATCGGGTACGTAGCCATGGAATAGTGATTTGTTTAAGAGGGCCATGGCTGGGAATGCTTCCTTTAGGATCCAAGGGGGGCAGCAGTCTCTAGGAGAGCCAGATTTTACTTTGTTGATAAGGTCTGAGAAAACTTCTTGGCTTATCATTGGGAACTGTTCTAGCCTTTGTGTGTTTTTAGGTTTTGTTTTGAAAGTGGGCTTTGTGCATATGGGGATGCTTGCTTTGATAACTTTAATTTTGTCAATGAAGAAGATATTCAGAGAGTCGCAAAGAGATTGCGAAGGTGTGGTTTTTAAAGCCATTCTGTGAGGGTTTGATAGACCATTGATTATTGAGAAGATGTCCTTTGATCCGTTTTTGAAGGTGAGGATTTTAAGTGAGAAGTATTCGGCCTTTGCAGTCAGAATCGTTTTATTGTAACTTCTAAGGGCTGTTAAATAGGTGTTTTTATCGAATGTCTGACACAATGTCGATGTACAAAATATCTACCTACAAAAATATCGCAACAAAAATATCGATGTCAACAATATCGACATCTTAGCTCCAAAAAGGTAAGTACAACAATATCGGAAGAAAATATTGATGTCAAAAATATTGTAATTAAAAAATACTGCTTTTTTAAATAAAAAAATATGTAAAATAAATTAAATAACACATAAATGTAATAAACATAGTTAATTTTTTTTATAATATTTGAAATTAATAAATTATATACATAATTGAATTTAAAAAAATGTATTAAACATATATATATCAAATATAATATATACTTCCCTAATGATACCTTTTAAAAATTATTTTAGTAACTTATAAATAATCAAAAATATTATACAAACAACAGTAGGGAAAGTGTTGGAGAGCGTAGGGGTAAAAATTACTATTCCCACTTCAGAGAGTGCAACAGTAGGGAAAGTGTTGGATAGGGTAGGGGTAAAAACTACTATTCCCACTCCAGAGAGTGCAACAGTAGGGAAAGTGTTGGATAGCGTAGGGGTAAAAATTACTATTGCCACTCCAGAGAGTGCAACAGTAGGGAAAGTGTTGGATAGGGTAGGGGTAAAAATTACTATTCCCACTCCAGAGAGTGCAACAGTAGGGAAAGTGTTGGATAGCTTAGGGGTAAAAATTACTATTCCCACTCCAGAGAGTGAAAGAGTAGGGACAGTGTTGGATAGCGTAGCGGTAAAAATTACTATTCCCACTCCAGAGAGTGCAACAGTAGGGAAAGTGTTTGATAGCATAGAAGTTAAAAATAAAATAGTTATCAATAAATTAATATTTTAAAATATTTTAGAAAATTAATTATTAAATAAATCTAAACTATTTACAAATATAATACATATTTATTAAAAACATAACTACCAATGAATAATTAAGTAAAAATAAATTAATAATAAATACCAATTAATAATCATTAATTACTGATTAATAATTAATTAACAATAATATATTCAACAAAAACTATTAAGTAAAATAAATTATTACCTAATTACATTTAAATTACTTCCCAACCTACTTCCCTATAAACTCATAACCTGCTACAGAACATAATTATCAATTAATCAATTAATAAAAAGTAATTAACAATTAATAATTAATTAATAATAATATAATTTACAAAAACTATTAATTCAAATACATTATTACTTAATTACATTTAAATTAATTCCCACACTACTCCCCTATAAGTCCATAACCCGCTACAGAACATAATTATCAATTATTAAATTAATAGAAATGAATTACAATTAATAAAAATGTATTACCAATCAATAATTAATTAACAATAATATAATTAACAAAAACAATTAATTAAAATAAATTCTTACTTAATTACATTTAAATTACTTCCCACCTTATTCCCCTATAAACCCATAACCCGCCACAGAACATACTTATCAATTAATCAATTAATTAAAAATAATTACCAATTAATAAAAATGAATGACCAATTAATTAAAGTTAATTTATAATTCCTAAAAACTAATAATTAATTTAGTATAATTAAATTACTTCCCACCCTATTCCCCTATAAACCCACAACCCACTACACTACTAAAATACAAAATGTACTTAAATTACATAAACAAAAAAAATACCTATTAAATACATAATAATATACATAAAAATCATATAAAAATTGTTATTAGTAACATCGATATTACTAACATCGATATTAACAAAATCGATATTACTTACCTTCGAAATTCTGTCCCATCGATATTAAAAATATCGATATTACTTACCCTCTATATTCTGTCCCTTAGATATTTAAACATCGACATTATTGTATGTCGATATTTAAAAATCGATATTTTGTCTGCCTATCGTTTTTGTCGTCAGGTGGGTATTTGCTTCTCCATTTCTTTTCTGCTTGGCGCAGAGCAAATTTTAATTCTTTTAAGTCAGTGGAAAAACATTTCTGGGCTTCGTGGCGACGTGCTCGTTGTATTTTCCTAAGCGGGGCATGTTTATTGCTGGCTGTCAAGAGCCAGTCTGACAGGTTTTTCTCACTCTCATCTATAGAGAATTGGGTGATGGGGATTGTATTGGCCAGGGTTTTGAGACATTGACATTTGGAGATGGTGTTCCAGCTCCTAAAGTATCCAGGGTCAGGTTGGGGAATTTTAAGTTTGGCAAGATTATTTATGGAGAATTTAATAAGATGGTGATCTGACCAGATACAAGGAGTTACACCTAGATTTGTCATAGTCAGGTTTGTGGACCATACCTGGTCTAATATATGCCCTTTAATGTGTGTAGCGGAGGTGATGTGCTCTCTAAGGTTTAGCCCCTTAAGTAGGTCAGTGAAATTTCACATTTCACTCTCCACATTGTGTTAAAGTGCTGCTCAAATTCGACTTTGATGCCAGGAGCACTGGGTAAGAAGGATCTGCAAATTTCTGCAGATTCAGAATGCCTAAAGTCTCCCCTAGTTGCACATGGGGTGGGGGACCTGTAAAAATTACGGAAATACTTATAAAATATTTTATTATAAGCCCTGGTGCTAGAAAACTGGCCCAAGTCATTTTCCCCATTGCAAATCTCATGGCCCATAGGTTAACATGGTTTGAAATTATTAATTAATAACTATTGATAGGAGTGGACTAGCCTGACCATTCAAAGACTTCCCAGAATGGTAGTAGTAAATCAAACAGTATTTTATTGTTGAATTTCTCGTAAAGTGTACATACAAGAAGTTGTTATGAGACTTTCTTGTTTTTAAGTCCAAATTCAGCCTTCCTGTGGTCTGCCCTGATTGGTCAGAGTTAAGTGAATTAGCCAAGCTGCTTTGAAGAGGTGATAAAGAGCCCCTGGAGTTACCAACACTGCTGGGAGGGCAGTGTACTTGTCCATAGGAAAGCCAGGCCAGAGGGTGGTTTCATAAACCATGCTCTTCAAATACATAGGGGAGGTCTGGGTGTCAGTTACACTTTTACACTCTTGACCCAGTGTCAGGGCGAGGCTTAAAGAAGGTACGTGCAGATGGTAGGGGGAGAGTCTATGGAAATAAGCCATACCAGGGGTTGTGTTTAGCCAGCTCTTACATCCTTGTTGGAAGATCAGCCATTATGGATTTGGAAGATTTGATGCACTAGTGGACGAAATAATGCCACACTCTACAGGAAGTGGTCATAACTATGAGGAGTTACCCAGCTCTCATTGGTCAGAAGTGACCTGTTGCTTGACCCAGAGAATTTTGAAAAAGTATCTGAGAGGGGCAGAGCCCTCCAGATCTGCTGCTTGAAACTTACTGAAGCAAGAAGTGCCCTGTTGAGATGTTTTGCTGTGCAAATATTTCTAAGGCCTGACCTCTGAAGACTGCACCAACTGAAACTGCAGCCCTGTGGATTACCTTGCTGCAAAAGGAATAAAGAGTGGACTCCCTGCAAGCTACAGGTTAACAGAGCTCACCTGGACATCCCCACAAAGAATTCCCAGCCTGGGGTACTAGAGGATTTGTAAGGGTTTTGTTCAAGTGAATTGCGGAATAGAAGTTTCACACTTTCAAGGACCCTCTTGGAGATTCCAGAACCTTGGATTGTGTGTTGGATACTATGGGACACACAAGCAGAACTTCAGGAAGGAGTTCTAACTGGACCCCGCCTAGCGGTGAAGGCACAACACATTTGGTGAGATTCTCCAGAACAATTTCTTAATTGTGTTCCTGTCAAAGAAAATGAAATGACTAAAAGGGGCACTGTTGGTTTCTAAGCACTAGAAAGTGACTACTCTTTAAAAATTCATATCTCGGGTTCCCTGTAGTGGATTATTTTCATTTTGGTGTCATTTAAAAGATAACAATATTACCAATTTGTATAAATTGGTGTTGGCTTTTTATTTTGTTGTTTTCTGATTATTTACTGAAATAGTGTTTTTAAATGCTTTACATACCTGTCTTTGAAGTTAAGCCTGTCTGCTCGCAGCCATGTTACCAATGGTTAAGCATGGGAATAATTTTCTAAGACCTGTGCTGGGTCCTACCATGTGTTAGTGGCATTATTGTCAGTGGCAGACCTACATTCGCCCCTATCAATAACCCACTTTCCAACAGTAAGGGGTCCATTAGGATGTCGGGCGGATTTCCTCCGCCAAGATGGCGGAAGCCACCGCCAGCCTGGCGGAGGAAATCTGCCCGACATCCACAGCCCAATTCCCCCCCCGCCATATTAGTATGGCGGGGGGGACCGCGGTGGTGAGAAACACCGCCCGCATGTTTTCCGCCCCGGTCGCCTTGCGGCCGGGGCGGAAAACTAGTAACATGGTGGCGGTGTCTGTTAGACACCGCCCGCCATATTACAATGGGCTTTCACCAATGCATTTCCGTGGCGGCAATGCCGCCACGGAAAGGCATGCGGAGACTCTCTGCGGCGGCCCGTTGCGGGCCCCCTGGGAGTCCCTGGCTTGGGGGGTTGCACATGGGGGGTACCTATGGTACCCCCCTGCATTTCAAAGTGCAACATGGCAGGCACCGCGCGGTGCCTGTCATGTTGCGCTTTGAAAAGCACAACGTGCACTTTTAACATTGCGGCGGGAGGAGATTTCTGCTCCGCCCGCCGCAATGGTAACCATACAGGATGCGCCCGCATGTGTGGCGGGCGCATCCTATTGCCCTGATCAGGACCCCCGCCCTTATGGCGGGCGGTCCCGGGTCCCGATATGATGGCAGGCAGGCTAAGTCCGCCCGTCATCATAATGGGCCCCTAAGTGTTTGGATTTGAGCCTGGGACTTTGTTTGCTTTTGGTGGTGATGCCCCTTTCATGTTCCTAATGACCGAGTAAGGCATAGATGAAAGATTTGAGTTCTTCGGATTCACATCTTTGAGCCATCTCAGGGGACGGGGGTATCCTGGTTAAAAAAAGGTTTCCACTATGACCCCCTATTCAATTAATTTTTTGCTCTCGTTTAAGACTTTCTGGGCTGTTTCTGCGTATCTCCAAGTGACCTTGGTTGATTCACTGAGATTCCCTGGTGCAGAGCTGATGAATTGAATAGACTCAATTTCTGCAGGTAGGATCCTTTCTAGTGCGGGAATATGCTTTATCAGCCTGATGATGATCCCCCGGTTTAACATTTCTTCGCTTCCCATTAACGATATTTCTAGTGGAACAAGGATACACTTGGTGATGTATTTAGGTGGTTTGCTGATGTACTCTAGTCAGCGGACGTCAAGTAAGTTGGAACTTCATAGGCCTGGAGCCTGTTAGGGGTAGGTAGAGCTAGTGTGGGATTGTGTTGTGGGATCTGCTTGGATAAGGTAGCATATGGGCGATGCGGGCTTCATCAAGCATGGGAGTTCTGAGATTCCTCCCATGCTTGCAGGGTCCTTACCAATTCTTTTTTCCTGCTATGAAAAGTACAACCACCCTTGATTCTGGGCCATTTGAGGGAGGTAATGCCATGTTGTGATGTTAGGGATTGTCCTTTTTAAGGGAAGAGTGCTTTCTGACTTTGTTGTTCAGAGAGTTAATTCAGAATTTTCATTTTCATTTTTCGTTGCTTCTATGTGCGACGGCTGGAATGCCAGGACACTGGCTGGGAGTTCGAAAGGGATGTGATGGTTTTCTGGAAGGCCTGCTATGGCAAAGTTTGCTGTGTAGGACTCGCTGTCTTGATCCAGGGACAGAGCGGAGTCTGCGGTGGGGGCCATTTGAGTCTCAATGTCAGGGTTTGCTGATTTAAGTACTTGGATTTCAAAATTGATTTGTTCAGATGTTGCCTTGTTCACAGGTGGAGGGTCTCTGTTGTGTCGTCCTAGTCTAGGACCTGTGTTGTCAAAAATGAAATAGTTCTGTAACCAGTATGTCTTTGGCGAGTTTTTTTTGTTATTTAAATTTTGGGCTTTGTTTAGATTTTATTTTGCATTCTGTTATGGTGGTGAGATAGTCACCTTCTTTAGTAGGCGATTGTTTTTGCAGTGGATCATCCTTTTTGCTAGCAGCTTCTGGACTTAGTCCATTTTGGTCGACAACTTCATTCCTCTCTCCCTTTTCTTTTCTCTGGGGTTGCCCCGCTGTGTGGTGCTAAATGAGCTGTTCTGATGGTCTGAGGAGGACTGCACAGGCCCCTCCACTGTCAGTTTTGTTTGTTCAATTGCCAAAGTTTCCCTACTGAATGTCTCACATTCCTACCATGGGGGTTGTTCCACGGTTGTTTTTACCTTCTTTATTGATTTTAAGTCCTCAATAATCCCTCCCAGGACCTCGGGTATGGTGCTCAGTTTCTCCAGAACGGGGGGAAAGTTGCATTGTGTCATCTTGAGCTCTTTTAATAAGCATATTCAAGTCGGTAATTTTGTAGCCAATGCCGGCCACATGGACTACTACAGTGTTCAATAACTCAATTTGTACATCCATTTTAACTGAGTGGTATACCAAGGCGTCGACCATTGATTGGATGGTTTGCAGCATGGAGGGTCAGTGGCCATTGTTTGACTGATCAGTTTGCCATGATGCTTTTCGAGGGACAGGCCCCTGGGTGTTGCTAGGATTTCCTCTGCTGTACTCTGTGGTCCTACTCTGAGACGTATGAGGCCAATAGTTTGTTCCACTCTTCTTGCATTAGGTAGAAAATGAATTTTCCACTTCAGTAGTATTCATTGCCAATGTCAAGTGGCCTTGGGCAGTGTTGTTCCATACCTCGCTTTTTGGCCCTCCTGAGCCATCGTTGCCCACCAGTTCAACTGTGTCTTAGGGGGGGGTCACTTCTTGGGCTGAGCCCCACTGTACAGTACGAGTGTTGATTTGCCAGTTGCTGGGAACTCCTATTGGGGTTCTCCAAGTTGCGGTAGGACTGTGTGTTTAATTGAGTGTTAGTGTTGTTGTCCCTATCCACTACTAGAATGTTTGAGCTGTTTTTGCTGAGGCTCAGCTTCACCTTGAGATCCTTTTTCTTCGTTGGAATGTCATGGCTCTAGGGGCTCCCCTTGTTGCTTCCCCCAGGCCATCAGGAGTTCCTGAAAGATGACCTGAGATGTCATTAGACACGCTGATAAAGTGATCAGGTGCGGGACCAGAGTTGCTACAGAGTCACCAGGTAGAGTTTGGTTAGGAGTGTGATCTATTGTTTGTATGAAAATGGAAAGTGTAAGAGGGGTGGCAGCCCTACCATTGGTGTAATTGTTGAGCACATTGCGGCGCTTGCACCCTTCAGAAATTGGAACTGATCTTAGGCTGAGCATCAGGGAAAACCCCTGTCTTACAGATGTTTACTTGTTGTGCTGGCTATGGATTTCTTTATTTTGCTTCTGTGTTGTAGGGAGTTTCTCATTCTCCCCTACCTCATAGTTGGCTGTGATGCCACTGAAACACAATGCTGTGGTGCTGCAATTTTACAATGCTGAGATGGCTAGGCTGATTGACAGGACGAGTTGGTCCGCAGTCTTGCCCTGGGTGGTTCCGTGCTGCACTGGCACTATACTGGTTGTCAACCCTTTGATGTGACAGACTTTGTAGCAGACTTTGTTTATTGGTAGCCCCTTAGGTTGGGTTCTTTAGGTATCCTTGAGGTTCCCCTGCATGACTGATGTTATCACAATTTCTGATCCTGATGGATTTTTCAGGACTCTAGAAATAATAGGCCTGCTGGGTAGCTGATCATATGACCTTTTCTAGGAGTGCTGCCTCACCCCTCCCTATGCGGGACCTCCATATGGTGTTTTGTTTGCTGTCTTTGGTTAGGATTGATGAGGCACAAACACACATCGTTGTTGGGTCGCTGCGCCAAGCCTAAAAAATGGAGGAGGCAGGGATTGCCTATGCACCAGTGTGCCTGTCAACCAGTCAAGATGATGAATTGATTAATTGGCTGGGATAGGCTGCTAGCAATATATTGACAATGTTGCAGCTGTTGAGTTTGCGGCGTTGGGAAGTTGAGCTGGAGTGCTGGCACTATGCCTGTACAGTAGTTGTTGAGGTCCCCAAGTTTGCAACTGGTTGTCAACTACTTTGTCCAGTAGGTCAACCCACCATGGGAAAGGAGCAGCAGATGAGCAGTGGAAAGCAGTGGAAAGAAAGGATGGGGCATGGCAGCAAAGTGTGCAAGCTCCACCAGCACCTGGATTGGGGGGCTTCCGATCATCGTGGCCCTCGACCCTGTGGTGCAGTGCTTACTATGCTGCAGCCCCTCCCCTCGAGCTCAAACTCCCACTCCCTCTCCCACTCTGCCTGCGCTCTAGTGGTGCTGCCCCTCCACCCTCTCCGCTAACTCACCTCTGGACAGCCAGCTCAGCTGCAGGAGGAATGAGCAAGGTGGAAGAGCTGGAGCGGAGAAGGAGAGCGGGCTTGTAGGTGTCAATAGCAGCTGCAGGACGTACCCCTGTGTGCTACAAGCCATGGGCCTCTGGCTTGTTTTGCGAGCCCTGCAGAAGCCTTGGCCTTGGCAGGAGTTGAAGCTGGTAGTACGATGCCAGAGTTCTGTTACTCCCTCGGCTGCTGCTTCCTGCTGGGGAAACATCCTTTACAACGCAACTTTTACCACGCAGTGCCTTTACATCGCAACTTTTACAACGCAAACCATTACAACGCGTTGCGCTGGGGGGCGCTCTAGGATAGGGAATAGATTTAATTTACTATTCAACACCTTCCCTACTATCCACGGGGACTGGAGTTGGAATAGTAAATTAAACTATTCACTATCCAGCACCCCAAAGCGATATGCGTTGTAAAGGAATGCGTTGTAAAAACTGCGATGTAAAAGCATGCGATGCATAGAACGATTAGAAGTGCAGCAGTAGGAGTAGTCCCATCTTTTTGCTAACTTTTCATTGGAAGCAGGTGGGAGTGTCAAGTTTACCCTCAAAAGGATTGTAATTTAAAATCCTCTTTAAAGGTAAAGTCGGATTTTAAATCCCAATTCTGAAATTTTCACTTTTATAAAGTTGCCATTTTCTTGTCCTAACCATTTGGGGCCTCCTGCAGCTTGTGTCCTGGGTCGCATAACCAAGTGCAGTTGGCAGTTGCTCTTTGTATATTCCTCCTAGACAGTGAAACAAAGGGAGAATAGGAATTTACAAGATAGGACATCCTGCCAGGATGGGAGAAGAGCTGTCCCCTACCCACTTACATTTCAAAGGGGCTGCCTCAATTCTCTCATAAAGAACTTGACACCAGTCTTTTGTCACCCAAGACCTGCTGGAGCCGGGGCAGGGAGAATGGAAATCCCAGAACCAAATGTGGGGAGAAGGCTAGAGGTTTGTCGCACTTAAAAGGCTGGTACCACACTTAAACATTAGACCCTCAGGGGAACTCTTCAGCACACTCCTGGACCTGTGAACATTACATAAAAAGGACTTCCCTGCTGCCAGAGGACTGCTTTCCTTGTGTCCTGCCCTGCTCTCTGAGAAGGAATACTGTATATGCTCCCTTCATCCCAGGCTAGCCTGAGTGACTCCAAGGGTCAGTTGGCCGTCCTCCTATTTTGAGCTATAGGGTCACAACAAGCTCCAGAGGTCTCCCTACAATTCCCATATGACCTGCTTCAACTGGACATGTCTGGACTTGCAACTAGACCTACTTGAGCTCTGTTGTCTTTTGCAAGATAAGTCCCTGATCTTAAGAGGTGCCTCCCAGGGTCTTGGAATAATGGATGGCATCAGAGTGCACTCGAAGTTTGAAGTTTATTTTTATTATGCTTGATTGAGTAGCGGCTCCCCCCTCCCAGCGCCTTGTGACCCTAACGGGTGAGTAGCGCGCTATATAAATTTGTTTGATTGATTGATTGATTGATTGATTGAATAAGTAAAACCATTGCATACAAAGGGTAAAATATCTTACAATTTTCGATAAAATCATTGTAAAAAAAATTATAATAAATTCCCTTCTTTTTGTCTGCAACGATAATTAGAATAACTTGTAAGATTTTACATCACTTTAAAATAGTGCTCAAATTATTAAAACATTCTGCATGCTAGCCATGTTGACTGTTAATATTATTTCGACAGTGGCTATTCTTGTAAAGTTCAAATCAGTTCTTGTAATGAATAGTCTCTTTGCCGCTCAGTCCGGTGCTTCATTCTTTTTGCGGTTATGTTGAGGAATTTAATTAGCCGGCAATTTAACTGGACCAGCTCAGGGTTAAAGCACAGCATTAATGCTTGTCTGCACGATCTGGCTCCGTACTGTTTGAACGCTGGCTTTAGCAGAGTCATCCTTATGTCTTTTAAAGTATTACAGATGCATATAGCATGAATTGCGTCTTCAACGCCGCTGCCGCATAAGCAATAGAGCTGGACGCCTCCCTTTCTCTCCCATGGAGGCAGAAATTGATTAAAGGGGCCAACCCCCAGTCGGAGTCTTAGGAATTTTTCCTTGATGTTAATTTTTGATCCCATGTTCAGGTAGGGCTGGGGTTTTAGCATTTTGTGTGTGTGTAGGGCCATCCAGCCGTGCGATCGTTTGGCTAATGTTTTTTTGTCCTCTATTGCGGATCGTAAACGAGTTACCTTTGTCACAGTTTTTTTTAATGTTAGATTGTTTGCCTGGACATCACACAGCTCTGTTAAACCTAGGTGTATAATAGATTCCTGGAGATAAAGACTCGCTGGTTATTTTCCTGGGTGGGAAAGTTCCGTCCAGAGTTGGCCGTTCAGGGTTCCCTTTTCGTCGCCTTTAATTTTATGCCAACATTTCGCATATGTTCTCATGCGTTCAAGGGCAGTTTTTGTAGCCCAAATTCCAATCGTATTTGGTCCGGGGAGACCTTTTCTGGGGAGTTGGAAGATTGCTCGGTATGCGTTGGATATTATATTGTCAAGAGTTGTTGCATCTTTTCCCTTCAATGCTTCGCTCCCGTAACTAATAGTTGGATGGAGTTTTGCTTGCAAAACCCTTAGCAAAGGGTCAAACCTCATGTCCGGTAAACGCTTCTTTAGGGGCTTTATGGCTAAGTAGGTCGTTACCCCCTTTCTCCTCAAGGCTTCTAATTGCGGTTTTGATGAGTTATTTTGGTCCAGTATTACCCCTAGGTATTTATAGCTTACTCCTTGTTCCAAACGATGACCGCCGAGGAACCAATTAAGGTGTTTCTTCTTATGGTAATTAACGGCCATTATTTTTGTTTTATTGTAGTTTATTTTTAGTGCGTTTTCTTGTGAGCATTTGTGAGTAACATTCAATAGATGCTGGAGACCAATTGGGGTACTACTTATCAGAACTAGGTCATCCGCAAATAGCAGGTTTGACAGAGTGGCGTTCCCTAGTTTTGGTGCGTGGGCTACGCAGCTGTTCAGCTTCCCTGGTAATTCTGCTGTCCTGAAATGGTTCTCATCCTACCTTTCGGACCGCACACAGCAGGTCTTCACTCCCCCATTCTCCTCTCCTGCCAGACCTCTCAAATGGGGAGTCCCACAGGGTTCTTCCCTGAGCCCGCTCCTTTTTAATGTGTATTTCACCCCCCTGGCCAAGCTGATTGCACAGACGGGGATCAAATCCACTTCCTACGCTGATGACATCCAGCTTCTTTTTACTTTCAACTCCCCTTCCACCTCAGCTTTTGATCCACTGAAATCCTGTCTCAGGGACATCTCGAGCTGGATGGATGCCAATTCCCTCCGACTCAATGCTGGAAAAACAGAGATCCTTTTTTTAACACACCATCCCCCCTGGATTCTAGTATTTGGTGGCCAGAAGACTTGAGCCTAGCTCCCACCCCTAAAGACTCGGTGAGAAATCTTAGAGTTCGCTGGGACAATCAACTTAGCTTTAAAAATCAGGTACAAACTGTAGCTACCTCCTGCTTCGCTAAGATTAGAACCATAAAACGTCTTATCAAATACCTGCCGGCGGACTGCCGTAAGACTGTGATCCAGGCACTGACCATATCCCATCTTGATTATGCCAATGCCCTCTACCTTGGTATCACAGCAGGCCTCTGCCATAAACTCCAGACGGTCCAAAATGCCGCCGCCCGGCTGGTGGAGAGAATCCCGGCTAGACACCATATCACTCCCCATCTCCGCAAATTGCATTGGCTGCCCATAGTTAAAGATGTGTGTTCAAGGCCATGACATTGGCCTTCCGAGCATCAAAAGGCAGTGGATCGGCACATCTGAAAAACACCCTGCGACCCTATGCCAACTCCAGGACTTTACGTTCTAATTCCCTCCAATTCCTGGAAACTCCCCGATTTAAACGCTCTCGGGCAGGTGGGAAAACCTTTGAGGTCTGCACCTCTCAGCGCTGGAACAAGCTTCCACTAGCCCTACGCACCTGTCAGACAGAATCAGCTTTCCGTAAATCCTTGAAAACACATCTATTCTCCTCTTAATACTTGACATCTGACCCTATGACCTCTATTTTTCAGAGCTCTCAGCGCCGGGACGCCCCGTTGGGGCCGCTGCGTGCTCTACAAAACTCTCAAATAAATAAAAAGAGATTGAATAGCATGGGGGCTAGAACACACCCTTGTTTAATCCCTTTTGATGTGGGAATTTTTTTAATTTTTGTAGACCTTCACCGAGCTTTATCCTGACCCATGTTTTGGTGTGTAAATTCCTTAATTGGTGTAAGAGGTTTGAAGGGATCCTACAGCCATCCAATTTTTGCCAAAGTTTTGTACGGTCAACGTGATCGAATGCTGCAACAAAGTCTATGAAACAGAGAAAAAGCGGATATTTTCCCTGTTTGGCTGCGTCCATGAGCAGTGTCAGGGCCATTATATTTGTTATTGTTCCTTGCCCTTTACGAAATCCAGTTTGTGTTAGCGGTATTATTTGGTTCTCTTCAGCCCAAGTGGTTAGATTGTTTAGGAGGAGCCCTGCAAAATATTTAGCCTCGATGGCGATCAGAGTTATTAGGCAATAGTTTTTCGGCACTGCCCTTGCTCCTTCTTTATAGATTGGGCTTATAATTGAGCCTCTCCACGAGTCAGGAATTGTAGAATTTCTAACTGCATACTTAAAAACAGGTTCATGTGCGTTGCTCCAGTAGTCCGGGTCATTTTTAAACAGCATTGGCGGAATGCCATTGGGACCGGGGGCTCCTGTCAGTCGACCACTTGCTATTTTTTTAGTTATCTGTTGGGTCGGTTGGGTGGTATGCCCTTCCCTTAGTCTCCATTTGGCATTTTGTGCGGAGGTTACAGTTGTTACCCGTTGTTGTTGATTTAGTACTAATCTTTCGCTATCCTCAGAGGAGGGTAGGCAGAGTAATGTTGGCTCCTTTGCTGTTCTGCTGGAACTCTCAGGGCCTAAACATTTGGGGTGTATGAGTATTTGAGCTGTGTCATTAAAATGGTTAAAGAGGAAGTCTGACCAAACCTCTTCAGAAATGTGAGAGTTGATTCTGTGGTGATTTGACCGATATATTTTATTTACAGATTGCGAAAATTTGGCACTGTTTTTCTGTTTAGGATCGTAAATCAATTTAGCCCAAAATTCATTATTCATGGTCATTTTCCTGACCCATCTTCTTCTCTTAAAAAGGGCATTTGAGTCACAAAGAGACTGCTGCAAGCCTTGTTTTCCCGGTGCTTCCGGAATTGTCATAATAATTGATTTATTGTTGACTTCAGTTTCTTGGGGACTGGGCTCTTTACTGTCGTAATTTCAGGATCATCTACATTCTTTCATTGTGGGCCTTTATTGGTAGAAATTTGTTGCCGAGGGCACAGATGAATTTTTCCCAAGTTTCCAACGGCTGGCTTAAGTTGTCCTGTACTTGCTTAAACACTTCTCTTGCTACTGCTGCTACTGTTTCTATGTTTATTGAGTTGCACCTAATACGATTGAGGTTTGTTGTTCCTACCGAAACAGTGGATTTGTCGACCTCCTGGAATAATGTTGATGCAGAATGAAGTGTCATTTCTTGTGGCATGTGATCGCTAAGTGTGTTGTTGCCTATCCTGTCAAACATGGATAATGTAGTGAATGTCAAATCTAGGAAGGAGAAGGCTTTGGATGAGATGAATGTAGGTGCTGGGGGATTATCTTACTTGAAGCGGCTATTAACTGACCTCAAGTTCAGGTGCTCTAATTCTGAGAGTAGATAGCTTGAACTCTTTGTTGGTTTGGTTTCCTTTGAGGGGCCTTGAGTCGGGATTCCCCATGTACCAGTCAGATCCTGTGTAAGGTCATCTCCCTGGCTATTCCCTAAAAGGTGCATGTTGAAGTCACCTGCCAGGATGATTTTGTCTGTATCCTCCTCTTCTATTATTCTTGTTACTTCTTTAATCATTTCCTTGGATGTTTGTAGCTTATGTTTAGGGTGTAGTTAGATGTTTATCGGTATTACCTTCTGTGCTGTCTGATTAAGAAACAACTTAACCATTGAAGCCCGAATACAGCTTGGAGAGGTAATGTGTATTTTTATAGGGTACATTTCACCAATTTTTGTTATAGAAGAGAGGAGGAGTAAACCCCCCGATTGGCATCCAAATATGGATCCCTTAGCAGCGGGGATTAAGCTGGAGGTATAGCCCTGTAGGTCGAAGGATTTATCTTCCCAGGTCTCCTGGAGTAAAATGATGTCGAAGGTTTTAAGATAGATCAGGAAATTGTGGTCGCTTAGCTTGGAGTTTAAGCCGTTAATATTCCAGGTGCAGATTTTAACTTTGTTGGAGCCCAATCGAGGGGATGATGGAAACGGCGTCCTGTGTCAATTTAGGTGCGTTAAGAAAATAGGCCCAGAGTGAGGTAATAGCAATTTACCGAATGGTAAATACCGAATTTTACCGATTCGGTATTTACAATTTGGTAATTGTTATGTAGGTAAATAATTCGGTAAAAATACCGAATCTGTAAGATTCGGTAATTACCGATTCGGTAATTACCAAATCGGTATTTGCCATTGATTCCTATGGGCCTTGAAGCCCATAGGATTCAATAGAAAATACCGAATCGGTAATTACCGAATCGGTAAAATTACTGATTTTACAAGGGGGACAGGGTGTCACTTTGACACCCTGTTGCACCCCTGTTTTGGGCTTGTGTGCCTAAGGGCATGTCTGTGTGCCACATGGCACAGGTGTACATGCACAGATGTGCATGTACACTGTAATTCGTTATTTACCATGGAATAGTATTCCATGGTAAATAACGATTCGGTACGGGCCTGTGGCACTGATTACAGTGGCACCTACATATTGATTTACAGAATCGGTATATTTACCGATTCGGTATTTTACAGATTCTGTAAATCTACCGAATCGGTAAATATACCGATTCTGTAAATAATATGCCCCCTACATGTCAATTCCCAAATACCACAGACCGGTAATTGGCGAGCTACATTTGGCCCATAGTGCGTTGTAGCCCTTGATGGCATCAGAGTGCACTCCTCTAAAGGAAAGGGTGAAATCCTCAGGTTTTCGGCTATTCACAACCACAAACTGTTCGGGTTGAGATCTTGCCAACCGAGATGACTGCCAACGCAAAGCTCCAGGGGAACCCAACTCTTCAGTACTATCTTGCACTGCAGTAATAACCAGCAACACAAGATCTGCACTTCGTGCCTCAGCAATGACAACCTGTGCTAACTGCCATCATGAAGCTCCAGCAAAGATCACCCAGAGTGCCCAATGGGATCTTTGCACTACAGTGATAACCGTCTAGGACAGCAAGCCTGCTCTTTGCACTACATCGACGTTCATCCTTGACGCTCTCTTTGTGGCCTTCTCCACTGGGAACTTGACTATTCACGCCGGTATTTGAGAAGGCAACTTTTTCAACTGGATCAATTTGGTCCCTGTATCTGGGCCCATGCTCCAGCATGGTCAGCCTGAACTTGTGATTTTCACCCAGTCTAACAAAACCAATTGAGTGCTAGTGGCTTTAAGTTTGTTGAGCATTATACTTACCTACAACATTGAAATTGCATTTCTCTGGTTCTAGTGATTGCATTGTTGCCATTTTGATCTCATTTTATTTATTCAATTTGTGGAAAAGTCAGCCCATAACGCACCTGATGCCCAGGCTGCTGGCGCAGGACGCCTCTTAGTTCCCATCTTGAACAATTACCAAATAAAGAGACGGGCGCTGGAAGCAGGAAAACAAGAACAGAGTTTTATTTCTTATTAGGAGAGCCTGTCATTTCGGACACTCGCATAGTGTCTTCAGGAGGTGCTCTCTCCTTCCTACCCACCACACCAAGTTTCTCTGAGGCTTCGTCTTTTATACACATGTTTATGATGCACAAACATTCCTTATTGCAATAAAGACGCTTTGAAGTAGGAAAAGGCATGCTTGGAATCCCAGCTTCAGGCCTATTCCCATACCAGTCGCTCAGATGTCATCCTCCCCTCCTGAATGTAACAATAGATTGTGATCTCTCAGCCGGACATTACACGAGGGCAGGAGGGGATGATCAGATCAAAGGTTGGGCAGGCGATAAGATCGGGGACTTCGGCTGGTGTATCACGGTTTTGCTATGCTGGGCAGGAAAAAAGGGGGGGGGGAAAATCCACGAGGCTTGGTCTTAGGACTTGGGACCGGGTCGAAAGGCCAAGTGCAGCTGGGGGGGGTCGTCAGCTGAGGGGAAGGGTGTTCTTGGGAGGAAATGGGGGGTGTGGGTCAAGCAGGAGTGTTACTTCTAGGGCAGGGTCACGCAGAGGGAGAGGGTCTTATGGCCGATGCATGAGCAGTGCGCGCGGGGAGGGGTGCCGGGAACAAACGGGCAGAGAGGCCATGGTGCTTAAAATGGCTGTCGTGTACGTGTGTGCAACGGTCTATGCTGGCGGGATAACACAGTCAGTGTTTAGCGATATCCGTTCTGCTTACAACAAGGGGTACAGTGAACACAAATGAACGCCGCTTATGTGCATATACATTGCCATTTTCAACAGTCGTCGCTTTTTTTACATAAGCTAGTTCATTTCTATACAGTCGATACGATTGGCGGAATGCGGTACATATGATTTTACATTTGTTGGGTTATTCATACAAGTCTAGAGATCGGCATAATACTTAGTCGGGGTCAATCAAGAAAAAGGTTCCGACACATTATAGAATCAGGTTCTGACTTTCTCTCCGGTGACATCAAAATACAGTAAAAAGTGCTCTGATACCTTCGGGTCTTGTCAGTGCTATAAGAGACTTTTGGAAAACTAAATACATGAGTGACCGATGAAACATTTTTGAAAGCAATACAAAATGGTTGAGGGAGGAATTCAGTTCGATACAAGCAATTAGTCAAGGGGTGGGCAGAAAGTTCAGGAAGGGGGGGGGTCTTCGTCACAGTGTCTTTTTAACAGCGAGCCATCACTGGTAGGCTCTGGTAGTCCGTCTTCTTTCGTTGGCGCTGTTGAGCACCGGCGGTGGAGCTATAGGTCCAGCTCGGATTCATCCTTACGCGTTGCAGGGTGCGATCAGTCCTCTGCTGTTAGATCACAGTCCTGTTAGATCACTGATCTTCTTAGGGGTGCCTCATGCTGGGCACCTGCGTGTCTTTCTTCTTCCGTATTCTATCTAAATGCTGCTCTTCTTTTCTGAGTCAAAAGTTCTGCGAAAAGGGTGATGTTGTTGAATAATCAAGGGAAGAGAGGGCGGAGTGGGATCAGATCTTTGAACACACCAAGGGACCAAAGGAGCAAAGGACGACGAGCAGGCAGGCCCATCAGTCGGGCTCAAAAGGGACGGGGACTTCAGGCACGAGTAGGTCAGCAAATCGAGGGCTTCAAGGCAGCCCTTCATTCCTTCACCTGCCGAGTTTGAGAGTGGTGCCTCTGCGACTCCACCTTTGGTTGCGGTCACACGTGCTTCATGATCTGTGGCCAGGCTGTGCGTCATGTCCAGCTCCTCTCCTCCGGTGATTGTATCTTTGAATGGGTACAAAACAAGTTTTAGAAAAACTGGCAGGAGAAGACATTTATACATCTCAATTCCGTCCCCAATCCTAAGTAGGTGGGGGATATGTTCATCAGTCACAGTCAGAAGTCATCACTTATGGAGTATGTAGGAGGGCATTTCCACTGAATTCATAAGCCTATTTGGCGTTCATTCGTGACGTACGTGGAGAGAAATCGGACTCCCATTGACAGTGTATTCTATCAAACTCGAAATCGAGTCCTTAGGTAGAGACTCGCCCTTTTTCTTTTTAACCCAAGTACTGACAATCTTACATTTCCCTTCGGGGTCGGCAAACTCTGGCAAGCAGGGGGGTTATCATCATGAGAGGGGGGCAGAGGTTAAACATGCATTTCTTGGGGAGCGACGGTTAATCAAGGTCATCAATTACGCTTCAGGGATAGCTGATATGGAGCTGGGGTCAATCGGGAGAAGCGAGGACGCTTTGGACAGGGAGCTGGGGTCAATCGGGAGAAGCGAGGACGCTTTGGACAGGGAGCTGGGGTCAATCGGGAGAAGCGAGGACGCTTTGGACAGGGAGCTGGGGTCAATCGGGAGAAGCGAGGACGCTTTGGACATCCGCACTTAAGTGCAGAGGGGTGAGGCAATCTGGGCATTGGGGATTGGATTTCTAATGAACTGAAAAACAGAAAACCATTGACGTTATAGTCCCCCTATAAAAAGGCCAGATTAGGGGACATCAGTCGTCTTACCTGTCCTTTCTTTCATTACCAACTCGGGTTCTATCGTTTTGCAGAAAGGAGAGGTAGTAATATGGCAAGTTACAATCGTTTTAGTTCCTGTCAATTTTGCTGAACACCTTTGTGTTCGAAGAGACCCAATTAGGTTTGTGCCGGTGAGGCACAACGTTACCACACAAGGGAGGAGGGAACGGGGGGGGGCCCTCAGAGAGAGAGAGAGAGAGAGAGAGAGTCGTCCGCACTCTAAATGAACCATTCGGTACACGTATGACATAGAGAGAGAGAGAGAGAGAGAGAGAGAGAGAGAGAGAGAGAGAGAGAGAGAGAGAGAAAGAGAAACGTGTACAATAACGGGCCATTCAGTGCGCACACAACACAGAACAGCAGGGGTCAAGTAATACGGAAACACAGGCAGAGGGACGACGTAGATCCATACATTACGTACACACAAACTCAGGCGGGGGAGACAGTACATGTATTATTTACAAAAATCCGAGACAAAACATAAAACAGTTATTGGCCAAAATGATCTCTTCCTGTATGCTGCGCATCCTTAGCATCCTAAGCTCTTTTTACCCTTTTCTTCTCTTTTATCGTCGGCTGCCTTCACTGGTGGCTTTGGTTGCATACACTTATATGCCTTTGGCAATTGGTCAAGAACTAACCTGGTCGGGCTAATGCTCACGGTGGGCTGAGGCAACAGTGGGCGTCAGTTGGGAGAACAATAGGGCAGCTTTGAGTTTCATGTCTATGAGGGTGCGAAAAGGATGTAGTAGATTTTAAACACTGGCAACATTCCTAGTCCTCCAAGCGGAGGGTACTTGGGTAAACCTCACCTCGGCATATTCCTTAAACTTTCCCTATTTAGTTAAACGTATTCATTAGTGCACGTCATTCCTGGTTGTATTATTCGGGGTGCCAAGCGAAGTCATATTTTGTAGTTTCCGCTTCAGGCTGTCCTCCCAAGCGCTAGGTTCAGGGAGAGAAACAGTTATGGTTCGCTCGTCGTGTGTAGGTACCATAATCGAACCCCTTTTTCCCATCTCTTTGTCCGCTAGATCACCTTTTTATTTTTCGTACTTTAATCGACGTTCCGATGTGACCTGCAGAAAGAGGGAAAAAGAAGGGGGGCGGGGGCAGCATTTTTGAAAACACATCAGCGCGCATAAACTCGAAAAGGCTTTTACTTACTACATACTCGGGCTATCTCCACTGGACGCAGTCCCTGTCAACTCGGCGTTTAAGCCCAGGTGGACCATTTAGTGTGGGAGAGATGATTATCGGAAGCCTGTGGATAGCATAGGTCGCCCAAGTGTGGTATTACGGATCGTGCGCTGGGGGGGGGGTCAGAACAAAGGGCAGTCGGTGCAACGTGGGGGGGCGAGCTCGTGCTCTCCTTTGAGGAAAAGTGATAACCTACAGTGATACGGGGTCGCTTGTCGTTCGTACCAGGGGGGGGGATCAGGTGGCACTCCTTCGGGGCGACTTAGGGGCATTTTTAAAACAACTTTCCTGATACAGGTAGCATATAAAGTATAGGCTAAATACCAGGATCTTTAGCGGTTGCTTTAGGCTGTACAAAAATGCAAAACACATACAACAAAAACCTGGACCGTTCATATTTGCAATATTTCTGCGTACTATACTTTTTAACCATTAACTAATCGAGCTGAGCCATTTCGCCTGTAATTTAGTTATATCGGAAATAGTGGTCATTTATTCGAAACTTACCAATTTACGCGTGACAACTACGTTTGCTTTTTCCAAAAAATCTTTAATAAAAATGTCGGTGCATAAATACGGGCCTACAACCCGTGGCCCGGCCACGGAGCAGGCTGGAACTGTACATGTGGGGATACTTATTAGTGGAAAACCTAATGGAGTCGGTGGTCGTTGATTTCATAATAAAAAGTGCGACAAGTACAATAAAATCATATCGAAACTTCAGTGTGAGCGAGTATCATAAGTGTTGAAATTCGAACTTTCAACATTCATGATGCGCCAAAACTTAACAACAATTCATTGTCCGAATGTTCAATCAATACCCATCTCATGTTAATTCATTGTCCGAACACATAATCAGTACCCATCCCATATCAATTCATTGTGTTTTAAAAAAACTGCATACATATCTCATGACACCAAGGCTGAGCAATCGGGGTGCAATAAGGAATTGAAAGTTTCATTTGTACCAGCGCCATTTTGGGGGCAGCCAGGCAGATCCAGGCGTAGTCAAAATCTCCACCAACTCGTGGTTGGCCCAGAGCCTCCTTCGGCAGTCCAAAAGTTCCGTTAAAGGGCAACAGAAAGGATCGGCAGTATGAACCATCAGTCAAAGGGGGAGGGAGGCAACAATTTTTTTCTACCGGGTCATACTGGGTTTTCACCGGAACTGATCCAAACTGTAGTCTGCAGGATTTTAGTCATTCAAACTGAGGCTGGCGCTAGCATGGGAGCGCCGACGTCTCGCGGCTACATTTTCATTATTCCGCGGGCAATCATGGCAGTCATTCCCCATCGGGGGTGTCTGCAGGGGTCGGGGCCCCCCGTGGCTCCTATAGAATCTTCAAAGTCGAGGAGAACACTTTTGATTGTGGGACTCATTTCTTAATCAACAAGCAACCGGGCCATCTCTTCACGCCGGGCCTGCTCCTGCAGGGTCGACCGCCATTTTATGAGTGGACGAACCCTCGTCGGGTGAGTGGAGCGTTGGGGGTGCCGCTGGGGGCCTCCACCTGGGGAGGTGGGAGAGGCTCGTTCGCGCCGCCTCTCCCTCCCAGCGCACCCCACGCCGTTTTTCTCGGCGCTAATATTCATGATGGCCGGACCAGGCGATGAGAGGGGGGGGTCGGAGGCATAGGCAAGACATCCCCCCCCCCGGTGGCCTGCAAGGCGCCGCTTCAGGGCCGAACCGGGAGCTTCTACCAAGCCGTGGCTGGACCAGGAGATATGAGGGGGGGGGTCGGTGGCATGAGCAAGACATCCCCCCGTGTTGTCGCAGCCATTATTGAAGAAAGAAGAGGGGACGCCCTGATCCCGTCGGCCTCGGCTCCTCTTCTGGCCCACCTTATGTGACGACCTCCGGCCGACGGCTGGCAGCAGGACCCGCCCTACACGTGCCGAAGATCTCGTCTTCCGGATGGGCGTAGCCGCGAACCTGTAGCACTTCGGGAGTTTCCAGAAAGGGGGTAGGTATCTGCTGATTTGTATCTATCTCATGTTACCGTCATTGGGGCGTGGCAGGCGGTGGAACAGACATGTTTGGAGCAGTGAGGGGTGGCGAAGCCTAGTTGCCTCGTGGCCGTTGCGATGTCAAGCTTGGCTTCTCTCACCATTTTCATGTTTCTTATTACGGGCTTATTTCTAACGTTTCTTATTTCTAGCGAAATCATGTGTTTTATCGTGAGCTATTTCTAACGTTTTCCTATTTGTTGCGAAATCAAAAACTCATCAGTGGCCCACTGATTTTGCTTTCTTATTTCTTTCTTCCCTTTTTTTCCTAGCGTGTTTCATGCTAAAGTTTCTGTTAACAGGATACGGTGATTACTTCGTTATTGTTGCATATGTCCTTTTTATTAGGGGTGCCCTCCGGTCGAGCCAGATGACCTACCTCTAATAAATGGTCCGGGTGGAACTAGTTTACCAATCAGTGGGGAGTAGATAGGCCCGAGAGATTACAACGGGGGACAAAGGTCCGCATTACCTACCCTTCACTACTTGCAAAGATTAGACAGAATATTTCTTTTCTACGTTATTTGCAAACAGAGAATACCTCAAAAGAACTATTCCTTGAACAATAAATGTCCAGACAATCAATCAATCAGTGGGGAGAAAAACAGGCATGACGGATTACAACGGGGACAAAAATCTGCATTACCTATCCTTTACTATCTGCAAAGGGGGCAGAATATTTCTACTCTTCCCTGTTTGTAGACAGGGAATATCTCAAAGAGCAATAATCGATAAAAATCGATAACAAACAATCAGTGGGGAGAAAGATAGGCATGGCGGATTACAATGGGGGACAAACGTCTGCATTACCTATCCTTAACTATTTGCAAAGAGAGGGGAACGTTCCTATTCATCGCTGTTTGCAAATAGAAAATGTCTCAAAGAGAACCAATACTTCAAGTACAATCAATCAATCAATCAGATGGATAAAGCCATCCTACCAATCGGACGTAAAGACGTCCTACTTAACCTTACCCGGACTGGACCGTGTGGGCAATTCTTTGCCTTCCCTTTTCCAGAGCCCAATCGTTCTCTTTCTCCATGTTTTTACCGCAGCATTCCTGTGGGATTCCAGTCAGGAAAGTAGGTCACTTGAGAGAGGTCCGTTCGGAATCGGTGAAGTTCATTCAATCGGCAGCCGGACGAGGGCCCTCTCAAGGCAGGTATACTCCAATCGTTTAGATGTTCACCCCATCGTCTGGACCTCTCTTACCTGACCTTATGTCGCTGATGGACCCCGCGTTGGGACGCCAATTGTGGAAAAGTCAGCCCATAACGCACCTGATGCCCAGGCTGCTGGCGCAGGACGCCTCTTAGTTCCCATCTTGAACAATTACCAAATAAAGAGACGGGCGCTGGAAGCAGGAAAACAAGAACAGAGTTTTATTTCTTATTAGGAGAGCCTGTCATTTCGGACACTCGCATAGTGTCTTCAGGAGGTGCTCTCTCCTTCCTACCCACCACACCAAGTTTCTCTGAGGCTTCGTCTTTTATACACATGTTTATGATGCACAAACATTCCTTATTGCAATAAAGACGCTTTGAAGTAGGAAAAGGCATGCTTGGAATCCCAGCTTCAGGCCTATTCCCATACCAGTCGCTCAGATGTCATCCTCCCCTCCTGAATGTAACAAGAGATTGTGATCTCTCAGCCGGACATTACACGAGGGCAGGAGGGGATGATCAGATCAAAGGTTGGGCAGGCGATAAGATCGGGGACTTCAGCTGGTGTATCACGGTTTTGTTATGCTGGGCAGGAAAAAAGGGGGGGTACATCCACGAGGCTTGGTCTTAGGACTTGGGACCGGGTCGAAAGGCCAAGTGCAGCTGGGGGGGGGGGTCGTCAGCTGAGGGGAAGGGTGTTCTTGGGAGGAAATGGGGGGTGTGGGTCAAGCAGGAGTGTTACTTCTAGGGCAGGGTCACGCAGAGGGAGAGGGTCTTATGGCCGATGCATGAGCAGTCCGCGGGGAGGGGTGCCGGGAACAAACGGGCAGAGAGGCCATGGTGCCTAAAATGGCTGTCGTGTACGTGTGTGCATGGGTCTATGCTGGCGGGATAACACAGTCAGTGTTTAGCGATATCCGTTCTGCTTACAACAAGGGGTACAGTGAACACAAATGAACGCCGCTTATGTGCATATACATTGCCATTTTCAACAAATTTTACTCACTTTTTCTAAATTGGTGTGGAATTTGTCTTGTGTTGCATTTTACTTTATAACTGTTTGTGTGATACTTAAGGAAAAGCTACCTTCTTCCTTTCCTTGCTAGGGGTATCTCCCCTCTAGCACTCTGCCTGCCTGCGACCAGCACTGGAGAGCACCTCAAGATCCACGCCCACCACCCACATACACCGACTGGACTGGACTGTATTACCCTGCAGCCCTGAAATATATAGAGTAAATCTACAGGGCAATGTTAGTCAAGCTGAGAACCCTTTTCTGTGTTGCTAGGTATTTTTAAGTGGGATAAGATTCTATTGCTAAGCATAAGGAGATTGGTAGTAGTGTATCCAAAAATTGATAGACCCGCACATACACAAATGAAAGTGAAATAGACACAGTACTGGAAAGAAACAATTTAAGAATATCGTTATAGTCTTTTTAGAGACGGAGTGCTACATAGACCACTATCCCCCACTACCAAGAGGGATCAATGTCAATCAAGAGAATGACAAAAGTACAGCCAAAGAGAAGGGGTCAAGGAGAGCACAATCCTAGAACACATGTAAACATAGACTAGTTGGTCATATATTGTCCACAATATCTAAACTGTATATATCATGTACTTTCAATTTCAGGACAAAACAAAGGAGTAGATGAAGTTCATGTTCATATTTTCATTTTTCTTTATTTGAAGATCCAAAAAAAGTTCAAAGTTGATAAAAACAGCCGACACGTGTTTCGTCAGTACTAACAATCAGTACTCAGACTTTTTCAAGGCTATGATGTGTAAGTATCACGGCGCGTTCGACCTAATGTCATATGCATATGACAGTAGTTAAAAGACTCTGGAATCAGAGTAGAGAACAGAGGTCCATATCGTCCACTAGGGTGATCCGAAATTGTGAATGAAAGACTGTGACTATGAAAAAGTATCCGCTCGAACTCAACAAAAAATAAACAGAATCCACAACCGTTTAAGGTGTTTTCAGTAAGAAAAAGCAATTAGGGCTCCCTTTAGAGAATGTTCGAGCGATATTGCACAGTAAATCAGGTGGTGGGATTCCTGAGTCAGGGTAATGACACAAGTGAAACACAGCACACGTTTAATAACGAGATTTCTGTAGTCTGGCCTCGAGACGATGTAGAGGCGGTAGTATTACGAGTGGCACCACATGGTAATGACGCCTGGAAAAAACGGTTCTATTGCTGCTTAACAAAAAATTTTAGATCACAAGTTGAGATCACCAACGATGACAGCCATGCTGTTCTGGCTTCTAAAAGCTGGCTTCTTTTCCTTCACTATCAATTGCCTTCTTAATAGCCTTAGTATCCTTGAGTCCTGCTTTGTTTTTGATTTTGAGTAAGATATTAGCGCATGTCAAACATAATATTCATTTTCAAATCCGTTTTGCAGTGTTGGCACCAGGCACAGTCGGCACAGGTAAGAGCAGTAGGCAGTGGAGCAGGATTGTGCGGGGTGGTGTGGGAAGTCGACAGATGAAGGGGTATGTAAAAGTAAATATAAAAATTAATAGAACCACTTACCTTGCGCTAGCTGCATCGCCGAGCCAGTTATGAAGCGAGCGCAAGGTAAGTGGTTTTATAAATGTATTTATTTAATTTTACCTATCCTGTCGACGTCACCCCACCCCTGCCCCGCCACAACGCTCTTACCTGTGCCGACGGCACCTGGTTGGCACCTACTGCAGCATGATGTTCTCTAAAGCAGTGATTCTTAACTTTTTGATTTCTGTGGACCCCACATAATCATTACTAGAATCTTGGGGCCCATACTGAATTATTATTGGAACGCAGGGATCCACACTGAGTCATTATTGAAATCCAGGGAACCTGGTCTCAGAAATTTTAATTATTTGAACTGCAAAACAATACACAAAAATATGGAAATAAGCATTAATCAAACAAATACGCAAATTATTAAATATATGTATAAAAATCCACATTTTAATTGGAAGGTAAGAGATTTTCTAAATTCAAGGGAGCCCACCCATCATCCATTCTGCGTTCTGTTTAATGCACTTGAACTGCTTCCACAAATCAATCTGAGAATGGCAACTTTGGGGCTTATTTATGAAAACTGTTGCATCGCTGCGTCAAAACAGCGATACAACAGTTTTCACTGCGCCCTCCTAGCGACATGATCTGCTTAGGTGCATCACTTTGTAAATAGGGCGCAACATGGCGCATTTTTTACGCTGCCGATGCATTACAAAAAGTGCAAATGGTTGCAAGGCCTCATAAATAAGGCACTTATTTTTTGCCTCCAATTTTGTATTGCTTCACATTTACAGAACGTTTCAACATTTTTGATCTTACATTTTGCTTCTTTTTTTGTAAATACACACCTTATGAATCTGTCATTATTTAATTTTCTAAGCAGCCACAGACCCTCTGAGTAGGCTTTGAGGACCCCTATAAGGGTCCCCGAACCACAGGTTATGAACCGCTGCTTGAAGCACCACTGCCTACTAAATTACCACAGGAGGTCCGAAATAGTTACTTTTATTATTAGTGTAATTTCTGCACCTTCTAACAGTATGATAAAGTTTTTTGTTCTCTTAAGTGAAAAGTGGTCGAACGATTCCCAGTTCTCTCTCTTTGGTAAAAATGTTGTCTTTGTATCGCAGGAAGCGCCCAGTGCTAGAAGAAAGCACATGTATAATTGATGCCTCAGCATTGGACTCCAGAGGAGCCCTTTGTGCCTGTGCATCTTAGCGAGATGCTTCTGACATAAAGCAACCCTATTTTTAGGCAAATGGTATACAGAATGAAAGGAAGAAAGGAGGATACATTCACTGCCGGTTTAACCTTCCTCTGCCGCAGTCAATGAATAGGACGGCGTATCTCCTTGCTCAACAGAGGAAATCAATACCGTGTTTACAAAATGTACGGATGAGTGTGCGCGGAGAGTGCCCCACGAGGGAATACAAGTTCAATACATGTGGAATCGCGCGTTCTGGCCCACTTTCATGTATTGACTGGAGCAGGTCGCCTAATCTGGCCATTAAGTGCTGCAGATTCTCATCTGAGGAGGGCGGTTTTCCGTGCAGATCAGCTGGGACTCGGCCGCGTCCCCGGCTCGCATCCATGCAGAAACGTAAAACCGCTCTTCCTTTCAACCCCGAGGTCACTTGTTCCATCCATCTATTTATAGTTGCCAATTTCCACCGTAAAACGGATGGCCTGAAATTTAGAGAGGCGAAAAGGGCATTTTTAGAAGGCGAATAGAGGGTTTGTGTACACAGCATATCTCCCAGCTGCCTCAGATGGAACACACTGGCATGGAGGTGCGGTGGGTCCGTCATTATTATTGGTCCGTGGTGGATTCTTCCGCAGAGGCCATCATTGAACACTAAAAGAGCTCTGCCTCCGGCAGCCAGCACAGGATTTGCAGTCTAGTGCGGCATGGATTAGCAAATTCCATGGCATTAAATGGCAAATTCGGAGGCCCACAACTGCATTTTTGCAGCACTTTATGTGTTCATATTTATTCATTTTGCATAGTTTCCAGTCATAAAAAGATGCTAACTAAACTTAACCAGAAGAAAATTTTAATAAACATCCTTTTACTTGCATTGTAAACCAAAGGCAAGTACACTAATGCAAAGCTGCTGTCCACAATCAGTACCCCACCAAGTACCCTCCCCCAACCCAAAGAAGGCTGGCGCCACCCACCTCATTCCCCACAGGCAAATGATGCCAGGCTGTGAGCACACCCCGATAATAAAAGACTTTACACAAAGTCCTGCCTGTGCCGTAGCCGCAAATAATCCCATCACTGATTCTCTTGCCATACTCCATTTCTATACATAACACATATCTAGCTGTTCCGCCCCTAAAATGGGCAAAGCCTTGATGACCTGCTACACCCCCTCCCATTCCCAGTCACATATTTGTTTTTTCTGCCACCCCAGAGAGACCCATTTCCAGTTCATTAATCAGAAAATGCCAAACAGCTGGCATACTATCATAACCTCAAACACCACATCCTCTAATCTGCAGTCGTGCCAAGGACCCCAGCCACCAAAACCCCACAGCTGCTGTTATGTGAAACCCATCTAACCCCCCTATCCCATACCTGGCATCCTTCCAAAGCAACACATATTTGATGTTCTGTCATATTCTGCAGATAACCCCCTCCCCCAATTGTACCTGAATGCCCTGTAAATGGATACGCTTGTAAGTAAAATTAAGTATTATTTACTGTTGATATTTCTAGATGCACATATATCGTACTTTATACCAGCTATGCCGTCTGTAAGGCCTATTAAATATTTGTTGTGTGTTTTTTTCCCACCTAACTGAGATTCGAACATGTGAGCTTCGGATCGCATACGTTCATGCTGTACAGGAGGAGGAGGACAAGGTCAAGGGGGCTGAGTACAATGAGCCGCGCACAGGAGCAATCTCTGGGTTTTTGTGTAATGTCATCCGCACCACCCTGGGAGCTGCCCCACTGAAGACAGAGAGGACCGCAGGGGTAAAGTAGCTATATTTCCAGAAAGCAGTCTCGGGTGTGGGCCGTCATTTAGCACTTCACTCCAAATTGGGTTGGAAAACCCCGAGGCACATTTTCTGACTGTATCTAATTAAGTGTATTAGGAATGATAGGAACACATTATTTTTCAGCCTATTTATGCACTCTTTTTCACTCTATTTTAACTCCTGTTTTTTCCAGAATTCTTTGTGGCTTCATATACTCTTTGTGAAAGTGAAGAAGGTGCTCTTTGTAGGTTTGCATGTGTTTTCCTATGACGAGAAAATATTGCCATGTGTCTTCCACTCTTTATCTACCTACCTCTTGCTCTTTCTACAGGTATGTATCTTTTATTCTGGCTACCTGATCTTTATGTCTTTATCTCATGTCTCCTTATCACACCTATTGATTCCTAATTTCTAGTTCTACTTTACCTCTCTCATTACACTATAAATCATTTGAGAGGAAGCACTCATTTACCCCTGGCGGTAAGACATAACAGTGGTAGTATACCATATTTAAATTACCACTTTATAGAGCCAGCTTCCTTAGTAATTCTTAACCATTCAATGAATTTCCACATTTTGTTGTCATAATTTTTTGAGCGTGACATCTACTCGAAATCAAAGCATCTGTATCCAAAAAATGTTGATTCGCCACCAGTCCAATTGAAATGTTTGTCTTCTTTATTGCATTCTGTAGATTAGATATACTTTCTTTGAAAACACAGGGCCTCATATATGAAAAGTGTTGCATCGCTGGTTGAAAACAGCAAGCCAGCAGTTTTCACTGCGCTGTCCTTGCCACACCTTGGAAGCGCCATATTTACAATATGGTGATCCATGTTGCAAGGATTGACCAGATACATCAAGAATCCTGAAGTATCTGGTGGCACAGTAATGACACATTGCTAGAGTGTGTCGTAAAATTTCCACAAACTCCAGCAATGTGTCCTTACATTTGGGTGAGTCCCTTACAAAAGGGCCTGTGTCAGTCCTTAGATTTCACTGTGCCACTTCTACAACCCTTTATTTACAAGATAATGCCCACCCTGCATACATTGTACCTGACACAGGTATAATGTTGCGCAGGGGTGTATAAAGTGACACATCTGCCTAGATGCGTCACTTTGTAAATATGGCGTAGTGTGTTTAAGCATTCGCAGCGTCACAAAAAGTGACATAACAGCGGCGTAAGGCCTTCATAAATATGGCCCAAAATCCACAGCCCAGCCAATGTTTTTCGTCCTATACTAGGACTTCCTCGGGGCTTATTGTTTGCTTAATTGTAAGGACTAGAAACACCATCAATTCATATTTTTACCCATTTTCAAGTAAAGATCAGGCTTTGTGATTGAGTTAGATGATGTGTTCTTGGAGGTTTTGTAAAGCTACTTTCCACAGGCCACATCTAGACATTATTTCAGTTCTTTCTATATTGTTGCAGTAATGTTTTCAGGAGTTCTTCCCAGTGAAGCTGGACAAGAGCATTATTCAGGTGAAAGCCAAAGCCTTTGATGCTGACACAATCTAACCTTGCAGAGCGAGGCCAGTGAAAGCCTTGGACAAGAATTAATATAGCCAGGTTAAAGACTCATTGTGCTGGATATATTTCTCGCTTTTAGATTTTAAACGCATATTTTTGTTGGCCCTAATGAAATATTTGTTATTCATATCCTTGCAGGTTCTGTTTCCCACAATGTCCACTTCATTAACCAGGAAAGAAAAAGATGCACATGCATTTCAAATTCACTCTAACACTATGGAAACTATCCATCGAATATGTAATGCAAAATCTGCAAGCCTTTAGGTATAAGTCCAATCATTGTGAGAGAAAATTATAGTACATATTTGTGAATTTGGTACGCCTATTTAGTGTAGGTGAAATTCCCCTATATAGTGCAAGTTCTCTTGCCACAATGAATTGGAGAAAGGACACATTAACTGGAATTAACTGTTGCAGCCAACACAAGCTATATTTGCAGGCTAAATGCTTGATTTTATCTGTTTTATGATATTTTCTTGTATGGATAACAATTAAACCAAGCAGCGGCACAAGACAGAAGAGCATTAGGAAGGAACTCAATATGACACATACTGATTTGTTACAGATAACTTTATTGTATGTTGATTTAATGCGTATATCTGAATTTCTGTTTCATACTAACTTTACATTATTTAAGACTACATTGACAACAGTTGTGTTCAATTTTTTTTCTCCACCATCAATAGTAAGAAGTAGATATTGCTAATTTATCTTTCCATGAGCAATATTTATTAATTCGCTAGCCTCACCATTTAATTAAGATCGTGGAGTTTAAATATTTAACATAGTTAAATTAAAGAATTACAATAAGCAATAGTGGTTTTAACAATGTTGGGATTAGATGGGAAAATCAAGAGACTTGAATAAAGGCATTAACAAATGTTGTTTGCCTGAATTCTAAATTGAGAGACATGTAGCACTGGTTGGCAGTATCTACAGAGGTGTGCAATTAGAAGTGATAGCATGCTAACCGTGTTGTTGCTGGGGGGCTGGAGGGGATCTGCCCCAGGCGGCACTGTTGTTTGGGCCGGCGGAGGTGAGCAAGTCATGTCTGACAGCTACCAGCATCCCCCTGCTCGCCGAGAACTAGTCGTCCATCGCTGACACCACCTCATCCCCCAGTGACAAGGGAACAAGTCGTCCGCCGGCCCCAACTCCCCACTCCTACCTGCACTGGGTGGCAAAGTTAGGAACCACCCAGGTGGCATTAGGTCTACCTATGCCACTGCATGCTAACAGTTTTTAATCCCACATCTTTCCATGTATTAATGACGGCTAACTACCATGTCACCTCATTAGTTTTGCCAACCTCAGACTTTGGCCCATAACTGTGGGATAACCAATTAAACTGATTTCAAAGCCCTCGGCAGAGGAAAACAGCATGTATGGTGAAAGTTTGCGGAATGCTGAAAGTTGGAGAACTAAACAGGTTTTCTTCAATGCAGTCCTAGCCATCTTCTGCTGAAATCTCCAATAACCAAAAAATAACAAGGAAGGAACTGCATGAAAGGTGAGAGTGTCAGCACTGCCACATTATGTATAATAGTGATGTAAAGAGTACTGTAGTTAAGCTTCTTAATACACCCTCACCTCTGCATCTGGGTCCTTAGTATTATTATGTAATAGGTGAACTGTCCCTGTATGCACTACAGAACACCTTTAACCAGGCACACCAGTGGCATACAGGGACAGTTTGCCCTATTACTATCAAAATGCTGCATTAGGGTCGGTGCAAACTTTCAATGAGGGAAATACAGAGTGGCAGCTTAAAAGCTTTCACAGTGTGGGGGTAAGGGGGCATCCACCTGCAGTCTAATCAGGGGCAGAGATATCCCTGGAAGGGGGTGCTATGAGTGATTGCATCTGCCTTCAGGGGTATGTCTAGGACCCCTCTACATCTCTCCCGAGCAAGACCAGAAACACATAAATTCAACTAGTAGAACCTGAAATATTAAACTGAAAGGTAAATAAAGAAAATGTATTTTTCCATGTTGCCCTGGTTCTGGAAGGTGGCAGAAGCTTCTAGACGGTGACCTTGAAGTGCCTCTAATGCTTTGGCTCCAAAGTGGCTGGAGTGACAATGCAGGGTCCTTAGGCCCTTTGTGTTGCAACAGGGCACAGCCAATTTAGATGTGAGGCAGTGTTCAACTCCTCCCTCCCATCCTACCATTAATGGCCCATCCAGTCACACCTAAGCTCCCATTGTGTGTGGCTGTCTCGGACAAATCTCAACTGCCAACTGCACCAAGTCATGTGACCGGAGACAGGATTCAGGCACCAAATGGCTAAGACAAAAAAATGCCAACTTTCTAAAAGTGGCATTTTCGGAATTGTAATTTAAATTGTGATTCCACCGACACCAAAGGTAAACCTGTTATCCCTTCCCATTTGGAAATTACACTTAAAAAATGTAATAAGGCAACTCAAATGTTTTCGTAGGGGGGAGACAGGCCTGGCAGTAGTGAACAAATAATTTAACAGTTTTTCACTACCAGGACATGTAAAAATGTTAAAAGTTAATGGCCTACTTTTGAAATACATTGCCCCCTGGCCTCTGGACTGTCCATAGCTGACCCTAGTGGTGACTTATATGTATTAAAATGGAAGGTTTGGGACTGGCAAAAAGTTTATTTTGCCAGGTCGAGATAGCAGTTTAAAACTACACACACAGGCTCTGCAATGACAGACCTGAGACATGTTCAAAGGGCTACTTACTGAGGTGGCACAATCAGTGCTGCAGACTCACTGGTAGCATTTAATTTACTGGCCCGGGTACAAGTAGTGCCACTTTACTGGGGGCTTATAAGTACATTCAATATGCCAATTCGGGATAAGCCAATATTACCATGTTTAGGGGAGAGATTAAAAGCAATTCAGCATTAGTTAGCAGGGGTTAAGTACTCAGAGTCCTAAGACTCAGGTATGAGATGGCATAGCCTCCTGACTCTCCTTTTGTGTATATGAAGGGTGCTTGTCTGTAAGAGAGAGGCAGCGCAGAGATGTCGGGAAGGTTGGTGGAAGTGAATGTGGCTGTTTAGATAGGCATGGCCAGTTTTGTGGAGAGATTTGTAGGTGTGGGTGAGCAGTTTGAAATGTGTGTGATTGTGCATTGGGAACCCCACTGGTTCTCAATACACAATCGGTGTGATGTGGGCTCGATGTGGGAGGTTGAGGACTAGTCTGCCTGCTGTGTTTTGGAAGGTCTGCAGTCTTCTTCTGCATACAGGGAGGCAGATTTACAACGAACTTACGCATCTGCATAGATGCATCAGTTTCCTTGCGCCAGCGTCAAATGTCCTTGCGCCACCATGGATGCGCTGTATTTACAATACAGTGGTCCATGGCGCAAGGATTAACAAATGCGTCAGAAATTCTGACACATCTGTTGGCTGTAAAGTAATGCATTGCTGGAGTTGTGTCGCAAGCACGATGCAATTCTAGCAATGTATTTTGTGGCCCATACTTACTGTACTGCATCACTCCTTATGCCTGCTTCACACAGGCATAAGGTTTTGATGCAGTGGCGCCCTAAAGGTGGTGCAGCAAAATCTTGTATATTTCACTGCATCACTTTCACAAGGCCTTCCTGCGTGGGAACGCCCACCCTGAATACATTATACCTGACACAGGTATAATGTGATCCAGGGCTTTATGACGTGATGCATCTCCCTTTAATTGTCATGTTGTATATAGGCTGCATTGTTTGCGCCGCTGTTGCGTCATAAAAAGTGATGCAATGGCGGCGCAAGGAGGCACAAAGGGCTTTTAAATCTGCCCCCGGGTGTTTCCATAGTTTAGTCTGCGTCTGATGAAAGGTTGGTTAATCATTTACCTGGGGTCTGGTAGCCACTTGAAGATTTTTTTCAACTTCTTTTGGATGTTGAAGCAGGATGAGACCACTGCATTCATTTTGATAGTCGTGTTCAGTTTATTGTCCAGGATGATAATGTTTCTCACTTGTGAGCAGGGCATGGCGTTAGTTTAAGGACTATGTACCACCTGGTGGAGTCCCAGGACGAGGCATTCTTCCCAAAGACTACCACCTCGGTCTTGTTGGAGTTCAATTTGATCCAGGTGGACTCTTCTGTCATACATATGGTGAACTTGTTCCTTGTGTTTAGTATTTTGTCCAAGATGGACAGTATTAGGTTTGTGTCATCAGAATACATGAGTATGTTTATGTTGTTAGCTCGTATGACATCGTCAAGCAGGGTCATGTAGATGCTAAAGAGTGTTGGGCTGAGAAAGGAGCACTAATGGACTCTGTAAATAAGATCTAATGCGTCAGAGGTGTAAGAGGGCATGTTGACGGTTTGGAGTCTTCCAGTGAGGAAGGAGTCTTTTCATTCAAGGGAGAGTCCCTGGGTGCCTGCTATGTACAGTCATTGGATTAGGGTAGGGTGAGAGACAGTATTGAAGCCTGCTGATAGGTCTAGAAGAAGCAGGGCTCTGGTTTTCCCCTGTCAAGGATCATCCAGATGTCATTCATTGCTGCTAGGGAATCTCCGTGCAGTGATCGGGTCTGAATGCTGATTGTGTGGTGTTGAGAAATCGGTGTAACAAAGTCTGTGATGTTGCTTGCCACGTTGCGTGGACGGGCCATGGAGGGGGAAGACTAGGGTCACACAAAGGGTAACATCTGCTGTGATTTGTAATTTGAAGTTAATGTGCTCCATGTGAATCGCTTTCCCTCCAGCAAAGGCTGTGCAGATGAAGGTGTTTTGTTTCCTTTTTCTCAACCTGCTTAGGCAGTCTTGTATTCATCAGGGATGGTGGGTGGAAATGTCTGGCACTGAAACTGTGGTTATATATGCTTCCATCTTCCAGTAGGTTGATGATCTCCATGGCCTGCTTGCTGAATGAGCTGTTGTTAACGAGCATGCATGCTATTGGTGTGAGGGGGTGAATGTGTTTGGTGTTGTGTGTGGGTGTTAAGGAGCATGCATGCTATTGGTGTGGGTGAGTGTAGTGGGCATGTTCTCAGTTACCTTTGCGGGTGTAGTGGTGCAGGTGTAGCAGCAAAGACTGCAGGTGAAGGCGCCTTCCTTGTTGTGTGGTATGGCGCACCAGCAGAGAGTGGTGGGACATCTGGGTTTAAAGTGCAAAGGGAAGCAGCAAGGTGGTGGACAGGGTGGGACTAGGGTTTCTAGTGGTCCAGGTGCAAATGAGTGCAGAGGGGCATGCCTTGGCACATACAGCCGTCATTAAGTAAATCCTGGTGGGGGAACAAACACTTTGGATGGTGAGCGGGGCTGAGAAGTAGCACAAGAAATGGCACAACGAGTGAGAAAAAAGGCACAGAAAAGTCACATGCAGAGTCAGGAAAGAGCAGGAGAAAAGCCACAAAGAGGCAAAAAGAGCAAGAGAAATGATACACAAATTTCATAGAATATTTCTTGGTGCCCATTAGATTTCTAAGAACAGCCATCATCTTCTACTACTTCATTAGGTTGCACAATAAAATTTGTGGTTTTCACCATAAAGTCTTTACCATCTTGCAGAAGAAATATCGAACAGGAGGTCACGTAACCTTGAGCCTGTTCCATAACTACAACAAACACCTTCCAATAGTAGGTTTGACACACTACTGAGCCAGTTGACCCCTCTGCTTCTCCCTCCCCATACAAAGGACTCTGAGACTGCTTTATTCTATATGCAACCCTTTCCATAAAAAAACCAATATAAATACATATGCAATTATAGAAATGATGAGTTGGAAGAGACAACAATAAAAAAACGAAACAAATAGTTAAAAGAGCAAAGAATAAAAGGTCAGGGTCAAAACACTCTTTAGTGCTAGCAAATGGGATTGTGCCCCAAAAAAGCTCAATATGTGCATGCACGAAAAGTGTCTTGCACATGCCCACATTGTATGTAGTGGCAAACTGTTGATTTATGTTGTCAGGAACAGGACGTAACATTATTTGCCATGGACAACCAATATAAATGAGGTAAACATTCACAGACGTGCTAATCCCTCAAATATGTTCTGCAGAAGATAATCCCGTTTAATATATGCAAGGTATCCAATTTAGCACTGGATAGGTATTCCTTATTGGCAAATGCACTACAATTCTTGATTTATTTTTGTTCTGAATATGTTTTAGCAACTAAGCACTCTCCCAGTTCTTTTGATGTATTTTCAGTTGTAACAATACTTTATAAGGATTTTTATGTATAGCATAAAGGTTGTAGTCAAATCATATTCTTCAATGTATCCTTATTCAAAACAAAATTGAAGTCGTTACAGCATAAAATTTGTGGTCATATAATATTCTTTATTATATCCTTATTTACAACACAAAAGTGGAGTAATATCACATCCTTTTGTCTTTTCTTATGTTAACTGTACATTACTAAACTTATGGTTCAGGCCACTAACCACTAAATTAGGGTTCACAACATATAGGTATAGAGTGTCAGTTACGTTTAATGAACTTCCACACACTCATTTTGAAATTTGTCTAACTGGTCATCTACTACATGCATCAAGCACTTCCCAATGCAGCAATCAAAATACCGAAAATGCAATAAATACGCAAAAAAATCTCCTGCAAAAATAGCGAGAAGCAAAATTGCGAATCCTTAAAAGCGAAACAAACAACAGCAACCCCAAATAGCGATTTGCAATCAAAGACTCGCAATGCTATGCATGGAAAATCGCAAATAGCTAATTTCAGGAAAATCGATATTTAGCAAGTGCAGAATAAGGGGAATCCCAATCAGGTGGTAAAGTTAAAAAAGAAAAAATCAGCACAGGTGCCACTAATCTGAAACCCTTTACAAATGGCTCAGGAGACCCCAGAAGCCTTTCACAATGGCAGCCCTCTACGTGCTGGCAAGGGGGATGAGGATCAATGCAGCAGCTCCACGCAGAAGGAGGATACAAGAGAGGATTTTCCAAGTGCACATTACATTGCTTGGCCAGACTGAGGACGAGATCTACGATAAGTACAGGCTGAACCGTGCAATGATCATGCACCTAATTGCTGAATTGGAACCCCTATTGCAGCACCACACCCCCGTAGGACACATGTTATAGCCGCACATGTACAGGTGCTAAGTTGCCTGTACCTACTAGCGTCAGGCAAATTACAGGGGGTACTAGCCATAGCCATAGCTCACTCCCACGCTTCTTCAAAAACGTCCATGATGCCATAATGACAAGGATCCACACCCACATCACCTTCCCCACAACCCAACAGGAGTTGAATAAGACAAAACTTGACTTCTACCAGGTAGCACAATTCCCTCATGTGATCGGATGAATAGACTGTATGCATGTCCCTATCTGTCCCCTAGCAGCCAACGAAAACATCTTCAGGAATAGGAAATCCTATCACTCCATTAACGTGCAAGTTGTATGCAACGCTAAGCACATCATCAAGGACATCGTGGCACAATTTCCAGGAAGCACCCATGATTCCTATATATTATGGCACAGTGGCATCCACAGGCGTCTGCTCAGGGGTGAATTTGGAGAAGGACATCTACTTGGTACACACATATATCTATTTGCTACATCAATCAAACAAATGTAATTGCATAACTGTGGCTAACCCTTTGCTTTCTACCCTGTAGGTGACAGCGCAAACGCCGTTCAGGACTACATCCTTACACCGTACCTCAACTCAGCCACACCACATGAGCAGAGGTACAATGCGGCACACATAAGCACAAGTCATTTTTGCATTCTTCGCAAGACTAGTGGAGCGCTTCAGTACAGCCCAGAGTCCTGCTGCAGGATAGTGGCTGCATGTGCCATGTTGCACAACATTGCCACCAGAAGAGGCATACACCTCGATATGTCTGACAGTGAGTCCGATGGAGACGTCCAACCACCCGCATCACACCGACAGCTAGATGCGCTGAACTCAGCAGAACGACAGAGGAGATGTGCACACATCACCCAACATTATTTCTGAAGTACGTAATGATGACCCATAACAACTAAATGGTGAATGCAAAGGTATTTATTGACATGCGCCCATGTCTAGCCGAAGTGCAAATATGACTATGATTGCATTAAGGTACAAAGTCAAATTAAATGTCGCATGCACTGACTAGCAATCACTAGTTCGTAATTGACCCTGGTTACCCCACCACGGTCAAAAAAGGAGGACATGCCTGGCTAGAGCCTCCTGCCACGCACTCCTAGCCTCCTTTTGCCTGCCTCTGCTACATCACCCTGCTGTGTGACTGAAGATGTGGTGCTGCGCGAACTGCACCTCCTTGCAGTGGTCACTGGCACCAATAGGCTACTGAGGCTCGATGCCTCCTCACTCCCCCCCCCCCTGTCAAGTTGAGGCCATCCACAGTTCTGGCCTGGAGATGTTCCACAGCAGTGGTCACTTGTCCAAGGGCCCTGGCAACATCCCCACAGTAATGTCCAAGATCAATTTGCATTGCCACGGAGCACCGTGCAAACAGCGCAGTGGTATTGCAGAGTTTGTTGGTGACCCTTGTGTTGGCTGACAATGGGATCACGCTCCGGCGATGCCTTCTCCGCTTCGTGCTTTGTCCTGCAAGCACCGCCAGGGTGAGCTCCTGTACGCTCGAGTTTGTCTGCCTGTTACCCTCGGCAACCACGTTTGTCAGCTCATGCACACTGTCTGCCAATGTGCTGATATTCTTTGCCAGCTGTAAAATCTGTAGATTAATTGATCCCATGTGTCTTCCCTGCAGGCGCTGCATGCATAACATTTGGGACTCTGCGCCTCCATCCACATTCGGAGCCTGCTCTTCACTTGGAGCAATACGGGCCCTGGTCCTGCACCGTCGTCCCAGGTGGGCCTGTGCTTGTGTTGGAGGTGGCGTTGCAACATGAGGCACTGTAGTGGGTGCAGGAGACAGCTCAGCTTCCCTTGGCTGCAGTGAGGGGACATGTGCCCTGCATTTTGGCGGTGGGGTAGTGTGCATCCTGGGGCCACTGGTGTCTCAATATCGATCTCAGCAGGTGTCTCTGAAATGTGGAGGCGGTCACTATCGTCAGAGTCTGCCTCATCTGCATCTGTGATGTGAAACAGCCCAATGTTAATTTTGGTGAATCCAACAATTATTTTACATTTGCATACTTTGCTCACAATAAAGCACTGACTGAAAACACTGGCTGCCATGCAATGATGGTGTGTTTTTCTTGCAAATGTTGCTTTTGAATGCCCACTTGGCTGGCATGACTACAACTCCCATGATGCATCTGGTGTATGAGGAAAAACCAGGACTGGAGTTTGATCTGTCACAGTGATTTACCTTGGTGTATGCGCACGATTATACATTACGCAAAGGATTATGCTTGCATACATCTTACCTTGTGGGGTACTTGCTGTGCCGGATGTGTCCAGCTGTGTGATTCCAACAACTGCCTCAGGCTGTATTGTCACCTCCACAAGGTCCTCCAGGGCTGTGTTGTTGGGTGCAGTCCATGGTCCCCCTCCTGTGGCACCTGCTTCCTTCAGCCTTTCGGCTATCAGCTCTGTGGCACGTATCCTCAGGTCGTACGACCTTTTTTTCAAGTCATCAATGCTGCGGTGTGTGACACCCACAGCATTCATTTTTGTCTTGATGCACAGCTATATCTTCCTTTTTTCTACCTCCGGCACTTTCAGAGACAATTTGCCAAAGAGCTTGTCATGGCTCCTGTTGACCTCCTCAATGAGATATTCCAGTTCACGCTCACTGAACTTCATCTTCCTGGGCGTGGCACTCTCCCCTGCTGCTGTTTTCTCCAACCTGTGTCAGACAAAGCTGTTGGATACAGATTAGGAAGTGTTTCAGGTATGCTCCAGTACTCTGCCTCCTCCTCAGAACTCCTCTAGGCACAGAATGAAGCATGGGCTGGCAAATAGAGATCTTTCTAATAGCGATATCGCAAATTAGGATTTGTTGGTTTTGCGCCTCGCATTTGTGTCCTCTCAATCGTTATTACGATTTTTTAACGTATCGCTATTTTTTCGCAAGTGGCTTCATGCATTCCGGATAGCGATTTTATACTTGAGATTCCTTATTTTTCGCAATTAACAAATCGCTATTTGGGATTTTGATGCATGTGCCTGCTAAACTATAAAGTACTGTTTTGTATGGTGGCAGTTTCTACATTTCTTGCAGCCAAGTCTCTGTATCCGGGCTGTTATTGGTTCTCCAGAGCCAGAGAATACACATTTTTGTGTCAGACATAGCCATTATGAACCAGCATAACTGTCAATGTGTGGTTTCTGGGTTTTGGGTTGTGCCAAGTAGCAGGACTGTTCTGCTTTGCTGCTCAGGGAAACCTCAATGCCTATAGTTTCTCTCTGTGTCTTCTACAATTCAGACCAAAAGTATTTCAAGTTAGGGCATTCCCATACTAAATGCATCATCTCACTTTGCAGATGAGTGCATCTCCAGTATTGTGCTTCAGGGAGCAGCCTGGCCTCACGCAGCTTTTTAGGAAGCCAATGACACTATGCAGAACTTTATAGTAGCCTAGAATGAGACAGGCTTCCCTATGTGGATTATCATGACCATTCATCAGCTTGAGCCAATCGTTCTCCTGAAATTCTATTCTCTTACCTGCTTGGAAACCAGTCTACTGAATACATGCAGGGGCACCCTCACACTTGAAACTAAGCACCCTGCTTTCAGTATTGCAAAGGCCTGATATGAGGTAACATATATAGTGCAGTGACCCTAGATATAGGAAACCTATATCTGCCGTAAGTGGTGCAAGCACCAGCTTATACAGGCTGCAATGGCAGGACTATAGACACAGTTTGAATGGTCTCCCATGGGTGGCATAATACATGCTTCAGCCCATGGGGGACCTCTGGGGTACCTATGCCCTGGGCTCCTTAGTATCATTTACTAGGGACTGAAACGGGTACCCCAGTATACAATCTGGGATGTACCTAAGTACTGAACATAACAATTTAAGGGAGAAAGCAGAGAGACTGCGGTCCTGGTTAGCAGGATCCCAGTCAGACTAGTCAAAAACAGCTTAGCACCAACAAAAAGTGGGAGTAACCATAAAAGCAGATCCTACTTTCCTACAGTTCTCCTATGTGTTTTTCTTTCTCAGAAAACACACAAAATATAATTCCTTTTGTGGTGACGTTTATTAGCTGAGATGGCATCTATTAATTTCTATTCCTCAAAAAGGAAGCCATGAGCTGATTGTTCCTGTAGCTGCAATTCATTCCCCTTGCCTGGGTCTGCTCTAAGCTTTTGTATTGTGCATTATTTTCACTTGCTACATAAATGTTACATTATTTTTCTGATGTCGTGTGCATAATTATGCATGAAAGTAGGTGTTCCTAAATATTTCTTATTTGATGTAACACCTTTTCTGGTTTTACTATCGGTTTACGTAAAAGTTATTTTACGAGTACAGCCCTATTATGTAAAATCTCACCATGTCAAGAGTGCGGCTTTCACTATCTGAAATCTATTACATGTGCCATTTTTGGGCGGTGAGCTAGATATTTCTTGCTTTCTGAACTGTGCAGAGTCCACGTTAGTTAGTCCATTTGATTCATATTTAAACTTTTCTTGTGTTACAAACTAAGCAGTCTATGTCTTTCTGCAATTGGTTTATTCTTAGACTTTCCTTGATTCTTGAACTGAGCAGCTTCATGCTAGTCCTTTGCTAAACTAAATTTTGGTACTAGCTGTTTACATGCTTTGGATGTTTATCTTATGTTGTTACCTCTCATAATGGGCATTATTTGATACATTATTGCTGCTGATATGAATATGACTATCTAAATATTTTTTGCTTTTTGTAATGACTCTTAAATCCGAGTACACCATCGTGGGTTTCGCTTTGAATTTGGTCCTATGAAGGTTTTCTTTAATGGCAAATGGCTGCCTTCTATTGAGACTCATATGACCCCGATCCTGCGTCTTGACTATTTTAATTTATTGGTTAAAAGCATTGACAGAATTTTGGTAGAGAACTGCAAACAAATTAGTAAAAAATTAGAATAGAATTTTGGGGGAGAACGTTTGGGTAATTTGCCAAATATGTTGCATACATTTGCATAGTTAATCAGTTTGCATAATTAGTGACAACTTTTGACCCCCAAAATTGTCAGAAGTTAGGGAATCCAGGAATCATTAGGAATAATTCTGGTGTAGTTGCTGGTGCTGGTAGTATCGGAGAGTTGCATTATGTGAGTATTACTAGTGCCTTGAGTGATGAATTGTCTGTAACACTCTGAGCGAAGTGTCAGTGCATTGTCTTGCATCGTATGATTTGGAATGAAATCCTTTGATTTGATTTCACCGCTCAGCATGTTATGTCATTGGTGTTTGTGTTTTCCTTTGCACATGTTGAAAGTTACCTTCCAGTGTAATGTGTTGCCCAAATTGCAAAAGTTGTTTAAATTGTGCCTTTGATGAAGAGATATTGTGATTTTATGTAATCTATGTGCAAAGGTTTTCGGATTTATGTATAAACGTTACAGATTTATGGAAAGCTAAGATCTCTAGATAATGTTGTACGGTTTTCTGCTGACCAAAGGCATGTGGCATCACGTCAGGTTATAGGTTAAAATCCTATGAAACCTTTAAAAATCTAGCTGTGTATAAGAACTAATCCTGGATAGTGTTTTCTGTTTCATGCACATAGATAGGGTCGCTGACTCTTGGTAAGTTGCCGCTGGTTCAGAGCATATCTCGGTGTGTTTGTAATAACTCTTTGTGCTGTCTTTTTTGTGAGTTGGATTTTCAATCCCTTATCCCAGTAAGCAGACAACATTTTCTTCCTTTTGGTTATTAGCATTATCAATCAATTTCACCTCACATACTATAACTATGCAGATACAATGAAATGCCAATACTGATTTACAAATCACCTTTTTCTCCCGGTGCATTGAAATAAAAAAATGTCGTCCTAAACCTCTTTTTCCACTTGAATTAATCAGAATGTATTCAAGAAATCAAATATATAAATCAAAAACAATCAATTCCACCCAATTTAAAACTTTTTGGAAAAACCAAGCTCCCTTAACCTACCATATTCTTTTTTAATACATCTTTCCAATCACAACTTCTCTCTTACACCCCTTTAATACACCCATCTCTGTCAGTCTTCTCAAACATCTACTTGTTACACTCCCTATACATACCAGCACACCAACAACCTGCCCATCTTTCACTATTTCATATTTATACACCCCCAAAAATCAATAAACACAAAAGCCAAACAGAAAAAAATTCTCAAAATCCAAAATGTTCACATTTTGACAGTAATTTGTACACTTGATTGGCCCCACATCAAATGTTCGACGCGGTTCGAACCCCTCCACATACGGGGTTCTCTTCAGGACCAAAAAGCTGGAAAAGCACAAAATCTGTGTCTTAATGCTTGACCATATACACAGAAGGCACCCCTACTTCTACTTGCCAACTTTTAAGAGTTTGCTTACCGTATTGTATACTGCGGGATCAGCCGATCCCTGCTGTACTATCTTCTACCAGTCAATAGTATGCTCCTGCAGAGACAATCATACAACATCAGTCCTCAGTCCCAAAACGCTAGTTTAGTCCGTCAAGAGAAATCTACACTGTATGTTTTTAAAATAATTCTTACATTTGTATTGGTGGTCGGTCGAAACCGAAAGCCGTCTGGACACGAGTGCGTCGTGAATTTCCAGGCATAAGTCCTAGGCCACAATGAGAAAAATACAAGAGGAATGACCCATAAGTTTAAAAATGATATTGCACTTTAATATGTGAGAGTCCAAAAGAGAGTTGCGCCTACCTTTTTCTATTGGTTTCACCCCGCGAATCCTTCATTTGATTTTGATGAAGATTTTAGATTTTAAGCGTCTGGCTTCACATTTCCTACAATAAAAATACCAGATTCTACCAATTGTTTTGACTCGCACAAGACAACTTATCTCTTATTTAGGGCGAGATTTTATGCGCCTTGCTTTGCGTCTCCTACAGTCAAAATGCCGGATTTTGCCAATTGCGGCACACAGCAAACGGTCCTTCGTTGGGGACGGTATAGGGTCATAGCTTTATCTCGCTGGCATGCTCTTAACTCGTGTGTTTTAAGATGTACAGACCGGGCGTCTCCCTGTACAGTGGCTCTTTCTGTCACTCGCGCTTAATTCTTACCTTTGAAACAAGCCTTTCTGACGCGGTGTTTGTCCTCCCGGGCTGCAAGGAAGCTTCGCGGTGATCGCAAGCGGGAGCGGAAATGATTTAAATATCGGCAAAGGCTCCGGTCGAGCGTTGTCCCACTGAACTATGGGAATTTTAGTGTGAGGCTCGATTGAGCCATCTGTTAAACCTGGTTATTTATGGTCTTGGGCTTTAAAACATATATACACAGTGGAAACGCCTGCTGGGCATGTTAAGCAAATGTTGTTTTGGTGAAAATCTGAAAAAGATTTATGAAAAAGATGGACTGGATCTTACTCGGTGGAACAGTTTCTGATATATTTGCAGATCTAATGAAAGAAGGACCACCACATGCATCTAGATTCATTTGGATGCTGCGGGATTGACTTGGTGAGTCTGCTCTACTTGACTATTGCCTCATAGTTCATATATTCACGTGCTATCCATGCCGAGATGTAAAATGACAAAAGCCATTTACCACTCCAAGCACAATATTACAGCTTTGGATTGGTAAAATACCATCCAAGCCAACCTGAAATGAAAAATAGCAACCCCTGACCCGTGTCTAATTTTTCAGCTCGGCGTGGATAGCAATGTGCTAATCCTATGCTTAAAGATAGAAAAGCAGACATTTGAGGTGAGCAAATTTAGAGTGTCGCTGGTGTTGAGGGTGCTCTATACTGGAGCTGCCTTCCACCTAAACTTGGGAACTACCCCGAGTTCTCTCCTTTTTTGCATATTTTATGTCTCACTCTATGCCTGCAAGGGTATTGTTTTGACTTATACTGGGTGCTCCCTTGTGTCTGGACAAAGCTAAACCTCTCTGAAGAGCTGTAATGGCAGCGGAACAAGTGTCAGGGGTTGCTATTATTAATTTCAGGTTGGCTTGGATGGTATTTTATCAATCCAAAGCTGTAATATTGTGCCTGGAGTGGTAAATGGTGTTTGTAATTTTACAGCTCGGCGTGGATATCACTGTGCTAATCCTATGCTTAAAGAATTTGCTGTACAAATGGCAAAATACTTTGTCCATTTCTATCTCGGCGTGGATTGCACTGTGCTAATCCTATGCTTAAAAACTTTGATAGAAAAGCAGACATTTGAGGTGAGCAAATTTAGAGTGTCACTAGTGTTGAGGGTGCTCTATGCTGGAGCTGCCTTTCACCTAAACTTCGGAACTACCCAGAGTTCTCTCCTTCTTTTTTGCATAATTTATGCATCACTATGCCTGCAAGGGTATTGTTTTGACTTATACTGGGTGCTCCCTTGTGTCTGGACAAAGCTAAACCTCTCTGAAGAGCTGTAATGAAATCAAAACACTTGTCAGGGGTTGCTTTTATTCATTTCAGGTTGGCTTGGATGGTATTTTACCAATCCAAAGCTGTAATAATGTGCCAGGAGTGGTAAATAGCTTTTGTCATTTTACAGCTCGGCATGGATAGCACTGTGCTAATCCTATGCTTAAAGACTTTGCTGTACAAATGGAAAAAGACTTTGTCCATTTCTATCTCGGCGTGGAGAGCACTGTGCTAATCCTATGCTTAAATATTTTGATAGAAAAGCAGACATTTGAGGTGAGCAAATTTAGAGTGTCGCTGGTGTTAAGGGTGCTCTATACTGGAGCTGCCTTCCACCTAAACTTGGGAACTACCCAGAGTTCTCTCCTTTTTTTGCATAATTTATGCCTTACTCTATGCCTGCAAGGGTATTGTTTTGACTTATAATGGGTGCTCCCTTGTGTCTGGACAAAGCTAAACCTCTCTGAAGAGCTGTAATGAAATCGAAACACATGTCAGGGGTTGCTTTTATTCATTTCAGGTTGGCTTGGATGGTATTTTACTAATCCAGAGCTGTAATAATGTGCCAGGAGTGGTAAATAGCTTTTGTCATTTTACAGCTCGGCATGGATAGCACTGTGCTAATCCTATGCTTAAAGACTTTGCTGTACAAATGGAAAAAGACTTTGTCCATTTCTATCTCGGCGTGGAGAGCACTGTGCTAATCCTATGCTTAAATATTTTGATAGAAAAGCAGACATTTGAGGTGAGCAAATTTAGAGTGTCGCTGGTGTTAAGGGTGCTCTATACTGGAGCTGCCTTCCACCTAAACTTGGGAACTACCCAGAGTTCTCTCCTTTTTTTGCATAATTTATGCCTCACTCTATGCCTGCAAGGGTATTGTTTTGACTTATAATGGGTGCTCCCTTGTGTCTGGACAAAGCTAAACCTCTCTGAAGAGCTGTAATGAAATCGAAACACATGTCAGGGGTTGCTTTTATTCATTTCAGGTTGGCTTGGATGGTATTTTACTAATCCAGAGCTGTAATAATGTGCCAGGAGTGGTAAATAGCTTTTGTCATTTTACAGCTCGGCATGGATAGCACTGTGCTAATCCTATGCTTAAAGACTTTGCTGTACAAATGGAAAAAGACTTTGTCCATTTCTATCTCAGCGTGGATAGCACTGTGCTAATCCTATGCTTAAAAATTTTGATAGGAAAGCAGACATTTGAGGTGAGCAAATTTAGAGTGTCGCTCTATACTGGAGCTGCCTTCCACCTAAACTTGGGAATTACCCCGAGTTCTCCCCTTTTTTTGCATAATTTATGCGTCACTCTATGCCTGCAAGGGTATTGTTTTCACCTATACTGGGTGCTCCCTTGTGTCTGGACAAAGATACACCTCTCTGAAGAGCTGTAATGACAGCAAAACACGTGTCAGGGGTTGCTTTTATTCATTTCAGGTTGGCTTGGATGGTATTTTACCAATCCAAAGCTGTAATATTGTGCCTGGAGTGGTAAATGGCTTTTGTCATTTTACAGCTTGGCGTGGATACCACTGTGCTAACCCTATGCTTAAAGACTTTGCTGTACAAATGGCAAAAGACTTTGTCCATTTCTATCTCGGCGTGGATAGCACTGTGCTAATCCTATGCTCAAAAACTTTGATAGAAAAGCAGACATTTGAGGTGAGCAAATTTAGAGTGTTGCTGGTGTTGAGGGTGCTCTATACTTAAGCTGGCTTCCACCTAAACTTGGGAACTACCCAGAGTTCTCGCCTTTTTTGCATAATTTATGCCTCACTCTATGCCTGCAAGGGTATTGTTTTGACTTATACTGGGTGCTCCCTTGTGTCTGGAAAAAGCTAAACCTCTCTGAAGAGCTGTAATGGCAGCAGAACAAGTGTCAGGGGTTGCTTTTATTCATTTCAGGTTGGCTTGGATGGTATTTTATCAATCCAAAGCTGTAATATTGTGCCTGGAGTGGTAAATGGTGTTTGTAATTGTACAGCTCGGCGTGGATATCACTGTGCTAATCCTATGCTTAAAGAATTTGCAGTACAAATGGCAGAATACTTTGTCCATTTAAATCTCGGCGTGGATTGCATTGTGCTAATCCTATGCTTAAAAACTTTGATAGAAGAGCAGACATTTGAGTTGAGCAAATTTAGAATGTCGCTAGTGTTGAGGGTGCTCTATGCTGGAGCTGCCTTCTACCTAAACTTGGCAACTACCCAAAGTTCTCTCCTTCTTTTTTGCATAATTTATGCATCACTATGCCTGCAAGGGTATTGTTTTGACTTATACTGGGTGCTCCCTTGTGTCTGGACAAAGCAAACCTCTCTGAAGAGCTGTAATGACATCGAAACACGTGTCAGGGGTTGCTTTTATTCATTTCAGGTTGGCTTGGATGGTATTTTACAAATCCAAAGCTGTAATAATGTGCCAGGAGTGGTAAATAGCTTTTGTCATTTTACATCTCGGCATGGATCGCACTGTGCTAATCCTATGCTTAAAGACTTTGCTGTACAAATGGAAAAAGACTTTGTCCATTTCTATCTCGGCGTGGATAGCACTGTGCTAATCCTATGCTTAAAAATTTTGATAGAAAAGCAGACATTTGAGGTGAGCAAATTTAGAGTGTCGATCTATACTGGAGCTGCCTTCCACCTAAACTTGGGAACTACCCCGAGTTCTCTCCTTTTTTTGTATAATTTATGCGTCACTCTATGCCTGCAAGGGTATTGTTTTCACCTATACTGGGTGCTCCCTTGTGTCTGAACAAAGATACACCTCTCTGAAGAGCTGTAATGACAGCAAAACACGTGTCAGGGGTTGCTTTTATTCATTTCAGGTTGGCTTGGATGGTATTTTACCAATCCAAAGCTGTAATATTGTGGCTGGAGTGATGAATGGCTTTTGTCATTTTACAGCTTGGCGTGGATACCACTGTGCTAATCCTATGCTTAAAGACTTTGCTGTACAAATGGCAAAAGACTTTGTCCGTTTCTATCTCGGCGAGGATAGCACTGTGCTAATCCTATGCTCAAAAACTTTGATAGAAAAGCAGACATTTGAGGTGAGCAAATTTAGAGTGTCGCTGGTGTTGAGGGTGCTCTATACTCGAGCTGCCATCCACCTAAACTTGGGAACTACCCAGAGTTCTCTGCTTTTTTGCATAATTTATGCCTCACTCTATGCCTGCAAGGGTATTGTTTTGACTTATACTGGGTGCTCCCTTGTGACTGGACAAAGCTAAACCTCTCTGAAGAGCTGTAATGGCAGCGGAACAAGTGTCAGGGGTTGCTTTTATTCATTTCAGGTTGGCTTGGATGGTATTTTACCAATCCAAAGCTGTAATAATGTGCCAGGAGTGCTAAATGGCTTTTGTCATTTTACAACTCGGCATGGATATTACTGTGCTAATCCTATGTTTAAAGACTTTGCTGTACAAATGGCAAAAGACTTTGTCCATTTCTATCTCAGCGTGGATAGCACTGTGCTAATCCTATGCTTAAACATTTTGATAGAAAAGCGAACATTTGAGGTGAGCAAATTTAGAGTGTCGCTGGTGTTGAGGGTGCTCTATACTGGAGCTGCCTTCCACCTAAACTTGGGAACTACCCCTAGTTATCTCCTTTTTTTGCATAATTTATGCGTCACTCTATGCCTGCAAGGGTATTGTTTTCACCTATCCTGGGTGCTCCCTTGTGTCTGGACAAAGATACACCTCTCTGAAGAGCTGTAATGACAGAGAAACACGTGCCCAGGGTTGCTTTTATTCATTTCAGGTTGGCTTGGATGGTATTTTACCAATCCAAAGCTGTAATATTGTGCCTGGAGTGGTAAATGGCGTTTGTCATTTTACAGCTTAGCGTGGATAGCACTGTGCTAATTCTATGCATAAAGACTTTGCTGTACAAATGGCAAAAGACTTTGTCCATTTCTATCTCGGCGTGCATAGCACTGTGCTAATCCTATGCTTAAAAACTTTGATACAAAAGCAGACATTTGAGGTGAGCAAATTTAGAGTGTCGCTGGTGTTGAGGGTGCTCTATACTGGAGCTGCCTTCCACCTAAACTTGGGAACTACCCAGAGTTCTCTCCTTTTTTGCATTAGTTATGCGTCACTCTGTGCCTGCAAGGGTATGGTTTTGACTTATACTGGGTGCTCCCTTGTGTCTGGACTAAGCTAAACCTCTCTGAAGAGCTGTAATGATAGCGAAACACGTATCTGGGGTTGCTTTTATTCATTTCAGGTTGGCTTCGATGGTATATTACCAATCCAAAGCTGTAATATTGTGCCTGGAGTGGTAAATGGCTTTTGTCATTTTACAGCTCGGCGTGGATAGTACTTTGCTAATCCTATGCTTAAAGACTTTGCTGTACAAATGGCAAAGACTTTGTCCATTTCTATCTCGGCATGGATAGCACTGTGCTAATCCTATGCTTAAAAACGTTCAAAGAAAAGCAGATATTTGCGCTGAGAAAATTCAGAGTGTCTCTGGTGTTGAGGGTGGTCTTTACTGGAGCTGCCTTCCACCTAAACTTGGGAACTACCCAGAGTTCTCTCCTTCTTTTTTGCATAATTTATGCAACACTCTATGCCTGCAAGGGTATTGTTTTGACTTATACTGGGTGCTCCCTTGTGTCTGGACAAAGCTAAACCTCTCTGAAGAGCTGTAATGACAGCAAAACACGTGTCAGGGGTTGCTTTTATTCAATTCAGGTTGGCTTGGATGATATTTTAAAGCTCTAATATTGTGCCTGGAGTGGTAAAAGGCTTTTGTCATTTTTACAGCTTGGCGTGGATACCACTGTGCTAATCCTATGCTTAAAGACTTTGCTGTACAAATGGCAAAAGACTTTGTCCATTTCTATCTCGGCGAGGATAGCACTGTGCTAATCCTATGCTCAAAAACTTTGATAGAAAAGCAGACATTTGAGGTGAGCAAATTTAGAGTGTCGCTGGTGTTGAGGGTGCTCTATACTCGAGCTGCCATCCACCTAAACTTGGGAACTACCCAGAGTTATCTGCTTTTTTGCATAATTTATGCCTCACTCTATGCCTGCAAGGGTATTGTTTTGACTTATACTGGGTGCTCCCTTGTGACTGGACAAAGCTAAACCTCTCTGAAGAGCTGTAATGGCAGCGGAACAAGTGTCAGGGGTTGCTTTTATTCATTTCAGGTTGGCTCGGATGGTATTTTACCAATCCAAAGCTGTAATAATGTGCCAGGAGTGCTAAATGGCTTTTGTCATTTTACAACTCGGCATGGATATTACTGTGCTAATCCTATGTTTAAAGACTTTGCTGTACAAATGGCAAAAGACTTTGTCCATTTCTATCTCAGCGTGGATAGCACTGTGCTAATCCTATGCTTAAACATTTTGATAGAAAAGCGAACATTTGAGGTGAGCAAATTTAGAGTGTCGCTGGTGTTGAGGGTGCTCTATACTGGAGCTGCCTTCCACCTAAACTTGGGAACTACCCCTAGTTATCTCCTTTTTTTGCATAATTTATGCGTCACTCTATGCCTGCAAGGGTATTGTTTTCACCTATCCTGGGTGCTCCCTTGTGTCTGGACAAAGATACACCTCTCTGAAGAGCTGTAATGACAGAGAAACACGTGCCCAGGGTTGCTTTTATTCATTTCAGGTTGGCTTGGATGGTATTTTACCAATCCAAAGCTGTAATATTGTGCCTGGAGTGGTAAATGGCGTTTGTCATTTTACAGCTTAGCGTGGATAGCACTGTGCTAATTCTATGCATAAAGACTTTGCTGTACAAATGGCAAAAGACTTTGTCCATTTCTATCTCGGCGTGCATAGCACTGTGCTAATCCTATGCTTAAAAACTTTGATACAAAAGCAGACATTTGAGGTGAGCAAATTTAGAGTGTCGCTGGTGTTGAGGGTGCTCTATACTGGAGCTGCCTTCCACCTAAACTTGGGAACTACCCAGAGTTCTCTCCTTTTTTGCATTAGTTATGCGTCACTCTGTGCCTGCAAGGGTATGGTTTTGACTTATACTGGGTGCTCCCTTGTGTCTGGACTAAGCTAAACCTCTCTGAAGAGCTGTAATGATAGCGAAACACGTATCTGGGGTTGCTTTTATTCATTTCAGGTTGGCTTCGATGGTATATTACCAATCCAAAGCTGTAATATTGTGCCTGGAGTGGTAAATGGCTTTTGTCATTTTACAGCTCGGCGTGGATAGTACTTTGCTAATCCTATGCTTAAAGACTTTGCTGTACAAATGGCAAAGACTTTGTCCATTTCTATCTCGGCATGGATAGCACTGTGCTAATCCTATGCTTAAAAACGTTCATAGAAAAGCAGATATTTGCGCTGAGAAAATTCAGAGTGTCTCTGGTGTTGAGGGTAGTCTTTACTGGAGCTGCCTTCCACCTAAACTTGGGAACTACCCAGAGTTCTCTCCTTCTTTTTTGCATAATTTATGCAACACTCTATGCCTGCAAGGGTATTGTTTTGACTTATACTGGGTGCTCCCTTGTGTCTGGACAAAGCTAAACCTCTCTGAAGAGCTGTAATGACAGCAAAACACGTGTCAGGGGTTGCTTTTATTCAATTCAGGTTGGCTTGGATGATATTTTAAAGCTCTAATATTGTGCCTGGAGTGGTAAAAGGCTTTTGTCATTTTTACAGCTTGGCGTGGATACCACTGTGCTAATCCTATGCTTAAAGACTTTGCTGTACAAATGGCAAAAGACTTTGTCCATTTCTATCTCGGCGTGCATAGCACTGTGCTAATCCTATGCTTAAAAACTTTGATACAAAAGCAGACATTTGAGGTGAGCAAATTTAGAGTGTCGTTGGTGTTGAGGGTGATCTATACTGGAGCTGACTTCCACCTAAACTTGAGAACTGCCCAGAGTTCTCTCCTTCTTTTTTGCATAATTTATGCATCACTCTATGCCTGCAAGGGTACTGTTTTGACTTATACTGGGTGCTCACTTGTGTCTTGACAAAGCTAAACCTCTCTGAAGAGCTGTAATGACAGAGAAACACGTGCCCGGGGTTGCTTTTATTCATTTCAGGTTGGCTTAGATGGTATTTTCCCAATCCAAAGCTGTAATATTGTGTCTGGAGTGGTAAATGACTTTTGTCATTTTACAGCTCGGCTTGGATAGCACTGTGCTAATCCTATGCTTAAAAACTTTGATAGAAAAGCAGACATTTGAGTAAGCAAATTTAGAGTGTCGCTGGTGTTGATGGTGCTCTATACTGGAGCTGCCTTCCACCTAAACTTGGGAACTACCCAGAGTTCTCTCCTTTTTTGCATTATTTATGCGTCACTCTATGCCTGCAAGGGTATTGTTTTGACTTATACTGGGTGCTCCCTTGTGTCTGGCCAAAGCTAAACCTCTCTGAAGTGCTGTAATGATAGCGAAACACGTGTCTGGGGTTGCTGTTATTCATTTAAGTTTTGGCTTGAATGGTATTTTACCAATCCAAAGCTGTAATATTGTGCCTGGAGTGGTAAATGGCTTTTGACATTTTACAGCTCGGCGTGGATAGTACTTTGCTAATCTTATGCTAAAAGACTTTGCTGTACAAATGGCAAAGACTTTGTCCATTTCTATCTCGGCGTGGATAGCACTGTGCCAATCCTATGCTTAAAAACGTTGATAGAAAAGCAGACATTTGCGCTGAGCAAATTTAGAGTGTCTCTGCTGTTGAGGGTGGTCTTTACTGGAGCTGCCTTCCACCTAAACTTGGGAACTACCCAGAGTTCTCTCCTTCTTTTTTGCATAATTTATGCGTCACTCTATGCCTGCAAGGGTATTGTTTTGACTTATACTGGGTGCTCCCTTGTGTCTGGACGAAGCTAAACCTCTCTGAAGAGCTTTAATGACAGCGAAACATGTGCCAGGGGTTGCTTTTATTAATTTCAGGTTGGCTTGGATGGTATTTTACCAATCCAAAACTGTAATATTGTGCCTAGAGTGGTAAATTGTTTTTGTCATTTTACAGCTTGGCGTGGATAGCACTGTGCTAATCCTATGCATAAAGACTTTGCTGTACAAATGGCAAAAGACTTTGTCCATTTCTATCTCAGCGTGGATAGCACTGTGCTAATCCTATGCTCAAAAACTTTGATAGAAAAGCAGACATTTGAGGTGAGCAAATTTAGAGTGTCGCTGGTGTTGAGGGTGCTCTATACTGGAGCTGCCTTCCACCTAAACTTGGGAACTACCCAGAGTTCTCTCCTTCTTTTTTGCATAATTTATCCATCACTCTATGCCTGCAAGGGTATTGTTTTGACGTATACTGGGTGCTCCCTTGTGTCTGGACAAAGCTAAACCTCTCTGAAGAGCTGTAATGACAGCGAAACACGTGCCCGGGGTTGCTTTTATTCAATTCAGGTTGGCTTGGACGGTATTTTACCAATCCAAAGCTGTAATATTGTGCCTGGAGTGGTAAATGGCTTTCGTCATTTTACAGCTCGGCGTGGATAGCACTGTGCTACTCCTATGCATAAAGACTTTGCTGTACAAATGGCAAAAGACTTTGTCCATTTCTATCTCGGCGTGGATAGCAGTGTGCTAATCCTATGCTTAAAAACTTTGATAGAAAAGCAGACATTTGAGGTGAGCAGATTTAGAGTGTCGCTGGTGTTTAGGGTGCTCTATACTGGAGCTGCCTTCCACCTACACCTGGGAACTACCCAGAGTTCTCTTCTTCTTTTTTTGCATAATTTACACGTCACTCTATGCCTGCAAGGGTATTGTTTTGACTTACACTGGGTGCTCCCTTGTTTCTGGACAAAGCTAAACCTCTCTGAAGAGCTGTAATGATAACCAAACACGTGTCAGGGGTTGCTTTCATTTATTTCCGGTTGGCTTGGATGGTATTTTACCAATTCAAAGCTGTAATATTGTGCCTGGAGTGGTAAATGGCTTTTGTCATTTTACTGCTAGGCGTGTATAGCACTGTGCTAACCATATCCTTAAAGACTTTGCTATACAAATGGCAAACTACTTTGTTCATTTCTATCTCGGCATGGAAAGCACTGTGCTAATCCTATGCTTAAAAAAGTTGATAGAAAAGCAGACATTTGTGCTGAGCAAATTTAGAGTGTCTCTGTTGTTGAGGGTGGTGTTTACTGGAGCTGCTTTCCACCTAAACTTGGGAACTACCCAGAGTTCTCTCGTTCTTTTTTATATTTTATGCGTCACTCTATGCCTGCAAGGGTATTGTTTTGACTTATACTGGATGATCCCTTGTTTCCGGACAAAGCTAGACCTCTCTGAAGAGCTGTAATGATAGCGAAACACGTGTCTGGGGCTGCTTTTATTCATTTCAGGTTGGCTTGGATGCTATTTTACCAATCCAAAGCTGTAATATTGTGCCTGGGGTGGTAAATTGTTTTTGTCATTTTACAGCTCGGCGTGGATAGCACTATGCTAATCCTATGCTTAAAGACTTTGCTGTACAAATGGCAAAAGACTTTGTCCAATTCTATCTTGGCGTGGATAGCACTGTGCTAATCCTATGCTCAAAAACTTTGATAGAAAAGCAGACATTTGAGGTGAGCAAATTTAGAGTGTCGTTGGTGTTGAGGATGCTCTATTTTGCAGCTGCCTTCCACCTAAACTGGGGAACTACCCCGAGTTCTCTCCTTTTTTGCATATTTTATGTCTCACTCTATGCCTGCAAGGGTATTGTTTTGACTTATACTGGGTGCTCCCTTGTGTCTGGACAAAGCTAAACCTCTCTGAAGAGCTGTAATGGCAGCGGAACAAGTTTCAGGGGTTGCTATTATTCATTTCAGGTTGGCTTGGATGGTATTTTATCAATCCAAAGCTGTAATATTGTGCCTGGAGTGGTAAATGGTGTTTGTAATTTTACAGCTCGGCGTGGATATCACTGTGCTAATCCTATGCTTAAAGAATTTGCTGTACAAATGGCAAAATACTTTGTCCATTTCTATCTCGGCGTGGATTGCACTGTTGTAATCCTATGCTTAAAAACTTTGATAGAAAAGCAGACATTTGAGGTGAGCAAATTTAGAGTGTCGCTAGTGTTGAGGGTGCTCTATGCTGGAGCTGCCTTTCACCTAAACTTGGGAACTACCCAGAGTTCTCTCCTTCTTTTTTAAATATTTTATGCATCACTATGCCTGCAAGGTTATTGTTTTGACTTATACTGGGTGCTCCCTTGTGTCTGGACAAAGCTAAACCTCTCTGAAGAGCTGTAATGACAGCAAAACACGTGTCAGGGGTTGCTTTTATTCATTTCAGGTTGGCTTGGATGGTATTTTACCAATCCAAAGCTGTAATATTGTGGCTGGAGTGATGAATGGCTTTTGTCATTTTACAGCTTGGCGTGGATACCACTGTGCTAATCCTATGCTTAAAGACTTTGCTGTACAAATGGCAAGAGACTTTGTCAATTTCTATCTCGGCGTGGATAGCACTGTGCTAATCCTATGCTCAAAAACTTTGATAGAAAAGCAGACATTTGAGGTGAGCAAATTTAGAGTGTCGCTGGTGTTGAGGGTGCTCTATACTGGAGCTGCCTTCCACCTAAACTTGGGAACTACCCAGAGTTCTCTCCTTTTTTGCATAATTTATGCCTCACTCTATGCCTGCAAGGGTATTGTTTGGACTTATACTGGGTGCTCCCTTGTGACTGGACAAAGCTAAACCTCTCTGAAGAGCTGTAATGGCAGCGGAACAAGTGTCAGGGGTTGCTTTTATTCATTTCAGGTAGGCTTGGATGGTATTTTACCAATCCAAAGCTGTAATAATGTGCCAGGAGTGGTAAATGGCTTTTGTCATTTTACAACTCGGCATGGATATTACTGTGCTAATCCTATGTTTAAAGACTTTGCTGTACAAATGGCAAAAGACTTTGTCCATTTCTATCTCAGCGTGGATAGCACTGTGCTAATCCTATGCTTAAACATTTTGATAGAAAAGCGAACATTTGAGGTGAGCAAATTTAGAGTGTCGCTGGTGTTTAGGGTGCTCTATACTGGAGCTGCCTTCCACCTAAACTTGGGAACTACCCAGAGTTCTCTCCTTCTTTTTTGCATAATTTATGTGTCACTCTATGCCTGCAAGGGTATTGTTTTGACTTACACTGGGTGCGCCCTTGTTTCTGGACAAAGCCAAACCTCTTTGAAGAGCTGTAATGACAACCAAACACGTGTCAGGGGTTGCTTTCATTCATTTCCGGTTGGCTTGGATGGTATTTTACCAATCCAAAGCTGTAATATTGTGCCTGGAGTGGTAAATGGCTTTTGTCATTTTACTGCTAGGCGTGTATAGCACTGTGCTAACCATATCCTTAAAGCTTTTGCTATACAAATGGCAAAATACTTTGTCCATTTCTATCTCGGTGTGGAAAGCACTGTGCTAATACTATGCTTAAAAATGTTGATAGAAAAGCAGACATTTGTGCTGAGCAAATTTAGAGTGTCTCTGTCGTTGAGGGTGGTGTTTACTGGAGCTGCTTTCCACCGAAACTTAGGACCTACCCAGAGTGCTCTCCTTCTTTTTTGCACAATTTATGTGTCACTCTATGCCTGCAAGGGTATTGTTTTGACTTATACTGGATGATCCCTTGTTTCCGGACAAAGCTAGACCTCTCTGAAGAGCTGTAATGATAGCGAAACACGTGTCTAGGGCTGCTTTTATTCATTTCAGGTTGGCTTGGATGGTATTTTACCAAACCAAAGCTGTAATATTGTGCCTGGGGTGGTAAATTGTTTTTGTCATTTTACAGCTCGGCGTGGATAGCACTGTGCTAATCCTATGCTTAAAAATGTTGATAGAAAAGCAGACATTTGAGGTGAGCAAATTTAGAGTGTCGCTGGTGTTGAGGGTGCTCCATAGTGGAGCTGCCTTCCACCTAAACTTGGGAACTACGCAGAGTTCTCTCCTTCTTTTTTGCATAATTTATGCGTCACGCTATGCCTGCAAGGGTATTGTTTTGACTTATACTGGGTGCTCCTTTCTGTCTGGACAAAGCTAAACCTCTCTGAAGAGCTGTAATGATAGCGAAACACGTGTCAGGGCTTGCTTTTATTTATTTCAGGTTGGCTTGGATGGTATTTTACCAATCCAAAGCTGTAATATTGTGCCTAGAGTGGTAAATGGCTTTTGTCATTTTACAGCTTGGCGTGTATAGCACTGTGCTATTCCTATGCTTAAAGACTTTGCTGTACAAATGGCAAAAGACTTTGTCCATTTCTATCTCGGCGTGGATAGCACTGTGCTAATCCTATGCTCAAAAACTTTAATAGAAAAGCAGACATTTGAGGCGAGCAAATTTAGAGTGTCGTTGGTGTTGAGGGTGCTCTATTTTGGAGCTGCCTTCCACCTAAACTTGGGAACTACCAAGAGAACTCTCCTTCTTTGTGTATAATTGATGCATCACTCTATGCCTGCAAGGGTATTGTTTTGACTTATTCTGGGTGCTCCCTTGTGTCTGGACGAAGCTAAACCTCTCTGAAGAGCTGTAATGATAGCGAAACACGTGTCAAGGATTGCTTTTATTCATTTCAGGTTGGCTTGGATGGTATTTTACCAATCCACAGCTGTAATATTATGCCTGGAGTGGTAAATGGCTTTTGTCATTTTACAGCTCGGCGTGGATACCACTGTGCTAATCCTGTTAATAAATACTTTGCTGTACAAATGGCAAAAGACTTTGGCCATTTCTATTTCAGCGTGGATAGCACTGTGCTAATCCTGTGCTTAAAAACTTTGATAGAAAAGCTGACATTTGAGGTGAGCAAATTTAGAGTGTCGTTGGTGTTTAGGGTGCTCTATACTGGAGCTGCCTTCCACCTAAACTTGGGAACTACCCAGAGTTCTCTCCTTCTTTTTTGCATAATTTATGTGTCACTCTATGCCTGCAAGGGTATTGTTTTGACTTACACTGGGTGCGCCCTTGTTTCTGGACAAAGCCAAACCTCTTTGAAGAGCTGTAATGACAACCAAACACGTGTCAGGGGTTGCTTTCATTCATTTCCGGTTGGCTTGGATGGTATTTTACCAATCCAAAGCTGTAATATTGTGCCTGGAGTGGTAAATGGCTTTTGTCATTTTACTGCTAGGCGTGTATAGCACTGTGCTAACCATATCCTTAAAGCTTTTGCTATACAAATGGCAAAATACTTTGTCCATTTCTATCTCGGTGTGGAAAGCACTGTGCTAATACTATGCTTAAAAATGTTGATAGAAAAGCAGACATTTGTGCTGAGCAAATTTAGAGTGTCTCTGTCGTTGAGGGTGGTGTTTACTGGAGCTGCTTTCCACCGAAACTTAGGACCTACCCAGAGTGCTCTCCTTCTTTTTTGCACAATTTATGTGTCACTCTATGCCTGCAAGTGTATTGTTTTGACTTATACTGGATGATCCCTTGTTTCCGGACAAAGCTAGACCTCTCTGAAGAGCTGTAATGATAGCGAAACACGTGTCTGGGGCTGCTTTTATTCATTTCAGGTTGGCTTGGATGGTATTTTACCAATCCAAAGCTGTAATATTGTGCCTGGGGTGGTAAATTGTTTTTGTCATTTTACCGCTCGGCGTGGATAGCACTGTGCCAATCCTATGCTTAAAGACTTTGCTCTACGAATGGCAAAAGACTTTGTCCATTTCTATCTCAGCGTGGATAGCACTGTGCTAATCCTATGCTTAAAAATGTTGATAGAAAAGCAGACATTTGAGGTGAGCAAATTTAGAGTGTCGCTGGTGTTGAGGGTGCTCTATACTGGAGCTGCCTTCCACCTAAACTTGGGAACTACGCAGAGTTCTCTCCTTCTTTTTTGCATAATTTATGCGTCACTCTATGCCTGCAAGGGTATTGTTTTGACTTATACTGGGTGCTCCTTTGTGTCTGGACAAAGCTAAACCTCTCTGAAGAGCTGTAATGATAGCGAAACACATGTCAGGGCTTGCTTTTATTCATTTCAGGTTGGCTTGGATGGTATTTTACCAATCCAAAGCTGTAATATTGTGCCTGGAGTGGTAAATGGCTTTTGTCATTTTACAGCTTGGCGTGTATAGCACTGTGCTATTCCTATGCTTAAAGACTTTGCTGTACAAATGGCAAAAGACTTTGTCCATTGCTATCTCGGCGTGGATAGCACTGTGCTAATCCTATGCTCAAAAACTTTGATAGAAAAGCAGACATTTGAGGCGAGCAAATTTAGAGTGTCGTTGGTGTTGAGGGTGCTCTATTTTGGAGCTGCCTTCCACCTAAACTTGGGAACTACCCAGAGAACTCTCCTTCTTTTTTGCATAATTGATGCATCACTCTATGCCTGCAAGGGTATTGTTTTGACTTATTCTGGGTGCTCCCTTGTGTCTGGACAAAGCTAAAGCTCTCTGAAGAGCTGTAATGATAGCGAAACACGTGTCAAGGATTGCTTTTATTCATTTCAGGTTGGCTTGGATGGTATTTTACCAATCCAAAGCTGTAATATTGTGCCTGGAGTGGTAAATTGTTTTTGCATTTTACAGCTCGGGGTGAATAGCACTGTGCTAATCCTATGCTTGAAGACTTTGCTGTACAAATGGCAAAATACTTTGCCATTTCTATCTCAGCGTGGATAGCACTTTGCTAATCCTATGCTTAAAAATGTTGATAGAAAAGCGGACATTTGAGGTGAGCAAATTTAGAGTGTCGCTGGTGTTGAGGGTGCTCTATACTGGAGCTGCCTTCCACCTAAACTTGGGAACTACCCAGAGTTCTCTCCTTCTTTTTTGCATAATTTATGTGTCACTCTATGCCTGCAAGGGTATTGTTTTGACTTATACTGGGTGCTCCCTTGTGTCTGGACAAAGCTAAACTTCTCTGAAGAGCTGTAATGACAGCGAAACACGTGTCAGGGCTTGCTTTTATTCATTTCAGGTTGGCTTTGATTGTATTTTACCAATCCACAGCTGTAATATTGTGCCTGGAGTGGTAAATGGCTTTTGTCATTTTACAGCTCGGCGTGGATAGCACTGTGCTAATCCTATTCATAAATACTTTGCTGTACAAATGGCAAAAGACTTTGGCCATTTCTATCTCAGCATGGATAGCACTGTGCTAATCCTATGCTTAAAAATGATGATAGAAAAGCAGACATTTGAGGTGAGCAAATTTAGGGTGTCGTTGGTGTTGAGGGTGCTCTATACTGGAGCTGCCTTCCACCTAAACTTGGGAACTACCCAGAGTTCTCTCCTTCTTTTTTGCATAATTTATCCATCACTCAATGCCTGCAAGGGTATTGTTTTGACGTATACTGGGTGCTCCCTTGTGCCTGGACAAAGCTAAACCTCTCTGAAGAGCTGTAATGACAGCGAAACACGTGCCCGGGGTTGCTTTTATTCAATTCAGGTTGGCTTGGATGGTATTTTACCAATCCAAAGCTGTAATATTGTGCCTGGAGTGGTAAATGGCTTTTGTCATTTTACAGCTCGGCGTGGATAGCACTGTGCTAATCCTATGCATAAAGACTTTGCTGTACAAATGGCAAAAGACTTTGTCCATTTCTATCTCGGCGTGGATAGCACTGTGCTAATCCTATGCTTAAAAACTTTGATAGAAAAGCAGACATTTGAGGCGAGCAAATTTAGAGTGTCGCCGGTGTTTAGGGTACTCTATACTGGAGCTGCCTTCCACCTAAACTTGGGAACTACCCAGAGTTCTCTTCTTCTTTTTTTGCATAATTTACACGTCACTCTATGCCTGCAAGGGTATTGTTTTGACTTACACTGGGTGCTCCCTTGTTTCTGGACAAAGCTAAACCTCTCTGAAGAGCTGTAATGACAACCAAACACGTGTCAGGGGTTGCTTTAATTTATTTCCGGTTGGCTTGGATGGTATTTTACCAATCCAAAGCTGTAATATTGTGCCTGGAGTGGTAAATGGCTTTTGTCATTTTACTGCTAGGCGTGTAAAGCAACGTGCTAACCATATCCTTAAAGACTTTGCTATACAAATGGCAAACTACTTTGTTCATTTCTATCTCGGCGTGGAAAGCACTGTGCTAATCATAGAAAAGCAGACATTTGTGCTGAGCAAATTTAGAGCGTCTCTGTTGTTGAGGGTGGTGTTTACTGGAGCTGCTTTCCACCTAAACTTGGGAACTACCCAGAGTTCTCTCCTTCTTTTTTTATAATTTATGCATCACTCTATGCCTGCAAGGGTATTGTTTTGATTTATACTGGATGATCCCTTGTTTCCGGACAAATCTAGACCTCTCTGAAGTGCTGTAATGATAGCGAAACACGTGTCTGGGGCTGCTTTTATTAATTTCAGGTTGGCTTGGATGGTATTTTACCAATCCAAAGCTGTAATATTGTGCCTGGGGTGGTAAATTGTTTTTGTCATTTTACAGCTCGGCGTGGATAGCACTATGCTAATCCTATGCCTAAAGACTTTGCTGTACAAATGGCAAAAGACTTTGTCCATTTCTATCTCGGCGTGGATAGCACTGTGCTAATCCTATGCTCAAAAACTTTGATAGAAAAGCAGACATTTGAGGTGAGCAAATTTAGAGTGTCATTGGTGTTGAGGATGCTCTATTTTGGAGCTGCCTTCCACCTAAACTTGGGAACTACCCAGAGAACTCTCCTTCTTTCTTGCATAATTGATGCATCACTCTATGCCTGAAAGGGTATTGTTTTGACTTATTCTGGATGATCCCTTGTTTCCGGACAAATCTAGACCTCTCTGAAGTGCTGTAATGATAGCGAAACACGTGTCTGGGGCTGCTTTTATTAATTTCAGGTTGGCTTGGATGGTATTTTACCAATCCAAAGCTGTAATATTGTGCCTGGAGTGGTAAATGGCTTTTGTCATTTTACAGCTCGGCGTGGATAGCACTGTGCTAATCCTATTCATAAAGACTTTGCTGTACAAATGGCAAAATACTTTGTCTATTTCTATCTCGGCGTGGATAGCACTGTGCTAATCCTATGCTTAAAAACTTTGATAGAAAACCTGACGTTTGAGGTGAGCAAATTTAGAGTGTCGTTGGTGTTTAGGGTGCTCTATACTGGAGCTGCCTTCCACCTAAACTTGGGAACTACCCAGAGTTCTCTCCTTCTTTTTTGCATAATTTATGTGTCACTCTATGCCTACAAGGGTATTGTTTTGACTTGCACTGGGTGCTCCCTTGTTTCTGGACAAAGCTAAACCTCTCTGAAGAGCTGTAATGACAACCAAACACGTGTCAGGGGTTGCTTTCATTCATTTCCGGTTGGCTTGGATGGTATTTTACCAATCCAAAGCTGTAATATTGTGCCTGGAGTGGTAAATGGCTTTTGTCATTTTTTTGCTAGGCGTGTATAGCACTGTGCTAACCATATCCTTAAAGCTTTTGCTATACAAATGGCAAAATACTTTGTCCATTTCTTTCTCGGCGTGGAAAGCACTGTGCTAATCCTATGCTTAAAAACATTGATAGAAAAGCAGACATTTGTGCTGAGCAAATTTAGAGTGTTTCTGTTGTTGAGGGTGGTGTTTACTGGAGCTGCTTTCCACCTAAACTTGGGAACTACCCAGAGTTCTCACCTTCTTTTTTGCATAATTTATGTGTCACTCTATGCCTGCAAGGGTATTGTTTTGACTTATACTGGATGATCCCTTGTTTCTAGACAAAGCTAGACCTCTCTGAAGAGCTGTAATGATAGCGAAACACGTGTCTGGGGCTGCTTTTATTCATTTCAGGTTGGCTTGGATGGTATTTTACCAATCCAAAGCTGTAATATTGTGCCTGGGGTGGTAAATTGTTTTTGTCATTTTACAGCTTGGCGTGGATAGCACTGTGCTAATCCTATGCTTAAAGACTTTGCTGTACAAATGGCAAAAGACTTTGTCCATTTCTATCTCAGCGTGGATAGCACTGTGCTAATCCTATGCTTAAAAATGTTGATAGAAAAGCAGACATTTGAGGTGAGCAAATTTAGAGTGTCGCTGGTGTTGAGGGTGCTCCATACTGGAGCTGCCTTCCACCTAAACTTGGGAACTACGCAGAGTTCTCTCCTTCTTTTTTGCATAATTTATGCGTCACTCTATGCCTGCAAGGGTATTGTTTTGACTTATACTGGGTGCTCCTTTGTGTCTGGACAAAGCTAAACCTCTCTGAAGAGCTGTAATGATAGCGAAACACGTGTCAGGGCTTGCTTTTATTCATTTCAGGTTGGCTTGGATGGTATTTTACCAATCCAAAGCTGTAATATTGTGCCTAGAGTGGTAAATGGCTTTTGTCATTTTACAGCTTGGCGTGTATAGCACTGTGCTATTCCTATGCTTAAAGACTTTGCTGTAGAAATGGCAAAAGACTTTGTCCATTTCTATCTCGGCGTGGATAGCACTGTGCTAATCCTATGCTCAAAAACTTTGATAGAAAAGCAGACATTTGAGACGAGCAAATTTAGAGTGTCGTTGGTGTTGAGGGTGCTCTATTTTGGAGCTGCCTTCCACCTAAACTTGGGAACTACCCAGAGAACTCTCCTTCTTTGTGCATAATTGATGCATCACTCTATGCCTGCAAGGGTATTGTTTTGACTTATTCTGGGTGCTCCCTTGTGTCTGGACGAAGCTAAACCTCTCTGAAGAGCTGTAATGATAGCAAAACACGTGTCAAGGATTGCTTTTATTCATTTCAGGTTGGCTTGGATGGCATTTTACCAATCCACAGCTGTAATATTATGCCTGGAGTGGTAAATGGCTTTTGTCATTTTACAGCTCGGCGTGGATAGCACTGTGCTAATCCTGTTCATAAATACTTTGCTGTACAAATGGCAAAAGACTTTGGGCATTTCTATCTCAGCGTGGATAGCACCGTGCTAATCCTATGCTTAAAAATTTTGATAGAAAAGCAGACATTTGAGGTGAGCAAATTTAGAGTGTCGTTGGTGTTGAGGGTGCTCTTTACTGGAGCTGCCTTCCACCTAAACTTGGGAACTAGCCAGAGTTCTCTCCTTCTTTTTTGCATAATTTATGCGTCACTCTATGCATGCAAGGGTATTGTTTTGACTTATACTGGGTGCTCCCTTGTGTCTGGACAAAGCTAAACTTCTCTGAAGAGCTGTAATGATAGCGAAACACGTGTCAGGGCTTGCTTTTATTCATTTCAGGTTGGCTTGGATGGTATTTTACCAATCCAAATCTGTAATATTGTGCCTGGAGTAGTAAATGGCTTTTGTCATTTTACAGCTCGGCGTGGATAGCACTGTGCTAATCCTATTCATAAAGACTTTGCTGTACAAATGGCAAAATACTTTGTCCATTTCTATCTCGGCGTGGATAGCACTGTGCTAATCCTATGCTTAAAAACTTTGATAGAAAAGCTGACATTTGAGGTGAGCAAATTTAGAGTGTTGTTGGTGTTTATGGTGCTCTATACTGGAGCTGCCTTCCACCTAAACTTTGGAACTACCCAGAGTTCTCTCCTTCTTTTTTGCATAGTTTATGTGTCACTCTATGCCTGCAAGGGTATTGTTTTGACTTACACTGGGTGCGCCCTTGTTTCTGGACAAAGCTAAACCTCTTTGAAGAGCTGTAATGACAACCAAACACGTGTCAGGGGTTGCTTTCATTCATTTCCGGTTGGCTTGGATGGTACTTTACCAATCCAAAGCTGTAATATTGTGCCTGGAGTGGTAAATGGCTTTTGTCATTTTACTGCTAGGCGTGTATAGCACTGTGCTAACCATATCCTTAAAGCTTTTGCTATACAAATGGCAAAATACTTTGTCCATTTCTATCTCGGCGTGGAAAGCACTGTGCTAATCCTATGCTTAAAAACGTTGATAGAAAAGCAGACATTTGTGCTGACCAAATTTAGAGTGTCGCTGGTGTTGAGGGTGCTCTATACTGGAGCTGCCTTCCACCTAAACTAGGGAACTACGCAGAGTTCTCTCCTTCTTTTTTGCATATATATTATGCGTCACTCTATGCCTGCAAGGGTATTGTTTGGACTTATAATGGGTGCTCCCTTGTGTCTGGACAAAGCTAAACCTCTCTGAAGAGCTGTAATGACAGCGAGACACGTGTCAGGGGTTGCTTTTATTCATTTCAGGTTGGCTTGGATGGTATTTCACCAATCAAAAGCTGTGATATTGTGACTGGAGTGGTAAATGGCTTTTGTCATTTTACATCTTGGCGTGGATAGCACTGTGCTAATCCTATGCTTAAAGACTTTGCTGTACTAATGGCAAAAGACTGTCCATTTCTATCTCGGCGTGGATAGTGCTGTGCTAATCCTATGCTTAAAAACATTGATAGAAAAGCAGTCATTTGAGGTGAGCAAATTTAGAGTGTCGCTGGTGTTGAGGGTGCTCGATACTGGAGATGCCTTCCACCTAAACTTGGGAACTACCCAGAGTTCTCTCCTTCTTTTTTGCATAATTTATGCGTCACTCTATGCCTGCAAGGGTATTGTTTTGACTTATACTGGGTGCTCCCTTGTGTCTGGACAAAGCTAAACTTCTCTCAAGAGCTGTAATGATAGCGAAACACGTGTCAGGGCTTGCTTTTATTAATTTCAGGTTGGCTTGTATGGTATTTTACCAATCCAAGCTGTAATATTGTGCCTGGAGTGGTAAATGTCTTTTTTCATTTTACAGCTTGGCATGTATAGCACTGTGCTATTCCTATGCTGAAAGACTTTGCTGTACAAATGGCATAAGACTTTGTCCATTTCTATCTCTGTGTGGATAGCACTGTGCTCATCCTATGCCTAAAAACTTTGATAGAAAAGCAGAAATTTGAGGTGAGCATATTTAGAGTGTCGATGGTGTTGAGAGTGTTCTATATTGGAGCTGCCTTCCACCTAAACTTGGGAACTACCCAGAGTACTCTCCTTCTTTTTTGAATAATTTATGCATCACTCTAGAGTTCCGATCACCCACAACAACTCTATGCCTGCAAGGGTATTGTTTTGACTTATTCTGGGTGCTCCCTTGTTCCTGGACAAAGCTAAACCTCTCCGAAGAACTGTAATGATAGTGAAACACGTGTCAGGGCATGCTTTTATTCATTTCAGGTTGGCTTGGATGGTATTTTACCAATCCAAAGCTGTAATATTGTGCCTGGAGTTGTAAATGGCTTTTGTCATTTTACAGCTCGGCGTGGATAGCACTGTGCTAAACCTATTCATAAAACTTTGCTGTACAAATGGCAAAAGATTTGACCATTTCTATCTCGGCGTGGATAGCACTGTGCTAATCCTATGCTTAAAAACTTTGATAGAAAAGCAGACATTTTAGGTGAGCAAATTTAGAGTGTCGCTGGTGTTTAGGGTGCTCTATACTGGAGCTGCCTGCCACCTCAACTTGGAAACTACCGAGAGTTCTCTCCTTCTTTTTTGCATATATATTATGCGTCACTCTATGCCTGCAAGGGTATTGTTTTGACTTATAATGGGTGCTCCCTTGTGTCTGGACAAAGCTAAACCTCTCTGAAGAGCTGTAATGACAGCGAGACACGTGTCAGGGGTTGCTTTTATTCATTTCAGGTTGGCTTGGATGGTATTTCACCAATCAAAAGCTGTGATATTGTGACTGGAGTGGTAAATAGCTTTTGTCATTTTACATCTTGGCGTGGATAGCACTGTGCTAATCCTATGCTTAAAGACTTTGCTGTACAAATGGCAAAAGACTGTCCATTTCTATCTCGGCGTGGATAGCGCTGTGCTAATCCTATGCTTAAAAACATTGATAGAAAAGCAGTCATTTGAGGTGAGCAAATTTAGAGTGTCGCTGGTGTTGAGGGTGCTCTATACTGGAGATGCCTTCCACCTAAACTTGGGAACTACCCAGAGTACTCTCCTTCATTTTTGCATCATTTATGCATCACTCAATGCCTGCAAGGGTATTGTTGTGACTTATAATGGGTGCTCCCTTGTGTCTGGACAAAGCTAAACCACTCTGAAGAGCTGTAATGACAGCGATACACGTTTCAGGGGTTGCTTTTATTTATTTCAGGTTGGCTTGGATGGTATTTTACCAATCAAAAGCTGTAATATTGTGCCTGGAGTGGTAAATGGCTTTTGTCATTTTACATCTTGGCGTGGATAGCACTGTGCTAATCCTATGCTTAAAGACTTTGCTATACAAATGGCAAAAGACTGTCCATTTCTATCTCGGCGTGGATAGCGCTGTGCTAATCCTATGCTTAAAAACATTGATAGAAAAGCAGACATTTGAGGTGAGCAAATTTAGAGTGTCACTGGCGTTGAGGGTGCTCTATACTGGAGATGCCCTCCACCTAAACTTGGGAACTACCCAGAGTTCTCTCCTTCTTTTTTGCATAATTTATGCGTCACTCTATGCCTGCAAGGGTATTGTTTTGATATATATATATATATATATGAATAAATAAAACAAATTAAAGTACAAGCCAGAGTTCATTTAATGCATCTTTAATCTACATATACTACCTTCCTTTATGCATCTATATACCTTTTATGTACCTATGGATCTATATCTTTATTACTTTTGGATCTATATATTTGTTACTTTTACTTAATTATTACTTTTCCTCTAATTCAGTATATTCAATGCACTACCCTATTTTTCCACCTAGACTGCTCTCAATATGTACTCCAGCTCAACTCTCTGCTCATCTCAAATCTCTTTCTATCAATCAATCAATCAATCATTGACATTTATAGAGCGCACTACTCACCCGGAGGGTCTCAAGGCGCTTGGGGGGGGGAGGGGGGTGCTGCTACTGCTCGAACAGCCAGGTCTTGAGCTTCTTCCTGAAGGAGAGGTGGTCTTGGGTCAGGCGCAGGTCGGTCGGGAGGGAGTTCTAGGTCTTGGCGGCCAAGTAGGAGAAGGACCTTCCTCCTGTTGTCGTTCTTCGGATGCGGGGGATGGCGGCGAGGGCGTGACTGGTTGATCGGAGATGGCGTTTGGGAGCGTAGAAGTTGATGCGGTTGTTGAGGTAGCTCGGGCCTTGATCGTGTAGGGCTTTGTGTGTGTGGGTGAGGAGACGGAAGGTGATTCTCTTGTTGATGGGGAGCCAATGCAGGTCTCTCAGATGTCCGGAGATGTGGCTGTGTCTACTACTCTTTCTAATGCTACTACTCTTTCTAATGTACTACCCTATTTCTCACCCTATACCTCTATCAATATATCCATTACCTCCACTCTCTCATTCATCCTAAACCCCACACCACTACTATGATCCCCAAAATAAGCCTTTTGAGACTCTTACCTACTCCTCCCCTCCTTGCATCATCATATACCTCTTTTTACTATTCCGATCACCCACAACAACCTTTCTAAACCCTCCCTTTGATTCTTACCCCTTCACCTCCCTTTTACACATCCTCCTCCACCTCTCTTTTCCTCATCCCAAGCTCCTCCTACTGCTATGAGCTCCAAAACAAGCAAACAAACAAAATTATCTAAATCCTTCTTTCCCTTCACTATCCTTTTCGATCCAAATAACAAACTAACATGTCCACTACTTAAATTAATTTCCTATTTCACTCTACTAATTCACCATTTCTCTTATATGGGTTCCGGGGTAGAGTGCTACCCGCCAAAAAAGCACTTCAACACATCATTAGGGGTAGCAAGCGCTATATAAATGCAAACCTTTTTACCTCTCCTACCCCTTCGCTATGCTTCTCAATCCAAGTAAGTGACTAGCATATCCAACACTCAAATTACTTTCATATTTCCCTATACTAATTCACCACTAACACTATATGGGTTCCAGAGTAGCGTGCTACTTGCAAAAAGGCACTTCAACACCCCATCAGGGGTAGCAAGCGCTATATAAATGCAAACCTTTTCCCTTCTCTATCCCTCCACTATCCTTCACAATCTAAATAACTGACTAACATATCCACTTTCATATTTTCACTATACTAATTCACCACTAATCCTTTATAGGTTCCGGAGTAGCGTGCCACTCACCGAAAAAGCGCTTTGATGCCTCGTCAGGGGTAGGAAGCGCTATATAAATGCAATTACAATACAATACAAATACAATGATCAGTGATGATCCTAAACAGCCTGGATATTACCCCCTTGTACATGTCCCATGTTTGCAGCTATGTCAGGATGGAGGATTCCTCTATCTCTATGGTAGAGGGGCCTAGTATCTTACAAAGGCAATGGATGTGCCATTGACAGTTCCAAGATTGGTGAAGCTGCAGCTTAAAATCAGTTTGTACCTCTACAAAACTTTTAAGCTATGTCTCAGGCAGCAGTTGTTTGACTATCGGTATACCATACATGAAAAAATCATCCCATATTGGCTCTGACTATCTATTTATATGGCACTGTTGCTTCACATGGGTGCATGTTTATGAAGTCTACTGTTCGACCCTAGACCGGCAAGCACTCTTTACAAGGAAAATATTGTTGCTGAAAGCATGGGGTTAGATGTGATCCCTTGCCACTTGTCATGAGTTTATAACATCTTTATGCCCCTCTACCTTCCAAGTAGAGAGCTTTCGAGCGTGACCGACATAGAGGTGTCTAAAGTGTGATGTATTAGGTATCTGATTTGTGGCAGCTGAAAGGTCAAACAGTAGAATTCTACATGTGGTAATCGCCCACCCCCTATTTCTATTGCTTCATTTAAATGGGTGTCCCCCTAAAGCTGCAACAGTGGTGTGTCTAACACGCAGGAGAGACTCACACATCCCTCAGTTAATTTAATATAGCCTGAGAAGTGTGTGAAACCTTATATTATTCCCCTGGGGGCTGTCAAAGGACCTTTTGGGTTGGCAAAGCTTACAAGAACGGCATCCTCATACTATAGGGAATCATGTTCATCCTTGTCTGTCATTATCCCCTGGATGGATTCAGTTTGACAGATAGCTATGGCTAGGGTTCCAGTGCTAGTATGAAGCCAGTCCTAGCCTGTGCTAGTATGAATAGCACTGGGGAGAGCGACACCCCTGCCTAGTTCCTTGCCTGATTGTAAATTCTGGGGATATATTTCCATTGGAAAGGCTGTTGCCGCTGGGTCAGTGTAATTCCACCACAGGCCCATGTTTGCCAGCAGTCGAAGCAGGAGAAGTGATTCTACCTTATCATAGACCTTCTCTGCGTCTAATGAGACCATCGCATTTTTGTCAGCATCCTCTCTTGTTTGCCAGAGTATTTGAGCTAGGATCAGTGAGAAACAAAGCCCACCTGATGTCTATGAAGAAAGGACTGTATCACTAGTCTCAATCTATGTGCTAGCACTTTAGCCAAAATGTTAGTATCTACATGAGCAGTGATTTCACTCTAAGCTAGAGCAGTTTAGGAGGTCCATACCAAGTTACAGGAGGAGGGATATTCTGTCTGTGTTGTATTCTTTATGAGCGGAAGATCCTTCCTGAGCTTCTTTAAACCCTTGCATGCTGGTGACGAACCCCACCTGTCACGCTCCGCGGTGCTCGTGTGCGGATGATGGCTGGGGTTCGTCACGGCCCGCCCTGTTTGTTTGTTTACCGCACAGCGGCGGAAACGGGCCAGCATCGAAGGGGTTAAATATCTTACATAGCAAAAGTGACTTGGTAATCCAGATTTTGCGATTGCTCTCCCCCACCCGATTTTTCTATCTTTAGGCAGGATAGACAGAAGTAAAGAGGAGGAGGAGTAGCCATAGTTTTTAAAAGCTCCCTTAAATGTCATATCTTCAATCTCAGGCCCCTTAAAGGCGCCGAAGGGATTGGGTTTTCTATTTTGTTAAACGCGTCCTCCTCATTCTCGGGAGGCCTTGTCTACCACCCCCAGGTGCTGCTACTATGTTTTTAGACTCCCTGGGGATTCCCTCGGGCAGTTACTGCTTCACTATCCACACTTCACACTCTTGGGAGACTTTAACCTCCAATTGAAATCTAAAACCAACCCTCAAGCTCTTAATTTTTACCAGACCCTCGAGATTTTCGGCCTGCACCAAAACATTTTGCAGCCGACCCATGGTGCTGGACACACACTTGATGGAGTGTGTTCCAACTTCCCCTTACTAGCGACTCAAGCTCCCATTCCGCAAATTTGGACAGACCATTGTCTTATCCCTTTTAATATCTGTGTGCGCCAGGCCTTGAAAATAGCAAAAACCAGCCAGCAATCTCCCACCCACCCAAACTGGAGGGCGGTGGGCGACAGTCTCAAATCTATACCCATTCATCAGTCTCAGGTCCCTAGCATGTCTGGAGAAGTGGCTTATGACTCAAAACTCTTTCATACTTGGATGTATCAAGTCATCAAAGAACGGGCCCCACTCAAACGCCCCCTGTAAACGAGAAAAGAGGAAAGATAAATGCTCCATGGCTCTCGCAAGTCCTGGCAGAACAACACCTACTGTGTAGGAAAAGTGAACGCAAATGGAGGAAAATATATGAATACTGCTAAAACCCTTTATGTACAACAAAGGAAATAATACCTCTCCAGTATTAAAATTGTGAAAAAGGACTACTACATGAAGGCCATTAAAGAAGCCCAGAATAAACAAAAAAACGTTTTTTCCATAGTTAAAGCTTTCACACACCCTAAAGCTCTTCAACCCGAAATTCTGCCGTCCCTGGGTTTTTGTAATCAAATTGCTGATTACTTTGAGGAGAAAATCGAATTACTACAGAGGAATTTCCTGGATCCCTCCTTACCTCCTACGCCAGGTGGCCCTGATCCGCTGGGGACTAAGGCCTGTACTTTTAGTTCCTTTAAACCCGTCTCTCTGCTTCAGACCCGGGAAGTCATTCTAGCCTGCAAATCTGGGGCCCCGTCTGATTCCTGCCCCCCACGGATACTTCATCAAACGATCGACATAATCAACCCCATTATAATGGAATTGTTAACGCCTCACTTAGCTTAGGTACGGTCCCTCCAGATTGGAAAAAGGCAATAGTTCAACCACTCATGAAAAAACCCAATAAATCCACTACCGATTTATCCAATCTACGACCTATATCCCTCCTCCCAGTGCTGGGTAAGATAACGGAGCAGATGGTATATCAAGAGCTAAAAATTATGTTGAAACATACAATCTCCTTCATCCCCAGCAATCAGGTTTCCGTGCAAGGCATTCAACGGAAACAGCCCTTATTGAACTCACAGATTCCATAAAATTTTTACAGGATGAAGGTAAAAGCGCCGTACTGATTTTGTTAGATTTAACGGCGGCGTTTGATACCATCTCCCACAAAATATTGATTAACAGACTGAGAGATATAGGTATCACTGATGTGGCTTTGACTTGGATAATCTCTTTTCTGTCAGATAGATCCTAAACCACCGCCCTTGGTCCCTTTCTTTCCATGGAATAAAAGGTAACACCTGGAGTTCCTCAAGGCTCTATTTTGAGCCCGTTATTATCTAACGTTTATATGATCCCCTTATCACCTTAATTGAGTCATACGGTATTCTTGTTACATCATATGCCGATGACACTCAATTGATTGTACCCCTAGATAAGAATTCCACAGAGGCCGAACAGAATCTAAAGAACTGCCTGACGGATGTTTGCTTTGGATGGAAAACAACCATTTAAAATGCAATGCTAACAAGACTGAGATTATGCCATTGTGGAAAAATGCCCACTTCTGCCCAGGCAAATGGTGGCCAGAGGACTACCCTGCTCCGCCCCACTCAGTCGAATCAGGTAGAAACCTGGGAGTCTTATTTGACTCCGCACTCTCCTTTGACCAGCATGTGAGAATTGTGGCAGGAAGTTGCTTTAGTATGATCAAATATTTGAAGAAATTCTTCGATTTCCTCCCCACGGACTCAAGAAAGGCGGTGGTAGTGGCCCTTATACTCTCCCGCTTAGATTATTGTAACGGCCTAATGGCAACATGTACAACACGCCGCTGCCAGACTGGTATTGAAATTACCGAGGAAATCGTCTGCATCGGCTGCACTCAAGCGGCTGCATTGGTTACCTCTGCACAAGAGGATTTTATTTAAAATCCTGGTGATTGCCTTTCGAGCCCTTAACAACACAGGCCCGAGGTACCTCTCTAAGCGGTATACCCGCTATAACCCCTCTAGAAAGTTGAGGTCATCGGGTGGTAATCTGATGAATATCCCCAGTTTCCACAACAAAACCAAAGGGGGTAAGACCTTGACTGTCTTGGCCTCCAAGGCTTGGAATGCCATGCCCATTGATCTCAGACTCTTGGACCAAGAGTTCGTTTTTAGGAAACAATTAAAGACTTGGATTTTTAATTTACCGATGCCCTGGTAATGGCTGCCATTTAATCCAATTTTCCCAATTGTACTGTACACTTTTTCAGCGCCAGGATGCTCCTTTCGGAGCGACAGTTGCGCTCTACGAATACCAATTACAATTACAATTACAATTACTTGTTCAGCTTATACAATTCCAGGAATAGTCATCTACTCCTGATGTCTTGTTATAAGGGAAGTCCTCTATGACTTTGCTGATCTCCTCTACAGTGGAATCTGTGTCTAGGCCTTCCTATTGGTTGGCTGACAGGGTAATTGCTGGAAGTGTGGCTCAAAAGTTATCAGTTTCTGCTATGATGTTTCAGCATTCTGGAGCACAGAGGTCTTTATAGAAGGTTTCGAAATGTGAAGATCTAGCTGGATCTGTATTGTGTTGTGGTCTGAAACACAGTGGGGAAGTACAGCTCTGGCAGTAACTCTCCTGAAGAGTGGTCTTAATGTTAATAAATAATTGATGTGAGTATGCGTGTCATGCACACAAGAGGTTTATGTGTAATCCCTGATCAGGAGTGCATTAGCCTTCAATGTCATGAAATGAAAAGCCGAGTATGAAGTAATCTGGCTACTGTTTATCTGTATGATGTCATGGAAATAGATGGTCAGATTTCTCAAGATAAGGACCTTGTACTAAATTCCATCCACTCCTTCAAATAGTATAGATTTAGGTTTATGCTATAGTATTTTAGAAGCAAAAGTTTTATTGTGCGGCAGAGTTCATACACAGCCCAGCTGCCTACATCGACTCGCCGGCAGGGCGTAAACAGGCGATAGTTAAACACAGCATCCGGACCTACAGCCCGGGGGGCGGTCCTGCGCAGCATAGTCCGTGAGCAGTCCTCACTGGCGTAGCAAAGTCCGCAATTTTCAAGAAAAGGAACATAAGTAGAAACAAAGAAAGAAGAACAAGAGACCCACCTCCCATCCCACCTACCTCCCTTAACAAACCCCCCCACGACCCCCAATCCCCCCACCCCACTCCGCACCTACCGTCAGCCAACCCTCGTCTCTCACACACAGCGTTCCACACAACCAGATCCCAACCAGAAGCAAGCAGTTCAGGTCTCTGGGACGGCACCTTTTGGATCCAAAGGAATAAGTTGTAGGACCTGCAAGTACTTCGGGCATGTAATTTCTCTGAACTCCTTAGAAAGAAGACTCAGGAACGGAGCCCATAATGTAGCATACTCAGATCCCCTAACATCCACATTCAGTGTAAGCCGTTCCATCACCAGAACATGCCACAGGCGCAGCAACCAATCTGGGACGTCCGGGGAAACCCAACGCGCCAGCAGGACCTGTCGCGCAGTCAACAAACCCAATGCTATTTGTCGCCCTAGCGGAGTGCGAAGAGGGTAGCAAGCCGGGTGTGGGAGGCCTAGTAGGGTGTGCTCGGGCAGTCTGGGTAGTGTGATCCGGAACGCCGTGTCAAGCTCATCAAGAACCGTTGTCCAATATCGTTCCAGTTTAGGGCAGTGCCATAACAAGTGCAGAAGGGTGCCCTGCATGCCGCATCCCCTCCAGCAAAGACCAGACTCAGCCTTATCCCAAGATGCAACGCGAGACGGGGTGAAGTACCAGTAAGTCGCGAGCTTATATGCTGATTCCGAACCCGCTGTGTCGACTGTCGTGTGGTGTGCACGGTAAAATACCTGTTCCCACTCCCTCTGGGAGAGCGGCCGCCCCAGTTCAACCTCCCAACGCACCTGTGCTTTTGTGCGGGGCCGGTGCGCGTCTCGTAAGATCATGGCATAAATTTCAGAGATGAGACGCCGATCATTCTTTTTACGCATGAGCCACAGTTCAAATGCCGTGAGGGGGCGCGATATCAGAGTGCTATAGTATTTTAGCGATCTTACTAGTTGTTTTCAATGAGTGAGTACATTTATTTATTGTATAAACATTTGTAACATTTTTAAACAATAATGTCATCTATTTATTCATTCATTCATCAAATGTCTTTTATGTACTGGGTCAAAGACTGATCTGCTCAAGATTGTTTTCTGTTGTGTGATTTTTCTTGAAACAAAATTACCAAGGGGACACAACAAGTCTTATGGATCTTAAGAGGCTTCTCACTTTTGATCAGTATTGCTACTCCTCATTTTCATCCTGCATCAATGTTACTTCATGAATATGGTCAATTACGTCCACTAAAAGAAGTACTCACACAATACACATTTCTTTACTATCCAATCAGCGTAAAACATCATGGCAACCCAAAAGTGTTCCAAATAATTAAATATTCAGAGGTCAATGGGAAAATTATCTGAATAAAGGTCATAAATAAACACTAAAGACAGCGCCTGAGTGGGTTTCCATACTCTACAAAACATTTATTATATAAAGATTTATTTTTTTAACAATTCAGAAGTAATTAACTTACATGAATCATTTTAATTAAGAGTGGCTTCTTAAATCTGATGATGCCAGTCACAGCAGTTACCACCCAAATCGAAATTATAAGATCTGCAGGAAAACCATGGATCTCTTAATTGTCACCAGGAGACTTTAGCTGCTAAAAGCAATTAAAATCTCCAGATTAAAGTCTGTCTCAAAAGGAGAAATTACCAGCAAGGGTAGTTTCACCATTAGTGCTCTGGGGCTGCACCCCTCTGAAATTCCTACACATTTACTCAAAAATATTAAAAAGACTTATTTATTTAGAGATATGATTGTACCTCTAAACAAATAGATGTATTTAAGTCTGGGCTGTTTGTCCCAGGATGCCTGCCCCCCTCACTCTGAAGCAGGAAACGGAAACCAGGCAGTAAATCAATTTTCTGCACTGTGACGCACAATACAGGCCTCACCTTTCTAAAGCCCTACATTGTCATTGTGGTCTATGCAGGCCAGTGACTCTATCAACATCACAGGTTCTGGCATCGGAGTCTACATCCCTGTGTGATGCCCGATGTCCGGCATTCACAGGTGTAGATTTCACCCTTTTGCATTAGTCACATGTAGGAGTTGATGCAAGCATGTATGATTTGGTGCCTTGTCCGTGGTAATGGTGAGTGTTATAATGCTAATCTTGTGTTATATATATTGTGCTGACCTCCCCCACTTTGACACGTCAGATCCTGGCTGCATATCACTGGCCCAGTTAAAAGTGGAGCTATTCTACTTGTTACGCCACAAAATTGATCCAAAAGATGAGCAGGGTTCTTGTTTCCTTGCCAAGATGATCCAAATATCTGAGTCAAACGCAAAGAGAGAAATATGTGCTTACAGTAAAGACAGTGTCTGCTGTATGGTGTTAAAACTGACCCTGTCTTCATGTCGTTAATATTAATGCGAAAAACATGGATTGAATTACAGCAAATGAATGTTAAATATGTAAAGGTAATGCATGTCAGCAATTTAGTTCTCTTATTTCACGTGTTACTTAATCTTGCATTCCCCAAGATAGTTAGCTATTTCATCATGTTGTGTTTCTGTAGTTTTATTCGTGTATCTTACTGCTCTTGCATAGTGCAGAATTGGAGGCGTGCCAGGTGTTTATGAGGGGTTTTGTTTGAAGGTGCTGGCGCTAAGGCTAATGGCACAAAGTGCCTGTCAGTGGGTTGGTGTCTCTGCAGATCACACAGAACATTGGTCATGTATTCCAGTTGCGATTATAATTCCATGTAAATGTGCGTGAAGGGGGGACACAGATGTCAAAATATTTACAAGGCAAAAGCAAATAAAATGCTTAAATGTGAGTTAGTGCAGTGTATGCTGTTCAGTGATGAAAGGAGGGTGATGTGAGGAAGTGTATTTGGGGTAGAGTGAAAAGAGGGTGCTGATTAGGAAAGAGAGGAGGTTGAAAATGTGCAGATGAATGAGATGTGCAGAAAAAAGGGCATCCATAGCTAACATAAAGCACACATAAATGAAGGCCAATACTTCTTCCATAGGCCTCAATATTATTTAATTCACAGTCTCACAATTTCAGAATTGAAACATTTCCAATTGTAATTATTCATAACAAATCATTGTTGTTACTCATTTATCTTAAACAGCTAACAAACATTGACAACGTCAAGTGTACTGACAGGTTTTAGGTGTATGTGAGTTGTTGTGTTATATATCTGGATGCAATAACAGCTCAGAGAGAAACCAGAATACCGGTCAATTGACACACTATGGGAATTCCAGAAATGAATTTTACATGTTCCTTTAGGAGAGCCCCCCCTTTTTTCATCTCACTTAAAGACCTGTCTGCACATATTTCCATATGACTGATTGCAGCCAGCAGCTGTGGGTGCTTACTGAAGCCTAGTTAGATAATGTCAGCCGTGGTCAGTAGTAGGAGTACCTGCCGGGCGGTGATGTGGGGAGGGGGAGGGGCAGGATGGGAGGTAGTAATCTATGGATTTCTGAGGTTTACAGGTAAGTAAACATATAAGTAAATAAAACGAATTTCGTTGTGTGCACTGCATATCCAAATACAATGCAGTGCGCGCAACAAAATTCGTTTTGTTTATTTATATGTTTACTTACCTGTAAATCTCCGTAATCCAAAGATTACTATCCCCCACCCTGCCCCTGCCCGTGCCCCTCCCCACGTCACCACCCGGCAGGTACTCCTACTACCAACTGCGGCTGGATAATGTTTTTCCAAAGTTGATGCCTCATGCAGTGCAGGACACAAGGCCAGCACAAATTTTAAAGGGCTTGAAGTTGTTCGTGCTGCACATTAAAGTAACTTTTAAGCACAGCAAAGCAGTTAGATATGGGGCAGTTTTCGATGTGTTTAATATTTCAAGACTATCTGTTCCCCTGCTGTATAAACCTTGCGTTTTCCCTCATTTCATTTGCTTTCAAATGTCCTCTGTCAAACTTAAAAAAAATATTCTCAGGTGGAGGACCCACCCTGGATCCCATGTTTGTCCCTTGCGCTTGCTCTCTTTGCTCGCTACATAAACATCATGCCCAACCTTTATGCCTGACCACTTTCAAATGTCACCAGCCACCACCGATTATCAGACCCAGAACTACTAGCTCCTAGCTAATTCTTAATTTCTTAGAGAATCCTCTGGATCCAACTTATAATGGGTCAGATTTGTTACTGGTCTCACTAATATCGGGAACTCTGAATGTAGGAAAGCAATTCAGTCCATTTTTATAATGAGGTGACAATGTAATAGTGTTCAGGAAAACTTGATGAATGTGAGAAAGACTGCATATGTCAGTCGTAATGGGATAGGTTATTTTAAACACAATGAAACACCACAAAGTAGTCAGTGGTACAGGGAGTGCATCGGAAAGATGTGACTTTCTTAGCTTGGTGTCACAAGGTACTTAAAGTGAACATGTATGGTTCTTTAAAGATAATTATCTTTATTTATCCGTGACTTACTCTTACATTTCAGGGAGTAAGTCAAACCTTCTCATGGAGAGGAAGCTTTCTAAGTCAGTCAGTAAGTATGGAGCAGTCAATATTTAGCTTTTCTTAAGGAATTCTTTCCTTTAGCTAACCAAAGACAGCAGGACATGCTCACTAGAATTTTGGTGTGGTGTGCCCTAATAGAAGCTTGGTGAGTGATAGTAGTAGGCCTTGTTGTGGTTACAGTTAGGCCCTTAAATGAGAGGATCTGCCTTTTCATCTATTTAAACTGACTTTTTAAAACTGAACTTTTAGAATTCTGGGGGTGTTAGTCTGTTGAGGGGTGGGAAATGAGCAACATGGGGTCTATCATTATTTGAGGAGGTGAACCATCCATTCAGTTCTCTGAATGGTTGATTTGCTGTTGCCATTACAGGCTTCTTGTCTATTGGCCTCAACATATCTCTGGAGGATAGTAGTTGACAGTACCGCCCTCTGGTGGAGTCTTAAGCATCATATTCAAGATGGGAGGAGGGACCAGTGGCAAGCATATCGGGAGAGCCAACAACATGAGGGAGTCAAGAGTTTTAACTAGTATAAATAGAAGACTAGATATCCTTTAGTCTTCAGGGAGTAAAAGAGACCCCCTCTTTACAATAATTCATTCCATATTATTGCTGCTAGAAGTCCCACTTCTGCCACATATAATCATATATTTATCAGTAATATGTGGTTATTTGGATATGTTCTCAGCCTTCTTTCGAGAATGTTTGTTACAGAATAAACAAACATTGGCAAAGCCAACAGTCTGGCCTTGGATAGCTTGTAGTATTTTTTATTCTTATTGTTTAGCAAACATACGCCACAGGCTTTAAAAGTGTATACTTAACTAAAACAAAATGCTATTAGGTAAAGGTGACATGCTTTTATTTGTGAAAAAGAAAAGTAAACAATGGCCAGTAAGAACAATCAGCCTGGTGTTGGATACCATCAACTAGATCCCAGGTACTATTTGTTCGTGGGGTGAGTGGCCCCTTGCTATGGGCTACTGCTCCCCTCCTCCCCAATGAACATAATCCTTTCTTTCCCCATCCCCAGGGGCAGACTGGAGGTTGGGCCGGGGGTGAGGGGGCAGAGAACCCACTAGGCAACAGGGATTGCTTTTTTGTGCATGAATAAGTGGGGGCGGCCCACCAGAAATCAGACCTAGCCTCTACCTCTCCGAATCATCTGTAACACTCTATATGCTCCTCCCAGGGGCAGATAGGTGCTGGTTCCCTCCGATCTACACCAAAAGCCCCACTTTTCAGCCATAAACGTCTTTCTGCCCTACCTTAGGGGTAGATTAGCGGTTATTACCTCCAATCTGCCCACACAGGGGAGGGGGCAGAAAGCCCCGTAGACTTCAGGAATTGTTGTTCTTTAGAAAAATGGGTTGGGCATCCAGCCCATGCATCAGGCCTTCACCCAGTTTCCCAAATCACCTGTGACTGGCTTTCTGTCTCCCCCTTGGTAGTAGATATGAGTTCTTTACACCCATTCTGTCCCGGGGGGAGCATAAAAGCCTGCTAGACCCCAGAACGTTTTTATCTGTGCCATATACAAAAGGGTTTGGGGAATGTTTATGCACAATCTGCCCCAGCGGGTCAGAAAAACTGTTTTGTCCATTCTGGACTATGGACAAGGTGCCATCGCACTCTCTTGTTTTTGTTTTGGTTATATTTATTCCCAAATTTCAAATGCCCTCTCTGTCCCGTGGCTGGATTTTGGATTAATACCTTCAATCCAACCCCCGGGGGCAGAAACATTGTTGCACCTGTTCTGGGGTAGCATGGCATGAAGCCTGGGTGAGTCAACCTCCCACCTCCCATTTCCCTATTTTTGGAAATATAGTAGACTTTCTGTTCCCCGGGGGGGCAGATTTTTGGAAAATACCCTCAATCCAACCCCCAGGGGCAGAAAAACTGATGCACCGTTTGTAGGATGGGAGCAAAGCATAATGTCTGGTTGAGTTGTCCCACCCCTTTTTTATGCGGGGTTATATTTTTCTCTGGTGGCTAGTGGCCTTTCGTTGCCTTGGGGCAGAATTTTGGTAAACTCCTTCAATCCAGCCACAGGGGGCAGGGGGAGGGGCAGGATGGGAGGTAGTAATCTATGGATTTCTGAGGTTTACAGGTAAGTACACATATAAGTAAATAAAACGAATTTCGTTGTGTGCACTGCATATCCAAATACAATGCAGTGCGCGCAACGAAATTCGTTTTGTTTATTTATATGTTTACTTACCTGTAAATCTCCGTAATCCAAAGATTACTATCCCTCATCCTGCCCCTGCCCGTGCCCCTCCCCACGTCACCGCCCGGCAGGTACTCCTACTACCAACTGCGGCTGGATAATGTTTTTCCAAAGTTGATGCCTCATGCAGTGCAGGACACAAGGCCAGCACAAATTTTAAAGGGCTTGACGTTGTTCGTGCTGCACATTAAAGTAACTTTTAAGCACAGCAAAGCAGTTAGATATGGGGCAGTTTTCGATGTGTTTAATATTTCAAGACTATCTGTTCCCCTGCTGTATAAACCTTGCGTTTTCCCTCATTTCATTTGCTTTCAAATGTCCTCTGTCAAACTTAAAAAAAATATTCTCAGGTGGAGGACCCACCCTGGATCCCATGTTTGTCCCGTGCGCTTGCTCTCTTTGCTCGCTACATAAACATCATGCCCAACCTTTATGCCTGACCACTTTCAAATGTCACCAGCCGCCACCGATTATCAGACCCAGAACTACTAGCTCCTAGCTAATTCTTAATTTCTTAGAGAATCCTCTGGATCCAACTTGTAATGGGTCAGATTTGTTACTGGTCTCACTAATATCGGGAACTCTGAATGTAGGTAAGCAATTCAGTCCATTTTTATAATGAGGTGACAATGTAATAGTGTTCAGTAATAGTGTTCAGGAAAACTTGATGAATGTGAGAAAGACTGCATATGTCAGTCGTAATGGGATAGGTTATTTTAAACACAATCTGCCCCAGCGGGTCAGAAAAACTGTTTTGTCCATTCTGGACTATGGACAAGGTGCCATCGCACTCTCTTGTTTTTGTTTTCGTTATATTTATTCCCAAATTTCAAATGCCCTCTCTGTCCCGTGGCCGGATTTTGGATTAATACCTTCAATCCAACCCCCGGGGGCAGAAACATTGTTGCACCTGTTCTGGGGGTAGCATGGCATGAAGCCTGGGTGAGTCAACCTCCCACCTCCCATTTCCCTATTTTTGGAAATATAGTGAACTTTCTGTTCCCCGGGGGGGAAGATTTTTGGAAAATACCCTCAATCCAACCCCCAGGGGCAGAAAAACTGATGCACCGTTTGTAGGATGGGAGCAAAGCATAATGTCTGGTTGAGTCTGGTTGAGTTGTCCCACCCCTTTTTTATGCGGGGTTATATTTTTCTCTGGTGGCTAGTGGCCTTTCGTTGCCTTGGGGCAGAATTTTGGTAAACTTCTTCAATCCAGCCACAGGGGGCAGAAAGACTGATGCACCTGCTCTGGGGCAAGTACATGGCCTGATGCCTAAGTGAGACAGCCTCATCCCCTTTCTCTTATTTTTGGGACTATTTTTCCCCTGGTGTCTGATGGCCTGTCTGCTCCCTATTGCCAGATATTGGGTAAACATCCTCAATCCACCCCCAGGGGGCAGAAATATTGATGAACCTGTTCTAGGATGGGAGCATAGCACAATTTCTGGTAGAATCACGCCCATCTCTTTAATTTATTTTTGGGGAAAGTTTTCCTCTGATGGCCTTTCTGTCCCCTGGAAGCAGATTTTGGGTAATCACCCTCAATTTATCCCAAGGGGACACAACGATTGGTGTACCTGATCTAGGGCCAGAGTACATAACTATGCCAAGGTGAACCACTCTCACCCCCTTTTTCTTATCTTTGGAAATATATTTCCCTGGTAACTAGCGGCCTTTTTGTCCACCTGGTCTCAATCCACCCCTAGGGAGCAGAACATTTGATGAACCTATTCTGGAGTGGGCGCACGTTGTGATGCCTGGGTGAGCACACCCTGTCTTTCGGGCCAAAGAAAACTGTGGGGGGCAGCTCACCCAGGTATCATGTCGTGCTCCCACGTAGGAACATGCACATCAGTCTTTCTGTGCCCCCGGAAGTGGATTGAGGATTTTAAGAAAGGGCCCGTTTTGCAGGTTTTTCCCCAAACTTTTTGCTTCTTCCTCCTTTATTTTTCCTGACCTGTGGTTGTTGGCAATAGGACGCTGGGCGCTTTACCACTGCTGATCATTGCTAAGGTGCATATGTTCTCTGTATGAGTTGTTATTGTGATTGGTTATCCATGATTGGCATATTTGTTTTCCCAGTAGATCCCTAGTAAAGTGCACTGAGTGTGCCAGGGCTGGTGATTCAAATCCTACTAGTGGGCCTGCAGCACTGGTTGTGCCACCCACATGAGTATCCCTAAAATGGTGTCTCAGGCCTGCCATCGCAGTACCTGTGTGCAGTTGCTAAATGCCATGCGGACCTGACCAGTGTTATTGATGGTTAGTGAGTGGAGGGCAACCCTGGTTCTCTAATTCCCTCTCCGCTCCTGTGTGGAATAGATGCAGTGTCCCCACTGGCCAGGCCTCATCCTTCCCTTTCTGTGCACATTGGACAACCCTATGGAAGGCCCAAGGTACACCCCTGACTTTTAGAAAATGTCTGTTTTCTTGTCTGACATTTCTGTGTGCCTTTGCCTGTTTGTGAATAGACTGTCTGGTTTGTGAGTGATAGGGGCTGGGGTGGCTCCGGGAGGCTGGTTGAGTCAGCACTAGGCTGAATAGCTTCATCTGCATCTTGAGTAGTGAGAGGGGATAGCACTTGGGCTTGAATAGGGATTTTCCTGCCTTCGACAATGCTGGCTCCACCTCCTACTGGGAGGCTGACGACTCTGCCCCTCTCTCTCAAAGGAAAGAAGGACTGGTTTGGACTACAATTTGCACGCATGCTCACTTGCGGAGCGCATCATTGACAGTGCGAGAGAATTCCCGTTGCCACGAAGATCGTCGCAGCGCCTGTTGCTGCTGCAAGAACCAACACATCGTTTGCTTGCGGAGTGCATCGCCCCAGTGCGGGAAGATTCCTGTTGCTGCGAATATCGTCGCAGAGCCTGTCATCGCTGTAAGATCGTCGCATCATGCCTGTATGAGACACTTCTACCAGAGAATATACACCCCGGAATCCACACAAGGTAATGCATCCCTCCCCATACAGATTGGATTCGTCGCAACACGCCCGCTGCGTGCGGCGGGGTTGTCGCACCGCCTGCCTAGGGTCTCAAGAGTGACGCATTAGCTTGTTTTTCGGCACTTCAGTTGCCGCTAGGAACTTTTGTCACAGCTACAGGTACTTTGGGCTAAAAGGGATGCAACTGTGGATTATTTTGATGCAAACCCAGGAAATCTTTTAAAATCATATTCTTGAACTGTGTATGTTGGATTTGTTCGTTTTGGTCTTGTGTAGTTTAGATAAAGATACTTTATTTTTCTAAACTGGTGTGGAGTCCATTTGTGGTGTTTTCACTGTGTTACTGTAAGTGTTGGTACTTATACTTCACACATTGCCTTTTATAAGCCTGTCTGCTCGTGCCAACCTACCAAGGGTTGAGACGGTTATCCAAAGAGTGTACCCCCCTTACCCTGACTAGAAGCTAGGGTCCCTAGTTGGACATTGGTACCTACCTCTGCCAACTAGATACCCCTAGATCTAACAAGGATGTTTACCCAAAGTCCATTTCCTGGGGGATATACTAGAGACAATGGGGAAAATAGGCCCAAAAATAGAATATAAAAAGTGGTGGGGGTAGCTCACCCAGGCATTGCTCTGTGCTTTTACACCAGAAAACATGTATTAGTCTTTGTCCCTCAACCCCCCCCCCATCCCCCAAGAGTGGATTGAAGGTGTTTACCCAAATTCGGCACAGAAAGACCACTAGACACTAGGGATTTCAACATGCACAAAGCAAATTATAGGCTAGGGTGAACTTCTCTGGCATCAAGACAATACTAGACTAAAGCATCCTCAGCGATGTACAACCCCCTGGTTGTCTAGCTTTCAGAAATCTCTGGCTTTAATAGGTTTACCTGGGTGGCTGATGACCCCTGACCCGAAATCCCCCATTGCCACATCAGGTCAGTTTTTGTGACAGGAAATAAATCTGATATTTTCCGTGATGAGTTTTGGGGCCTTTCCTATCATGGGCACTAGGCCTACCACCACACAAATGAGTTACCGTTTATATCTGGAGACTTGGGAAAACCCTGAATAGTTGAACATGTGTTATTACCAATTGTATTTCTCTGCGTATGTGCCTTCCAAATGTAAATCAGTGTGTGAAAAAGAAGACATTTTGAGAAGTACCCTCTGAATAACATCCTAGTATGGTGTACAAATGCACAAAGCACTTCTCATAAACTCAGTATCTGGTGTCCATCTTAGAAACACATGGATTTCATTGATACCCATTTTTCACTCTCTTTATTTTACCATATGAATTGCTCTTTTTCCGGTACATATTGAAAAAACATTTTAAGGTGCAGCTTATTTGTTGGCTCCGGGTACTTACATTTTTGGAAAACCTACAAATCCTGCAAATCCCTGCAGCCAGGAGGGTTATCAGGTGTAATGGTATATTGCTTTTGTAAATCGGCCATCGTGACAAGAAGTTACAAATGAAAACACAAATGAAAACATTGTCACAAATGGACTTCTTTTTCCTACTCATTTTCAATATTTGTTTTTGTTGTAATTGTTAGTTTATTTGGGAAAACCTTGAGGGATCTATGCACATGAACCCTTGAGAATTCGGAATGTTGTCTGCTTTTTAGAATTCTATTGCTTTCTAGAATCACTCTCATCGGTTTACACCCCAAACTGAAAATAGGTTTATAGCCCAAAAATTAGGCGAAATGGGCTATCTCTTTGAGAAATGTCAAAACTGTGGTAAAAAATGTTTTTTGATTGAGCTGTACATGTTCTTCAAAGCTGGGAAGATGGTGAATTAGCACAGCAGCCCTTTTGTTAATTGCCATTTCTGGGGGGAAATTAGACCGTTTTAGGTGGATCACTTTTACTTTATTTTGGCTATTTTCACACTTTCTTCTAGGGGAATCCACAAACCCTAAATACCTTTGAAATACCCAAGATTTTGGAAAAAGGACACAGTTTTGGCATAGATACCTAATGTTGAAATTAGGTTAAGGAGTCCTAACCGCAAACTACACCACAGAGCAAAAAGGGCTTAGCATTCTTGGAGGGAAAAGGAATCAGCAGCATAATGGTTAACAGCGTTATAGGAAAATATATTATATATATAATTTTAGTAAAATCAAAAGTTCTTGCTGATGCAAACCTTAAAAAATATGATATTTAAGCGGAGATCGGCCTGCCCACCCTGACACAGAAGTTGGCTTCTTCTTTTTTTGGAGGTGCCCATGTGCTGTGCTCATGCGCACAATTAGATTGTCATCACTCACTATTAAGACAGCCAATGGTTGAAGTGGTCTGACTATTAACAATTTGGTCTCTAGTTGGCAGAGGTATGCACACTGTCCAAGTAGGGATCACAATCGTGATCAAGGTAAGTCACAACACAGCCAAATTATCCTGTGCTCGCCCTCTGGTAGCTTGGCACAGAGCAGGCAGAGCTTAGAAGGCAATGTGTAAAGTATTTGTGTAGTAATGCGTACAGTAACACAATGACAATACCACAAAAAGACTCCACAATGGTTTGTAAATATAAACTGTGATTTCATAAATAAAACAAGACCAAAATAACAAAAATCCAATTCATAGATTTGAGATATTGAATTTCGAAGAACTAAATGCAGTAAAGCACATAGAAGAAAATAGCACTAAAAAGGTCACTTTAGGTCGCATTGGACAGGGGCAAAGACGAAGTTCAGGCCAACCATGATGGAGCGCCTGCAAGCTACAGGACCCACACAGGTCCCTTTGAGCAAGGTATCTTTCCTGGTCGCAAGCAGCGAGATACATCGATCTTCTCCACTTAGAGAAGGCGATGCGTCAATTCTGAAGACGAGTGCCGGAGTTAAGAAATGTTGAGTGATGCTCCCGATTCTGCCAAGCAGTTGAGGGGATACGTCGATCTCACTAAGCTGCAGCAGAGGTGATACACTGTCCGATGTGCTGATCTTTGGAGGCAAGCACTGGTTAAGGGACGCAACCAGGTCAATGCACCGGTTCTGCTACACACAGACAGGAGATTAATGGAAATCCGTGTTGCAAGTACATGGGCCGCTTTCAGTGAGTTAGGCACAGGAGCAGGGGTAGAGACTCTCAAGCAACAGGAGTCAAGCCAACAAACCGTTGGACATCACTTGAAGCAACGGAGTCGACAGAGTCAGACAGAGTCAGAGAGCACCAGGCAGCAGGGTAACAAACAGAAAAGCAGGCCTTTCATAACAGCAGTACAGTTGAGCCAGACAGAGGTTCTGGTATATTGCAGAAATGTCTGATTTTAGGGGGTCAGAGACCCAGTACTTAAAGCCAAATGTACCTGTGAAGTGGGAGAGACTTCAAAGAATTGCTTTGAAGTGCCACAGTATCCATTTCAACCCATTCCTGTCTGCCAGGCTATCTTTATGGGATAATCAGTCTTTTGTGTGGGGTCAGGCCGCTACGCTTTAAAGTGAAATTGTGGACCCATTCCTCCCTTCCTGCCCAGGAAGGGCCATCAAAATGCAGATGTATGTAGATGGGTACTCACCCACTCCTAGCCTTGTGTTTGTGGCTGTCTGGAGGGAATGCCCAATTTATAGCTGTCACCCAGTCCAGATGTTTATTGGAGACAGGCTGAAAGGCTCAGAGAGCAGTAACAGAGACATGTCCACTTCCTAAAAGTGGCATTTCTAAAATAGTAATGTTAAATCCGACTTAACCAGTAAAAAGGATTTATAATTACCATTACAAAGATATGAAACATGCTGCAGCTACTCTTTTCTAATCAGGAATTAAAGCTTAAAGGTATTTTAAAGAATTCCCGATGTTAGCCTATGTGAGGAGTGGGCCTCACAGTATTAAAACAACTAAGTTAGCTGTTGTCACTTCCAAGGCATGAAAAACATAGAAGTACATATCCTACTAATTAGTTACATAGTACCCTGCCCTATGGGCTACCTGGGGCCTTCCTTAGGGGTGACTTATGTGCAATAAAAGGGGAGTTTAAGGCTCGGCAAGTCAAGGTGGCAGTACACTCCACACACAGGCCCTGCAACTGCAGGCCTGAGACATGGTTAAGGGCTACTTATGTGGGTGGCACAACCAATGTGCAAGCCCTCTAGTAGCATTTAGTTTACAGGCCCATGGCACATGTAGTTCCCTTTACTTGGGGCTTAGAAATAAATTAAATATGCCAATTGGATATGAACCAATGTTACAAAGTTTAAGGGGATAGAGTACAAGCACTTGAGCACTGGTTAGCAGTAGTAAAGTGAGTCCTAAATCCAGAACATTTGGGTCAGAAAAAGAGGAGGAGGAAGGCAACATGTTTGGGGTGACCCTTAAGTGCTTCCATGCTGTATTATATTGCACTACACAGAACAAAATATGTGAAAGACAGTTGAACAGACCAAAGGATGAAGTAAGCAAATCAAAAGGTCCTTGTATTTTCATTATGGACATTTTGGAAAACATTAGGTTGGAAAGACAGCTTAAGATGTCTCAAGGCGACACTTAAAACGATATGACCATTTACCCACAAGTTATATGTCATATTATAATTCCCTTAGAACTATGTACAAGAAAGTATCTTGCTGATGCACACAAGTCTTCTTTCAGTTCATTCAGGTCCATTTGAAACGATAAAGCCCATTACATCCTTTCTTCCCATCTCGATGCTGTGTTTGGTGAAACTGTTTTAATTTTGTAAGAAATTACATTATCTATCTATATTTGGCTTCACTTAATAGTTATTTGGCTATGGGTCAACGATCTTGTGAGCGCTCACACCCCCTTTCAATTCATTTTCATAAGCTCGGAGTGCATTGAGCCGCACGCACAAGTTTAAAACGTGGTCTGAATGTGTAAGTTAAGTGCAGACTTTTCTGCAAAAACCAAAGAAGCAACTGTAAGTCAGCGGAAACGCTGAAATATCTTTGTAAAAAACGAATAAATTAAACAACCAGGCCAAAAGGATTGATGTCAAAACACACGTTTTCAAATTCCGACCAAAATGACTTTTCTTGCCCAAACTGTCTCAACCACTTAATAAATTATTATAGTTCAAATGAGATTAGAAAAATCACGTTTCCAGAGAAAACGAACATTTCTGATTTCATTGAAACGGTTTCAGCAAGCGGCAGAAGCAGAAATCACTACAGTGGCAAACTGCTAACGCCCGGAAGGCTCCAAACATTCCCTGCCAAAGAACTGCCTGCAACCTGAACAGATTTATTCTAGTCATCAATAAGAATATGAGAGCTGTAGTTAGCATGCCAACTGCCTACTCATGTGTGCTAGTGCTGCCTCTGGGATTTACACATTCTCTATAAAGAAAGAGACCTGATACTGGAAATTCTGTTCATGTGAAAACGATTACAATATACGCCTTGCAGAAAGCTCTAGTTCTGAGCCTAGTATCTTGAAAACAATCTCTGTTTTAAAATACAGACAAACGCGAGATCGCTTAATGTGAACACTGGTGCATGAACAAGGTTCTGGTTGAAACCCTTTTGTTCGAAATAGAGTAAAAGGTTCCATACGCCTTGCAAAATATTATCTTGTTGATGTAATACTCCCTATCAATTCATGAAAAAGCAGTCGTCCTTCCTATTTGGTATCCGCTAATGGGAGTATTAATGCTTATTGTCTATTTCAGCTTATGGAGGCACCCATTCGGCTTTATATTCACAAGTAACTACATGATCTCTAAAAACAAATAATTCAATCAAAAGTTTTAAAGGGAATCAAAAGCAAGTTTTTACAAGGAAACACTTGATAGAAAGTCCAACGTTAACCATACAGACACCGGATAATATACATCAAATCTATGTGCAACCAACAAACAGCAGTATAATAGTAGGAATATTATAAAACTACATTCCCCATCAATCCACTAAAACATATGATCTTCAACGTGCAATATTTGATGTACTTCCTTTGTTTTGTGTGTGAATAAAAGTACAGAATTTCGAATAGTACCTCTCAGAAAACCGCTGGTTAGTACTCACCACATGACTAAGTAAAAATTATAAATATTTGAAGCTTAGATACACTCCCAACTTAAGGTGAATGTCATAGGTCAATCTAATTGAGCAAAGCATCTAAGAGTGGCGAAGAACCTTAGTTGCCACCTTAAGAGTCTGCCATTCCTATGGCACTGGCTTTTCTACTAACAGTACCTCTGATGGCGCGAGTGTCAAATTAGCTGCGTCTTCATTTGCTCTTTTAATGCATCAAGCTAAGGGTCGCTGTAAAACTGACTGCAAGGGGTAGCAACATTAGGGTAGAGATCTACACCTAGAGCTTTAACACCCAACTTCCTCTCCAATTACTAATGCAGAGTAGCAGTCAGGTAGGTTAAGGGGTACTTGAGACCAAACTTCATCTGAAAACGACCCTTTCGTTTGAGAGGCCAACATGGATCATCCCTGAGGCCAACAGATCAAAGGACATCTGTTATGCCTGCAATGCTATCAGAACTGCCAGATCAACTAAATAAATCTTCACAAATAAACTGTTGCCATCAACTTAAAGTTGAAAACTCATGCAGTCCATTTTCAAGAACACCGTGCATTCAGGGGTCTGGATATCTCATTACTATTGCATAAAATGCAAATGAACAAATGGTATTCAATTTAGAACCCTTCAAGTAAACAAAGTCCAGTTGAGGTGGTTAAATTGTAAAACTTTAAGGGTTCTATATGAAAGGCATTCCAGAAACAAAATGAAAGTTACAATCTGAAATACTATTAAAAGGAAGTCAAAAGGGACCCAGATGAATTCCCTGTTACTTTGTTGGGTTGTTCCTACTAATCTGTATGATCTACACATTTGTTGGACAACATAAACACCTTTGGGTGAGGTGCCTAGACTGATTCTGGGCTCCCCTACAGGATATGTTGGCCTAGAGACCAGCTAGCTCACAGTGCTACCATAGACCCCACCCCTTAAACTTACCAGGGAGCGAATAGTTTCTGGCAACCACTGAACATGACAATGCTGACCCCTCAGGGATTGTGGAACAGATCAGAATCTTTCGCTCAGTCACTAGAGCTTACTTGTGTTGAGAGAAATATACAAGGAATACACACTTGGACATTTTCAATAAATTGATTGAACCAACATTATTTTTATATAGAATGCATGTGCTGCAATGATCAGTAGACAGAAGCAGATGAAAGTGATTGCAAGTGCCAAAAGACTAAACAGTAGATACAGTTCTACAATGGTGCTAAAACAGTGTACATACGCAGGCATATAAACAAGGCAGTAATCAGCTGCACTCCTACTATGCAAATCCAACTTGGCGTGTACCTAGAGTGTGTGTAGGTGTGAAGCCAAGAATCCCTTCAAGGGACACTCCAACCCTATTACCTGGTTGGAGGGAATGTAGGAACCTGTCTTGGTCATGAACTGGACACCTCTAATGAGATGTCAGACCACTGTATGGTGAAGTCTCAACATTCAGGGACCCCCAGTGACAGGTGAAGTGCCACCTCTGTTGGGATGCTCATTATTTATAATGGAAAGCATCCTTGAAATGTGCGCATAGATTAGCAATATTATTGATGTGTAGCTAGCCCTGTCACCCCGTGGATGAAGATAGAACAACATTTGTACATAGTGAGTCAAGAGGCATTGTACATGGTGTTCGAAGAATCGTGATAATGTTATGCAAAGCTAGATGGTAAAACAAAGTAGTTTCAGATAAACTAATCAAACAGTGTCGCACATGCAAATATGTGCAAAAGGTCACAGCAGAAATGTTATTGTACAACATTTGGACAATGTAAGAAAAATGTGTAGTTCCATTACTTGGGCCTAACCCGGACCCATGACAACATACCTATGCTACTTTGAGTTTGGCCACCTGAAACAGAATTCTGGGAATCATTCCCAAGTGGGGAAACACGTATATATTAGCCTATGACCTCAACCTGGGAATAATCCAGAAGTAAAAGAAACCTGTAGATAAATATTGATTCCAATCTTAGAGGAATGCATTTTTGGCTTTTTTCACAGTGCCTTGTTTTCATCTGATAAATTTTGACAACTGAGCAATCGCTAAAGCCCCACCAGAAATCATTAAATGTAAATTTTATCAAAATCTGAAAACCACAGATCCAGCGCAAGAAACCATCTCTTGAAATAAAGAAATCACATATCTACTGACGTCTTGGTTCATCCTAAGCATGGTTTGTTCATAAGTCATGCTGTAAAAGGCTGAGTATGAAAACGCCTCTTAAGTATTGCCTGAGCCGAGCTTTACAGCAGGCAACTTCACTCATTGGGGGCCTTTACAAGTATTATTAACAAAAGAGGAGACCTCTTTCTTACCTTTTTTGACCACTTCAAGTAATCAAGTGGGAGCGTTAGAAAGGCAGGCTGAGCTATACTTAAGAAGCTGCAAAGGCAAGGGCCCAACAGTTGTCAGTATTTATTAGACCTATTAATGACAAAATAAATCACTGTTACTAGTAAAATGAACTAATCAATGCCCACCGATTAGCTAAAACTATCAAATATATACTCATTCACATACCTAACAAATTAAAAAGTAATACATTTGCTCTTGATCATTACTGAAATGGAACCGTCAAATGTATTATTTTCCACAGATCAATTTTCACATCATGCTGGCTTTCTTTTACAAGCCTCTCTACATTTCAGGCCATGATTTACCAGGTGTAAAAAAACACATTTCAACAAAGTTTATTCCGTGCAACATAGTAAAAAACAAATGAAGAATAGGATACCTTGAAAACTATTTCACGATAAATCCTGTATTTATTGTCATTCCCTAACATGTTGACATTCATGTAAAATCCTGGCAAATTAATATTCAATTTGAACCGGCAAAGTTTACAGTTCTTCTACGCAAAATAAAATATTATGCCCTGCCTGTTCAGAACATACTGTTTACCTTTGGAGTATGTTTACCATTACTTTTGAGTCTTTTCCGTTAAAACTATCGGCTCAAGGGTTTTTAGTATATCGAGTTGTTTTTTTGCACCCACCATAAACTGCTCCTACCTCGCACCCTTACCCCATGCTCTACAATTTTAATGATTTGAAAGCATAACTGGTTGACGTTGTGTCTCGCAATTTTATAGCAAGACCGAAGGCTCATACTATGCTTTCTAATCTTGCATTTATTTAAATAGCAGCCAAGATAAGCACTAGGACTACAGTTCACAGAGGGTCAAGCAAAACAACTGGCCAATGCGAATGTAATAAAACATAACAAGTTAACCAATCAGGTAGAAGCCACATGTATAATGTCACCACTGACAGCAAACATTCCTCTTTTCTTGCTGCTCGCAGTCAGAAAAGTACCTTCTCTTTGTTGCTCAGCTGTTTATGCATTACTATATATTGATAAGTTAAATTTGGTCATATATTGTTATTGCTTTTATATGCCTGGTATTGTGCCAATGCTTTTCTGCTAAACTTTCCCCTTCGCTCTTAAGCTTTCAGCTGTTTCCGGACCTCTCGCGCGGTGCTTTTTCAGCCTACCGCGTAGCGAGGAATCTGGTTTTCTCTACCATATTGTCACGTCTCTTTACTGCGACGCTTCCCTTCGTATTGCCTATTCCTGCCTCTTTCGTTCGTGCGCGCGTTTAACTTCGTGTTAACCCATTGCACAAGGGTTTTTCAGGCTTTCCATTGCTTCGAGGGTGTCTCTGTGAAGACGCCGTTCAGGGACTGAAGCCTCTTCCCTCCTGTTGTGGGTGTGTCCAGTGCTGGCTATACACTTTCGCTCAGCCTCCGGCTCCTCCCTGCTCCCTTTAGTTAACCCTTTCTCTGCTTGGTTTTTCTTCAGCTCTGTTATAATGAAACTTGAGAGTTCTTCAGAGTCTGAACTACATAATTGTTGGAACTGGCCCTTCTTGCAGGTCATCCTCAAACTTTTTGCTTCTTCCTCCCTTATTTTTCCTGACCCGTGGCTGTTGGCAAGAGGACTCTGCGCACTTTACCACTGCTGATCAGTGTTAAAGTGCATATGCTCTCTGTGTAAATTGTTATGATGATTGGATATACAAGATTGGCATATTTGAATCACAATGAAGTCCCTAGTAAAGTGCATTGGGTGTGCCAGGGCTGGTGATGACAAATGCTACTAGTGGGCCTGCAACAATGATTGTGCCACCCACATGAGTAGCCCTAAATTGGTGTCTCAGGCCTGCCACAGCAGTGCCTGTGTGCAGTCTTGAACTGCCATGTCCTCCTGGTCAGTGTCCCCACTGACCAGGCCTAACCCTTCCCTTTTTGTGCACATTGGTCACCCCTATGGAAGGCCCAAGGTACCCCCCTGGGCAGGGTGCAGTGTATGTGAAAGGTAGAGCATGTACTGGTGCAGGTGACATGCTCTGGTAGTGAATGACAGCCATTTTCGTTTTTCACTATTGTAAGGCTATCTTGCTCCATAGATTAACATGGGGGATGCTGGCTACAGTAGCTACCAGCATTTCTTCTCATAGGAACAAGATAGGACATAAGAGTCTAGTATCCCTGAACTCAGAATTTAATAACACATCTTTTAGGAAAGGTTGTTTTTAAATCCTGTGTTTGAGAACAGCACTTTTAGAAAGTTGCTGTTCTCTTTTCTGACCTTTCTGTGTGCCTTGGCCTGTTTGTGTATTGACTGTCAGGTTTGAGAGTGACAGGGACTGGGGATTGCCCAGGAGGCTGGCTGAGGCAGCCCTAGGCTGAATGACTACATTTGAAACTTGAGTGGTGGGAGGAGTTAGCACCTGGGCCTGAATAGGACTGTGCCCGCCCCCACAGTGCTGGCTCCACCCCCTGTGGTGCGTCTGATGTCTCTGCCCTGCACTGTGAAAGGAGAGAAGGAATCATGTCAACAAAGCGCTCCAGGGCTGTGCTTTCTCTCCACAATGCTGGCTCCACCTCCTGCTGGGCAGCTGACGACCCTGCCCCTCTCTAAGAAAGGAAAGGAGAAGCCAGGAAAACAAAGTACTCAAGAAACACCCAGACCTGGTTCAGACAGGGCTCAGGGCCCACTTGCACAAAGAGAACAAAGACTTTTAGGGGTATAAGTACAGGACCCCTGACAACAGAAAATTAGATCATCCAGGAATCAAGAAGGAACCTCTGCCAAGGAGAAAGCTGAAAGTGAAGAAGGAAGACTGTCCTGCTGCTGCTCTGCTGGACTGACCTGTTGCTTGCTGCCAAGGAGAGGGGAAGGACTTTGCTGTTGTGCTGTGTCCCCTGTCTTGAAGGAATCTCCAAGGGCCTGAGAAGAGCTGGCTCCCTGTTCTGAAGTCCCAGGAACAAAAGGACTTCACCCCCAACTTCCCTGAACTCTGCTGAGAGAGTTCTGTCCTTCCTGGAGTGCTTGATCCAGTTGTGGGGCCTCTGGAAGTTGTACCTGTGCTGGGAAGCTTAAAACTAAGCTTGAGAGACTTTTGCAATTGAAAAGTTATCGCATCGCTCGCTGCGGAGCGCATCCCCGACAGTGGGAGGAAATTCCCGCCGTGACAAAGGCCGAGATCGCCGCAGCGCCTGTTGCCGTTGCCCGAGCCGGGAAACATCCTTCACAACGCAACTTTTACCACGCAGTGCCTTTATGACGCAACTTTTACAACGCAAACCATTACAACGCATTGCGCTGGGGGGCGCTCTAGGATAGGGAATAGGTTAAATTTACTATCCAACACCTTCCCTACTATCCACGGGGACTGGAGTTGGAATAGTAAATTAAACAATTCACTATCCAGCGCCCCAAAGCACTATGCGTTGTAAAGGCATGCATTGTAAAAACCGCGTTGTAAAGGCATGCGTGGTAAAAGCATGCGTTGTAATGTCATACATCCGCCAGAGCCGTCGCATCCTTCGTTTGCGGGACGCACCAGACCGGTGCGGGAAAGTCTAAATATCGCTGCGAGAGTCGTCGCAGAGCCTGTCGTCGCTGGGTGAGATCGCCGCACCGCTTGCTTGCGGACCGCATCACGTCGCTGCAAGTGTCGTCGCAGAAACCATCGCATCGAGGAGCTGCGAGAGAGAAGATCACCGCTGGTCCTTGCATCGTCGCCCGGAGATCGTCGCAACTCCAAAGATCGTCGCATCGTGCCTTTGCGAGAACAAACTTCCTACAGAACCTCCGCACCGGAATCCATACAAGTGGCCTTCCTCCCCATACAGACCGGATTCGTCCCAACTCGCCTGCTGCTGCAGCGGGGCTGTCGCTGGTCCGTGCATCGTCGCCCTGGAGATCGTCGCAACTCCAAAGATCGTCGCATCGTGCCTTTGCGAGAACAAACTTCCTACGGAACCTCCGCACCAGAATCCATACAAGTGGCCTTCCTCCCCATACAGACCGGATTCGTCGCAACACGCCTGCTGCTGCAGCGGGGCTGTCGCAATCGCCTCCCCAGGGTCTCAGGAGCAACGCATCGCTTGTTTTCCACCGCACCAGCTTCTGCTTTTGGAACTTTGTCGCATCTAAAGGCACTGTGAGCTAAACGTGATGCACCTGTGAACTTTTCATGTAACTGTGGATTATTTTATCGCAACCTAAAGAATTTTATCACAACCTAAAGAATTTTATCGCAACCTTAAGAACTCTTTTGAAACCATATTCTTGAACTGTGTATGTTGGATTTTTGTCGTTTTGGTCTTGTGTAGTTTAGATTAAATAGCTTTATTTTTCTAAACTGTTGTGGAGTCAGTTTGTGGTGTTTTCACTGTGTTACTGTGAGTGTTGGTACAAATACTTTACACATTGCCTCTGGTTAGCTTAGACTGCTCGTGCCATGCTACCTAGAGGGTGAGCAGGGGTTATCTCAGAGGGTTTCCTCCTTGCCCTGACTAGAAGCAAGGGTCCCAATTTGGACAGTGGTACCTACCCCTGCCAATTAAAGACCCCCAGTTCTAACAATAATGAAGAAGGCGAAGCCTTTAAAAATTATTTAAATGCTTTTATTAATACTTCTGTGGGGAATGCTGTTGAAGCATCCATGAAGCGCTTTTCCAAAGGTATGGAAAACTCTATGCTCAGTCTGTTGTCTACAGCCTTGGCCCATTCTGCGGGGTAAAGCAGAAAGAGAAAATTGGTACCCTCTGTGTCATCTAATACCTTCAAAAATGCATCAAGCTTGATTAGCGATGCTGCCTCGCACCAGAATGAGGACTTGGCTCCTCCCAGGCTTCTTTCTAAGGAGGGGTTGTCATCCTCTGCTGAGGGTAAAAGAAAATCTAAAGCTAAACATGTCGAGGTACAGGAAAAATTGTGATTTCCACAGTTTTGGACAAAGACGATGACATGGGTGACGCAGATGATGATTGGTTTGACGTTTTTGATGTCCAGGACCCTTCTCCACCCCTTCCAAGAAACGCAAATCCGACTCCTTTGTTTTTTCTCCAGTGTTGGATTCTGATGGAGTTCCCATGTATGATCCTTCCTCTATTCGTCATCCCAACTCTACGGAGTGGTTCCCTGCTTAACATGTTGGCGAATATATTTCGGCCAGACTTCGGCTACCCCTCGACAAGTCAGTCCGTTCCAAGTTAAAATCCGAATATCCTAAACCTTCCTTACCCTCCAACATTACTGTCGGTCCTTCCATTGACCAACCTCTCCTTACCTTTTTCTTGAAATTCAGCAAAGATCCTTGCAAAGGGACAAACTTTTGGATATTGTGGGTTCTTTAGCTCACATTTTCTATCTAGCAGAATCTGCTCACCTGGAAGGTCAAGATTTGAATGCTGAGGACATTTATTTGTGGGTCCAGCGAGCCTTCTGTCTTTCAGGCAATGCCAATGCGGCTATCACTCACGAATGTCTCAAAGGGCTGCTTATCAAGCTTGATCCGGGGTGGGCGTGGCTTGACGCCGATGGAGACGTGAGCCTAAATCGGAGCTCCCGCCAGTGATCCCCTCTCCAGCACCATCCTGCCCAGTCCAGGGTGTGTCAGAACCACTGGGGCGTTGGGTACCCACGTTGCTTATGGTTGAAAGCCCTTCTCGGAGACATACGGCAGACGGACCAGTGAAGCCGCAGAACAAACAAAATGGAGTCTGCACAGCTATAATATCCCCAGGACAGACGCCGTGTAGAAGGCGGTGTGTGGCTGGCTGCAGTCCACTTTACTTTGCTGCCTCGAAGAATGGAAGGGGAGCACCGGTGGCGGCTGGAGCCGAGAAATCAACAAGTAAGAAGGCAGCGCTGTGCTGGCGTAGAGCAGAGCCCTGAGTTTGGTGCGCAAAAGCCCACATCTGCGAGTGCTAGTTACCCAGCCCTGACGGGGGCCAGAAGACAGGTGCCAACTTCAAAAGGATCGGTACTCTTGCGTGCCCAGAACGTCCAGAAGCCCACGGCGCCCGCACTCCTCGTGGCGGCATAACTGAGTTGTGAAATGGCAGCCACATAAAGCAAACAGAGCGGGGACTGCACTGTGGAGGCAGAACCTGAAGGCTACCACTGCAGGCAAGGTAGGACACATAGAGGGACTTTGCAGGGAGCAATTGGTGCCCCTGGACGGTCCCAGGAAATAAAGTCAAACGCATAGCGGCAAACGGCAGACGGTGTGGGGGGCAGAAGACACGGAGGGACAATGACGCACCAGGCTGGCAGGGAGACCCAAACTAAGCCTCAACTAGTGGAAGCACTGACGCCGGCGGCCATCAGAGAGACTAGTGGCGGGGATACGGCCTCCGGCGGTGAGAACTCCTCAGGCTTGGAGCTACAGGGCGGGGGTTGGAAGCAGTGACCGCAGCATTGCAGACAAAAGGCTGGGCCTTATAAGAAGACGGAGTGACTGCCACAACTATCGAGTTTTGTCTGGGGGAAAGCAGCATGGATGGGGCTGCATGAATAGGCAGGCTGGGACACTGTTCAGCTGAGTACGGGCCCACTGAGCCACAAGAGGAACCACAGTGGTGGCCGGGACTCCACGGCTAGCATGAACACAGAACGGCCCTTTTTGGAGGTGGCTGGCCCAAAGGCAGTAGAATCCGAGGTGGGGAGGAGCCCGATCGCCACCAACACAGTGGGCCCGGGTCCCTCAGGAGGAGGTACCAACACACAGATAAAGTGTGATGGAACGGGGGAAGAGCAGTGAGGCCCGCTCCCACCAACTCCATAGCAGGACAAAGCACAACCACGACCAGGCCCATCCTGTCGTACACCACATTCGGGATCAGTGAGTACTGATGGAGCGAGATAGAAAACAAAATTTTGTTTAAACTCGCGAAGTCACATTTCCATAACATGAATAATAATATTAATGATTTGTGATATGTCGTGCTAATACAACTTAGATTAAACTTTACACGTGGGGGGACTAACATGTGTGCTCATAAACGTGCATAATTGTTGCATCTTTTTGTTCGTGCAAAATAATAAAATAATTTATTGTTTTCGTTTTTGTCATTACTAACTGCTGCAAACTTAAAAGAAGCATGTGCTTGTTTTGCTTTTCCTTGTCTGTGTGATGTCATTTCTACTATTCTAGGTGCATATGGGTCTCATGGAGTAACGGAGACTGGTAGATATAAACGCTGCTTTATTTGTTTGCAATGGCTAGGTAACATTTTGATTAATCGGGTGGGTTAATTAATTAGTGAACTAAGGGGTGGATACAGAATCTACATTATTTCTTACATTAATACTTTTCTTGTGTTTGTTTTATATTAGAAATCATAAGTTGCCTGCTTTTGGGCCTAGTCACTTGAGCCGCAGAAAAGAGCTGACATGTAATTCTGCAGAAAGTCACGAGACGCCCATTCTGAAATAAATTGTTCGTCAAAAGCTGCGTTCACAAAGCAAAAACTAATGTGCTGTCATCATTCTGTCGGACATGGCCAAGGTCGAAAGTGAACATTTTGTCAGTTCTTAACTTGGCATCCGCGGAAGTATAATGAAAGTCAATGGACGCTGCGAGAATGACTTTATACATTTGTTGCAATATGAGGAAGCTTCTGGCTTCACGTGGAAGGAACAATGGTCTCTATGAAATATGATTTAGTGGAACTTTTTGAAAACTGGGTGACATGTCACTTGTCACTCTCAGCCAATGGGACGTCGAAGATTTCTGAAAACTTTCCTTTGCGTAGTTTAGTTAGCATAGAAAGGTATAAAAAGTCATGCCCTTAGGGATGGGCTGGCTGCTGCTTTCTGACTTTCCGATGAGGGTGATGTGCTGTTGGACTTTGCGTGGAGCACGTAAGAATCCTCAAAGAACTTTACTTTAATTTCTATCTATTTAGCTCAGTTAGGGAATTAGATTTTAGAAATGCTAAACTTTAAATATTCACTTTGATTTTGATTCACTTGCTTAAATTGTATTTTTCATATTTCTTTACAATCATGCTTGCTTTATTGCAAATAAAATTCATTTATAAAACTATCAATTTATATACCATAATTTAGTAAATAAAATCTTACTTTTGACAAACAAGCTGGTCTTGGTTATTCAGGAGTGTAGGTTACTATTAGCTAGATCACGTCGCCAATGGTGGTCATTTAAATGGTATAGTTTTATTCTAATGACAATATTCCTTTCGCAGATGTATAAAATGTATATAGTTTGTAGATAATATGTATATAGATTTAATCTGACCACCTGATTCAGTAGGCCCAAAATATGTCAGATTTATAAATGGGTCCATATTTAGTATAGAATTTTGTTTATAGGTTATGAAGTTGGGTAGCGTTGTTTATGATATATTTTCTATAGGCCGCTGGATCAATTCTCTGGTAGCAGAAATTGATGGTTGCTAAGGGGTAACCAAGGTAATATGTTGGTTGCTAAGGGTTACTAAAGTGTTATGGTATGGAAATAGGATCGATGTTTTAACACATGTTGAGTTCGTTTTTCGTGCTATCTGTAAGCTATACCGGTATAGATTGTGTGGCGAGAAATTAGTCACGCAAGCCATCTGTTCTGTTTGTAGTGATATCGCCGAGTATCACAAGAGGTATCGCCGTGTACCATAGTGTTGTCGCCGAGCAGCACAGTTTTAGGGCTAGGTCTGAATCTTGTATAGTGAGGGTTTTCTAAGAAATTAGAGCAGCATGAGAATAGGGACAAAGCGCCTTCCATAAAACTCACTGTGATAAGAGTATTAGTTATATCCGAGCTTGAGTGAAGGGTAAATTAGCGTCGGTACATGATTATCTATAAACAGGTTAGAGTCCTGTACGGGTACATGTTTCATATCTATAAACAGGTAAGAGCCCTGTACGGATAACGTCGTTGTTTTGCTAACGGTGCATGATTTCTATAAACAGGTGAGAGTCCTGTACGGATTTCATGTGTGTTTGAAATTAGGGAAATTTCAGTGTGAAAGTGCGAGTTTGAATTGTATTTTATGTTCAAGTGAAACTCTTAGAACTTTCACTTCGCGGTGGGTTCAGAGCAAAGCGAGTTCATAATTATACGCGTTAGAAGGGTGGGGTAAGGTTACTCTACTGACAATTGAATATTATCCTTAGTGTGAATAGCGCCGTCTATTCCGAAGTGTGGATACTTGAATGTATGTAAACTATCCTAAATAGTGAAACGAACAGATGTTGTCTTTATAGTCATCGTTAAAAATTAATTTACACTGAAAAGTGTTCTTAAAATGGCGCTGTGAAAAGATTTTGTGAAGGAGGGGTAAGCGCCAGGAGTGAGAAACGAGAAACCGCAGCTGCTGTGTACGTCACAGAGCCGCGCTGGGATTGGGTGACCTACGTCACAAGCTATATTCTGATTGGCTCTTGAGTCTCTGACGGCCTGTGAGCTGATTGGTCCTTGGGAAAATCTCCAAATTTATTGGTTGAGCAGAAAAGTGATGTAGCTCAACTGTCATTGGCTTGTTGGTGTGTTTCGCGCACGGATTGGTTGTTTTGCGGAACATCCCGGAAATATTTTACGAACGATTTTGTGAATTAGATTTAACTCTTAAAGATGAGTTATCATTTTAAACATGTTGAGAAAAAGTCAACATTATTTCAGAAGTTCAAGAATTTATTTTCACCTGACAAGAAAATCGAAACGCGAGGTGGTAAACTACTTCATAAGTATAAAACACCTGCAGCGTACATGGAAGGTGAATATGGATATCATACTGTCTTATGGTTTGACAGTTGGAAACGTTATACTAAAAATGACGGTGTTTTAACTTGGCCTGATGAAGGTTCATTTAATGTAAGAGTCTTAAGAAATTTACGAGAGAAAATGAATGCTCTTGTTCCAAAACCGAGACCAACTCAATTTGAAGCTTTGGTTGAGTGGGAAGACGAAATGTATCAGTTACAAAGAGAAGCTAGTGGAATTAAAAGACCTTCTAAAAATCCATCTTGGAAAAGAGAAACTCATGAAGATAGATTGAGAATGTGGAGACAGGGAAACATGAGTGAAGGATTGTATTTAATTCATGAAATGGTAATGGGTTCTCCTACAGGGAAATCTATGGAAAGTGAATCTGAGGATGCAGTTATGGAAGAAATATATACAACTGCTAGAAAGAATCAGCCTAATCAGCCTTTGAGACCTCCTAGGTCATGGTCTACTCCGGTGGTTTCTACTGAAACTTCACCGAGTGCACCTCCAATTAGTGAAGCTCCTAAACTTTATCCAAATAATTGTGAAATCAATGAAACTCCTAGAAGACCAGAATTCGAGAATGCTCGAAATGAAGGTAGACATTTTACAATGACTCCAAGAGCAAGGGAACCTCCAAAAGATTATACAAGAGAGGCAAGAAATGTTGAAGATGTTGATTATAATGAATATATAAGATCAAAGGAAGAACTAATAAAAAGAATGACAAAAGGCATGGAAGCTGTGACAGTTCCAGTAACAATTGGTCCTGTTCAGCCTGTATTTGACCAAAGGGAAACAAACAAAACTGGATTAACTATTCCTTTAAATACAGAAATTCAAAAGGCTGCTGAAAAATTTTATTCAGATTTATCTGAAATAAACACTTCTAAATCAAGAATGCCTGATTTAACGTTTAATGAGGATTTATCTCCAAAAACACCAATGGGTGCTATATCAGATATAGGGAGTCCTGAAGTCAGGGTAACCACACCAAAACTAGATGTGGCCAAATTAAAAGCGAATATCGAAGAATTAATAATTGGAACAATTGGTCCAGATAGTTTAAATTACTATCGGGATGATGAACTACTGTTCATTTGCAAAAGCATTCAGTGGAAAACGAAAAATAAATATGATCAACTAGAGGATCTAGCAGCAGAACTTGAAATCGATGTGAGTAAACAAAAGAATTTTGCAAAGCATTACAGATTAGACTTTTCAGAAAGTGACATTGAGAGTTTGAACTCAATGGGAAGAATAATTCATATTAAAGATTTGATTGTCTATATCAAAAAGCTAGGAGAACTGAATAAATGGAGAGTAAAATGGACGAAAAAGAAGGAAGATGAAAGATTGGATAAATTGTCAAAACAATTTCCAATGAGAGAAATTGCAGGTGGAGGATATGTTCATATCCCTTGGTCGAGACAGGACATTCTGTTATTCACAAATGACTTTCCAAAATTGAGAGAAAAACCAGTTGAGTGGTACAGGCAAGTTGATAGATTTATCAAAGTGTCAAAAGTTCTGTGGATTGATTTAGATGGATTTTTTGACATTGTTGTTCCATCTGATCTTTGGACAGAATGCAAAATATCGATTAGTTGGCCAAAAGCAGAACCTGAGCGAATTAAAGAAACAGGTGCTCCTAATCCACTTGTAATGGATTTTTATGAGAAAGTAATTGTTTGGATGAAAAACAAAATTCCACCCAAAGAAGTCGATTGGGTTAAAATAGAAAGAACAGAACAGGAAACAAAAGAATCAGTTCATTCTTTTTATGAAAGATTACTGTTAATCTTTAAACAATACAGTGGTTATGAAAAATTAGATGAAAAAGACATGAGTCATTTTGTCTATAGATTTGTTTATGGACTAAAACCTGAAATTGGAGAAATGATCAGAACTAGTATTGTCGGATGGCAATCACTATCTGTAGATGATATTCTAAGAAAAGCAAAGTATTGTAGCGACGAAATAGAAGTAAAACAGAAAAAGCTGAAGGAGAAAGCCATGTGGGCTCAGGTAAAAGTGGCTGAGCAACAGATTGCCAACATGGGAAATAAGAACACTAATTTTGTTCAAACTGGAAATACAAACCAGATACAAGGAAAGTTTAAAGGTAATAATTTCCCAAAGAAATTTAGCCCAAAGATTGAGGAGCTAAAGCAAAGATTACCTTGTTTTAATTGTGGCGAAATTGGACATTGGAGGGACGAGTGTCCTCATCCTCCTAAAAACTTAAAAAATCCCTTATTGAATCCACAGATGCAGAATGGTGTTGACCTGCAGCGACAGCTACAGATGCAACAGGGGTTAAACGAATTTAATATTCAGCGACAGTTACAGCAACAACAACAACAACAGGTGAATAATCGTCAAGACCAATTGCCACAACCACCTTTTCCGAATTGTGGGGGAGTTCAAAAATATAATCCAAACGTGGGATTTCAGGGAAGTGAACAGGTAATAAAACCACAAAAACAGCAAAAGCAGCAAAGGGTTCAAATGCAAAATGCTTCACAACAATTTTTATTAGCAGAAAGTCAAGACAGCGATTCTGATGATTATTGCTGACGGTGCCCGAGAGAGGAGGAAGAGTGTGTTGTTGGAGCCACTCTTGAGGTTGACCAGTCTGGTCCTTTTGTAAACGGAAAGGTTAATGATGTAGACATCACTTTTCTAGTGGACACTGGTGCTACCCGTTCTACTGTTAGATCAGTGGAAATTGAAAACCTACCTCTCTCTGGGGATACCATCCAAGTTGTCGGAGTAAGTAATCAGCAAATTAAAACTAACTTAACTGATCCAGTACCAGTTGAAATTGGAAACTACAGAGATAAACACAGATTTGTGGTTTGTAATAGTAGTCCAGTGAATCTATTAGGTAGAGACATCCTATGTAAAATGAATTGTAGAATATATTGTTCTCCTGATGGAGTTGAGTTACAAACAATGGAGGAAGATGGTTTATACAGAATGACAATGATGATGATAGAAGCAGAAGAAACAAAATTGTTTCTTGCATTTGAAGAAAAAGATCTACCTGAAGAACTCAAAGAAACAGTGAAATCTGAAATATGGGATTTTAGTGGAAATGAGATGGGTCTGATGAAAAACGTAGATCCAGTGAAAATTACATTGAAACAGGGAATAGAATTTCCAAACACTCCACAATATAAAATGAAAACAGAAACAATTGAAGGTATTACACCTATAATTGAAAAATTAATCAAGCAAGGTGTATTAAAGGAAATGAAGAGTAGCTCTTGTAATTCACCAATTATGGGAGTTAAAAAGTCTAACGGAACATTTAGAATCGTACAAGATTTGAGAAAGGTTAATCAAATTGTTGTTCCATGTTGTCCTGTAGTTCCAAATCCAGCAGTAATTCTAGTTCAGATTCCACATGATGCTGAATGGTATACAGTCATCGACCTTTGCAATGCATTCTTTACTGTTCCCTTACATCCAGACAGTTATGAAATATTTGCTTTCAGATTCCAAGGTAAGACCCTCGGATGGTCAAGAATCCCACAGGGCTATACTGAAAGTCCTTCAATCTTTAACGAACTGTTAAAAAGATCATTAGAAGACCTAGACTTACCTGGTAGGTCTACACTAGTGCAGTATATTGATGATTTGTTAATAGCTGCAAAAACAAGAGAAAATTGTGTAACAGACACAATAATTCTGTTAAATCGCCTTGCAGAAGAAGGACATAAAGTGTCCCCAGCGAAACTACAGTTTTGCAAACAAGAAGTAAAATATCTTGGTCACAGAATTGCAAAGGGAAAAAGACAAGTAACAATAGAGAGAATAAAAATGATTCAAGCAATGTTACCACCAAGAACACAAAGACAAGTCAGAATGTTCTTGGGAATGGTAGGTTATTGTCGACAATGGATAAGTGGATTTTCAGTAATTGCAAAACCACTACAAAGACTGACAAAGTCAGATGTAAAAGATCCAATTATTCTCAATGATGCTGAGATGGAATCTTTTGAGAACCTGAAAAAGAGCTTATGCCAAGCTCCTGCTTTAGGTATGCCAAATTATGAGAAAGATTTTGAACTGTATTGCAGTGAGAGAGAAGGATGTGCATTATCTGTGTTAATTCAGAGACATGGAAATTTAAAGAAACCTATTGCATACTTCTCTGCAGTTCTTGATCCAATTGCAAAAGCATTACCAGGTTGTTTGAAAGCAGTTGCAGCTACAAGTATCAGCCTTGAACAAAGTGAAGGAATCATTATGGGATTTCCTGTGAAAGTTTTTGTGCCTCATTCAGTTGAAATATTACTGACAAGAGGTAAGACTCAACATTTAACAAGTAGCAGATTGACAAAGTATGAGAAAATCATACTGGGAGCAGATAATGTTTCGATTTCAAGATGTTTGAATCTGAATCCTTCTACATTACTGCCTGATTCTGAAATTGTTGATGACATTGAAACAGAACATGAATGTTTAGATGTCATGGAATTCTGCACTAAACCAAGAAAAGACATCAAAGACAGATCTTTGTCTGAATCGGATTTTGTCTACTTTGTAGATGGCTCATGCTTAAGATCCGAAGGAGGTGTCTTGAAAGCTTCATACTCAGTTTGTACAGTCGTAGATGTTGAAGAAGCATCATGTCTTGAAGGAGTTCGTTCAGCACAAGTGGCTGAATTGATTGCTTTAATTCGTGCATGTGAAATATCAAAAGATATAAGAGTTACCATCATTACTGATAGTCAGTATGGGTACGGAGTTGTGCATGATTATGGACAACTCTGGTCACAGAGAGGATACATGACATCAACAGGATCACCAATTAAAAATGCAGTTTTCATAAGGAGATTAATTGAAGCAATACAATTGCCAAAAGAAATTGCCATTGTTAAATGTGCAGCGCACACTAGAGGAACTGATTATATTTCCAAAGGAAATGCCTTCGCAGATGAAACAGCTAAATACTGCGCAAGGAAAAATTATTCATACAATCGGGAGAGGAGTAAAGAAACTGATTCAAATTCATTAATGCTAACAACTGTTGTAGAAACATGGCATGAGATTAGAGATTTACAAAATGAAGCAGAAGATGAAGAAAAAGACTTGTGGTTAAGATCAGATTGTAGACCACGTGAAGAAGATGGAGTGTGGGTTTACAAAGATGGCAGAGTAGTCTTACCAAATTGTTTGATTGCTGACATGGCCAGATTATATCATGGTCCAGCACATCTAGGAAGAGATTCTATGGTCAGACTTTTCAGAGAAACATGGTTCAATACCAAGTTTAGAACTATTGCTGAATCTTTTTGTCAAAGGTGTTTGTCATGCCAACAAATGAATCCAAACAGAAAATCAGTGGTAGGGACAGGAATAATTGGTCGAGAAGGTGGTCCCTTTACCAGGTTACAAATGGATTTCATTGAAATGCCCTTACACAATTGTTTAAAATATGTGCTTGTAATTGTGTGCTTATTTTCGAGATGGGTAGAGGCTTTTCCTACACGACATTGTGATTCAATTACAGTAGCAAAACTAATGCTCAGAGAAATCATCCCAAGGTACGGTTTTCCAGTCACTATTGAGAGTGATGGAGGAAGCCATTTTGATAACAAACTGATGAAGTTAATTTGCGAAGCTTTGAGCATTGAGCAGAAAATACACTGTGCATACAGACCAGAGGCATCAGGAGTAGTTGAACAAATAAATGGAACAATCAAAAACAGAATTGGAAAAATGTGTCTTGAAACAGGTATAAAGTGGACTGATGCTCTTCCACTTGTTTTGATGTCATTAAGAAGTACACCAGATAAAAAGACAGGTTTGAGTCCTCATGAAATTTTAATGGGAAGAGTTATGAGGCAAGCTTTTGTACCTGTAGGTAAACTGTTGAGCATAAATGACAGTGCAATTTTGGATTACTGTAAAAGGTTATCTGATATGGTAACTTCTGTGTCTAATCAGGTGGGAACTGAAGCTCAATCAAATGAAAAAGTTTTGACTCATGATCTGAGACCTGGCGATTGGGTCAGAACAAAAGTACATCGGAGAAGGAATTGTCTAGCTCCTAGATGGCAGAAACCTAGGCAGATAATTTTGATCACTACTAATGCTGTAAAGTGCAGAGGATTGAAACGTTGGATACATCCTAGTCATACTATTCCAGTACCAACTCCTGAGAGTTCTGATATTGAAAGTGATACCACAGATGATTCTGATTCTGAAGCAGAAGACAAAACAGAAGGTGAAGTAATTCCAGATTCTGAAGATCGACAAGAAAGTCGACATCTGGAAACTGTGCCAGTGAATGGAAATCTGACAAGAAAAGACTTGGAAATAATTGAAATAGATTCTGAAGGTGAAGAGAATCTGTTGAGAGGAAAGATAACTGAAGATTCGGTTGTCTCTATTGAAGACAAAGAAGCTGAACCAAAAGAAGTTTCAGATCAGGAGAGTATCGAAAGGCAGAGAACAAACTCTGAAGTAAGGAACAAAAATCCAAAATCTGGGAAGTTGGAGGTAATTGAGGAAGAGGAGGAGAACGAATTACCGAGTACCAGTGATGGAAGACAAAGTGAAGTTCCTGAAGGAGTGAAATTGCCGAATAGAGAAGTTCCTGATTCAATTGAAATTTCAGACTACGAAACTGAAGAAAGTGACGTGGAAGGTGAAAGTGAAAACGGAAAGAAAAGGACTTGGAAGTCAGAATCAAATAATTCTGAACCAAAGAAGAAATACGTGAGAAAAGCAGACTACTGGCCAGGTGGAAGATTGAGAGTCAGATTGATCAAAAAGCCAATAGAACAAGTTGAAGAAATCAGTAGTCAAAAGAGTCCTGGAAAAGAAGTTGGAGTTGGAAGGAAAATTGAAGTGATATCAAGAAAAGGGAAGAGAATAATAAGACCAAACCAAAAATACAAGTCTCCTGAGTGGACTTACTTAGTAATTCCACCTGTTATTGACATATATGATAGTAGTGAAGAAGAAAACGAAATACAAGAAATTAGTGACAATGATTGAAGTACAAAATTATTAAATTGGCAGAAGGCTGAAGAAAAATTGTTAGTTGACACAAGGTCGAAGAAAAACTGTTTAGTTGAAGAAAACTTATGTATGACATAAGGTCGAAGAAATCTTGTTTAGGGTTATAAAAGAAAAATATATTTTAAAAGGGGGGTGTATATAAATTTTAAAATTTATTTTTATTTTTTGAGGCTAAAACTAACCAAAAATGCCTTATGTTAAGGAGAGCACTTCAAAGTGTTCTGTTTTTAAAAGATGCTGTAAGATGACTCTGGTATGTCTGCTCATTTTGGTTCTGCTCTGGTTGATTCTAGCTGTGATTATCCCTTTAGAAATGAATAGAGAATTACACAAAGTTAACATAACAAGCATAGCTTTGGTTAGCCAAACTAAACATAGTGCGTCTGCAAAAGTTATTGATCATCAGCCTAACATTCATCAAGATAAATCAATAGGTGATTTTTCAAGTAATACATTCACAAAGCTATTGAGTGAATATGTTAAGGTAATGGATGCAAAAGACTGCTATGTCTGTGTTAAGTTACCTGCTTCTGTTTCTGAGGGAGTAACATATAACATGCTTCCTCTCACTTATGCTGTAACATGTAGTGTATTAACTAGTTTATTTTATCAAACTGGACGTTTAGAATATTACTATTCAAATTATGATGAAATTTTTGCTAATATGGGGATTGATAACGCTTTAAATAGGCATAAGAAAGCAAAACAAATGAGAGAATTTTTCCTTGTTACTAATGAACTCACTTATGAGTATGCTTACAAGAATAATCTAACATGTAAATTAAGTGCTGAAGGAAAGAAATTTTTGAACATGGTTGAGGAGAGAAGAGCAATTTATAAGAGAAATGAATTAGTCAAGCAGACTAAGTCAGCCTTCTGGCAGAAAGAGGATGAGAGATTAAATGGCAAAATGCTTGAAAATATTGCAATTCACATAGACAAACCAGTTAGTGGAAAGCTTTGCATTAGAAGAGATAATACACTTTTTGATAATTACTTTGTAGGTGCAAGTAACTGTGAAGATACTTATCAGATTATGGGAGGTTGGGGATTTAAAGGTGGAAAAGATCCTATCTTTCCTGGGATTTATTTTGTTTGTGGTGACAAAGCCTACTACAACCTTCCAGACCATTGGTATGGAACTTGTTATGTGGGAATTGTTTTTCCTAAAGTGTTTCATGTTGACAGAGATTCAGAAGGATTGTTTAAAATTCATAATTATGTAAATAGAGTTAAAAGAGAAACTTTTACCGAAGTTCTGGGAGATATTTTTCAAGCTGTAATACCTTTTGTTGGTATAACCCTAAATGCAGGGAGAATCAGAAAATTGTCCACTATAGTTGATAGATTATCAACTGACACTGCTGATGGATTTCAATTAGTGAATGTTGAAGTTATTGCAATTAGATCTATGGTAATTCAAGACCGTCTTGCTTTAGACATACTCCTAGCAAAAGAGGGAGGAGTCTGTGGCATTTTACATGTTCAACATTGCTGTACATATATACCTGATGAAAGTAAGAATATTGAAATGTATATAAAGAATATTACACAAATGCATTCAGAGATAATTCCTTTAGAAGAAGAAGATTTTACAGGGAAACTTTCAAAAAGGTTTCAAGCAATTAAAAACTGGTTTCATAATATCGGAAGTTCAATTCTTGGCAAGATTCTGGCACCTTTGATTATAATAGTATTCATTTTTATTTTGACCAAATTAGGTTGTTTATTACATAAAAGAAAGAAACAGTTGAAAGAAAAGAGAAGAATCTATAAACTCAGAAAAGAAGAAGAAAGGGAGATCGAATTACAGGAATTACATAGAGAGCGTCATGTTAATTGCAAAGATTATGCAGAAACAGACTTTTAGGTTTACTGATACAAATGAATTTGAATCGATTTCTTAAAAAATTTAATTTACCAAAATTTTGAGTGCTGGTGTGGTGATTTGTTAATCACCAGATGAGGGAGTTGATGGAGCGAGATAGAAAACAAAATTTTGTTTAAACTCGCGAAGTCACATTTCCATAACATGAATAATAATATTAATGATTTGTGATATGTCGTGCTAATACAACTTAGATTAAACTTTACACGTGGGGGGACTAACATGTGTGCTCATAAACGTGCATAATTGTTGCATCTTTTTGTTCGTGCAAAATAATAAAATAATTTATTGTTTTCGTTTTTGTCATTACTAACTGCTGCAAACTTAAAAGAAGCATGTGCTTGTTTTGCTTTTCCTTGTCTGTGTGATGTCATTTCTACTATTCTAGGTGCATATGGGTCTCATGGAGTAACGGAGACTGGTAGATATAAACGCTGCTTTATTTGTTTGCAATGGCTAGGTAACATTTTGATTAATCGGGTGGGTTAATTAATTAGTGAACTAAGGGGTGGATACAGAATCTACATTATTTCTTACATTAATACTTTTCTTGTGTTTGTTTTATATTAGAAATCATAAGTTGCCTGCTTTTGGGCCTAGTCACTTGAGCCGCAGAAAAGAGCTGACATGTAATTCTGCAGAAAGTCACGAGACGCCCATTCTGAAATAAATTGTTCGTCAAAAGCTGCGTTCACAAAGCAAAAACTAATGTGCTGTCATCATTCTGTCGGACATGGCCAAGGTCGAAAGTGAACATTTTGTCAGTTCTTAACTTGGCATCCGCGGAAGTATAATGAAAGTCAATGGACGCTGCGAGAATGACTTTATACATTTGTTGCAATATGAGGAAGCTTCTGGCTTCACGTGGAAGGAACAATGGTCTCTATGAAATATGATTTAGTGGAACTTTTTGAAAACTGGGTGACATGTCACTTGTCACTCTCAGCCAATGGGACGTCGAAGATTTCTGAAAACTTTCCTTTGCGTAGTTTAGTTAGCATAGAAAGGTATAAAAAGTCATGCCCTTAGGGATGGGCTGGCTGCTGCTTTCTGACTTTCCGATGAGGGTGATGTGCTGTTGGACTTTGCGTGGAGCACGTAAGAATCCTCAAAGAACTTTACTTTAATTTCTATCTATTTAGCTCAGTTAGGGAATTAGATTTTAGAAATGCTAAACTTTAAATATTCACTTTGATTTTGATTCACTTGCTTAAATTGTATTTTTCATATTTCTTTACAATCATGCTTGCTTTATTGCAAATAAAATTCATTTATAAAACTATCAATTTATATACCATAATTTAGTAAATAAAATCTTACTTTTGACAAACAAGCTGGTCTTGGTTATTCAGGAGTGTAGGTTACTATTAGCTAGATCACGTCGCCAATGGTGGTCATTTAAATGGTATAGTTTTATTCTAATGACAATATTCCTTTCGCAGATGTATAAAATGTATATAGTTTGTAGATAATATGTATATAGATTTAATCTGACCACCTGATTCAGTAGGCCCAAAATATGTCAGATTTATAAATGGGTCCATATTTAGTATAGAATTTTGTTTATAGGTTATGAAGTTGGGTAGCGTTGTTTATGATATATTTTCTATAGGCCGCTGGATCAGTACCAACCTCAAAGGCATCATGGGGCGGACCACAAGAGACAGGATACTGAGCAGCAAGAGGTACCGAGCGATGAAAACGGGGAATCACGCTCGGGGACTAGGAAGGAAGGGGTGACACACCAAGATGAGCGATCACTCCACAATATCCTACAGGCCATAGAACGATCACGGATGGCAGTGGAGACCAAGATCAATACAATCCAGGAAGACCTGGGCCTCCTATGAGCTGATCACAGGAAACCGGCTGATCAGGTCACGGTCGCAGAAGAGGAGATAGAAAGCCTAAAGCCACCGGTAGCTGCGACTGTACGCAAAGTCACAGACATAGAAAAAAGAGTCCTGATCCTGGAACGACGTGCAGAGGATACAGATAACAGGGCCCGCCAGAACAACATTAGGGTCACGGACCTGCCCGAAACAGTTGAGGGGAACGACATTGTGGCGTACCTTGAGCACTGGCTGTGCACAGCTGTAGCAGAAGAGGGGTTATCAACATTCTTTGCCTTGGAATGGGCACACAGAGTTCCCGCCCAAGGCCTGCAACCTGGCAGGCCTCCGCGGCCGGTGGTGGCCCGCCTCCTATTCTACAAAGATTGAGACCATGTGCTGAGCCAGGAGCGCCTCAAAGGGCAACTTAAGGTGGACAACAACATTGTACAGATTTTCCCAGATTTCTCTCGGGAGGTGCAACAACAGAGAGCATCCTTTACCACGGTCAAAAGGAAACTGCTCCAGATGGGGGTGTCCTACTCTATGGTCTTCCCAGCTAAACTCCGCATAGTGCGCTCTGGGGGCACTACATTCTTCACCACCCCTCAGGATGTTTGGGAGTGTATTGAGGAGCAGGATCCCTGGAGCCAGCAGCGTGAAGAAAAAAACCCAGTTGGAAAGAACTTGATACGCTCTCCTGACAGAGGGACGACCTCAAAGAACCACCCGACGACGGAAGAGGCGAACCGGGCCAAAGCCAGTGCAATCGCAGCGGTAGGCTCGTTGAGCGTGGCGGACACCCGGGACCCCCTGTTGCATTCAGGGGAAGAGCAGAGGGACTCAGACTCTGAAACCAGCTCGAGCACGGTGGGGGATGCCAGCCAGGCCTTGCCGCATGTAACTCCCAGATCGGCGATCGGCAGATGACATGATGGGAAGTGGATCACGCAAGCAAGTACAGTCAGGACTATATTGAGGGGATGTGGAGCATGACGTTAGTATAGCCCTACACATTGTCAGGAGGGGTCCCTCGGTAATTACCCAAGACCTTTATGCCGGGAGGGATCCGGGGGGGGGTGGAAAGGACGGTGCTCCTCCAGGCAGATATTGGCCTAGCCACCACTTCCGAACTTTGACTGTTCAAGCACTAGTGTTCAAGGTTTGGATGGGGGAGACGTTCTCACTTGTCCTGGGGAGGGAGAGTTGGGATGGTTTTCTCAGTTCTAGTTTGGGGCACTGCGGGTCTTCCCCAATGGGTTACCAAGGAGTATTACGTGAAGGCTCGCATTCTACGATATTGGCCACCGGATACAGGGCAGGCAGGGGAGGCCAGACAGAGGAGGAGAGGCTTATTTACAATGCACACGCAGACTGAATATAATCTTCTTTCCTGGAATATTTGGGGGATGCACTCCATGCATAAATGTTACAAATTCTTCTCACAGCTGAATAGATGGGGGTCCACGTTGCAATGCTGCAAGAGACACATATATTAGCATCAGAGGAGAGGCATTACATTGTAGGTGGAGAGGCCAGGTGTACTACACCAAGTACTCCGCATTTGCCAGGGGGGTCTTGATTTGGATCAGGGCAGGCGTCCCCTTGCAACATACTGCTCACAAGGTAGACCCAGAGGGCCGATATGTGGTGGTCACTGGGCGCCTCGACGGTCAGGACATCACACTCATCAATGTCTATGGCCCGAATACGGATCAGGGGCCGTTCTTGGAGCACTTATCAGGGGCACTGACTTCATGTATGACGGGGCAGTCATCATGGATGTGACTTTAACTGTATAGCAGCGTCAGTCCTGGATCGTTCACACCCACCACTTCATGATGTCCCAGTACATAGGATAGCTAGGATATTTAGGGAATGGCAATCCGGTTGAGGACTGGTAGACACGTGGCAAAAGATGCACCCAGTGAATAGGGAGTACCCCCACCTCTCCCACGTACATGACTTACACGTCCGCTTAGATACCTTCTTATGTTCACCAGATATGCACACCGGACTCCACAAGATGGAATACCTCACCTGAACAGTGTCCGACCGTAATCCCCTGTTACCCCGACTACCATGGGGATATAAACGTCAGCCCATCCCAGCCTGGCGCCTCAAGCTGAAGACCCTTGAGGAACAAGATTTCCACCATGAGATTAAGGAGCAAATCATCACGTACTTCATGGACAATGCACACACTAAGGCCTCTAGGGAGACCGAATAGGAGGCCTTTAAGGCAGTGATTAGGGGGCGTTTCATGGCATTGTCCATAGGGGTGCGACGTACACTATTGACAGACGTGGAAAGGGCAGACCGGGTGTTGAGGAAGTGGAGTGCAGGCATCCGAACAATCCGGACTTACGGCAGAAATTGTTCGAAGCGAAAGAGGTAGTGGCAGTACTGGAGGAGCGACTGAGGTGCTTTGATTACAGGGTTTATATGGACAGAACACACGCAGAGAGAGATAAGACGGGAAGATTGTTAGCGTGGCTCGCTACCCCTACCCGTAGGGAGCATGCCATACTAGAACTGAGGAGACCAGGAGGGCGACGTCTGTATAGGCAGGACGATATTAATGACAGTTTCAGGGGGTACTATGAGCACCAGCATACGAGCATTGGGGCCTGGGGGAGGGGGACGTGGAGGACTACCTGGCGGACCTTCCGATGCACACCCTGATGGACGAGGAGGCGGAGCTACGCATTCTCAGATCGTGAAATCCGAGTAGCTATTAAGGCACTGGCTAAAGGGAAAATGCTGGGAACTGATGGGCTCCCTAAAGAGTTCTATGCTGCATACTTAGATGTGCTGACCCCCAGGCTGGTTGAGATGTATGCGGAGGACAGGGAGAGGGGCCACTTGTCGGGCACGACTAGAGAGGCGGTGGTAATCCCGCTCCTGAAGCCGGACAAGTCTCCCTGGAGTGCGAATCATATTGCCCATTGTCGATGCTCTATCTCGACTCTAACATTCTAAGTAAAATACTGGCAACGCGATTACGCCCCTACATGGTGCCTCTGGTACATCAGGACCAGGCAGGTTTCATTTCTCGTCCGAGTACAACCCTAAATATTTGCATGCTATTGTCCATTATCGAATTAGGAACAACGGTGAAGCAGAGAGGGGTGGTGTTCACCATCGACATAGAAAAGGCATTTGATAGCCTCGAAAGGGGGTTCTTATACACAGTGTTGACCAAAATGGGCCTGGGAGAGGGCTTTATAAGCTGGGTACAGTTACTATATGCTGACCCAGTGGCAAGGGTCTGCATGGGTCACACAATATCGGTGCAATATCGGGTGGAGAGGGGGACACGCCAGGGATGTCCCTTGTCCCCGCTGCTATTCGCCTTGGCAGTGGAGCCATTAGCCTGCATAGCGAGGCCCGGAAGGGCATATCGGGGGATCCAGGTGGGAGAGATACAACACCAATTGGCGTTATACGCAGATGACCTCCTACTATTCCTAAATGATGCAGAGTGCAACCTACCGGGGGCTAAGGCGATGATGGAGCGCTTTGGCTCCTTATTAGGGCTACAAGTGAACTGGCTGAAGTCCAAACTGTTCCCCTGGTGAGGGACGCGAGGCCCCCTCTGAATCTGGGAAATCTGAGATGGGAGCCCCACTGCTTCTCCTACCTAGGGGTCCACATTTTCCACATGATGGAAGACGTGAAGGAGGGCAACATAAGGAGGGCTCTCCGCTTGCTTAAGGACACCATGAGCTTCTGGTGGAAGCTCCCTCTCTCGGTGATGGGACACATCTCGCTACTTAAAATGGTGGCACTACCCCGGCTGCTCTACTTTTTATTAACACTACCAGTTTGGATATCAGCGGCCTGGTTCCGAGAGCTGGACTCCTGCATGTCGGCCTTTGTATGGGGATCAGGACGCAGAAGGGTAGCCCTTACTACATTAAAGCGACCCAGATTGGGGGGTGGAATGGCAATGCCTGACATGGAGGCTTACTATTTGGCAAGACAACTGCAGAGGTTTACACAATGGATTGCAGGAGGCAGGGACCCAGAAATGGGAGATGCCTCAGTTTGCCCCGGAGGGGTCCACTGTGTTCCGAACCCTGCTGAGGATGATTAGGCCCCAACAAATCAGCAGTAACAAACATAGGGTGATACATCGCTGCTGGGGCAGATGCCTGCAAAAAACTAAAACAAATCGCCCAAACTCCCCAGAGATGGCATTGCAGCTACTTGAAGCCCTTCCTCACGGAGGACAATGGCAAGGCCTGAACAAATGGAGTGAAGCTGGGGCGACAAAGGTCGGGGATCTGTTCCAGGACGGGTAGCTCCTCTCCTACGAGTACTTCAGGGCGGACTGGGACATACCACGAGGGCACTTTCTCCTACATTAGGCGGTCACGGGAGCAATATGGCGTGACTGGGGTGCGAGGACGGTGGACCCTCTGCGGCACCACACATGCGAATATATGAGCTTGGTGGGCGGCACCATCAAGGCGGTGGCCTGCTTACACAGAGCTATTGGACGGGACTCCACGCAACCACTAGATAGTTTGCGACGCAAACGGGAGGACGACATTGGCGAGCCCCTAAAGGATAAGGACTGAGACAATGTTTTGGAGCTAACTGCCAAAGTATCTCGAAATCCCCGATTTAGCTTGATCAGCTTTTACATACTCCACCAAGCCTATTTAACCCCTGAATGTATTAACCAATATTTTGTTGGTGCAGATGCTAGATTCCCGAGGTGTCAGGAACAGAGGGTGACCTTTATACATATGGTTTGGAGCTGTGCCTCCTTAACCCAATACTGGCAAGAAGTGACACAAGTTACAGTGAGGGTGACGAAAAGGGTGGTCCCCTGCACACCGGCCCACGTACTGCTCTGTTTATTTCCACACTCTGCTAAAACCAAAAGCACACCCAGGTTCCAGGACTTGGCATTTATTTTGGCGAAGCGGGAAATCACTAGTAGCTGGAAGAAGCCGGGGGACCCGATGTCCTCAGATGGAGACGTGAGATGGAGAAGTGGGCGGGTTGCGAGAGCAGGGTCCTGCTTCAGAATGCACGGTGGGGAGTGGGCAAGCCGGAGAGAGCCCAGGCAAGGGAGGGGCTGGTGGCGGACTTAATGAGAAGGGGCAAGGACTCGGAGGTTTCCACACCAAAGAGAATCCAACACGTAGAGCACCCCCATGGACAAGATTAAGGTGGGATACCCCAATAGAAAAGCAAAAATGGGCCTAGCATCAGCACACACAGGTGCAGAAGGGGGTAACAACAGAAGGCTCCGGCGCACCATCACTATTCACGCCTGGAATATCAGGGAAAATACTAATTGATCCGAACAATACTCAAGGGGAGACAGCAGTGCGGGGAGGGGGGATTGGGTTCTAAGTTGTTGTTGAGGCCTTATTGTCAGAATCGAGGGAGGGGGGTATATCCAATGTGCATAGTGCATAGCTAAGGGGAATACTGTGAACTTTCAAGTTGACAGGTACAGATTGGGCAAAAGGAGGACATCGACAGCATCAGCAAGACAATGGGTAGTATTGCCCGCTCAAGACCAAAGTGTACTGCTACTTCACAGGTGTCCAATGTAAGCGTTATAAAAGGCAATAAAGTTTGTTTAAAAAAAAAAATCAAGCTTGATCCTAAGCTGGCCAATCTGGCTCCTCTAGATCCCGGCATCAAGGCAGACGGACTTCTATTTGGAGATTCCTTGGTAAAAGACCTCAGTAAATTTGTCATTACTTTCGCCTCCTTGGCCAAGGCCCAACAATCTATTAAGAAATTTTCGTGGACAAAAACATTTCTGCCACAACAACAACCAACAAGGTAGGTCTTCCCCCAGTGGGGGGCCATTTGAAAATTTTTCTCCACAAATGTTGCACTTTTACAGCAGATCCATGGGTTCTAAACTCAGTCCAAGGTTATCTCATGGAGTTTTACGCGCCTCCTTTCCAAACTATTTTTCCTCCTCCACCGTTTTTTTGGCAGACATCTCACCTCATCTCCGTAGAAATTCAAAACCTTCTCCTAAAACAGGCCATTCTTATTGCCCCCTTAGATGTTATGTTATGTTATGTTAAGTGCATTTATTACGCGCACAGCTGCTCCAGCAAAGGAGCGTGCTGGCGCAAACAAGGTAATAACATAACACAGCTAAAAGATGAGAAACTAAAAATACAGCGAGTTAAAGAAATAAAAAGGTCTTGACGGCCCTAAGGAACGAAAAAAGATCATCATGGGCACGAATCTTTGAAGAAAGGGAATTCCACAGAGCCGCAGCACGTACTCGAAATAAGCGGCCGCCAGCACGGCTGAGCTTAAACCTGGGAACTACTGCAAGTTCAAGGTCCGATGAACGTAGAGAGCGGGCCGGGACATAGGGAGACAAGAGATTCAAAAGAATGTGGGCAGGGGAGCCCTTGAGGATCTTGTATGACAAACAGAGTACTTTAAATTGGATCCTCTGTTTAATCGGCAGCCAATGGAGAGAGCGCAGAGTGTTGGCAGCGGAACAGAACCTGGGAAGGCCCACCACTGCCTGAGCGGCCGCGTTCTGCACACGTTGTAGATGGATGATTTCGGCCTGATTTATCCCTACCAGGAGGGAGCTGGCATAGTCGAGCCGAGAAATCACCGTCGCCTGCACCACAAGTTGCCTGGTCGAGGCATCAAAGAATTTTAGCACAGGTCTTAAGCCTCGCAGGATGCCGAAACAGCATGCGGCTGTTCTCTTTGTGTGGCAGACAAAGCTAAGGGCCGGATCTAACCACACCCCGAGATTTTTTATCTCCGAAACCGGGGTCGGGGTGGGACCAAGCTCTGAGGGCCACCACCTATCACCCCAGAGTTCCGCTTGCTTGCCGATGAACATGATTTCCGTTTTTTTGGGGTTCAGCTGGAGACAGTTGGAATTCATCCAGCTGGCAACCGCCTGAAGTCCATTCTGGAATCTTGGGGCATCCGAACAAGAATCCCCGCTGAGAGTGACCGCCAGCTGAGTGTCGTCAGCGTATGACACCATGGTCATACCCCACTGCTTGACGACCTCAGCCAGCGGCCTCACGTAAAGATAGAACAACGTGGGACTCAGCGAAGATCCCTGAGGGACCCCCAGATCCAGAGGATAAGATTTTGACTGGTGGGGCGGAACGGCCACGCAAAAAGATCGATCAGCAAGAAAGGAGCGGAACCACTGAAGCGCAGATCCAACGACACCAGCTTCCTCCAGGCGCTGCACAAGAATCTTGTGCGAAACGGTGTCAAAGGCGGCGCTAAGATCTAACAAAACAAGCGCCGCCGTTTGACCCGAATCTAGCACAGTGCGTAGGTGTTCTACCATGAAGAGGAGGGCCGTTTCCGTGCTGTGCCCAGCACGGAAGCCGTTCTGCGTGGCGTCCAGAATATTGGCCCGCGAGAGATGGTCAGAGAGAACGGTGTTCACATGAGCCTCCGCTACTTTTGCCGGCCACGGAAGAAGCGATATTGGACGATAGTTCTCAGGTTTTCCCTGGTCCAGAGATGGCTTCTTCAGGATGGGCATAACCACTGCCTGTTTCCACTTGGCAGGAACCACCCCTGATGCAAGCGAGATATTAATCAAGGAACAGACTGGCAAAAGATCGAAATATGCCGGATCTCTAAACAGAGTCGGTCTTAAAGGGTCTGCCGGGGACCCAGACTTAACTTGCTGAGCCAGTTTCTTGAAGCTTTCAGGTGGAAGGCAGGGAAGGCAGTGTAAAACATCCTGCACTGGGGGGCTAAAGAGCCCTCCGCCAAGGGGCATAGCAGTGGGAAAGGCTCGGTAGATAGCTTGGATTTTTCCAAGAAAAAAGGCCGCCAAGGTTTCGCAATGTGAAGTAGAGCACATTGCATTCACAGAGGACTTTTTTGCTACCAGCTCTTTAAGAGCCTTAAAAATAGTTTTAGATGGATTGATGCTGTTGCGGAATTCAAGAGCATAGAATGCCGCACGAGCTCTACAGACAGCGCGATGGTAGGTTTTAATGGTGACCAGATACAGGGCTTTTTTGCTGATGTCATAAGTTTTACGCCATTCTCTCTCAGCACGTCTACACGTGCTTTTCAGCGCACGCAGAGATCCATCATGCCAAGGACTGGGGTCCCTGGATCTGCATTTGCTCAGAGTTACCGGAATGAGGGAGTCAAGGGCCCGGGTGACCCATTCACAGAAACGGTCATAGCCCGTTTCCACAGTGTCTAGCGGGCCCAACGGGTCCTCAGACAAAAGGCGATGAAAATCCTCAAGTTTTAATTTATTCCAGTGTCGTCTGGGTACAACTCGGATCATGGGTTTGAGAGAACACTCATGCAGTGGGCACTGGATCGTCACTAAGAAATGGTCCGTCCAGGCCAGAGGAGAAGGGGTTAAAACCCTTGCCTCTGCAAGATTCGTGAAAAAGGGATCCAGGATGTGTCCCCCTACATGAGTGGGACACGTGATCAGTTGAGACAATTGAAAGGCCTCAAGATCGGCCAAGGTACTACTCACGGCGGGCGCTGTCAGATTGTCAAAATGGAGATTCATATCCCCAAGGATAGAGAAATTGGCACACCCTACAGCCAGCGTACTAATAGCGTCAGGAAGTGCCTCCCTAAATGCCACGTCGCTACCTGGGGGGCGATAAATCAACATGCCAGAAAGGGAGAAATGGGGTGTGATGGAAATCTTAAATGAGGCACATTCGCAACCTGCGATTTTTAGACCTCTCCAGTCACAAGAGTAGCAGGATCTTACGGCAAGCGCTATTCCCCCACCTCTAGTGGCGCGATTAAGCGTGTAAACCGAGTACTCGGAGGGGAAGGCCAGATTAAGAATAGCCGTATCAGTCTCCTGTAGCCAGGTCTCAGTCAAACAAAAAATATCAGGAGACTTATTCTCGAGAAGATCATAAATATCTCGGTGATGTTTCACCAGCGACCTTACGTTCAAATTCCAAATACTAAGGTCATGCAGGGAACGACTGCTGTCAGGTAGAGAGTACTTGCCCGTACCGCGTGAGAGGGCGGGGGCACCAAGCGACCACATGCCACAGGCACACTGGTGCGGGCCACACAACGGACTCACCTGAGCCTCATCACAGCCCGGGAGCTGCTGTCTAATGGACACAAGAGCCTCCCTAGAGTATCGAAGCATTGCTTCCACCGGCAAGCCAAAGAGCAGAGTCCTGCCCTGCCCAACGCGTCCGAACGCGGATGAGCGCAGACGGGCAGGACTCTGGCACGACTCAGGCTAAGCGAAGGCTCGCCCGCTGCGCGATACCGCTGCGCTTGCGAGGGAGCTGTAGGTAGGCGTGCCTCTAATCACCCGGAGCGCTAGTCCGTCAGGGTTTCTCAGTTCCATTTTGCCCGGTCCAAAGGAAAAACAAGAAAATGCGTCCTGTCATAAACCTAAAATGGTTCAATCAATTTGTGGTGTATCGCCACTTCAAAATGGAAACTATCATTCATTTAAGAAACACTCTTCGTCCAAACGACTGGATGGTCAGGTTAGACTTACAGGACGCGTATCTTAACATTCCCATTCACACTTCTCACACCAAATTCCTTCAATTCCAATGGTCAGGCATCACCTACCGTTTCTGTTCCCTTTCATTCGGCCTTTCATCAGCACCATGGTGGTTTACAAAAATCATGAAATCCATTGTAGCTTACCTAGTATCCCTCGGGTCAGACTGATTATTTACCTGGACGACATTCTGCTCATGAACACCGACACGCAGAATCTCTTGTCAGATCTGAATAACACCTGATCTCTTCTCCTGGATCTCGGTTTACTTCTCAACATCAAAAAGTCTATGCTCATTCCTTGTCAAAGTATCGAGTTTCTGGGTTTTCTAGTGGACTCGTCCACGGCACCTCTATTGCTCCCACAGTCAAAGGTCTCGACCATAAAGTCAGAAATGTATCATGTTCTTCATTACTCTCTGATCTCCATCAGGTTTGTTGCACGGATCGTTGGCCGCCTCTCTGTCTCCATCCAAGCTATCTTTCCGGGGCCTCTTCATTATCGCGCCCTTCAACATCTAAAGATTCGGCACCTTCGCCAGGGTCTGTCTTATTCAGAGGTCATCGCTTTAGATCAAGAGTCTTGTGTCGAACTCCAGTGGTGGATAGACCATTTAGATCCTGGAACGGGTGAACTATCTTCGCTTCGGCCCCAGATCCTGTATTAGAATCCGATGCAGGCCTATCGGGTTGGGGCGCCTGTTGTGATCCAATATCGACTGGCGGTACATTGTCTCACGAGGAGTCGAAATTGCACATCAATTGTGCAATCCAAAGCCCCACGAAGAACAAGGTATGCTGCTCCATTCTTCTTTGTATGGACAATGTTTCTGCGGTCCGCTACATAAACTATCTAGGTGGCACCAAGTCCAAGCCCCTAGCAGAACTCGCAAAGAGTCTTTCAGAGTAATGCCTTTCAAACAAACTTTCACTCAAATCAGAATATCTTCCCGGAGATCTTAACTCCATCGCATATTGGCATTCTTGCTATCTTAGAGGCTCCAGCGATTGGAAGCTTCTTCCATGCATACTCCGATCTCTCTCACTCACAAATGGAGCCCTTTTCATATCGATCTCTTTGCTTCGTGCCTCAATGACCAATTGCCTCGTTTCTTCAGTTGGCAACCGGACCCTCTGGCGACGGATGCATTTCTTCAGGACTGGTCCCTTCATCTCAGTTATGCATTTCCTCCTTTTATCGTGATCAACAGGGTTCTTTCTCGGGTTTGCCACCAATCGACCTCCCTGGTCATAGTAGTTCCCTTTTGGCAATTACAAATTTAGTTCCCGTCTCTTCTGGAGATGACAGTGGTCTTTCCGGTTCTTCTCCTGGCATGCAACGATCTGCTCCTGAGCCCCTTAGGCCTTCCTAACAATCTCGTCCTGGACAAATCCTTGCTCCTGTCTGCGTGGAAGGTCGCAGTCTGTCGCTCCTGACCTCCTCATTTCATAAGAAGCTTCTCTCTTTATCAGTCAAGCCTGGGCCCCTGGCACCTCCAAAGCCTACAAGTCTGCCTGGTCTTTATGGTTTAGCTGGTGTCTGGGAAAACATATCGATCCCTTTTCAGCCCCTCTAAATTTTGTGGTAAATTTCTTGGCTTCGGAAGCCAGTTCAGGTAAGTCCTATAGGACGGTCAATTTGTATAGATCAGCCCTTTCCCTCAATCACTGTCTTAATGACGGCAAGCCGGGGGGGTGCACCTGCTCATTTGCCGCCTTCTACGAGGAGTACGGTTTTCCAAACCTCCATTGGCTAAGTATTCCACTTTATGGGATGTTAATTTGGTTGTTAAGTGATTTTCTGATTGGCCTGACAATTCCGCTCTTTCTCTCAAAATGCTCTCTGCCAAACTTACAATGTTACTTTGTCTTGTTTCCATTAAGCATGTTTCAGATGTCAAGGCAGTAGAAATTTCCTCTTGCCAGTTTTCTCCGACTGGTGTTTTATTTCAAGTTCACAAATGTACCAAAACAACATTTGAATTCTGTGTTTTTTCCTTATTTCCCTGCCCATCCTAAACTATGTGTAGGTCAATGCCTCATGGCTTACAAACATAGAACCTCTGATCTTAGAAGGTCCTCTCACTCCCAACTCCTCATTTCGTTTCTCAAACCTCATCTTCCTGTTTCCTCTGCTATTCTGGCCCGTTGGGTTCGGTGGGTCATGTCCCTTGTGGGTATTGATGTCTCCGTCTTTGGGGCCCATTCCACCAGGGGAGCCATGGCCTCCTAAGCTTTCTGGGCAGGCTCCCATTTGGAGGACATTCTGAGATCTGCGGATTGGTCTAATGATAATGTTTTCCGTATGTTTTATTGCAAGCCAGTTGTCTCTGCTGTTTTTTTGGTTGTTGATGAGCTTTGAACAAGCATAATATGAGCCTCTTGTCTCGCCATAAATGGTAGATTTTCCTAGTAATTTATGACGCAAAGTCTTAATTTTATTAAAGACACGGAGGCGAGTATTATCCCTCCTCAACACTTCTAATCTGTGTTTCTCCCTCCCTACAGCGACTCCAGCGTTGGCTCCTGCATCTTCAAGATGAGTCTACTAGTCTGCAAGAGTTCTCTTCACTGCTTCAGGTCGCCTCTCCTTCCGGTTTGACTTCCTCCACAGTGATTCATACAGTTTGACTATCCTGGCTGGATGTTGGTCAACAGTTTTGTTCCTGGACTTTAGCCTTTTGTATAGTTTTTTTGATTGTTCCTCTTTTTATTGACTCTATCTGAACTGCTCGCCAGCAAAAAGAGGACTGTTCACAGTCAGTGGTGACGTTATACATGTTGCTTCTACTTGATTGGTTATCTTGTTATCTTTTTTGCGTTCTCATTGGCCAGTTGTTTTGCTTGGCCCTCTGGGAACTGTAGTCTTAGTGCTTATCTGGGCTGCTATTTAAATTATCGCAAGATCAGAAAGCTTAATACTTGCCTCCGTGTCTTTAATAAAATTAGGACTTTCCGTCATAAATTACTAGGAAAATCTACATTGCAAAACAATTTACTCCTGGAGATTTTTGATTGTGCATTCTTACATCACTCTTGTTCCAGGTAACTCTTGTTTTAATTTTCCTCTCTTTCTTTTGAATGGAAAAACTCACATGAGTGTTTCAATGAATATACACAATAAGATTTGTCACATGTTGCTAAATGTGTCAAAGGACCCTTTTCTCCAGTCTGTGGATGTATTATTTCATTTCCTTTGATACTCATCTTTGTTTTTGGGATGCTTTGTTTTTTCTGAAAGGATTTTAACACTGAATCAAGTGCTATTAGCACAAGAGAATTTAGCTATTTTATTGAAATGCACTATAGTTTATTATCCATATTGATTAGTGTCCAACAATTTGAAATGTTGTCTATTGAACCTAAATTATCAGTACTGCTATCTGAGGCTGTTTGTTCATAATCATTATACTTCAATCCTCTTAAGGTTCTGCGACATGTTTTATGACATATCATTGAACTTATCAATTATTTTATCCTTTCATATTTCATATTCATCTTAATTTGAAGAAATTTGTTTTGAATGTAGCAAACGAGAGTATGCAAGGTATTCTTTCAAACTGTCAAAAACACTTTGTGTATGCAGTACACCTTTTGATGCTATGCTTGTGAATACTCCAGTTTGACAAATTTCATCCATGAATCTCACACATACATTCAAACATTATTTAATGTACTGGCTTACCTTGTAGATAACTGAAATTTATAAGGTCTGGTATCCAATATTTCAAATTAATCTGAAAATGCTTGTGCATCCCTAACAAGACCAAAAAGATATTAGTAAACTGGTAGTATATTTCTAGGTCTTTATAAGATTCAGTATCATTGCAAATATAGTCCACCTCAAAGTTGACCGTAAATGAATTTGCATATGATGGTGCAGAGTATGACCCCAGAGACAACCACAATTAATGTAAAAAATATTTATTGCCCTACATAAAATTATTATAATGTAAACTACATTGCATGGGTCGTAATACAAAAATATGATTTATACCACTCAGTCTGGTGAAAAACCACACCTGCAGGTTCTTCTGTACGTGCTGTGTTCCGAATTGTAGTGCAGAGTGAGTTAACATTAATACAAAACAAAGTTGGTACTGATTCTTGAGATAATTCACTATTGTTACATTTTTGTAGGCAGTCACTTCTATTTTAGATGGATGACTGCGTTTTTTTACCAGTTCCTGGAAACACGGATCAATACCTTTCCCATTGCTCAAAAGATTGAGTTTATTGCTGAGATTAATGACCGCATTAGGTTCTTGTGAATCTTCTGAGAAGGGTATAACGTTGGTATCACTGGACATTTTGCTAGGATTTATTTTTAGTATTTGTCAATAAACCTATTAATTTATTCTGCATATTCCATATTCTTCCACAATACGTCTCTAAATACTTTAGTAGGATTCTTATATAATTTAATGTAGGTGCCCATAGATAGTGATTTTTGTCTTTGGTATAAAATGCATTGTCTGTGATAATAATAGCTGCACCCGAATCTGCCACTTTGCTAACATTTTATTTATTTTTTATTTAGGCCCACAATATTTGATTGCTTACATCTCTTATCTATTGTTTTGCTTTGCCATATATTACAATACTGAAATCATTCAAATCCATTTGCGAAATAAAAAGCTTTTTAACACTTGTTGGAGGACTTATTGTTTGTATTCTATAACAGCTCTTTGATTTTCTAAAGTGGAAAAGAAGTATTTGAGTCTCAATTGATTGAGCCTGAAAAGAAATTCAGCTTCAATAAATTGCTCTAATGCGTGACTATGAATGATGTCCCTATCTCTGTAGCTGAATGTTTCATTTAAGAGAGAACATGTTTAGAACTATTTAATTCAATACCTATGTTGCTCGGTGTTATGCCAACTACTGTTATTACTTCTTAAGTTTTCCCTTTTTCAGGTCATATTGCCACACGATTTTTTTCTACTGCAGGCTGATGATGTTTTGTTATTCATGGTCACATTCCTCGTTTGTGCACATATTCCCACTCAGTTATATATCTCTTCGCTGGGGTATTAATATGCATTTCACCTTTGGAAATTGTTCATTGGTGTATTTCTGCTTTATATGACTTTTTCAATTGATTTGCTCCATAAATGTACTTCAACATTTCCTTTAATATGGGCTGATATTGTTTACAACAATTATTTAATAGTCGTTAAAATGTTATGTTATACCATTTTATAAAGCACAGAGCTACTTTAAGGCTTCCTAGCGCTGAGTGAGTTATGATGTGCACCTAGCAAGCTCTCAAATTATGAGGCGAAACAAGAACATGACTGCTTTTATTAATGATAAAATACACTTTTTCTAAAATGATTTTGTTCTCCTTAATAAGGACAAGGGTGCAGTCGGATTCTTAGGCTTTGTGATACACATTGAACATTGAAAGTTGGGTGCGGGTTGGCATGTGTAAGCTGCACAACTTCGCCCAGGCATCACAGGCTTCAAACGCTTTGTGAAACATCAAGAGCCTGAGAGGAAATGTGAAAGGGAGACATGCATACACCCACAAATCACTGATACATTAACTCTGAAGCCAATAGCATTCACCAAAACTAGGACCCAAATGTGAAGATACTAATAGATGCAACCTGCTAAAGAATCAGTTTGTGGAAAAGGATGCAGGCATATCTATCAATCAAGTTGTACTTGTATAGAGCGTCTTATCACTTGAGGGGGACCCAAGCTCTGAGCTGCAGGTATCCGTAAAAGAGGCAAATCTTGAGTCCCTTCCTGAAGTCGGTCAGCGAGGGTGCAGTGTGGAGGTGAAGGAAGGGGGCATTACAGGCTTTAATGGTCCGAGAGAGTGGCAGTGACAGATGCGTGGCATCTGGGCGAGGTGTGCGGAGATTCCTGGTAGGTGACTGGAAATGCAGGCAGTGGTTCATGTAGGTGGGTCCTTGGTCAAGGAGAGCTTTGTAGGCATGGGTCAGAAGCTTAAAGTGGCATCTCTTCTGGACAGGGAGCCAGTGGAGGTCCTCCAGGTGCTGGGTGATGTGGGTTTTCTTGGGCAGGCTGAGGATCAGTCTGGCAGCTGGATTCTGAATCATCTGGAGTATTTGCATGGGTTTGGTGGTATGCCTGCAAATAGTGCATTGCCATAGTCCAGTCAGCTGGTGATAAGGACCTGGTTACCATTTTCATTGTGCTGATAGGGAACCATTTGAAGACTTTGCGGAACATGCAGAACATGTGGAAGCAGGCTAGGAAATGGCGCTGTCAATCAATCAATCAATCAGCGGCTTATAAAGCACGCTACTCACCCGCGATGGTCTCAAGGTGCTGGAGGGGGGGAGCAGCTCCAGATCAGTTGAAGAGCCAGGTCTTGACGTCCTTCCTGAATGTGTGCAGGGCCGGGGAGCGTCTGATGTTCACAGAGAGATCGTTCTAGATCTTGGCTGTGATGTAGGAGAAGGCTCACCTGCCAGTTCTATTTCTGCGGATGCGTGGGAGCTCTGCCAGGGCGAGGTCAGCGGAGCTGAGGTTCCTCTTGGGTACGTGGAAGGAAACTCTCTCATTGATGTTTTTTGGCCCCATGTTGTTGAGGGATTTGTCGGTGTGGGTGAGGAGTTTGATGGTGACTAGTTTCTCCACGGGGAGCCAGTGGTGGTCTCGTAGGTGTTGGGTCATGTGTTCATGATGCGGAGTGCCGAGGATGAGTCTTGCTGCGGAGTTCTGGATGGTTTGGAGTCTGTATAGAAGTGTTCTGTTGATTCCAGCGTATAGGGTGTTGCCGTAGTTGAGTCTGCTGGTTATGAGTGCATGGGTGACGGTCCTTCTGCAGTCGGGGGGGATCCATTTGAAGGTGACAGCTGAGGTTTCGTGGATGGTCTGTAGGGTTAGGTGGGTTGCCCAGGGTGGAGGGCCACCAGGTGTTGTCCCAGGTGGAGGTGCAGAGTCCGATGATGAGGACCTCGGTCTTCTCTGAGTTGAGCTTCAAACAACTGTCTTTCATCCAGGCTGCCAATTTCTTCATTCCTTCCTGGAAAAAGAGTCTAGTGTCTTCGAGCTTCTTAGTGAGAGAGAGGATGAGCTGGGTGTCGTCAGCGTAGGGTACAATACTGAGGCCCTGCTGTCTGACGATGGCAGCGAGGGGGGCCATGTAGATGTTGAAGAGCATGGGGCTGAGCGATGATCCATGGGGTACTCTGCTGTTGATATCGGTGGATTCGTAGAGAAAGGGAGGAAGTCTGATCCTCTGGGTTCAGCCGGGGAGAAAGGATTAGATCCAGTTGAGGGCATCGTGAAGTCTGGCTGTGAGTGTGTGATGTGAGATGGTGTTGAAGGCTGCAAAGAGGTCTAGCAGGATGAGGGCTACAGTGTGACCCTGGTCGAGTAGCATGTGGATGTCGTCAGTGGCTGTGAGGAGGGCAGTCTTGGTGCTGTGATTGCTGCAGAACCCAGACTGGGAGGCATCCAGGATGGAGTTCTCTTTGATGAAGGCAGTCAGTTGGGCATTTACGAGTCTCTCAGTGACTTTGGCAGCGAAGGGGAGGAGAGAGATGGGCCGGTAGTTTTTCAGGTCTGCCGGGTCAGCCGTTGGCTTGTTGAGGAGGAATTTTACCTCTGCTCACTTCCAGTCATCTGGGAAGATGCCGGACATGAGGGAGGCGTTGATGGTCCATCCTAGTTTGGGTGCGAAGGCGGCGGCGGCCCTTTGGAATATGTGCAGTGGACAGGGGTTTGTTGGGGCTCCTGAGTGGGTTTTCTTCATGGTCGCGGTGTATGTGTTCTACGGTGGCGGAATTCTAGGTCTTGATGGATGGCTTATCTGTGGCGTGGGGGGTGTTGGTGTCAGGCGTCTGTTCACTTAAGTTGTCGTACAGGACATTGATCTTCAGATGGATGTAGGAGCTGTCCAGGATGATACCAAGGTTGTGGGATTGGTCATAAGGTGTGGGTGTGGGTCCAAGCTCCCCTGTCCACCATGAGTCACAACAGAGGGTGGTGTGTCTGCTGAAGATCAGAACTTCTGTTTTGTCCGTGTTGAGCTGCATACAGTTGTCCTTCATCCAGGATGAGACATTCTTAGTATAGGATAGGATGGGAATTTATAAAGCGTGATAAACCAAAAAAGTTGACAAGGCGCTAAGCGGGACGAAGGGGAAGCAAACATTGGCCGACTACAAGCGAAAAGCCAGGTCATGAAGATCTTCTTAAAGAATGCAAGTTAGTTTGCTGTAGTGATAGAGAGAGGCAAAGTGTTCCATAGTTTGGCGGCCGCCACAGAGCATGAGCGGCCACCCCACCTGGACCGACGAAATGTAGGCGAGACAAGCTTCTTCTGAGTGAAGGACCTCAAGGCTCTGCCTGGGGTGTACCAGTGGAATAAGGTTGCAAGATGAGATGATCCTATGTCATGCATGGCCTTGTGCACCAAGTTCAGAGCTTTAAAGGTAATGCGCTTCTGATCGGAAGCCAATGCAAGGCACAGATTCCTTCCCTGATGGACTGATGCTTAGGGATGTTCAGTATAAGTCTTGCAGGCATTTTGCACTACCTGCAGCTTGTTCAGGGAGCCTTTACTGACATTAAGGTATAGTGCATTGAAATAGTCAAGCCGCGAGGTGACTAGAGCAATGATAGTGGGCTGATGGAGATCCAAAGGAATGTATGGCAGTACTTCCTTGAGAATTTTAAGAATATGGAAGCAGGTGCTAACCGTGCGGGTCACGTGGGCGTCGAACGACAGGCCCCTATTGAAAATAACTCCTAGTTTTTTGGCAGTTGTCACCGGGAGGGTGCAGAGTAGAAATATCGCTGCAAAAATATTGTGGGACACCAATATTGCAGCAGAAATATCGAGGGGAAGAAATATCAACAACAAAAAATATAGCTGACAAGAATATCGACTGACAGGTAAGTAATATCGATTTCATAAATATCGTTGAAATAAATATTGTTTACAAAGATATAGGGGTCCATTAGGATGTCGGGCGGATTTCCTCCGCCAGGCTGGCGATAGCCTGGCGGAGGAAATCCGCCCGACATCCACAGTCCAATTCCCCCCCGCCATATTAATATGTGGGCCCCCTGGGAGTCCCTTGCTTGGGTAGTTGCACCCCACATTTCAAAGTGCAACATGGCAGGCACAACGTGCACTTTTAACATTGCGGCGGGCGGAAATTTCTGCTCCGCCCGCCGCAATGGTAACCATATAGGATGCGCCTGCCTGTGTGGCGGGCGCATCCTAATGCCCTGATCGGGACCCCCGCCCTTATGGCGGGCGGTCCCGGGTCCCGATATGATGGCGGGCGGACTAAGTCCGCCCGTCATCATAATGGGCCCCATAGTTTACATAAATATTGATATATTAATAATTTTATGTATTTTAGTGTTTTTAATGAGAATTGTCTGTAATTGTATTATATGTTTTAGAGTTTTACTAGTTATTAATTTATTTCAAGTTTAATTCTGCGTTTTTAGTTCCATAGCGGGTTGTGGGTTTATAGGGGAATAGGGTGGGAAGTAATTTAATATTATAAAATGTATTGAATAATTAATGTGTTAATTGATTAATTAATAATATTTTAATAATTCGTTGTTAATTAATTTCAATTAGTTAATTAATAAATAATTATGTTATTTGCTTAATTAATTTTAGGTGTGTGTTGTGGTGCTTATATGTGTGAATTGTCTGAAGGGTGGTAAGTAATTAAATTGTTTTATTGATTAATTATGAAATACTTTAAAATGAATTACCATTGATTAATTAGTAATTATTAATTGAAATTGTGTAATTAATTTTAGGTGTGTGTTTTGGTGTTAATTTGTGTAAATGGTGTGAAAGGTGGTAAGCAATTCATTTTTTATTTATTAATAAATGCATATTAATAAATTAATTTTCATTAATTAATTGGTAATTATTTAATGTAATTGTGTAATTAATTGTTGGTGTGTGTTGTGGATTTTATAGTGTTGAATAACGGGTATTTTTTAAAATTTTCTTTGTTAATAATAATATATTTCAACTTATATATTAAAATATGTTAATTTTTTAATAAAATGTAATAAAAATGTTGTTTTGTTTTTTATTGTTTTGTGATCCAGCGCTTACCCGACTGTTGCACTCAATGGAGTAGGAATAGTAATTGTTACCCCTCCGCTATCCTGCGCTTTCCCTACTTTTGCACTCATTGGAGTGGGAATAGTCATTTTTACCCCTCCGCTATCCAGCTCTTTCCCTACTGTTGCACTCACTGGAGTGGAATAGTACATTTTACCCCTATGCTATCCAGCGTTTTCCCTACTGTTGCACACACGTTTTAACTACTAATGTTTTTATTTTGTTATTAAATGTTTGTATTATTTTTTGAAATAGTTTAATGTGTTTATTAAATATAGAATATTAATTTTAATGTATTATATATGTGTTTATTTTATTTTTGTATAATTAAACAAGTTTATGAATTCAATAACGATTATAGTTAATAAAATGTATTAAAGTAAATATATGTATATGTACACTTGTTTGTGTTTATATTTAATAAATTAAGTTTATTTTTTATAATTATTTTAAACATATATTTAATGTAATTTATGTTGTTTATAATGTTAATATTATTTAATTATTTTAATATAATTTATTTTATTTTTTAAAGTCGATATTTTTAACATCTATTTTTTACATCATTATTTTTGAGTCGATATTATTGTACTTACCTGTTTAAGTATAGGGATTCGATATTTTTGTAATCGATATTTTTGTAATCGATATTTATGTAATCAATATTTTAACATGGAACCAACGGGGCAGGAAGAGAGCCGCAGATTTCAGGCCACCAGGTGGCAGACCAAATTGAGGGCTGAAGGCCGAAAACCAAAATTTCGATTTTCTTCATATTAATTTTAAGAGAGTTGTCCTTCATCCATCGTATTATGCTGGTCATACATAAATTAAACCTTTAAGCAACCAACTGCAAATCATCAGAGACAGATGTAATGATTTGTGTGTCATCCGCATAGGAGAGGACCTGGAAGCCAAAAGATCTCACCAATGAAGCCAAGGGGGTCACATAAAGATAGAAAAGAGTAGGGCTAAGTGAAGAGCACTGGGGGACCCCGCAAGGAAGACTGAAGGACTTCGCTTTGAACCCGCCGTAATTGATGACATTGGTTCTGTCATGCATGAAAGAGTGGAGTAGCTGTAAGGCCTTCCCAGTGACACCAACATTTTGCAGTCGCTGAACATGCAAACTGGGGAAATGGTGTCAAATGCCGCCGAGAGGTCCAGCAGAATCAACACTGCTGATCTGCCCTTATCAACCTGCATGCGTATATAATACGAGGCTGCAACCAAGGCGGATTCAGTGCTGTGACCTGCCCGAACTCCATTCTGGGAGCTATCCAGGATGTCGTGTGTTTTTAAGTTCAATGTTAATATATTTTTCTAGCATTTTGGCGGGGGGGAGAAGGGAGATAGTTCGTTAGTTCTGAAGGGTCGGCACTGGGCTTCTTAAGGAGGGGTAAGACCGTGGCTTCATTCCAAATATTCAGGTAATGTCCGAGAGAAGAATGTTATTGAAAAATGTTCACAGGAACTCAGCTATAGGTTTGGGCCCAAGTCTAAGGGCCTGATTCTGATGCGGGTTGGAAAGCTTCCCGGCCGAATCAGTTTGGAAATGGTTCCCGACCCACTCGGATCGGGAGATTCCCACCGACGCAGTACGATGCATCCGGTTACTTCCCGATACAATTTGATTGGACTCCCATTGACTTTAATGGGAGCAAATGTTCCTAACCGCATCATAATTGGGCTCTCGGTCAGGAAGACACATTCCTGATTCAATTTGGAAGGAGCAAATGCTGTTAGGAAGCCTTCCTAACCGCATCAGAACCAGGCTCTAGGTGGGAATTCTTTCCTAACCGCATCCGAATCAGGCCCTAAGTGTGGAGACCCTGCAGGGATCAATAGGAGACCCAGACTTTAGGCTAAGAAGGAGTTCCTTAGTGCGAGAAACTGTAATATCTGGAAATGAAGCCAGACTAGGTGTAGCAGATGCGAGTGCCAAAGCAAAGTCTGTGGCAGACTTGATTTCCTCGGAAGGGGAGAACTCATGAACATTTTTCAAGACTTTCTCCTGGAAGTAAAGTGCTATGTCACTACAGAAATCTTGAGTAGGATTCAGGAGTGGAGCTCCTGGGGTCTCAGTAATTTCTCTGATGACTTTGAAGAGTGTGCTCGATGAATTATCAGCTGACCTAATCTTATCAGTGAAATATTGAGATTTCTCCTGGAAGATGGCACGCTTATAGTCCTTCAGCATGGATCTCTGATTTACTTTTTTTTTAAAGCAAGGGGCCACCCACCACCTCTGTTCTTGCCTAGGACAGAGCTGTCTAAGAGTCCTAAGTTGGTCTGAGAACCATGGATCTGAGGGTTTTGCTCTCTTAATAACACAGCATTTAACCGGAGCAACGGTGTCCAAAGCGTTGGTAACCCAGTCACGGAAACCCTCTACCGTCATAGGGTAATCGACCGGGCTACTAGCCCGACTGATATAAGGTCAGAGCATCCTTCCAGTCCGTGGCCGTGATCTTATATATTCTTATACTTAATATATTTTTGGGGGTACATTAGATGTGACCTTATTGAGAGAGGGAAAGGTGACTTCAAACTCCACCAGCCCATGGTCGACCCAGCTAAGAGGAAGGACAGACTTAATCCTAAGATTACTGTTGTTGACAAAAATGCTGTCCAGGGAGTGGCCGGCCCTGTGGGTGGGGGGATGAATAAGTTGCGCAAAGCCCATCACATTCATAAGGTTGAAACAGTGAACAGGATCAGCATCCTGGTTACATTCAAGATGGAAATTGAAATCTCCAAGAATTGTACACTGTGCCATGATGGCAAAAGGTTCTAAAGTCTGGCCCCATGTATCAAGAAAGTTAGCCCTAGACCCCGGAGGACGATAGACCAGAAGGCCTGAGAATTTACAGTTTTCTCCCGATTTAATTCCAAAAATGGCTGTTTCTAGATGCAAACCCGGGGCTCCCACCAGAGGGGCAAGGGTACAATTGTGAGAGTCTCTAGCCACAATGGCTAGGCCGCCTCCCGGTCTACGGGGAAGGTCATGTCTGAGGAGAATGTAGCCTGGGGGAACAGCATCGGTCAGGTCGGGCCCCAAGTGTTCCTTAGCCCAGGTTTCGGTAATAAAGAGGCAGTTCTGATAAAGTGTAGTAATGGTAAGGGCGATTTCTATCTTCTGCTTAATCATGGAACAAGCGTTAATAAGTGCTCCCTTAAGAACAGAAGGTCTACTGGTTATCGGGGAATCGTGAGTATACATCTCTGCACCTCCCAAACCCTGTGGCCAGTCAGAAGGACCCTGAAAAGAGGCCATACCATTAATAGGGCAGAAATTACACTGTCGGCAGTGATCAGCCTCCCCTTTAGTACAGTTAATGCTAGTTATGCACTTCCTGTGTGGGGATTTAGGTCAAACAGCAAGTAATTGTCAACTAGAGTTCAAACTATTCTGGCACTGACTGTGTTTAATGGAACTGGCAGCATGCCTGGCCCCTAGCAACGGCCAGATGCAGCTGGGCTTGCCTTTGGCGTGCCTTTGGGCACGCAAGTAGCACGCCAGCTGCGCACTCGGGGAATCGTCCAGCAGATATGCTACCTTCAACTGAACCAGAGGAGGGGCAGGAGTGGAGAATGAACTAGACCGCCGACTGAAAAAGATGGTGTCCGGCTCGGCCAGTCAGAAGGACCCTGAAAAGAGACCATACCATTAATAGGGCCGAAATTACACTGTCGGCAGTGATCAGCCTCCCCTTTAGTATAGTTAATGCTAGTTACGCACTTCCTGTGTGGGGATTTAGGTCAAACAGCAAGTAATTGTCATCTAGAGTTCAAACTATTCTGGCACTGACTGTGTTTAATGAAACTGGCAGCATGCCTGGCCCCTAGCACCGGCCAGATGCAGCTGGGCTTGCCTTTGGCGTGCCTTTGGGCACGTAAGTAGCACGCCAGCTGAGCACTCGGGGAATCGTCCAGCAGATATGCTACCTTCAACGGAACCAGAGGAGGGGCAGGAGTGGAGAATGAACTAGACCGCCAACTGAAAAAGATGGTGTCCGGCTCAGCCAGGGAAAGGAAGCAGAGAGTACAGCAAGAAGACTCTTTCTGCTCAAACAGGAAGCCCCACGGAGGACCAACGAGTCAAGGAAGCAAGAAAGATGCAAGAGTGTCTCCAAAGGACTACGGGAGGAAAACCACCCGTAGCCACGAGCAGTAACTCCAAGGACAAGTGACCATAGTGATGCCAGGAAACAAAGGTAATCACACTATAAACAGCTATTTTTAAAATCTATAAAATACGATTTAGCAGCTATTTAGCAACACAATAATTCACAGAGTGACATGCAAATGCAACTCACTCCAAGCGTCCGCTGCGAGCTTGGGGAATCATCGAGCAGGTATGCTCCCTTCACTGAAACCGGAAGAGGGGCAGGAGTGGAGAAAGAGCTAGACCGTTAACCGAAAAAGATTGCGTCCGGCTCGGCCAGGACAAGTGACCAGAGAGATGACAGAAAACAAAGGTAAAAACACTATAAAAGCAATTTTTAAAATCAATAAAATGTGATTTAGCAGCACAATAATTCACAGAGTGACATGCAAATGTGACTCACTCCAAGTGTCCACTTTTGTGGAAGTTGGTCTTCATTGAGTTGGAGTGCGAGAGGACGAGTAGGGTATTGTTGGCATAGGAGATCATGCAAGGTGAAGGGACGGAAACAGGTACTCTGGGTGCACCCTGTAATTCCTATCTCCTTTGTCGAGTAGTGCTCGGATGTCATCTGTTGTAGCGATTAGGGCTGTATCAGTGCTGTGGTTGGCTCTGAACCCTGATTGGGAAGGGTCCAGTAGGTTTTTTCCTTCCAGGAGTTCAGTGAGTTGGAGGCTGATAGCTTACTTCAGGACTTTGGCAGGGTATGAGAGCAGAGAGATGGGACTGTAGTTCTGGAGTTTTCTGGGGTCTGCAAAATATTTCTCGAGGAGAGGTCTCACTTCTGCATGTTTCCAGGCATCAGGAAAGGTGGCTGTGGTTATAAAGGCATTGAGGATGATGGTGAGCTGGTTGCTGATCTCATCTCTTCTGAGGTTAAAAAGTTGATGGGGTCATGGGTTGGGTGGTGCTTCCGAGTGGATGGAGTTCATAAGAGTGGTTGTGTTTGGTGTGCTGAGCTGTTCCCATGTGGTGAACGGGTGTTCTGTGGTCGTGGTCTAATGGATGCTGAGGAGGTCAGAGTGTTGGGGATCAAAGTTTCTATAGATGGTTGCTATCTTGTGTGGAAGTGGTCAGCAAGGGCATCGCAGAGTTCCTGTGAGGAGGGGATCCCGTTTTTCGGCGGCTAACAGGCAGGTGAACTCTCTGTTGACAGCGAAGAGTTCCTTGGAAATGGATATGGGTCTGTACTGGTACACTCAACTTGTTAATGCTTAATGCTAACAGAGTAATAAGGAATCTACTGTGAATTGAAACCTCATAGCGTATCTGGAAACATCCGTCTTTCTATAAAAAAAAAAGCTCTTCCGCATTTGCTTTTGAAGAAAATCACCTTCAAAACAGTTCCCCATTGTATGAACAGATTAGGCTAGAAGATAAACATCTAGCCATGCACCCCTCCCCAAAAACATGACAGCCTTCAGAAACATATGTGCTGATAGATTGAGTCTGTATGTTGAAACCCAGTGAATTGAATGGTGACCAAAAGATTATAATCAGGCTGAAATTACTCTCGGCCATTTTGGTGTCAGGAATAGGAAAAGGTTAAGTATTCATGCATAGTCAAAAAGCATGGAAACTGGAAAACAGGAAGATGCTGCATAAGGGATACGTTAGCAGTCTAGTGTTCACAATCCAAATAGGGGTTTGGGGGACTTTGTCCTTTTCTTCTGGGTCAGTTCTGTATCACCTACACATGATGGCTGATGGGGCATTCAATCATTGCCTGCCAACTGTGTGCATGGCTAAGGTGTTTTGCTAATGTCATAGCATCTTCATGCAGCCTTACTGTCCTTCACGTTTGTTTGATTGTCCCTTCCTTGGGCCTGCAATCATGATCTACCTGGTTATTCAGGTTGTTTACCTCTTTATGGGAACATCTCCTGGTCTTCCTCAGCGATTACCACAGCACCGATGGAATAACACATTGCAAGAGACACTCCCATTTGTAAACTATTTTGCTAAATTCAGTAGACCACAGGGTTAAGCATTAATGTTCAATTAATCTGTTTTTTAAGGTGCTGGTTCTAGTATGCAATCACCCTACATATGCCATTCTGCATGAGGAAGGTCGCTAAACAAGCCTGCATGCAAGAAATTAAAATGAAAAGGATCTCTCTATACCATCATTGGAAGAGATGCTAACACTGCATTTTTTAATTTTCTCTCTCTCTCTTTCTCTCTCTCTCTCCCCCTTCCCCATTCTCCCCTAGCCATAGACAATGTTTAGTTATATCTAAATGATAGTCACCATCGTAAGAAGGGTGGGCTGGATTCATGTTAGATTAAAAGTCATGTGGTTACTTACAACTGGCTGCATTTAGATAAACTGCTGAGTTCATGTCATGAAGAAAGGATGCTAAATCACAGTTGGCTAATGTGTTCACAATCATGTTTACTGCCTTATTATCAGTACTCAGCTATCAAGTCAAAAATATGGCTGAAGATCAAAGTGGTCAGCAGCTCTACTTGCACTGCCTGGGGTCCCTGTGTCTAATCCTTTTCAACCTCACCTCTTGTTCTATGTCCATGAAGATCAGGGCACAACTATTCAGTGTTTATAAAATCCCACCAGTGCTGTCAAAGGAGTCCTAACAACTTCCCAAAATACACTGTAGGACCCTCCCCTTTCAATTTGGATGTCTCAAAGTTCTGAGGAAAAAGGGAAAGACATCTTATGATGGCACGTTCAAACATCCCACGCATAATTCTGTGACATTTTAATATCTTTACTCTGATGACGATCTCCTTGGCCTACATCTTTAAGTCCAGCTAATTTCCCATTTTGCAATAGGAGATGCAAGGGGGCAAACAATACCACCCTCCTGGGAGGTGCCTGGGGCTGAAGAGTATGAACGCCCAGCAAAAATAACATTGAAACATCAAGTATCAAAATGCCTCAGTTTGAAGGAAATGACCTACTGGTGGAAAATCGTTTTAAAAAATCATATTATGCATAATAGAGGGCAGCCCAACTGGCTTAGATGTAGAGTGCTTATGACAACATCATACACAGTGTCTTTGACCTGACCAGGGAAGTAGGAGGAAGACTGGGGTGTGATCCTCTATTCAGCATTCTTCTTAGGTGGTGCAAGGTTCTTAAGAGACAGGAACTGTTGCGACAATAACCGCAGGCAATGAGTCAAAGGATGACAGCAAGCTGCTGTTCCATAAAGGTGCATTTCCTTGGGCAGAACACAACTCTTGCTACTAAGGCAAAGGGCCAGCCTGGTTGATAAAATCTTATTTAGCCTTTCTTTTACAGTCGCTTAGAAAATAGTGGCATTCAACAAGACTTTTATCCTTCCTATATTCAAAGGTAACACACTTGTCTCAAGGACCCCGCATTAGAATAAACTTTAGAGATAGCCAAATGCATTGAAAACACCTCTGTGTATGTAAAAGAATTGGGAGGTGAGGGCAGTAAAGATGGTAATGATACAGAAAATGCAAATGAGGTGTGTGGGGTAAAGAAAGTTTTACACAAACCCAAGGTTGAGAATTATGGGAAGATGAAACTTCAAGTCGCTACCAAAGTAAAGTCATGTTGTGATGTTGGTACCTCTAAGACCAGGCTCGGCCAGTAAACATTTCCAATTACGCTGCCACAGTTTGAGGTGCACGCAATGACAGGCGAATTTACACCCCCGAGCCTGGTCTGGGAGGTAGGAACATCACTCAAACGAATGTGGACTGCAGGCTTTGAAAACAGAGAAACCGAATTGCAGGATGACAGGTCTTGTGCATTTAATCTTCAACGAAAGCAGATCTGGAGGCCCTAGTTAGGGTCTGACATAATGTTGCAGAAGACAGAGCCCAACATGGGTCATATTGCGGTTGGAGGACTATGAATCCCAGAAGTCCTGAGATGACGTCAGCAACAGCAGCTATGAAACAGGACGAATCGCGGACTTGTTTTCTTTCTACGTCTGTCCGCTTCGTGCCGCCCCGTGAGCAAGGAGCAGAAGGAGCTCCGAAACGCGTTGGGGCTTAACGAAATATTCAGCGCTGTGTCTCGTTGTGCCTAAATAAAGGACCTAACCATGGGGGCTGAGTTCACCTGTCATTGCGTGCACCTCAAACTGTGGCAGCGCAATTGAAAATATTTACCGTCCGAGCCTGGTCGAGGAGGTAGCAACATCATTCAAACGAATGTGGACTGCAGGCTTCGAAAACAGAGAAAACGAATTGCAGGATGACAGGTCTTGTGCATTTAATCTTCAACGAAAGCAGATCTGGAGGCCCTAGTTAGGTTCTGACATAATGTTGCAGAAGGCAGAGCCCAACATGGGTCATATTGCGGTTGAAGGACTACGAACCCCAGAAGTCCTGAGATGACGTCAGCAACAGCAGCTATGAAACAGGACGAATTGGGGATTTGTTTTCTTTCTACGTCTGTCCGCTTCATGCCGCCCCGTGAGCAAGGAGCAGAAGGAGCTCCGAAAAGCGTTGCGGCTTAATGAAATATTCAGCGCTGTGTCTCGTTGTGCCTAAATAAAGGACCTAACCCTGGGGGCTGAGTTCGCCTGTCATTGCGCGCACCTCAAACTGTGGCAGCGTAATTGAAAATATTTACCGGACGAGCCTGGTCGGGGAGGTAACAACATCACTCAAACGTATGTGGACTGCATGCTTCGAAAACAGAGAAACCGAATTGCAGGATGACAGGTCTTGTGCATTTAATCTTCAACGAAAGCAGATCTGGAGGCCCTAGTTAGGGTCTGACATAATGTTGCAGAAGGCAGAGCCCAACATGGGTCATATTGTGGTTGAAAGACTACGAATCCCAGAAGTCCTGAGATGATGTCAGCAACAGCAGCTATGAAACAGGACGAATCAGGGACTTTTTTTCTCTCTACGTCTGTCCGCTTCGTGCCGCCCCGTGAGCAAGGAGCAGAAGGAGCTCCGAAACGCGTTGGGGCTTAATGAAATATTCAGCGCTGTGTCTCGTTGTGCCTAAATAAAGGACCTAACCCTGGGAGCTGAGTTCGCCTGTCATTGCGTGCACCTCAAACTGTGGCAGCGTAATTGAAAATATTTACCGTCCGAGCCTGGTCGGGGAGGTAGCAACATCATTCAAACGAATGTGGACTGCAGGCTTCGAAAACAGAGAAACCGAATTGCAGGATGACAGGTCTTGTGCATTTAATCTTCAACGAAAGCAGATCTGGAGGCCCTAGTTAGGGTCTGACATAATGTTGCTGAAGGCAGAGCCCAACATGGGTCATATTGCAGTTGAAGGACTACGAATCCCAGAAGTCCTGAGATGACGTCAGCAACAGCAGCTATGAAACAGGACGAATCGGGGACTTCTTTTCTTTCTACGTCTGTCCGCTTCGTGCCGCCCCGTGAGCAAGGAGCAGAAGGAGCTCTGAAACGCGTTGGGGCTTAATGAAATATTCAGCGCTGTGTCTCGTTGTGCCTAAATAAAGGACCTAACCCTGGGGGCTGAGTTTGCCTGTCATTGCGTGCACCTCAAACTGTGGCAGCGTAATTAAAAATATTTACCGGCCGAGCCTGGTCGGGGAGGTAACAATATCACTCAAAGAATGTGGACTGCAGGCTTCGAAAACAGAGAAACCGAATTGCAGGATGACAGGTTTTGTGCATTTAATCTTCAACGAAAGCAGATCTGGAGGCCCTAGTTAGGGTCTGACATAATGTTGCAGAAGGCAGAGCCCAACATGGGTCATATTGCGTTTGGAGGAATACGAATCCCAGAAGTCCTGAGATAACGTCAGCAATAGCAGCTATGAAACAGGACGAATCGGGGACTTGTCTTTCTACGTCTGTCCGCTGCGTGCCGCCCCGTGAGCAAGGAGCAGAAGAAGCTCTGAAACACATTGGGGCCTAATGAAATATTCAGCGCTGTGTCTCGTTGTGCCTAAATAAAGGACTTAACCCTGGGGGCTGAGTTCGCCTGTCATTGCGTGCACCTCAAACTGCGGCAGCGTAATTAAAAATATTTACCGGCCGAGCCTGGTCGGGGAGGTAACAATATCACTCAAAGAATGTAGACTGCAGGCTTCGAAAACAGAGAAACCGAATTGCAGGATGACAGGTTTTGTGCATTTAATCTTCAACGAAAGCAGATCTGGAGGCCCTAGTTAGGGTCTGACGTAATGTTGCAGAAGGCAGAGACCATCATGGGTCATATTGCGGTTGGAGGACTATGAATCCCAGAAGTCCTGAGATGACGTCAGCAATAGCAGCTATGAAACAGGACAAATCGGGGACTTGTTTTCTTTCTACGTCTGTCCGCTGCGTGTTGCCCTGTGAGCAAGGAGCAGAAGGAGATCCGAAACGCGTTGGGGCTCCATGAAATATTCAGCGCTGTGTCTTGTTGTGCCTAAATAAAGGACTTAACCCTGGGGGCTGAGTTTGCCTGTCATTGCGTGCACCTCACACTGGCAGCGTAATTGAATATATATATATATATATATATATATATATATATATATATATTCACTGAAAAAACCATAGGTTATAGACCATATATAGTTAGGAATTAGCATTTAAAAAACCTTATTTTACTCACACAAAACCATTGAAATTCCATATATAGTTAGTTGTACTAACTATATATCGCGCACCCGCAATCCACTGCTGATCATGTCACATATTACATCATTCATGACATGGTCAGTGACATCACTGATGACATCACTGATGACATCTCAAATGACATCACTGATGACATCACTGATGACATCTCATTTGACATTACTGATCACATCACTGATGATATCATTCATGTGATAATACGATGAACCTCTTCAGACTCCAATATAACCTTAGATACACTCAGTGTAAACAGACACTCACAGACTGTCACTCATCCATGGAGTTACTTACACACCTAGTCAGTCATGCAAAGAATCAATCACACCTCCATTTTCACAACTAAACAGTTATACACACCTTACTTATTCAAACATATACTAAAACATATTTACTCACTTATACAATCCTGGATACAAGTTCACAATGATCCATACAGCCACTCACACATTCACTGGCTCTTATGCACAGTTATTTATATATGTCAACTCTCACATGTACTGTATTTTACATATGTACTTACTTTGACATGTAGCACTGAGATATCTATTCACTCACCAATACAGTCATGCACACAGTCAACCACCCATACAGCTGTTTCCACATGCACTTTTGAACCCATACATCTATGCACAGAGTCACACACCTCCCAGCCACCCACACACACACTCAGTGTCCCATACAAATGCTTGGGCAACCAATCAATAACCCATATAGTTACTCATATAGCTACTGATCAACACATGCAGCATTTTACAGAAGAACAGACATAATGATGCACAAATTAAGACAGTTTAGTCACTAACCCATGCACTCAGTGAGACACATTTAACCACTCACTCATACAGTCAGTCATGCACCTACTAAATTCTTCATCCAGACACTTATACATCCACTCATTCTTAAATATGTAAGACATATTTTAACTTTACAGAAAAACACAGTCACTGGATGTTGTCATCAGTGATGTCATCAGTGATGTCATTTGAGATGTCATCAGTGATGTCATCAGTGATGTCATTTGAGATGTCATCAGTGATGTCATCAGTGATGTCACTGACCATGTCATGAATGATGTAATATGTGACATGATCAGCAGTGGATTGCGGGTGCGCGATATATAGTTAGTACAACTAACTATATATGGAATTTCAATGGTTTTGTGTGAGTAAAATAAGGTTTTTTAAATGCTAATTCCTAACTATATATGGTCTATAACCTATGGTTTTTTCAGTGAATTTCATTGGTTTTTTAAAAGCTAATATCTACAGCTGTAAAATGTATTCTTCTTTAAATCCAAAAATATATTTTATATGTTTATTAATAAATTTTTTTAAATATTTTTTTTGTTTCGCTCCCGGTCCGCTAACCGGGAAGCTTCCCGTTAGCTCAATTCGATTCCGCGATCCGGTCCGCGAACCGGTAACAAATCAACATAGTGACGGTATCGCGTTGCCGCGTAATGCGTCTTATGACGTACTGCGTTAGCGCACCCGGAAGTGCCCCGGGGCGCGGACCGAGGCGCGAAACGCAACTCCCCGGAAGCGATCCCCGGCGCGAAAGCGCGACGTATCGCGTTGCCGCGAAATGCGTCTTGTGACGTATCGCGTTAGCGCACCCGGAAGTGTCCCGGGGCGCGGACCGCGGCGCGAAGGGGAGCGACCCGGAAGCTAACCGGGGAGCGTTCCGCAGCGCGTAACATGAGCGTGAGAGGTCATGTGACTTGTTAATAAAACTTTTCATTGGTTCATTTCACTTTTAGTTCCATAATTATGGAAGGCTAGGTCATGTGACCTAAAAATAACACTTTTCATTGGTTGAGAAGTATTGTTTTTTCCAAATGATGAAAACCACTCCTTCTTTCCTCACTCTGACTTTCATTATTGTGAGAGGAAGACCTATTTTGCTTCTTGGAAGACCTATTTTGATTGTATGAAAATGGCTTCACTGATTGCTTCAGCTGGTGCACCCCCACCACCACCTCCACCTCCTCATGGGAAGAGAGGACCACCTCCCCAGGTGGTTACCAACACTGAGGAGGAAGATGAAGAGATGGATGAGGAGGGAGAACAACCACAATTCCTGGAAGAGTTGCCCCGGGTTTCAAGAAAGAAACCCAGTTTCATCTGGCAGTTTTTTTCCATCCCTCGTGGCCAAAAAAAGGTCAATGCCAGGTACGCAACATGCCTCATATGCAAGGAACAATTGTCCAGAGGGACGGACAAAAAATACAGCTATGGTAATCATACCATGCATAGGCACATGACGAGGAAACATCCCCTAAATTACAGCCGGGCGGAATTAAGGGATATGATGGACAATCCTCGACCAACTCCTGTGGCGAGACCAACAACATCGGTTTCTTTATCACCAGAGGAGGCACGGGAAACTGTGCCAAATATCCAACCAAATCTTGGGCATATGATACAATTATGTATGCACTGTCGTGCATTAATAGCTTGTGGCAACATGAGCATCAATGCACTGAACCTGGCGTATGAACACCATGATTGCCCTAACCGCCCCCAGTAATTTTTTTTTGCTCCTGTTGAGCCCTTTTCAACGCCTGTTTTTTGTTGTTTCCCCCCCCACAAAAAAAACAAAAAAAATATAAAATCGTTCAAAAAATACAAAAAAAACAAAAAATGTTCAAAAAATAAAAAAAAATATAAAACAACAAAAATATTAAAAAAAAAGTTCTTTTCAGAACTACCTTCCCTTTCCCAAAAAATTGCTACAATGTTTAGCACTCTGGCAAGCTCTATTTCTTTTGGTTCGCTCCCGGGTTAGCTTCCCGGTACGCGGACCGGGAGCTAACCAAAAAAAAAATTTTTTTTTTAAAAATGTTTTTTTTTTGCACATATAAACCTCCTCAGCCACCCTCAGAAAACCTAGGGGGTCAAGATAACTCTACCGTGCCCCCTTCTACCCATTCCGAACATTATTTGCCCTCCATCTTGTATCTTAATTCGACCAAAACACAAAATGGTGGACTCCCGGAACGCTTAAGGTCCGCGAACCGAGGCGCTCAACGGTTCGCGTACCGTGTCGCTCCCTGGGAAGATAAAGGAAATAAAAAATAATCAAAAAATCCAACAATCAATTAACATACAGCATTTGAAAAGACTATCATTCATTTTTCATTGTAGTACGCTCCCCAGAACGCTTCCCGGTTCGCGGACCGGGCGCTAACCACGAAAAAAAACAAAAAAAACATTTTTTTTTTTTGCCCCGCGGGGCCCCTTTAAAACCTCCACATTAAACCTAGGGGGTCAGCGAGGATCTACTATGCCCCCTTATAGTTATTTCCCCCTTTGTTTTGGCCTCCTCTTGTCTCTCGATCCTACCGAGAGACAAGATGGCGGCCGCTCCGGACTGTTTAGAATGTTGACAGACACCGGAGAGCCAATCAGCTTCGCTACGCGAAGTTCCGGTACGCTTAAGGTCCGCGAACCGGGGCGCTGCCCGGTCCGCGCTTACAGATATATATCTTTTTTTGAACGTTAATTTCTCAAAATCCACTGCAGCACATATATTGAGACCTACAAAAGGCACATCGGGCTACCAGTCCCTACAATTTAGCCAAGTTTCGTGCAAATCCATTCAGCCGTTCGGGCTAAAAGTGAGGCTAACCGCCCTATGGAAAACTCAATGTTAAAAACACGTTTTGGGACCCCCCTTTTTTCTCGGCCCCCCCTGGACGAACCCCCCCCAAATTTTCAGGGGCTGCTCAGAAACAAAATGTTCCATTTTCCAGAAAATTTCAGCCAATTCCGTCCACAAACGCCAAAGTTATTAGACATAGAATTTTCAAAAATCCCATAGGGAAAAAATCCTAACTATATATACCTACTGGCGACCGCCAGTAGGTAATATATATATATATATATATTCACTGAAAAAACCATAGGTTTCAGCCACGTTATAGTTAGGAATTAGCATTTAAAAAACCTTAGAAATTCACTGAAAAAAACATAGGTTTCACACATGTTATAGTTAGCTGGACATTTCACTCATACAAAACCATTGAAATTCCCCCGTTCTAGTTAGTTCAGCTAACTATAACTCGCGCGCCCGCAATGCACTGCTGATGACGTCACATATTACATCACTCATGACATGGCAGACCTCCCCTCAGCGTAATATAACCTTTGATACACACATTCAAAAATAGAAACTAAAATTTCCAAAAAAATGGAGATACCAATACCAGTTACAACAACCTATTCAGTAATTCTACCATCTACATACACATCCACTCATTCACCAACAATTCTATATAGTCACTCATACATGTACTCACTCATCATATGTACTCATACACCTATACATCTTGTTACACACCGGCACTCATCCATAGAGTTACTCACACACATACTCACACATGCAAATAAAATCAAACATCCATTTATTTGCACACACCACTACACTTACTTTTACAAAAACGTACACATACTTACTCTCTCAATCACTTATAGAAACACATACTAATTTATACAGGAACTCTTCCAATCTCTCACTCTCACATATAATCACTAATATACATCAATACTCACATATACTAGATTAAAACATATGTAGTTACTCATAAAGATACTATTGAGACAGTCATTCACTCACTAACACACCCATACGCACACTCATCCACCCATACAGTCCTGCACACATGCTGTCTTTAAAATACATACAAACAGTGAGTCACTCATTCATGCATCTATGCACTTAGTTTTATCCCCCACCGAACCATACAGACACTAATACTGATACTCAAAAAACCAATAACCCATATAGACACTCATGTAGCTACTCACCAACCCATGCAGCCACTTATATACAGAGTGAGACACTGATACAGATATTTACATATTTAAACATTACTCGCTAATACATGTATTCACTAAGATACACTTAATAAGTCAGTTATGCAATCCTTTTTACCAAAAAAAACATCCATTTAGACATTTATTTACACATTTATTCTTCCATCGACCTTTAGATATACATACATAAAAAAATATATATTTTTCAGAAAGACACACATTCACTGGATGTCATCATTGATGTCATTTGAGATTTCATCAGTAATTTCATGAGTGATGACACTGACAATGTCATGAGTGATGTAATATGTGATGTCATCAGCAGTGCATTGCGGGGAATATATAACTGAATCTATAACTGCTTCACTTTTACTACAATAAATACATTAGTAGATAGTGCTCAAACCTTTATTATTTTCCAACAATACATTTATTCTCATAACATCTCATAATTTATCAGACATTCCAATACAACTTCATCAGCTATGTAATTCAGATCAATTTCCTTGCCAGCAGGTTCTGATTTAATGTGTTCTAAAATTTCAACATAATTTAAAACATCAACGAAATCTGCATCAAAGCTTTTGTCTTCAAAATCACAATTGATGTCTGCAACACTAATTTCCCCTTATTCACTCTCATTACCTGTGACAGATACGATTAGTTCTTCAATTATACTCAAAATATTATCCAAAATATCCTGAGTATGAGGCTGTTCTTTTTCTATAATTTTTCCTTTATGTTCTTTCTCCTTGTATAAAAATATTAACAGTTTATTGTATCACTTTTCGTAATATATAATACAAAACTACAGTTTTCACCTATTTTGGCCTACAAAAAATACTATATAAATACAATTATCTAATAAAATTACATTAGTACAGTTGTACTCCTTTGCAAAATTATACAACTATAAATACTTATAAGGATATCCTGTTCTTAGCTTTTTTTAATTTTTGAAAGCAATCACTCCTTATGACAATAGGAAAAGACTCAGGCTGGTATAGTAAAATACACTACTAAATTTTTTTGAATATGTCTATTCACCTTACCCTTTCCAAAATAGTACATGTGTTTTACTATAATGGAAAAGATAGTATTCATTGTCGTGAACAACACTGTGTGTCTGTGTATATCTAGACATCATTATCACACTACTTTTTGAATACTTCATGTGTTTACTCTATCTCTATTCTTCATCTATAACTTAGTCTAACCCTACTAATTACCTACCCCTTCCAATTTCGAACTAGCCTCTCCTCTAGTATTTATCTGGAACCTTGTAGCTTACGGTTCCTTATTTTTCTCACTGCTTTTAACCTATAATTACGTAACATTCATTAACCTAGGCCTCTCACTTTATTGTCTAATTTTTATGTTATAAATTTCCTTGTGTTCTTCTACCAACTTTTCTTTATGCAGTTTCTTGTTATCTATTCTGTCAATCCTTCAATATCTTGTGTTTTTCATTAATGTTCCTTCTTAATTCAAAAGTCTTTCTTCTATTCCTAACTCAATGTGTTCTTTTCCCTTAAGACCTTGCTTATCACGAATGTTATCGATTCTTCTTTTAAGTTAGAGAAAATACATCGACTGAATACATTCAATATTGTCTATAATGTCAGGTAAGTTTACTTACTCACTAACTTGTCAAACAAGGATCTTTAACTCTCACAGAAATATTTCCACTTTCTCTTCAGGAATGTCTAAGGAGCAATTCAAACCGGGTCTGAACTCCGCAACGTCCTCGATGTTAGTGAGCGCACGCCTCACCAAGGATTCCCCACAACTTTGTGGTAAATGACTAGATCGCTACCACGTCTTTCAGCCGCGGCCCTTGAAGGGAGTTGCGGTGGGACACGCAGGGCGGGCGGGGAAGGGGCAGGGTGGGGGGTGATAAACAACGGAATCTGGTTGATTGCAGGTAAATAAACAATTACATTAATAAAACTAATTTCGGGCCATATTATCAACAAAACGCGATATCAACAAAAGACGACACATTATCCCTGCTTTTATCAGCAGGAAAGTGCCAATAAAGCGGCGATAATCCTTCTCATTTTGTTGATAATATGACCCAGAACGCATGCTAATGGCTTCGTGGTGACGATCATGCGTGGTTAGGGGGTCGTACATGCATGTTTAGGCTCTATTTTTTTTTTTAAATCGCAACGTACGCGTACAGAAATATGTACAATTACGAGCAGGAGCTGCATGCTAATTGTCTGTCAATACTCCAAACCAGGAAGTGTTGCAAGCCATCTTATTTGTCACGGCAGCCGAGTCACAAGGAAACAGTAAAACAAAGTTGACAAATTAGGAAAGGGAGCACAATAGAAACATTCTCAACCTATAGTGTTGCTCAGGGGGTGGTACATTTATTGTACGTGTACCAACCATGTATGGATGACGTACAGCTGTAATGTTGAAAGTCGGCGTACATAACCAAGAAAACTTTAAAAAATGTAGATATTTATGAAGTGTATTTGTTTATGTGTTGTGTGGCTCTAAAAAGAGCTGTTGTGTTTATTGCAAGATTTTAGTACCTACAAGTAAGTACCAATGCAGAGTCTTAAGTTTATGAGGAACACTCTGTTCCCCTCATCTGTAAAATGTACACCATCTCTCCTATAGATGCCATGCATATTGAAACACAGATTATTGTTGTAAATGGACCCCATTCGGTAGTTACGGAGAAAGGCAGAAACAGATTTATTCACAAGTTTCCTAGCTTTTTCAAACTGTGGACAATATTGGTTGGACCGCTTCCATCTCTGCCTTTGGCATATATTAGAATATACAAAGACAGTTTTCGGGAACAGTGTCATCAATTGGGCAAATATGTCCTTCATGAGCGTTTCCAGATCTACCCCAGTCAAAGTGCCTAGGTCATTGCCACCACAGTGCACAATTATGAGGTCAGGGTGTTGGAGATGCATAAAGGATTTCACCAATGGCATCAATTGGTGCACCTTTAATCCTCTCTGTCCAATCCATTTAATGTCTACATTTGGTAAACCTAGGTCCTTGTGAATTCTTTTCCGTTCTGCGTACTTTTGACTCCAGAAAATATAGCTGTGTCCCACAATCCACACTGTAAGCATTTTGAAGAGAGGTCTGGATGCACTCTGATGGCGTCTGTAAATGAAATGCTAGTTTCAAAAGTAAGATTTTTCTAAAATGGTGGACAACATGTAGTTTTGAAAAAGAAAAGACATGATTGGTTGTTTGACAACATTTTCCAGAAAACTAGGTTCCATGTTCCTCTTATTTAAAAGCCATATTTTTATTGGTTAAGAAAAAGTGATAGAAAAGAACGTTACATAAGATAAGCTGGTATATTCTCCAGTCAAGCACACTTGCTGTTTGAATTTGCAACAATGTATGATGAACTTTTCACCTGTGTGCTGAGTTAGGTGTTCCCTGAAGTGTTTCTATATTAACTGGCAGATTGTGGAACTGGGGAAGGGTTGAAAGTTCTATTAGTTCGAAAGCTTTGGAATGTTAAACCACTCGAAATGTGTGTTTTCTTTTGAATTAATGTGAACACGATTATAATTGGTTATTTCTATGTATGTATGTGTAAAATGAGATGGAAAATGTTCCATTTGACGGTTGTGCTGCAAACACTGAACTCCGGAGATTTTGTAGAAGAATATCCACTGTGTCATGCCGGTAAAAGCGGCGATAATGTATCGCCCTTTACTGATAATATATGGCACTAACGGGCATATTAATTAGAACCAGTGTTAAAATAATCGACGTTTTATGGACAGTAAACTGGGGACGTGCTGTGTGGACACTTACTGTTTTACTGCTTGCCCTGCTGTGGGAGAGTCTCTTTGCCTCTGTACTCTGCTCTGCATCTTCAAGGGAGCCTGCCGCTCATCGCCGGTGGTCGGGGGCCGCCATTTTCCACCACTCAGGCCACCGCTGCACCAGGGGTGACTACAAACCCCAGAAGTCTCAGCGGCGCTACGTTCATTGGCTCGGCGCTAGGTGGCGCATAAAATCCACCTAAGCCCCACGCAGCACGGGACGAGCTGTGTGGATACTTACAGTTTTACTGCTTGCCCTGCTGTGGGGGAGTCTCTTTGCCTCTGTACTCTGCTCTGCATCCTCAAGGGAGCCTGCCGCTCATCGCCGGTGGTCGGGGGCCGCCATTTTCCACCACTCACGCCGCCGCTGCACCAGGGGTGACTACAAACCCCAGAAGACTCAGCGGCGCTATGTTCATTGGCTCGGCGCTAGGTGGCGCATAAAATCCACCTAAGCCCCACGCAGCACGGGACGAGCTGTGTGGATACTTACTGTTTTACTGCTTGCCCTGCTGTGGGGGAGTCTCTTTGCCTCAGTACTCTGCTCTGCATCCTCCAGGGAGCCTGCTGCTCATCACCGGTGGTCGGGCCGCCATTTTACGCCACTCACGCCGCCGCCAGGGGTGACAACAAACCCCAGAAGTCTCAGCGGCGCTTCGTGCTTTGGTTCGGCGCATGGAGGAGCATAAAATCCACCTAAGCCCCACGCAGCGCGGGACGTGTGCGAGCCAAGGGCGGGCCCGTCAGTGCTCGTCAAAGCCCGGATAAAGCTGGGCTGGGCCACACTTCTTGGACTCTGCACCCGGGACTCCAAGTAAGAGACTTGAACTTGTTATGATTCTGGACCTGGGGGATATTATATATAACAGGACAAATCTGCAAATGCAAGGGGGGTGTGGGGGGTACTGAAGGTACAAGGTGTTTTTGACCGCTGGTAACGAACTTGACACCCTAACCACTGTTAACCTAGATTATGAGTAAGCTCAATTGCAAGGGGGGAAACGGGGTAGGGGTTATCGGTACACTGGACGCCTTTATTGTTAGAGCGGAGAGCATGTTAGTGCATGAAATTCAGATAACAGAGAGGAGGCTCTCCCTAGAGCCAAGACTATCCATTCCACCGCTAATAACACCATCCCCAATAGAGGCTGTTCGAGTACCGGGTATGAGCCCCACACAATTAAACCACACGGCACTTACACCTGTGCAGGGCACACTAGGAGCATCGAATATAGTCAACTCCCCTAGTTTGACTGAAGTTCTCTCTCCCCCACATACCCGTTCTGGGCAAACAAAATCCACAGACTGCACCACGAAGAAAGCTCAGTCCAGAAAAAGGTAGGTGTGTAGTCCCACTAAAACTAGCACACAGACCTCAAAACAGGCTAAATATAGAAGTCATGCATTTAAACCTAGAAGCCCTGTGGTGAGAACAAGTACACTAGAGGGGTCAAAGGAGGGCACAAGTAACTCTAACACACCTGTGGCTGCCCTAGACACAAACTCCTCACATACACCATCGGATATAGCAAAAGTGCTAGAAGAAAGATTGCTATTATTGATAAGTCCTGTCCTGGTGAAACTCGATGCTATTTCCAAGAGATTAACTCAGATTGAGAAACACCTATCTGAAAACACACCCTGCCATCAGGAAATAACCCAGGGAGTTGCAAAAACTACAAAGCCCAAAAACAGTTTTTTACCAGGTCCACTTAGCTCACGGGGGGTAGGACCGGTAGCTCCCCTCGCAGCTTCTGCCCCAATTACTGTAAGCCAAATGAATAATGATGCTGGGCAGACACACAGGGAAAGCGTAGGACCACAGGGCCCTAGAGGCAAATTTAGGAGGGATGGGAAGGAGTTGACTGACAGTTTCCCCCTACACCTCCCACCTGAGGCCACACCGCACACAATTATCCTTGCAAATGTCCCGAAATGTGCCAACTACGATGAGGAGCACTGGCCCTCCACAAAGGATAAATCCCTCCACTATCTAAACCAGAAAACGGGACTAGGTAAACACCTTTCCAAACAATTTATGATGGTTAGAAGGGTCTCATGGGTAGGGCCATCACAGAAGATCTTCCAAGGAGATTGTATCGTCCTTAGCTGCAGGTCACCAGCTTAGGTTAGGGATATATTGGATCGGGGTGCACAAACAAGACTTACTCAGGAGGGCATCAACATTTTACCGCTTGGGTTCTTTTATAGTCATGATATGCACAAAAGACAAACTTCCCACAGGCAGTTGGGAGATAGGCCAATCGGCACTGCCAATGGAAACATTATCTCTAACCACTATGAAGCGTTGAGCACCCTAGATGCCAATGACTGACTGGGAAACCCCTTGGCTAACAAATGTATGGGAATAGCCATCAAACAAAGCAAGGGAGATCATGAAATTACAAGGGAGGAAGTTAGTACTACATCATTTACCATGGGTTTGATGGAATATTATAGCGAAGCAAATCGCAACAGGAATTCCACGCCAGATTTAAGCTCCACCACGATCGTTCAGAGCCCAGTAGCTGTCATTCCAATATTGACCCATGCGATAATTGTTAATGCCTCTCCAGGCAGCCATTCCCAGCCAAATGAGTGTACTAGCAACTCTCCTATAGCTCAATCCCTGGTATCCTGGAATATTGCAGGACTAAAGAATAAGCTGACGTCCCAAGACTGGCTAACATTCATAGACACATATACAGTCATTCTATTTCAGGAAACCTGGCAGATGGAACCTCAGTTTAGGCAGGGATACTTGAATGTTTTCAACCCAGCTATTCCAAGTACGAGAGGTAGGACCATGGGAGGCCTGACAACCTGGGTCAAACAGGATGATAGATACATAGTTACTCAGCTGGATTCAAGCAGCAGTGATATTTTAATCATTAGAATACAAAGTCCCAAATGTAGAGACTTGTATATTTTTAACATATATGCAAGGGGCAAACCAGGAGGCAAACCTTCAGAGATAGTCTCGCAGTTGGACTCCCATCTTAGTTATTACAATGGTAAAGGGAACCTGTTGATAGCAGGATACTTCAACTGCTGCTTCGAACCATTGGATAATAATGATGTCGAACTAGCATTGGAGGAAGATCTCACATGGGACATTCCGCAACTGACAATTCCTCCTATTAAGCGGTGGTCACAAGCTGCACTCCAGCTTAAAGCATTATGCCTAGAGCAGGGACTAAGGGCTGTAAATGGCAGGACCAAATCTGATAAAGAGGGGGACTCTACATTTGATAACGGGGTACGCAGTAGTCTGATAGACTATATTCTCCTAAATCTAGAGTTTTGGTCATCAATTAAAGACATAGTCATTGTCAAACGGGTGGAAAGTGGCCATAATCCTTTAAGCTTAACACTGGATTTGGTCAAAGGAAAGCAGGCTGACTTTAGATCGACCACCACTGATATATATCCCACAAACGACACCAGGAGCGTGAAATGGGCTGAATGTCTCCTGAAACAGGAACATATAGCATCAATGGGTGAAATAGCGGCAAGGGCAACATTAGAGCTTCATGAATGCACAACAGACCAAGATCTTCTGTCAAAGGTTGTTCCAATTCACTTAACTCTTTTTAATAGTCTTGAAGACTTTTTTATTAAGGAGGTAAATGGACCAAAACGGAGTCTAAAAAAGCAGGCAGAATCATGGTATGGTAAAAGTTGCGGGGACGCATATAAGCTATTAGCTGTGGCAATAAGATCAAAAAATAGGCATCGAATACGAGCTGCAAGGAGGTTGTATAAGTTTGCCTAACGGGAAGCAAAGCGAACTTGGGACGAACAATACTGGCTAGAATCATACAATGCCAGTAGAACTAGGAACATGGCAGGATTCTGGGATTTGGTAAAATGGGGTAAGGGGTGCCACAGGGTTCGCCCGCAAAACCATGTCTCCCCAGAATTGTGGGTGACGCATTTTAAGATGCAATTTGCATGCCCGACCCTTGACATGGGGATGAGATTCAACATCTCCCCTAATGACATAGATACTATGCCACTACACTTTAGTTTAAAAGACGTTGAACACGCCCTCAATACTGTCCCGAAGGGCAGAGCGGCCGGGTTGGACAGTATTCCCGTGGACCCGGAAAAGGGGTATGGGCACCGTATATTCAGTCCCTCGTAAATGCCATTGCCAAAGGTTCCCCGATACCTGACACTTGGAAGGGAGCCGAGATAATCCCCATCTTTAAGAAGTGGGATCGCTCAGGCCCTGTGAGCTACCAGCTGATCAGCCGGATAGACTGCGTCCAGAAGGTGGTAGCCAGGTTTGTGTTGTCCAGGATCCTGAACTGGATAGATGAGGTAGACATTTTGTCCCCTCTCCAGGCCGGGTTTCATGCACACACAAGCACTGTTGATCAGGTTTTTAGATTTGTTATGATTTATTGGAGGTGGGTAGTTCTTGGAGGTGTCACACTATATGCGGCATTTGTCGACCTAAAATCGGCTTTTGATTTGGTACCGCGCCTTAAGATGTGGAGCGTCTTTCAGGAACAAGGCATGCGACTGGAATTACTCGCCTTTTTAATTACACTTCATGAGAATAATTTTGCACAGGTCCGGTGGGGAGAACAAGGTCAGGTCACAGACAGGTTTCCGACCCTGAGAGGTGTAAGGCAAGGGTGCGTCCTGGCACCAACACTGTTTTCCTTGTACATTAACAGGGTTATCGACTATTACAAGGACTACCCTACGGATGCCCCCAAGCTGAATGGAATGTCGATACCCCTGCTAATGTTTGCAGATGGCACTCTTTTAATTTCTAAGACGCAACAAGGGTTTCAGAAAGCAATTGGGCGCTTTGAAATATTCTGCAAAGATTACAGCCTAACCATTAATGTGTCAAAGACCAAATTTATGGTCCTGCACAAACATGAGTTTGTGAAAGGGGAAGGCCACCATGAACGGTGAATTGCTCGAACAGTCTCAATCTTTCACCTACCTTGGAATTACACTGGGTTCAAGGCTCGAATGGAAACCCCACATTAACCATCTAGCTTCCAGACATGCCCAACTGGCGGGAGTACTCTTAAGAGAACTGCGCTGCTCGGCCACTAAACCCATAGCCCCAGCACTCAAAATTTATGATACCAAAATACGTGCCTCTATATTGTATGGGGCAGAACTATGGGGGCCAGCAACATCTCATCATTGGTTATTTCCCAAAACAAGTTTGTGAGGGGATTAGTGGGACTTCCGCCTTCTACGCCACTCTTGCCTCTCTATTTAGACTTGGGTTGCCAGCGAGTTGAGGATGTGGCGCGGTATAGGCCGGTTGCATAATGGAGGAGGCTCTGGGTAACACCAGGACTCTCCCAGTATGCCCAGGCCCTCCTCAAAGTCAGGGACATGGATACAGCAAGTAGAATTCCCTGGTTTAGAGAGGTCAAGGTGGTTTATAATGCTATGGGTCTGGGCAGATTGTGGGATCAACTGTAGAAAACCCTTTTCCACCTCGCAAGATTCTAAAAGAGCTCTACTGGTCAATGATGTCAATGTGAGACTTCCAAAGATGCAATGGCCCATCACTAACACGAGACTTTCTAGAGCTCAAGCATGAACCAACCTATGAATGTTATTGGGACATTATTACAACCCCCGAGGATAGGAAACGGTTTCATCAGTACAGGGTAGGCACTCTCCCCGTTAATTCTTTTAGTGGAAAATGGTCGATTGGAAACAGTGTATTATGTCCATTTTGTATTACCCAACGGGAGAGTATAGCCCACATCTTTTTATTTGTCCAGAGTACAAACATCCACCCCACAGGTGGCTGAAGTCTATATGTTTGATGAAGGGCATTAGTAACGGGAGAGAGGCACTAAGGATCTTTAAAACGGACTGTTCCGAAAGCATAATAATTGCTGTTTCTAAATTTTTGAACTGGATGTGGCAATACGAAGGAAAAAATTAAAATCAAATCACCTTTAAATAAATAAAATGTTTTTGTTCCATTTTAAATTTTCTTAAGTACTACCACCAATGTATTGTGAAAGATATAATGACCTCACACATTTTTTAAGTTAAATTATTGATCAGATTTAAAATGTTGTATAATTTTCCTTTTAATATACTGATGATGTTAAATGATTACAATTAACTAACTGTAACGGAAGAACCAGAAGTCATGATTACCTGGGAGGAACAATATGTTTTCAACACCACAGTGCAATACAGTTCGTCCCTGGTTTTTTTAACAAATGAATTGTTTTTGGTTTTTTAAATTGTCCAGTCTTTTATAACATGTGTCAAAATAAAGACTTACTTGACTTGACTTGACAGTAAACTGCGGATAAAATGGCGAAAATGGGCTTGATAATAGCTTCTTGTAAATTGCTATAGAAGCCCAAGTTCTAGTGTTAACCTGGGCTGGTATGAGAATTCTCAAGGGCATATTATCAAGTTCATTATCGTCGCTTTATCGGCATTTTCCTGCCGATAAAACCAACAATAATCTATCGCCTTTTGTTGATAATATGTCCCGAAATTCATTTTATTAATTTAATTGTTTACTTACCGGCAATGATCGCGGTGGCTTATTACAAAGGGGGGCGATAGGCAATTATCATCGATTTACCATCCGTTTTCGGCCGCTAAGCGGCGACAATTCTATCGTCCTATTAGCAACCTGTCGCTAACTGATGTTAGCAACAGCTTTTACGCGATAGCGAGCAGTTTGGGACCCGCTTTGCATGTCAGCGATGTTTATCGCTAATGACGTGCAAAGTGGGCGTACCCAACCAGTTACCGACTGAAAGCAGTCGCTAACGTCACTATCGCCTATTAGCAAGGCAGGCGTACCATTGGAAAAATTCACGTTAACAGCGATTATCTCCAAATACTAACATCTGCCCAGACCAGTTCTTAGCCATATTATCCAATGGCAAGTGGATAACATGGCTAAGACCATTTCGTCTCTAATGCGTGACTATCGCTGTATTCTCAACGATATTCACGCATTTCGCCGCTATCGCTGGACAATTTACCACAATGCAGAAAAATTTTCCTAATAGCATTTTTTCTCCGCTAACATATCCAGCGATAGGCAGCGATAAAAAAAATTGTTGCTAACCCTATTTAGCGATAAATATCGCTACTTGTTGGTAATATGCCCCCAGATTCCATTGTTTATCACTCCTCAACCTGCCCCTCCTCCGCCTCACCTGCCTGCCCCCTTGCAACTCCCTCCATGGCCGCAGCTGTTTCTATATTCTGTGATATTGTACTGTCTATTTATACTCTCATTTTTTATTACATTTTCCTTGCTTCACACTCCTTGTTCTTTTGTTGTAAGTCTTCTTATTTTTATACTCCGAGCTTTGTCCTCATACTCCTCCCTCTCTTCTTGTAAGTAATATAATATAATATATATATATATTTTTTTGTAATGTTACATATATTTTTTTATTATAGGTTGTGTTTATCGATACTAAAAGTACTGCATCATGCCAACGAGGTACCAACAGACGAAGCAACAAAAGAAAAGTGTGTATTTGAAGAGAATTCACCAAGAAGATTTACATAAAGAGAGATGTCTTAACAAACAGAAAGAAACTCCTGGTAAGAGCAGGAGCACTTTATTGAGGAAAATACTAAAGACTAAGAATAGTGTTCAGAAACAATAGAATGTCCTTAGTGTATCAGCAACGAAAAAAAAACTACTAATAAACAAAAGAATAATGGAAAATCAAGTGCAGACAAAACTGTGTATAGTACAAGGAGAAAAAATCAATTCATAGAAATTGGAAAAAAAAATGTTTTATAATAGATTGGTATCGAATTTAATGAAAGAAATTAAGGTATATAAGAAAAAAACAGAATTTTATAAGAAGAAGAAAGCTATAGAAAATGTAGTTGAGAAAGCTTTGGAATTAAAAAAAAACTGTTTATTTTAGTAATCAATAGAATTAGATCACTAGATAAACCAATCCATTTAATGAAGAGCAAAAGTAGGTGGAGAAGACTAATTAACAGAAGTAATTTTTGTGAGTTTTTTTGGGTGAATGGAAACATACTTCAACTTCTGAGCCTTTTTTTAATGAAGAAAGTTATCTTCAGAGTAATGATTTGTTACATGCAGTTGACACTACTGGTCGTGCTTATGAGGTTACAAATGGTTGTCCTATTGAGAAAGAGAAAATTGTTCCTAGAAATGCAGAAGAGGTGTTAGCTGCTGTAGTTTTAGGGAGACATCCTAAAGCTCCAGTGTACACTTGGAATTGTAGTAGTATTTGCAGTGTCTGGCAAGAATCTATTGATTTTTTACGCAATTTCTTACGTAATTATACCAAGAAAAGTGTTAAACAAAAGATTAAGATGTTACAAGGACTAGACCCTTGCAGAGTGAGAGAAAATACTGGTTTACAAGGTCATTCTCTAACTTGTGTTTCTAAAAAAGTATGTTGAAGTGTTTTCCACCATTTCAGGATATTAGCAGTTCATCATTCTCAGATGAGGAAATTAGTCAGCAGATTGTATTACGCGAAAAGTCCAGCACTAATGTTAAAATAGTTGATCAGTGCTCTTTTGCGTGGATCTGTATCATATGTAACAAATATTTGTGATGAAATTGAGATTAATTACTTTGGTCCTCAGGAAGACAGTGCAGAAGTGAGAGATTAACAGAAGAAAATGTGGAAGACAATGTAGGACAGTGCAGTGTAGAAAATGCTGAACAAGAAATTTACAGTTAAAGATGAATTCAGGTGAAAGGCCAAATTATTCTTGTATCTGTTGTTGACGAATTCATTATAAAAATCAGACCAGGACTGTTGATCTGTATTTAAAAAGTGAAAAGGAAAATAATAATGAGTGGAAAGATTTCACAACTTATGTGTTGGTAGAGAATTGTTTTGATTTGGGTTCTGATCAGTTTATTTGTAAATATTGGTAAATATTCCTTCTGAACTGATGGATTTAAATACCTATGAGTCTATTCTTATTCAATGTGTGCATCCATTTCAGGCTATTGTTCGTATGGAGCCTAAGACAGGGAAATTGCCTCCTTCTGATTTACAGAGAGGATTAAAGGGAAGAGTTGTATATTTGCCTCTAGATTTAAAGAAAAATATTGAAACTATTGGTGTAGAAAATGTAGAGGATGAACCTTTAGTTATTCTTGTTAATGGCGTGCCTACTAAGAGTAAGAAAATCTGGCAAGAATTAGTGGAAGTTAGAAAAGTGAAAAAGGCAACGTTGTATCTGGTAAAAAATAATCTATATTACACAAAAATGTGTATGTGGGAGAAGAAGAAATATCTGTACAAGAAGATACTGACTTGCCATCTAGTCAAATTGAAAAAGTGGATGTGTCCAGAACAGAAGAAATCTACGAACATTACAGTGTTCATCCATTGCATTCCAAAGAAATGATGGGGAATGCTATAGAGTTATTTCATATGAAAGAAGCAAAAGGAAGTCCCATTAGTGTATGGGAAAAAAGCTTGGAAGCTCGTTGTTTCCCTCAGTTGTTTCTTACAGGAAAAGGAGGACGATATGATGAACGACCTGTGCAGATTCCTGCATCTGAATACCGCACATCAAGATTATATGCAGAAGATGCAAGATTTCGACAATGTATTCCATGTTTGTTTCATCTTTTGTTTGAGAGTGACTTGTCTGGACTTTCTTATGCAGTAAACCACATATTGAAAACAGGTGTACATCTGCAAAATGTTTCAGCAAAGGAATTTATGGATAAAGTACAGCAGAAAGATAATGTGTTGGAAACTCAGCTGATTAATCTGATGGCATGTCAGCGTGGTACTAATGAGTACTGGTACCGTCGTCATGGAGAACTCAAATGTATGCTAAGGAACTCCTACATGGTTCCTTACTCTAAGCTGTGCTGAATATGTTTGGGATAATTTACTTCAATTTCTTCGAGAGGCAAATCAAAGTATACCAAATATCGAATACAAGACACCTGGAGAATTGTGCTCTTTGGATCCTGTAAATGTATGGTGGTATTATAATCATAAATTCGAAGCTATGATGTCTTTTATCACCAACAAAAAAAATCCTCCTCTTGGAGAGGTTCTGGATTTCTTTTGGAGAAAGGAGTATCAAGCGAGAGGTGCTCCTCACATACATATGCTATTATGGATCAAAGATGCTCCCAAATTTGGAACAGACTCAGATCATACTACGTTGTCTTTTATTGAAGAATATGCTACATGTGAAGGACCCAAAAGTACACAAGATAAGGACTTAAGACAAAAAGTCTTACCATTCCAAAGCCATCGTTGTAGCAAATGCTGTCGTCAAAAGTACAAATCTAAGGACAAATTCTACAGCAAATGCCGTTTTGCATTTCCTCAACCTGTAATATCGTAAGGAAGAGTAAACAATTTTATGTCATCTTTGCGACATAATATCACAAGAAAGTCTCCAAAAAATACCTACAACTTAAGAAGAAATGAAGAGTCAAAATACATAAATGACTATAACTCAGTAATTTTGTCTATGTGGAATGCTAATATGGATATTCAATATGTTGCAGACAATTTTTTTTTTTTTTTTTTTTTTTAGCATAGTTTTATATAGCGCGAACTAGAACCGAACCGAATCAGTTATCAGAGCGCTTTACATAGCACCAGTTAGGTTACATGAGGACGGACACACATTCATTTTAGGCACGGGGAGATTAAGTGATTTGCCCAGAATCACAGGGGGTTTTTGGCGTCGTTACCGAGACTCGTACCGAGTTCCCCAGGTCCGAGGTTGAGCGCCTTAGCCGTTAGGCCAACCCCTCTGTTGCTCGATATGTGACATCGTACATAACAAAGTCAGAAAAGATGGAATTGAAGGAAATGTGGGAAGATATTTCCCTTGAGAAGAGTCTAAATAAGAAATTATACAGTTACAGTTTGAAGATGTTATGGTCTTGCTGCAACACGAAACCGAGTTCTTAAATCTGTACAAGAAATTGAATATTTAGCTGAAAAAAAGCCAGAAAGTACTGATATTCTGAAAACAAATATGTTGGATACATATTATCCAAATAGAAGTCATCTTCTTGAGAACATTTGTCTCTATGAAGTGCTGCAAAACTATATTTTTAAATGGAATATTACCGAAAACATTAATAATGGTATATATGTCGTTATTGGTTCTGAAGGATGTCTCGTGAAACAAAGAAAAGGACATTTGATTAATCACAGTAAACTGAGTTGTGAAACACCTGACAAAAGGGAATTTTACTATTTAGCTCTTTTGCAGCTTTTCAAGCCATGGCGTTCAGAATTGGAATTACTTGGAGATTTTGAGAGCCATGAAGATTCCTTCAATGCAACTAAAGATACTTTAGAATGTCCTGTTTTGCTAATTATGTCAAAATGTTGAATGCCGAAATTGAGCAAGAAGCTACAATTGCAGCTGAGATTGCTAGAGATAGTTCTCAAGACAGTCAAACTTCTCCTCCGTTGAGTCAGGACCCACTAGGAGAACCAATTGTTCTAAATGAAGCAGCAACTGCTATGGAAGAGGTGGAAACAGTAATGTATCAAGGTCAAGAACATCTAACAAACTTAGGAATCTTAGAAGAACAACTAAATCATGAGCAGAAAGATATATATGAGCAAGTGAGAGAACAGATTGACCATGGATTTCTTCATGAGAAGAAAGAGTGCTCTTGCTCATCATTTGAACCTATCCATATGTATGTGAGTGGACAAGCTGGAACAGGATTTTTTTTAAATTAAAGTAATCACAAGTTTTCTACAGAAAAGAACTGCGTCGCATTTGTCTTGTGTTGTCACTGCTCCAACTGGGTTGGCGGCACACAATATTAAAGGAATTACTTTACATCGTTTATTAATGCTACCAGTAGAGCATGACAACAAATTACAATACCACAAGCTATCTGGAGAAGCTTCTTATGAAGTTTCAAGCGTGTTGAAGAAAATGAAGCTTCTCATTATTGATGAGGTAAGCATGGTCTCAAACTTAATGCTTACCTTTGTGCATTTAAGAATGCAGCAAATTCTTAAAACACAGTATGACGTATTATTCGCAGGAAAACACGTCATAGTTTTTGGAGATCTTGTGCAACTTACTCCTGTAAAAGGACAGCCAGTGTTTAAAACACTTGTGCATGAAGACACTAGAAAGTCTTTGGGGAGTATTGGCAATGTAAACATTTGGTCATATTTTCAGTATAAGGAACTTACTACAAATATGCGACAAGCAAATGATGTTGATTATGGAACAATTCTTCAAGATATAAGAATTGGAAAATTGACCCAACATGGAAAACAAGCTTTACAGACACGATTACTTTCCAATTTGTTTCCAAATGCAAATATTGTCCCAGAAAAAATATACATGAGCATTGCAGAAAACAAATCTGTAATCTGCTTAATGCCAACACTGCATGAATGTTCTATATTCAATGAAGAAATGTAAAGTTGGAAAATGAAGAAATTATAAAATTGGAATCAATTGATAAAATAGAACATGAGAGAATCAGTATTATTTTGAGTGAAAAATTGAAGAGGAAATTGGATTGTTTAGAGAAATCGATAAGTAGAACTGCTGGTTTAGAAAAGAATTTGTATGCATGTATAAATTGTAGAATAATTTTGCGATGTAATTTGGATGCTCAAAAAGGTTTAGTAAATGGAGCAATGGGTAAAATTGTTGATTTTGTTAATTATGTAAACAGAGCTGGCATTAAATTTTTGAAAATCAAATTTGATGAAATTGCTAAAGTACAAGTTAGTCGTTGTGCAGCTCGTTTTTTGCTTGTAAACGATTTGTATGTCTGCAGAAAACAGTTTCCTGTTTGTTTGGCATATGCGGTGACCATTCATAAATCTCAAGGTTTAAGTGTAGATTGTGCTTTAGTGAATATTGGAAGTACCGTGTTTAAAGAAGGTATGGCATATGTTGCTTTGTCTCGAGTCAGAACTTTATCTGGATTGTACTTGATTGATTTTGATGAGACAAAGGTTTCTGCAGATACAAACTGTGTGAAGGAGTATAATAGGTTCAGAAGACAATATGCACAAATTTAGGTCAATATCCAGTGATTGAAAAGCGTGTGGTAGGTAGAAAAAGAAGATTCGAGAATATCGGTTCTGAAACTGTAGAGAAAGAAAAAAAACAAGATGAAGTTGCGCCTCCAAGCAAAAAGACAAAGGACAGAGTTGAAGAGAATGTTGGTTATTGATTTGAAAATAGTTCTGGTGTCAACTGCTATGCTAATGTAGTTGTTAATGTTTTTTTCTTCAAAGTTTCCTACAGCAAATTGTAGAAAATCGGGACAAAAGATTCTGTTCATTGTTGAATTCTGTTTATGAGAAATGTACTAGTGATAAAAGTAAAATACAAAGTGTTTCTGATATTTGAAATGTTTTGGACATATGTTCTGGTTCTACTCAATTTACGCAGAATATTCAGTAAGATTGTCAGGAATTTTTAATGTTTATGCTTGGTGTACTGGAAGATGAAGGTATAGATGTTGAATACCTTTTTGGCCTTTCTTATAAATGGCATCATGACTGTCGAAATTGTTTGTTTACATGTAGCACTGACATAGACACTGAGAGATTCATATATTTGACTTTACCTGACTGTGAATCAGTGTCTTTTGACAATCTAATTAGAGGAGCAAGTCAAAACATGGAGTGTAGCCAATGTAAATCAGAAATGTCATCAACATTATTTATACAAATATATGGACAGTATGTTATTTTAATGCTGCAATGTTGTAGAACTGATGGAACAAAATGTAAAACTTTAATTAAAATTTTTGTAGCTGGTCAATGTTCAATATCAGGAAGAACTTTTATAGCTGTTGCTATTATTTTTCATGATGGACCTTCTACCACATCTGGTCATTACATTCCTTATTTAAAATGTCTGAAAGGTTGGATACAGTGTAATGATACTCAATTAGTTTTTAAGCAACTGTTGCCCAAAGAGTTACCAAATTCTTACCTAATATTTTTAAAGACAACATTTTAAAATCAAAATTTGGCCTTCAGGATTTGTGCTGTTAAGGTAGATTACTCTGGTGTTGTAGAGTATTTTGTAAGTGAGAGTGAGGAGCTTAAAGGTGATCCTTTTCTTGATATTGAGGCAGTGTAGGTGTATCGGGTGGTGGGTGATGTGGGTGCAGCCGGGGACATTGATGATCAGTAAGGTAGTGGTCTTTTGGATTTGTTGTAGTTGTTGTAGGTGTTTGGCTAGAACTCATGTGTAGAGTGTTTTACCACAGTATAGTCTGCTGCTGATGAGGACCTATGTCACTGTTCTTCTTTTGGTTAAGATCCACTTGTAAATGTTGCAGAGCATGTGGAGGGTGTTATAGCAGTACGAGGACACGGTGTAGACTTGCTTACACATGGAGAGGGAGCAGTTGAGGTTGAATCCTCTGTTGTGCACATGGTTAGTAGGTGTTGGTACTCTTCACACTGTAGTCAAGTAGCAGGAGTTGTCTGAGGCTGATGGAGTGGGTCTGAGGATGAGTACCTTCAACTTCTGCCAGTTTGTGTTTACAGTGCTGCTCTTTATGTAATTGGTGACGTCCTTCATTGTGTCGTGGAGGTTCCTTTTGGTAGTATGTGGCTTCTTGGTGACGAAGAGGATGAGCTGGGTGTTCTTTGTGTAATAGATGTTGTTGAAGTTGTGATCGTGGGCTACTTGTGTTAGGGTGGCCATGTAGATGATGAACAGCGTCGGATTGATGATTGAGTCCTGGGAGACCCGTAGATGATGTTGGTGGTTTTGGAACAGAAGGCGGGGAGGCGAATGTTCAGGATTACTATTGAACAACTTCTAAACAAAGGACTTGATGCAAACAATTTGGCTGTAAGGAAAAGTGTGCGAAACCATTAAGGACTTTTTGCTGTGTATTTTCTCAGCATCTACTTGTAAGTAACATTATTTACAGTGTAAGAAAATTAATCAGAATATATTGTTATTTTATGATTGCTTGAGATATCTTATATTTACGTAAGAAATTGCTCTTAGAAAAAAACATTTAAGATATGGGTTTATTTCTTTTTTTTATACTGTTATTGACACTGTTGACTGTTTTTTTTTAAGATATCCTTATGGATTGTCTTTTTTTTGCCCGCTGTTATGTGATGAGTACTATTGAACTCACTGTTTGTAGTGAAATTCAATATATTCTGAGAACAGCAAAAAAGGCAAATGAAATGTTTTACAAAATATGTTGTGTTGTAAAATATATTTAGTACCTGTGTTTTTTTGTATCTTCCACAGGTGACAATTTTACAATATATACTTTTTTTTATTATTTATTATGCTTAACGTAAGTACAAGTAACTGACTCAGCCGCGGCCCGTGGAGGGAGTTGTGGTGAGGTAGGCAAATGGGGCGGGGGAGGGGCAGGGTGGGGAGTTATAAACAGCGAAATCTGGATGATTGCAGGTAAGTAAACAATTAAATTAATAAAATGAATTTCGGATCCTGGGCCCTGCATCGCAAAATGCGATGCAGGACACGGAACGAAATCGCATATTATCAACAAAAGGCGATACATTATCACTGCTTTCATCGGCAGCAAAAATTCCGATAAATCAGCAATAATGGGCTTGATAATAGGGCCTTGGAAATTCCCATTGCTGCCCAGGTTCTGGTGTTAACTTGGGCTGTTATGGGAATTCACAAGGGCCTATTATCAAGCCCTCTATCGCCGCTTTATCGGCAGTTTTCCTGCTGATAAAAGCGGCGATAATCATAATAATATCTTTCTGTTGATGAACACGCGTTGCAATGCCTGTGATTTACGTCCTTCAAATTAGTTTTTAGGTATACGTGTGACCAAGTCTGATAACATCAGAGTTTAAGGACAAACTCCATGATGTCTGTGACTCGAAATCTCGTCGATCACAAAGAAAATAGGAGGACGATAAAATGAAAGTAACAGATGTAATAAAAACAACGGTGAAAAACTACTAAAATGGCGGTGGACGGAGTAAGTGATTAAGGTTTGGCGCCTCGGCACTACGTTCCAAATAAATGTAGATAAAATACGATTATTAATATGTTACAAAAGTACAGCAGCGGATGACACACACGACCCGGGAAAACAAAGCGCCAAATGTAATACCTGAAATAAAGAAAGCTTTGTTTGTTGAACTTGAAGAAAAAGAAAAAAACGTGGGCTTTGAAACGAGGCTGCGCATGCTTAGAGAGTACAACTGCTACACAAAAAAAGGAAAGTTTTACATACTATCATAGAAATGAAGGGGCATATTATCAACAAAAGGCGATGCATTACCACCGCTTTTATTGCCAGTAACTGCCGATAAACCGGCGATAATGGGCTTCATAATAGGCCCTTGTTAATTCCCATGGAAGTAAATGTTAACACCAGAACATGGGCTTCTATGAGAATTAACAAAGGCGTATTATCAAGACCATTTTCGCTGTTTCATCGCCACTTTCATGCCCAGAAAACAACGATAATTTTAACACCAGTCCTTGAAAATACGCCCGTCAGTGCCATATCATCACTAAAGGGCGATACATAATCGCCGCTTTTATCAGCAGAAAACTGCCGCTAAAGCGCAGAGAGTGGGCTTGATAATAGGCCCTTGTAAATTCCCATAGCATCCCAGGTTCTAGTGTTAATATGAGCTTCTATGGCAATTCACAAGGATATATTATCGAGCACATTATCGCCGCTTTATCGACAGTTTCCTGCCGATAAAAACAGCGATAATGTATCGCCTTTTCTTGATATTATCTCCCATTCCTCTTTTTTTGACCAGTAAACTGCAGTAGCTGCATATCATCAACAACCGGTGTTAAAATTATCGCCGTTTTATTGGCAAGAAACTGCCGATAAAACGGCGATAATGAGCTTCATAATACGGCCTTGTTATTTCCCAAAGAAGCCCATGTTAAAACCAGAACATAGGCTTCTATGGGAATTTACAAGGATATATTATGAAGCCCACCCTCCCAACATTAATAAAAAACTCCAGACAATGCAGGTTCCCGGAGCTGGAAGGTCATTTTGCATATTACTGCCCGAGAAAGGTGGCGTTCCCCGCGACGTGTACGGGGAGAGAGAGAGAGAGAGCTCAAAACATATATATTTTTTTAAAAGAACCCAGGGGTGGCGCTCACCAAGACTGCGGGGAGTAGGACCGTAACCCCCCCACATACTTCAAAATAAAACCAGAGGAGTGCCCTTCCCCAGTGCTCGGGGTACCTTACAAGCCCCCATTATGCAGAAAAATTGTCCCTGTAATTTGCCCCCCCGAGACCTAATGAATAAAACGGACTTCTAGTTTTTTTTCACCTTTTCCACCACGTACAAGTACTGCACGAGTACCCCACCATTTTTTATTTTAAAAAAAATAAAAATTGAGCCTAAAGATCCATGTACCACCCCCTGACCAAGACTATTGACTGTTTCTACCCTGCCCCCTTTCCTTATTTCTCAACTTTGTTTTACTGTTTTCTTGTGACTCTGCTCTCCCGACAAACAACATGGCTGCCAACACTTCCTGGTTTGGAGCATTGACAGCCAAACAGCATGCAGCTCCTGCTCGTAATTGTAGGTATGTACATACGCGTACGCAGCAATTTTTCTTTAAAAAGAATAAAATTAAAAATTGAGCCTAAACATCCATGTACGACCCCCTGAGCAAGCCTAGAGGGTCAAAATGTCTCTACCCTACCCCCTTCCCTTATTTCTCAACTTTGTTTTACTGTTTTCTTGTGACTCGGTTCTAGCGAGGCACAAGATGGCCGCCAACACTTCCTGGTTTTGAGTGTTGACAGACAGTTCAAACCCAATCAGCATGCAGCTCACGCTCGTAATTGAACAGATATCAGTACCCGTACTGAACTCCGACTCTAGATATCGCTATGATTTTACTTGCAATTTTCTCAGAAACTACTGAACGGATTTCGCCCATTTAATAAAAAACACAATCTGCAAACCAAACTCTACCTCTCTGCCAAATTCCGTGTAATTCTGTTCAGTTGTTCGGGTTGTAGCCCTGGCTAAAGGTCCCTATTGAAAATTGCATGGTGAAAACATGTTTTGGGACCCCCTTTTTTCTCAGCCCCCACTTGACGAATCACCCCCAAACTTTCAGGGAAGGAGCAGTACCGAGCAGGCCATTTTCTTGGAGAAATTCACGATAATTCGTTCACCAGCGCCAAAGTTATTCCAAATAGAATGTTGAGGATTTCCTATGGAAACTAGGTCCTAACTGTAACTACCTACTGGCGATTCTTTTGGTCCGGTGTTGCTGGTGATCCAGCGCCCCTAAGGAAAAACTGTCTCACCAACACTACCCAACACCACAATACTTACCTTTAGTCATATATCACTCACAAAGGCCCATAAACTAAAGAGACAATTTTGGGCAACTGAATCATGTGACCTAATTAAACAGATCTATTCACAAACTATTTACAAATGAATATACAACTGCAGTTTAACATTTCCTACCATGGTTTTAATCATTTATCATTTAATTAAGTCATTTAGGTAAATGGATCAGCTAATGGTAACTAGACCATGAATAAACAAGACCAGCTTGTCGTTTCAAAAATCTAATTTTATTAACTTTATTATTCAAAGAAAGAGCATTTTCAATTAATTATCTTTATTTTATAAACAATTAATGCAGCATTTTAAGAGAAATGATTTATTAGACTGACATCTTCAAAGCAAATCAGTAAACATGAATTAAAGCAAAATAACAGTTTCCATTCCCTAAAATTCTATTTCCCTGTCTAAAACTTGCTCCACCTAAAAAGAATAATCATTAAAGTCTGCTATCCTTACTTGCGCCAAAGAGTCCAACAGCACGACACGCTCTTCAGGAATCGAAAAGCGAGAAGCGCCCTCCTGCCCATGAGGTCAGGTTTTATACCTTTTTGTCTAACTAATCTTCTCTAAAATGAACACATTTCTTTGCCATCCAGTGTCCTCATTGGCTGACTTATGTCAGCTCATATGATGTCATCACCTTACTCAAGAACAACAATGATGGACAGAATGTGGATCAATGTCACACATTCACCCCAGTCAAAAGATCTGGGCCCAAATCCATAGTTTTTCCACTCCACACCACCCTGGGTTAGACAATGGCGATATGCAAATGGCTAGCTTGCTTCCAGTGGTGTGGAGTGCCTGGGACTCACGTCTGAGCATCCCCAGTACACTTAGAGCGGTTACTGCAAAAACAACAATGATGGACAGAATGTGATCAATGTCACACATTCACCCCAGTCAAAAGATCTGGGCCCAAATCCATCGTTTTTCCACTCCACACCACCCTGGGTTAGACAATGGCGATATGCAAATGGCTAGCTTGCTTCCAGTGGTGTGGAGTGCCTGGGACTCACGTCTGAGCATCCCCAGTACACTTAGAGCGGTTACTGCAAAAACAACAATGATGGACAGAATGTGGATCAATGTCACACATTCACCCCAGTCAAAAGATCTGGGCCCAAATCCATCGTTTTTCCACTCCACACCACCCTGGGTTAGACAATGGCGATATGCAAATGCTAGCCGGGCTGATGAGAGGTGTTACCTCGAAACCGGGCCGGTCCTCGGATGCTTGTTTCCGTTCTGGGAAGGACATGGCTTTTGTAGTTCGGACTGGACTGTTCCCATGGGGCACAGGGTCAGCGCTGATTTGCATATCGCCATTGTCTAACCCAGGGTGGTGTGGAGTGGAAAAACGATGGATTTGGGCCCAGATCTTTTGACTGGGGTGAATGTGTGACATTGATCCACACTCTGTCCATCATTGTTGTTTTTGCAGTAACCGCTCTAAGTGTACTGGGGATGCTCAGACGTGAGTCCCAGGCACTCCACACCACTGGAAGCAAGCTAGCCGGGCTGATGAGAGGTGTTACCTCGAAACCGGGCCGGTCCTCGGATGCTTGTTTCCGTTCTGGGAAGGACATGGCTTTTGTAGTTCGGACTGGACTGTTCCCATGGGGCACAGGGTCAGCGCTGATTTGCATATCGCCATTGTCTAACCCAGGGTGGTGTGGAGTGGAAAAACGATGGATTTGGGCCCAGATCTTTTGACTGGGGTGAATGTGTGACATTGATCCACATTCTGTCCATCATTGTTGTTTTTGCAGTAACCGCTCTAAGTGTACTGGGGATGCTCAGACGTGAGTCCCAGGCACTCCACACCACTGGAAGCAAGCTAGCCGGGCTGATGAGAGGTGTTACCTCGAAACCGGGCCGGTCCTCGGATGCTTGTTTCCGTTCTGGGAAGGACATGGCTTTTGTAGTTCGGACTGGACTGTTCCCATGGGGCACAGGGTCAGCGCTGATTTGCATATCGCCATTGTCTAACCCAGGGTGGTGTGGAGTGGAAAAACGATGGATTTGGGCCCAGATCTTTTGACTGGGGTGAATGTGTGACATTGATCCACATTCTGTCCATCATTGTTGTTTTTGCAGTAACCGCTCTAAGTGTACTGGGGATGCTCAGACGTGAGTCCCAGGCACTCCACACCACTGGAAGCAAGCTAGCCGGGCTGATGAGAGGTGTTACCTCGAAACCGGGCCGGTCCTCGGATGCTTGTTTCCGTTCTGGGAAGGACATGGCTTTTGTAGTTCGGACTGGACTGTTCCCATGCGGCACAGGGTCAGCGCTGATTTGCATATCGCCATTGTCTAACCCAGGGTGGTGTGGAGTGGAAAAACGATGGATTTGGGCCCAGATCTTTTGACTGGGGTGAATGTGTGACATTGATCCACATTCTGTCCATCATTGTTGTTTTTGCAGTAACCGCTCTAAGTGTACTGGGGATGCTCAGACGTGAGTCCCAGGCACTCCACACCACTGGAAGCAAGCTAGCCGGGCTGATGAGAGGTGTTACCTCGAAACCGGGCCGGTCCTCGGATGCTTGTTTCCGTTCTGGGAAGGACATGGCTTTTGTAGTTCGGACTGGACTGTTCCCATGGGGCACAGGGTCAGCGCTGATTTGCATATCGCCATTGTCTAACCCAGGGTGGTGTGGAGTGGAAAAACGATGGATTTGGGCCCAGATCTTTTGACTGGGGTGAATGTGTGACATTGATCCACATTCTGTCCATCATTGTTGTTTTTGCAATCACCTTACTCCAAGCCTAGTTCGGGCTTTTCTTAGAGTCCATTGTCTCTTATTTTCAAGTCACGCAGCTTCCTTAAAATGTTACATTCAATTGAGCTACAGTACATGACTTCCTTGGCTTGGCAAACTTTGCCGCATCCTGTCCTTGAATCTTTCTTTCCAAGAGCACGTTTATCACAGTTTATTTAGAATTTTCAAAAACTTGTCATCATGGTAAAAGTTTCCACTTCCATGCAGGCCCTCTCTGGACAGGTCTCGAAAACACCATCTTTTCAAAGTGCCTTTTAGGCCTCACTCGAAAACCATTATTCAAACAAACACAAGACATCAATTAATTAGAGAATTAAGACCCATTCTGTTACCCACCCCCTTTGCTAATTATTAACCCATTAATTTATGTTACCTAGCTGTGCACACAAAGCTGCATGTTGTATCTACCTTCTTCTTTTAGGCCGCAGAATCCTCCAAAAGCTTTTGCCACAGAAAAGACGTAAAGACATAACATAAGCACACAAATAAGCACATGCCATTAGTTAAACAGCTGCATTTAATACTGACAAAGACAATAGACAAAGTTAGGTTATTATTTTCTATGCACTTGCATTTGCAACATAGAGCACATGAGTTAGTCCCTCGTGTTTCCTTGTAAATATGCATTTTTAAAACTAAGTTGGTTAATAATTCACCACATTCTAGTTAATACGGTTACTGTTTATTGGAAGTTTAACTTTGCGAGTTTGAACAAAATATCATTCAGTACCTCGCTCCATCAACTCCCTCATCTGGTGATTTCAAAATCACCAAACTACACCCAAAATTTTAGCAAAAATGTTCAACCCTTGAATATGTTTTGGACATACACTGTGTTAGTGTTTCTAAACTTTATATTTAGCTGTTTGTTTGTAGCTCTCATATTGTGACCTACGAAACTCTTCTAATTCTATCTCTCTCTCTCTTGTTCTTTTCTGAGCTTATAGATTCTTTTCTTTTCCCTTAGATATTTTTTCTTTTGTGTAACATGCAACTAACTGTTAACAATAGTATCACAAAGACTATAACTAATAAAGGACATAGCATTTTCCCTAAAATTGAACTACGAATCTCCTGAAACCAGTTTTTGATTGCTGCAAATCTTTTGCTCAAGCATTCTGAAAAATGTTCATCTTCTAAAGGTACAATTACTGAATGTAATTCTGTAATATTTTTAATATACATCTCAATGTTTTGACTCTTGTCTGGAATATATGTACAACAATGCTGGACATGTAAAATTCCACAAACTCCTCCCTCTTTAGCTAATAGGATATCAAGAGCATGATGGTTCTGCATAACCATCGATCTCATGGCAATAAGTTCAGTATTGACTAATTGGAATCCACTAGCAGTATGAGTAGACAAACTGTCAACAATTGTAGACATTTTTCTGATTTTAACTGCATTCAGAGTTATACCCACAAAAGGTATTATTGCACCAAAAATATCTCCCAAAATTTCTGAAAAACTTTCCCTTCTGAACCTACTCAGATGATTACTAATTTCAAATGAACCCTTGACATTTCTATTTACATGAAAAATCTTTGGAAAAACTAATCCGATATAGCAAGTGCCATACCAGTGATCGGGAAGATTATAATAGGCTTTGTCTCCACATACAAAATAAATTCCAGGAAAAATTGGATCTTTACCACATTTAAATCCTCATCCACCTAGGATTTGATAAGTGTCTTCACATTGACTAGCACCAACAAAATAATTATCAAACAGAGTATTATCTCTTCTGATACAAAGCTTTCCACTAACAGGTTTGTCTATATGAATTGCAACATTCTCAGTTCTACCATTAAGCTTTTCATCTTCAATCTTTCAAAACTGAGATTTGGTTTGTTTCAGCATCTCATTTCTTTTATAAATTGCTCTTCTCTCTTCAACCAAATTCAAGAGAGATTTTTCTTCCGTCCTCAACTTACATGTTAAATTGTTTCTAAAAGGATACTCATAAGTAAGTTCATTAAGAGCATTTTCAATTAATTATCTTTATTTTATTAACAATTAATGCAGCATTTTAAGAGAAATGATTTATTAGACTGACATCTTCAAAGCAAATCAGTAAACATGAATTAAAGCAAAATAACAGTTTCCATTCCCTAAAATTCTATTTCCCTGTCTAAAACTTGCTCCACCTAAAAGAATAATGATTAAAGTCTGCTATCCTTACGTGTGCCAAAGAGTCCAACAGCACGACACTCCCTTCAGGAATCGGAAAGCGAGAAGCGCCCTCCTGCCCATGAGGTCAGGTTTTATACCTTTTTGTCTAACTAATCTTCTCTAAAATGAACACATTTCTTTGCCATCCAGTGTCCTCATTGGCTGACTTATGTCAGTCCATTACGAGTCATCACGTCTCCATACCAAAATCGAGCCTTTTCTTAGACTCTATTGTCCACTGTTTTTCGTGACTTTTGGCTTTCTCAAAAATGAAACATTTCACGAGTTACAGTTCATGACTTCCTTAGCTTGGCAAACTTCCTGTCCTTGATTCTTTCTTTCCCAGAGCACGTTTAGCACAGTTTATTTAGAATTTGCAAAAACTTGTCATCATGGTAAAAGTTTCCACTTCCATGCAGGCTCTTTCTGGACAGGTCTCGAAAACACCATCTTTTCAATGTGCCTTTTAGGCCTCACTCGAAAACTATTATTCCAACAAAGACAAGACATCAATTAATTAGAGAATTAAAACCCACTCTGTTACCCACTCCCTTTGCTAATTATTGACCCATTAATTTATGTTACCTAGCTGTGCACACAAAGCTGCATTTTGTATCTACCTTCTTCTTTTAGGCCGCAGAATCCTCCACAAGCTTTTGCCACAGAAAAGACGTAAAGACATAACATAAGCACACAAATAAGCACATGCCATTAGTTAAACAGCCGCATTTAATACTGACAAAGACAATAGACAAAGTTAGTTTATTATTTTCTACGCACTTGCATTTGCAACATAGAGCACATGAGTTAGTCACCTCGTGTTTTCTTGTAAATATGCATTTTTAAAACTAAGTTGGTTAATAATTCACCACATTCTAGTTAATACTGTTACTGTTTAATGGAAGCTTAACTTTGCGAGTTTGAACAAAATATCATTCAATACCTCGCTCCATCAACTGCCTCATCTGGTGATTTCAAAATCACCAAACTACACCCAAAATTTTAGCAAAAATGTTCAACCCTTGAAAATGTTTTGGACATACACTGTATTAGTGTTTCTAAACTTTATATTTAGCTGTTTGTTTGTAGCTCTCATATTGTGACCTACGAAACTCTTCTAATTCTGTCTCTCTCTCTCTTGTTCTTTTCTGAGCTTATAGATTCTTTTCTTTTCCCTTAGATATTTTTTCTTTTGTGTAACATGCAACTAACTGTTAACAATAGTATCACAAAGACTATAACTAATAAAGGACATAGCATTTTCCCTAAAATTGAACTACGAATCTCCTGAAACCAGTTTTTGATTCCTGCAAATCTTTTGCTCAAGCGTTCTGAAAAATTTTCATCTTCTAAAGGTACAATTACTGAATGTAATTCTGTAATATTTTTAATATACATCTCAATGTTTTGACTCTTGTCTGGAATATATGTACAACAATGCTGGACATGTAAAATTCCACAAACTCCTCCCTCTTTAGCTAATAGGATATCAAGAGCATGACGGTTCTGCATAACCATCGATCTCATGGCAATAAGTTCAGTATTGACTAATTGGAATCCACTAGCAGTATGAGTAGACAAACTGTCAACAATTGTAGACATTTTTCTGATTTTAACTGCATTCAGAGTTATACCCACAAAAGGTATTATTGCACCAAAAATATCTCCCAAAATTTCTGAAAAACTTTCCCTTCTGAACCTACTCAGATGATTACTAATTTCAAATGAACCCTTGACATTTCTATTTACATGAAAATCTTTGGAAAAACTAATCCGATATAGCAAGTGCCATACCAGTGATCGGGAAGATTATAATAGGCTTTGTCTCCACATACAAAATAAATTCCAGGAAAAATTGGATCTTTACCACATTTAAATCCTCATCCACCTAGGATTTGATAAGTGTCTTCACATTGACTAGCACCAACAAAATAATTATCAAACAGAGTATTATCTCTTCTGATACAAAGCTTTCCACTAACAGGTTTGTCTATATGAATTGCAACATTCTCAGTTCTACCATTAAGCTTTTCATCTTCAATCTTTCAAAACTTAGATTTTGTTTGTTTCAGCATCTCATTTCTTTTATAAATTGCTCTTCTCTCTTCAACCAAATTCAAGAGAGATTTTTCTTCCGTCCTCAACTTACATGTTAAATTGTTTCTAAAAGGATACTCATAAGTAAGTTCATTAAGAGCATTTTCAATTAATTATCTTTATTTTATTAACAATTAATGCAGCATTTTAAGAGAAATGATTTATTAGACTGACATCTTCAAAGCAAATCAGTAAACATGAATTAAAGCAAAATAACAGTTTCCATTCCCTAAAATTCTATTTCCCTGTCTAAAACTTGCTCCACCTAAAAGAATAATGATTAAAGTCTGCTATCCTTACGTGTGCCAAAGAGTCCAACAGCACGACACGCCCTTCAGGAATCGGAAAGCGAGAAGCGCCCTCCTGCCCATGAGGTCAGGTTTTATACCTTTTTGTCTAACTAATCTTCTCTAAAATGAACACATTTCTTTGCCATCCAGTGTCCTCATTGGCTGACTTTTGTCAGTCCATTACGAGTCATCACGTCTCCATACCAAAATCGAGCCTTTTCTTAGACTCTATTGTCCACTGTTTTTCGTGACTTTTGGCTTTCTCAAAAATGAAACATTTCACGAGTTACAGTTCATGACTTCCTTAGCTTGGCAAACTTCCTGTCCTTGAATCTTTCTTTCCCAGAGCACGTTTAGCACAGTTTATTTAGAATTTGCAAAAACTTGTTATCATGGTAAAAGTTTCCACTTCCATGCAGGCTCTTTCTGGACAGGTCTCGAAAACACCATCTTTTCAATGTGCCTTTTAGGCCTCACTCGAAAACTATTATTCCAACAAAGACAAGACATCAATTAATTAGAGAATTAAAACCCACTCTGTTACCCACTCCCTTTGCTAATTATTGACCCATTAATTTATGTTACCTAGCTGTGCACACAAAGCTGCATTTTGTATCTACCTTCTTCTTTTAGGCCGCAGAATCCTCCACAAGCTTTTGCCACAGAAAAGACGTAAAGACATAACATAAGCACACAAATAAGCACATGCCATTAGTTAAACAGCCGCATTTAATACTGACAAAGACAATAGACAAAGTTAGTTTATTATTTTCTACGCACTTGCGTTTGCAACATAGAGCACATGAGTTAGTCACCTCGTGTTTTCTTGTAAATATGCATTTTTAAAACTAAGTTGGTTAATAATTCACCACATTCTAGTTAATACGGTTACTGTTTAATGGAAGTTTAACTTTGCGAGTTTGAACAAAATATCATTCAATACCTCGCTCCATCAACTGCCTCATCTGGTGATTTCAAAATCACCAAACTACACCCAAAATTTTAGCAAAAATGTTCAACCCTTGAAAATGTTTTGGACATACACTGTATTAGTGTTTCTAAACTTTAGATTCAGCTGTTTGTTTGTAACTCTCATATTGTGACCTACGAAACTCTACCAATTCTATCTCTCTATCTTGTTCTTTTCTGAGCTTATAGATTCTTTTCTTTTCCCTTATATATTCCTTTCTTTTGTGTAACATGCAACTAACTTTTAACAATAGTATCACAAAGACTATAACTAATAAAGGAGATAGTATTTTGCCTAAAATTGAACTACCAATCTCCTGAAACCAGTTTTGATTGCTGCAAATCTTTTGCTCAAGCGTTCTGAAAAATGTTCATCTTCTAAAGGTACAATTTCTGAATGTAATTCTGTAATATTTTTAATATACATCTCAATGTTTTGACTCTTGTCTGGAATATATGTACAACAATGCTGGACATGTAACATTCCACAAACTCCTCCCTCTTTAGCTAATAGGATATCAAGAGCAAGACGGTTCTGCATAACCATCGATCTCATGGCAATAAGTTCAGTACTGACTAATTGGAATCCACTAGCAGTATCAGTAGACAATCTGTCAACCATTGTAGACATTTTTCTGATTTTAACTGCATTCAGAATTATACCCACAAAAGGTATTATTGCACCAACAATATCTCCCAAAATTTCTGAAAAACTTTCCCTTCTGAATCTACTCACATGATTACTAATTTCAAATGAACCCTTGACATTTCTATCTACATGAAAAATCTTTGGAAAAACTAATCCGATATAGCAAGTGCCATACCAGTGATCGGGAAGATTATAATAGGCTTTGTCTCCACATACAAAATAAATTCCAGGAAAAATTGGATCTTTACCACCTTTAAATCCCCATCCACCTAGGATTTGATAAGTGTCTTCACATTGACTAGCACCAACAAAATAATTATCAAACAGAGTATTATCTCTTCTGATACAAAGCTTTCCACTAACAGGTTTGTCTATATGAATTGCAACATTCTCAGTTCTACCATTAAGCTTTTCATCTTCAATCTGCCAAAACTTAGATTTGGTTTGTTTCAGCATCTCATTTCTTTTATAAATTGCTCTTCTCTCTTCAACCAAATTCAAGAGAGATTTTTCTTCCGTCCTCAACTTACATGTTAAATTGTTTCTAAAAGCATACTCATAAGTAAGTTCAGTAGTTACAATGAAAAATTCCCTCATCTGTTTAGCATGTTTATGTTTATTCAAGCTATTATCAACTTTTAGATTTGCAAAAATCTCATCATAGTTAGAGTAATAATACTCCAAACGACCTGTCTGATAAAATAAACTAGTTATTACACTACAAGTGACACCATAAGTAAGAGGAAGCATATTATAAGTCACCCCTTCAGAAACAGAAGCGGGTAACTTCACACAAATATAACAGTCCTTCACATCCATAACTTTAACATATTCAGATAAAAGTCTTGAAAATGTATTACTAGAAAAATCACCAACAGATCTATCTTGGTGGATCTCTGGTTTGTGGTCAATAACTTTGTTAGTCCTGCCTACAACATCTTGGTTATCTTGTTTAGCCACAACTTTGCTAGTCATATTAATCTTATACTCTTCCTTGTCAATACCAAGAGGAAAAATGACAGCTAAAATCAACCAAACCAAAATATTAAAATTACACAAATAGAAGACATTTTACAACATCTTCTTAAGATAGAACATCTTGAATTATTATTAGCAGAAGGCATCTTTTCTCTTACAAAAAAAATCAAAAATCAAAAATCAAAAGTTAATATACCCCCCTGTTTTTACTTTTTTTTAAAAAGAAAACCCTACTTCCTAACCATTTTTCCTTGACCTTGCATCTTACATCAATGTGTTTTTCCAGCTAACACAATTTCTTCGACCTTGTGTCACCTAACACAATTTCTTCAGCCATATGCCAAAAACAGATTTCAACTTTATATGGAAACAAAATCAATCATTATCACTCGTGTCATCTAAATCCTCTTGACTACTGCTATTCACTTCCACTACTGGTGGGATAAAGATGTAAGTCCACTCAGGGGACTTGTACTTTTGGTTAGGCCTAATCACCCTCTTTGCCCTGTTGCTAATCACTTCTATTTTCTTTCCTCCTTGATTTTTCTTATCTGAGTCTCCTATTTGACTAGAGACTTCATTAATCTGCTCCTTTGATCTGTTTACTAATTTAAATTTTAAACTTTCATTTTCATTTGGCCAATTATCTCCTTTTCTTGATAATTTCTTCTTTGGTTCGGACACGTTACACTCTTCTCTCCAAGCTCTTTTCCTTGAACTTTTCACTTTGGATTCATCATCACTTTCATCTGATTCGCTAGATACAAGTATTTCTCTACTTGGCAGCTTCACTCTGTTAGGAACATCATCCTTATAACTGGTACTCGTAATTTCGTCTTCTTCTTCAATTACTTCCAACTTCCCAAATTCAGAATTTTCGTTCCTGCCTTCAGAGCTTCCAATCTGCTTTTCAATACTCTCTTGATCTTGAATCACCACTGTATCAGACTCTTTTTCTGCTTCTTTTTCTAGAAGATCTTCATCATTTTCAGAGTCTTGTATCACAATTTCTTCAGTATCTTCATTCAATGCCTCATTCGCATTAGAATTTTCCAGATGTCAACAAGAAGGTCGATCTTCAGAATCTGGATCTCTTTCAGGTTCTTCTTCAGAATCTGAATCAGCTGTAGTGTCACCTTCGTCAGGATTTTCAGGTGGTGAAACACGAATGGTGTGACTTGCATGAATCCACCTTTTTAATCTTCTACACTTTACTGCATTTGTTGTGACAAGAATCACCTGTCTTGCTTTTTGCCACCTGGGTACTAAGCAGTTTCTTCTCTGGTGAACTTTTGTCCTCACCCACTCTCCCGGTAACAGATCATGAGCTTGTTCCTTCTCTTTGGTAATCACTTCAGTTCCCACCTGATGTAACACAGAAGTCACCACGTCAGCAAGGTTCTTGCAATATTCCAATATGACACTATCGTTAATGCTCAATGCTCATAAGTTTACCAAAAGGTACAAATGCTTGTCTCATGACTTTGCCCATGAGAATCTCATGTAGACTTAAACCTGTCTTTTTATCTGGAGTACTTCTCAAAGACATCAAAACAAGTGGAAGTGCATCAGTCCATTTCATTCCTGTAGCTAAACACATTTTGGCTATCCTATTTTTGATAGTTCCATTCACTTGCTCAACAACACCTGATGCTTCTGGTCTGTAAGCACAGTGCAGCTTTTGCTTTATGTTCAGTGCTTCACAAATCAATTTTAGCAATCTGTTTTCAAAATGTGTTCCACGATCAGTCTCGACCGTCACCGGAAATCCATACCTAGGTATGATTTCTCTTAAAAGCAATTGTGCCACAGTAACTGAATCATTGTGACGAGTTGGGAACGCTTCCACCCATCTCGAAAACAGACAGATTATCACTAGGACGTATTTCAATTTGTTATGGGGTGGCATGTCAATAAAATCCATCTGCAACCTGGTATAAGGACCACCCTCCCATCCTATGGTTCCCATGCTCACAACTGTTTTCCTGTTTGGATTGATCTGCTGACAGATCAAGCATCTCTGACAAAAAGATTCTGCAATTAGTCTGAACTTTGGATTGTACCATGTTTGCCTAAACAATCTAATCATTGAATCTCTACCAATAAGTCCTGGACCATGATACATTCTAGCCATGTCAGCATCATGCAATCTGGCATAACTGGTCTGTCATCTTTGTAAACCCAAATCTCATCTTCTTCTCGCTGTCTACAACCTGCTTTTAACCATGTGTCTTTTTCCTCATCATCTGCCTCATCTTGTAAATCTTTAACTACTTGCCATGTCTCAACTACAGATGTTAGCATAAGTGAGTTCAAAACATGTTCATTGTCTTTTTCCCGATAGATTGACATATTGTTCTTTGCGCAAAATTTCGCAATTTCATCAGCATATGCATTTCCTTTAGTCATATAGTCATTACCCTTTTTATGCACTGTACATTTCACTACAGCAATTTTTTCTGGTAGCTGTATGCCATCGATCAACCTCTTGATCAATTTTGCATTTCTGATAGGAGTTCCCGCAGAAGTTAAATAACCTCTTTGAGACCAAAGCTGGCCATAGTCATGGACTATGCCATATCCATACTGACTATCGGTCACTATGGTAATTTTTAACTCTTTTGCTCTTTCATATGCACGAATCAAAGCAATCAATTCTGCTACTTGAGCTGAATGAATTCCTTTGAGACAGGAGGCTTCAACTACATCTGCAACTCTGTAGACAGAATATGCTTCACTCAGAACACCTTCATCTGTTCTTAAGCATGAACCATCAACAACATAAACAAAATCTGATTCAGTCAATGGGTCATCTTTAATATCTTGCCTAGGTTTAGTGCAATATTCTAAAACATCCAAGCATTCATGATCAATATCATTTTCATTCCTGATTTCTGTTACAGTACCATCAGGCAATAATGTGGAAGGATTTAAATTCACACATCTTGTAATTGAAACGTTATCTGATCCCGAATAACTTTTTCATATTTCGTTAACCTGTTACTTGTCAAATGCTGTGTTTTGCTTCTGGTAAGAAGAATTTCAACTGAATGGGGTACTTATACTTTTACAGGGAATCCCATTATTATTCCTTCGCTCTGTTCAAGGCTTACACTTGTTGCAGCTACTGCTTTTAAGCAGCCTGGTAATGCTTTTGCAACAGGATCAAGAACAGCTGAGAAATAAGCTATTGGCTTTCTCAGTTTTCCATGTCTTTGAATCAGAACTGATAATGCACATCCTTCCCTTTCACTGCAATACAGCTCAAATTCCTTCTCGTAGTCTGGCATGCCTAACGCTGGAGCTTCACACAAACTTTTCTTCAATTGTTCAAACGCTTCTAACTCAGTATCTGTTAGGGTAATCGGGTCTTTTATGTCTGCTTTTGTCAGTCTCTGCAATGGTTTTGCAATTACTGAAAATCCACTAATCCATTGGCGACAATAACCAACCATTCCTAGAAACATTCTGACCTATCTCTGTGTTTTTGGAGGTTGCATTCCCTGAATCATTTTAATTCTCTCAATTGTCACTTGCCTGATTCCATTTGCAATTCTGTGACCAAGATATTTCACTTCTTGTTTGCAAAACTGTAATTTTGCAGGAGACACTTTATGTCCCTCATATGCCAGATGATTTAAGAGAGTAATGGTATCTGTTACACAGTTATCTCATGTTTTTGCAGCTACAAGGAGATCATCAATATACTGCACTAATGTTGATTTTCCAGGTAAATCTAGATTCTCAAAGGATTTCTGTAGCAATTGATTAAAAATAGATGGACTTTCTGTGTACCCTTGAGGGATACAACACCATGCTAGGATATGGTCCTGGAACCTGAACGCAACAATTTGTTGGCTTTCTGGATGCAATGGACTGTAAAGAATGCAGTGCAAAGGTCTATAACTATATACCATTCTGCATCATGCGGAATCTGATAAAGAATTACCGCTGGGTTTGGTACAACTGGGCAACATGGCACAACAATTTGATTAACCTTTCTCAGGTCTTGAACTATCCTGAAAGTTCCGTTTGGCTTTTTAATTCCCGTGATCGGTGAATTGCATGGACTACTCTCAATTTCTTTTAGAACACCTTGTTTTATGAATTTGTCAATTACAGGTATAACACCTACAATAGTTTCTGTCTTCATCTTATACTGAGGAATGTTTGGAAAATCTACTCCTTGCTTTACTGTTATTTTTACTGGGTCTACATTTTTCATCAAACCCATTTTGTTTCCAGTTAAATCCCAAATTTCAGCATTGACTGTCTCTTTTAATTCTTCCGGGAGATTATTTTTATCAAATGTAGGAAATAATTTACTTTCGTCTGCTTCAACCATTAACATCGTTAATCTATACAGCCCATCTTCTTCATGAGTTTGGAGCTCTATACCATCCGGTGAGCAATATATTTTACAATTCATCTTACAAAGTAATTCCCTTCCTAACAAATTTACAGGACTGCTGTTACAAACTAAAAATCTATGTTTGTCTTTAAATTTGCCAATTTCAACTTTAACTGGTTCTGTTAAATCTGTTTTAATTTGTTGACTAGCTACGCCAACTACTTGGATTGTGTCCCCAGAGAGAGGCAGGTTTTCTATTTCTACTGATCTAACAGTAGAACGTGTAGCACCTGTGTCCACAAGAAAAGTGATTTCTACATCATTCACTTTACCATTTACAAATGGACCAGCCTGATCTACCTCAAGAGTGGCTCCAAGCACACACTCTTCCTCCTCTCTCAGGCACCGTCATAAGTAATCCTCAGAATGACTCCCTCCATTTTCATTCAACAAATACTGTTGAGAAACATTTGACACATTCACTCTTGGAGATCTGTTTACCTGTTCACCTCCGCAGAATCCCGTTTCTGTATTGTATCTCTGCACATTTACACAATTTGGAAGTGGCGGTTGTGGAATCTGACTCTGCTGATTCACTACCTGTCGCTGTAGCTGTTGCTGCAGATTTATCTCATTCTGCATCTGTGGATTTATTGATGCATTTTTAAAATTTCTGGGCGGATTCTTACATTCGCGCTTCCAGTGTCCAATTTCGCCACAATTAAAACATGGGAGTTTCTGCTTTAATTCTTCAATATTTCCCATCAATCTTTGTTTATTAAAATTACCTTTAAATTTCCCTTGATTCTGATTAACATTTTTATTTTCTAGAGTTGCTATTTGCTGTTCAGCTACCTTCACCTGTGCCCACATAGCTTTTTCTTTTAGCTTCTTTTGTTTAGCATCTATTTCATCACTACAGTATTTTGCTTTTCTCAAAATGTCATCAACTGAGAGCGATTGCCAACCAACTATTCCTGATTTTATCATTTGACCAATTTCAGGTCTTAAGCCATAAACAAATCTGTAAATGAAGTGGCTCATATCCTTTTCACTCAATTTTTCATAACCACTGTATTGTTTAAATACCAGCAGCAATATTTCATAAAATGAGTGTACTGATTCTTTTGGCTCTTAATTTGTTCTATCTATTTTAACCCAATCAACTTCTTTTGGGGGAATCTTATTTTTCAACCATACAATTACCTTATCGTACAGATTGACAACATCTGCTGAAGGAGCACCTGTTACCTTATCTCGAGCAGGTTCTTCTTTAGGCTAATCTATAGAAATGTTACATTCTGTCCAAAGCTCCAATGGAACAACAATGTCAAAGAATCCATCAAGATCAATCCACAGAACCGTTGAGACCTTAACAAATCTGTCTACTTGTCGATACCATTCCACAGGTTTTTCTCTGAGCCGAGGAAAACCATTTGTAAACAGTAAAATGTCCTGTCTTCACCAAGGAACATGCACATAGCCACCTCCAGCTTTTTCTCTCATTTGAAATTCATTTGCTATTTCTCCTCTTTCTCATCTGTCTTCCACCCTTTTCTATGTCCATTTTACTCTCCACTTACTTAATTCACCTAATCTTTTTAGCAACACAATTAATTCTTTTATATGTATAATTCTTCCTGTGGTATTCATGTTCTCAATGTCTTTTTCAGAGAATTCCACTCTATAATGTTTCTGCAAATTTTTCTGCCTGCTTAAATCTATTTCTAATTCAGCAGCCATTTCATCTAATTGATCATACTTTGTATTCGTTTTCCATTGTATGCTTTTGCAAATGAACAATAATTCATCATCCTGATATAGCTTTGAACTGTCAGGTCCAATTGTGCCAACAATCAATTCCTCCAAATCTGCTTTCAGTTTTGCAACATCAAGTAATTTAAATTTTGAGCTTTGTGGGGTATGCGTTAAATCTATTTTATTAATGCTCTTTTCCGGAGTTCAAGAATCAGAATCTGCACCAGATGGAGTTTTATTCGAAAAGCTTTGATTAAAAGTTAAGTCAGGCATCATTATTTTCTCTCGCTGAATTTCTGATAAATCTGAATAAAAATTTTCAGCTACTTTCTGAATTTCTGCATTTAATGGAACAGTTAAAGCTGAATGTCTAGCTTCCCTTTGATCAAATACTGGAAGAACAGGTCCAATCGTTACTGGTACTGTTACTGCTTTCATGCTTTTAGTTAACTGTTGAATTAATTCATCTTTTGATCGGAAATATTCTGAGGTATTTGGCATTTCCTCACATCTTTCTGTTCTCATTACATTTCTTGGGATTTCATTCCTGTGAACTGGAGTTTCAACATAATTTCTGTTTTCACCAGATAAACTAGAATTAGATCTTGTTTCTACTCTTTCAGGAATTTTTGCATTATTTGGATTTAATCTGGGTGGTGTCTCATCAATAATTTCACCAGGAGGGGCACTTGGGGAAGTTCTTGGTGGAACCATTGGGGAAGACCATGAACAAGCTGGTTGATATGGTGGAGGCCGTTTCGGTTTTGTAATATAAATCTCTTCTGAAACTGCATCTTCTAAATCACTTTCCTCAGCATTATTAATTTTTCTTTTGGGCACTCTTTTGATCAGTTGCCTCACCAAATCTCGCTGGATACAGACCATCACATGCAATAAGTCTCCATCAACGCATTCTATCCTCATGAGTTTCCCTATTTATGTCCAATCTGGTACCTCTTGTTATACCTTTATTCTCTCGATCCAATTCAAACATCTCATCCTCCCATTCAGCTAAAGCCTCAAATTGTGTAGTTCTAGGCTTTGGTTCGAAAGTCATCATTTTTTCTCTTAAGTTTTTCATAACTTTAATGTTAAATGATCCATCTTCCGGCCATGCTAATACACTATCATTCTTGGTATATTCTCAATCCAAAGACAAGTATGATAACCATATTCACCTAACATATAAGCTGCAGGTGTTTTGTACTTATGAAGTAATCTTCCACCTCGCGTTTCAATTTTCTTGTCAGGTTTCAATTTATTTTTCAATTTCTGAAACCAAGAAAGCTTCTTTTTCTCTTTTATGTAATAATAATCCATGTTTTAAAACAATTCCGCTTACTTCGGAATGGATCGTAACAAGGAAGTTGATATTCCGCCGAACCAGCCAATCTGTGCGCGAAACTCACTAACAAGCTAATCAGGTTGAGCTACGTCACTGCTTTGTTCAACAAATAGAATTACTGCTTTTCAGAATAAGCCAATCAGCTACAAGTCTGCCTAGTCACATGAGCCAATCAGTGCGCGGTTACTGTGACGTATGCTAGCCAATCACAGCGCGGACCCTAGTGACGTATACTGCCGCTGCAGCTTCTCTCTCCTCAAACTATTTACAAATTTATATACAACTGCAGTTTATCATTTCCTACCATGATTTTAATCATTTATCATTTAATTAAGTCACTTAGGTAAATGGATCAGCTAATGGTAACTAGACCATGAATAAACAAGACCAGCTTGTTGTTTCAAAAATCTAATTTTTATTAACTTTATTATTCAAAGAAAGAGCATTTTCAATTAATTATCTTTATTATATTAACAATTAATGCAGCATTTTAAGAGAAATGATTTATTAGACTGACATCTTCAAAGCAAATCAGTAAACATGAATTAAAGCAAAATAACAGTTTCCATTCCCTAAAATTCTATTTCCCTGTCTAAAACTTGCTCCACCTAAAAAGAATAATCATTGAAGTCTGCTATCCTTACGTGCGCCAAAGAGTCCAACAGCACGACACGCCCTTCAGGAATCGGAAAGCGAGAAGCGCCCTCCTGCCCATGAGGTCAGGTATAATACCTTTTTGTCTAACTAATCGTCTCTAAAATGAACATATTTCTTTGCCATCCAGTGTCCTCATTGGCTGACTTATGTCAGCTCATATGATGTCATCACCTTTCTCCAAGCCTAGTTCGGGCTTTTCTTAGAGTCCATTGTCTCTTATTTTCAAGTCATGCAGCTTCCTTAAAATGTTACATTCAATTGAGCTACAGTACATGACTTCCTTGGCTTGGCAAACTTTGCCGCATCCTGTCCTTGAAACTTTCTTTCCAAGACCACGTTTAGCACAGTTTATTTAGAATTTGCAAAAACTTGTCATCATGGTAAAAGTTTCCACTTCCATGCAGGCTCTTTCTGGACAGGTCTCGAAAACACAATTTTTCAATGTACCTTTTAGGCCTCACTCGAAAACTATTATTCAAACAAACACAAGACATCAATTAATTTGAGAATTAAGACCCATGCTGTTACCCATCCCCTTTGCTAATTATTAACCCATTAATTTATGTTACCTAGCTGTGCACACAAAGCTGTATTTTGTATCTACCTTCTTCTTTTAGGCCGCAGAATCCTCCACGAGCTTTTGCCACAGAAAAGACATTAAGACATAACATAAGCACACAAATAAGCACATGCCATTAGTTAAACAGCCGCATTTAATACTGACAAAGACAATAGACAAAGTTAGTTTATTATTTTCTACGCACTTGCATTTGCAACATAGAGCGCATGAGTTAGTCCCTCGTGTTTTCTTGTAAATATGCATTTTTAAAACTAAGTTGGTTAATAATTCACCACATTCTAGTTAATACGGTTACTGTTTAATAGAAGTTTAACTTTGCGAGTTTGAACAAAATATCATTCAGTACCTCGCTCCATCACTGGCAAGATGGTGAGTTTTTATGGATTTCCGCTAATGCAGTGTGTTTAATATCCGTGCCCATACTTCCTCTCTAGCGGGTGCCTTTCACATGAAAGCACCACAGCATGATCCTTACAGCTCCTGCTCTTTTTTATGGTCAGTAGTGTGGGGCTGCCCATCTGCGGTTTGACTTGGAAGTAACACACATGTTTTCCTGCACTGGAATTGGTGGAACCTTGCTTGTGTGTTTTCAACAGAACAATTACAGAAAAACATAGAGTACTCTTAATGGGCAACGGAATAAAATAACACTACAAAAATGAGAACAATAGCGGTTTGATCATCCTTTGTTTTGCTATCGGGTGTTTCGAGTTTACCGTTTTAGTGTGTTGCAGACCGGAAGTTCTCATGAGAGTTCCTCGTTATTCACCTTAGATCACTTTGCACTCGAATTGTGCCGCTTTAGGCTGGAGTGTGATTGAGGTATTGAGGGTTCAGTGTTTCAGAGGAATGCTGAGAGGCATGCTGCAAACGTTTTTACACTGCAGTTTCTTCACGGCACTAATTGCAAGGTTAGGTTCCATTTGTACAGAGTCCATCATCCTGAGGGCTCTCTTGGTGCTTGTAATTGGTAAGTCTGATATTCTGCGAGGTTTAGGTGCATTACTTCACCTAAAATGCTTCTACATTGCCATTCAGACTGGGCATCTCTGTTGGGAGCTTTCAATATACATTCATTTAATACTTCATTCATGTTTAGTCGATGTGCACAGATCGTCAGTCTGGTTTCGCAACTGTGAGCTCACTGTATGCCTTCTGAATTAGTAGTGGAGTGTGATCCCTTGGGTCTTGACGCGTGAAATTAAACCACCCCACCCCCCATTTTCAGTGGAGAAGCTGGATTCATAACCAGAAATGGATGGAGGCCTCCTAACATGGCAAGGTTAAAGTTCTTCATAGAAGCGGTGTTAACTGGTCTGTAACTCCCATGTTAAACCACAGGAAGTGTTGGGCTAGATAGAGGCCATGAAAACTTTAATTGAAGGTTTTTTTTAGACCCATAACCCGACGGAGCACACTATCTATACATCACTTTTTACTTTACGGTATGATAAAGACCCACAGTTGAGCTCCTCTGTGAAAGGTAAAAGCACTTGTTACTAAAAAGGTTAACATCGGAATTAAAAACCATAGACCTTTGTAAGTGTTCTAAATCATCCTATCTGCATTTAGGAGATTAATGGTTCATAAAGTTCTTAGCAGCTTCACATTTTGTGTTTTTAATTGCGCTGAAATATGATTTTGCTTAGAATACGCAATGATCTACACCAGCTTTCTAACTAAATTGGAGCTCTATAGACTTCAGCTGCCGCACAGTTAGTTTAATTTCCAGACGACAGACTCCTACATTCTAATCCATGTAATTCTGCTCTTGTAGGCTTCCTCTGCTATTACTCTTTTAGACAGTGCATGTGCCCTTTCTCTGTGTATATCTGACCATTGACTTATTTTTTTCTTGGTAGGTGAATGTCCCAAAAACTCGCAGGACATGCTGCACGAAGTGCAGGAAGCATCAGCCCCACAAAGTAACCCAATACAAGAAGGGAAAGGATTCCCTCTATGCCAAGGGTAAGACCTAGCTATTCTTTATAGTGATGCAAACTTTGTAAACCTCTACGGTCTTTGAGATTTGTGTGGTTGCCTAATAATCATTCCTTTTTTTCCGTACAATATAATTTTAAGCAGAGCAGTTATGGTGGTCAAACAAAGCCCATTTTCAGTAAGGAGATGAGGATTGGTTAAAAAAGTTATTTGCACAAGTAATGTAATCAGTATGCTCTAGTACGGGTCAGCCGTGGTCCGCCTCCTCATGATCGATAATGCATTGTTTGGGCTCTACCCATGGTTTATTGTTGCAAGTCTGTTCTGGTCATGAGGTAACAAAAAACCTTGTCTTAGGAATCTCCTTACTAGGCCCTAATCATGGGTGGCTGAATAAGTAATTGGTGTGTGATTGCAGACATCACTGCATCCGCCTTGTACAGTTCTGGAATGGGCATTTTGGCACTACTGACCTGTGGTAGCGGTCCTACGAGCAGTTGCGGCACCAGATCCGGCGTGTCCATGAGGCACGGCCCGGAGGTGGACGGCGGAGCCGGGGCGTGGAGTTTGGCAGGGCCTGGGCGCTGTGTTTACATCGTGGGCCGCCCGTCGGAGCTTGTGGGCGCGGCGCCCCGTCCTGTGTGCTCAGCAGCTGAGGCAGCATTCGTGGGGTAGATCGGCCCCCGGAGACCCAGCGGGGACACTGGTGAGGAGCCGGCAGGGGGGGCACACCGGCCCGCGGGGTGGGGCTGCGGCAGACCGAGGCACGGCAATTAAGAAGAGGCCTGTGTCAGAGGCTCGGGCACGGAAGTGCCCGCCTCCCGTGCACACAGCCGCTGCAGTGTGGTAGGCGGCATTGGCGGCTGAGAGTGGTGCCCCCCACCGGGCTTGAGGTGACACCTGGGGATTGTTGGCTGAGTCAAGCTGCGATGGGGCGTTCCTGAGGCATCCACGGTCTGCCTGTGCACCTTGCAGGTCCCCTTGGGCCTCCCCCCTCCTGGGATTTACATCGGCAGCGGTGAGAAGGGCTGGATTCCGCCAGTCTTTGAGGAGATAGGTCCAGCCCAGTTTATGGACTAGACTGACGCCTCATGGTGTACGCTGAGTGGGTCCCTGTGTCGGAGGCCCGTGCGCAGGAGTGCCCACATCCCGTGCATACAGCTGCTGCAGTGTGGTTGGTGGCATCAGTGGCCGAGAGTGGGGGCCCCCCTGGGCTTGAGTTCACGCCTGGGGATCGGTGGCTGAATCGGGCCATGTTGGGGGGGTTCCCTTGGGGGTGAATCAGGACCTGGACCGGCCTGCTGTGTGCCCACGCTGAGGGGGTTCCTGTGTCGGCGCCTAGCCCAGCTTGGCCCGAAACCCCGAGGTGCCCGTTGAGGATCACCAAGATCACGAGGAATAAGGATGGCGGTGGATACACAAAACATGGGCCTATAGACAAGTTCACGGACCCAGGGGCTATGGGTGGCCCCACGGGGAGCCCCCAATGCGGCTCTGATGGCGGCGATCACCCCATCCAGAGACATGCTTGATGCCATAATTGGTGCGTTGGGATCGGATGATATGTTACTATGACAGGACCTCGGGAATGCAGTGTCCCGCATCACAGAGGCAGAGTCCCACTTCTCAGGGGTTGAAGATGATGTTATGGTCCTCAAGCCGAAGGTGGCGAGCATGGAAAACGTCCAGAAGGGCCCGGCGCTTCGGGTCGAGGATGCTGAGTGGTGGGCCAGGCGGAACAACCTGCGCTTCGTGGGATTCCCGGAGGGTTGTGAGAATGGTAATATGGAGCATTTCCTCACACAATGGCTGGAAAGCTGGCTCCCTCCAGACGTCATATTCCGCTGCTTTGTCGTGGAGCGCTCATTCAGAAACCGACAGTGGGGGCTCGTCCACGACCGGTGATTGCGAGACTCTTGAACTATCTTGACCACGATGCCGTCCTGAAGGAGGATCGAGCCAAAAAACCTTTGCCCTATGATAACCACCGTATCCTGGTGTTCCCGGATTACACGCGACTCGTGCAGCAGCAACCCCAATCGTTCATGGCAGCAAAAGCCAGACTGAGAGACCTCAAGCTCCCGTATGCCTTATTGTTCCCGGCTCGCCTGTGTGTGGTATACCAGTCCCGCACCCACTTCTTTGACAACCCAGAGGAGGTGTTCAAATGGACAGATGGAACTGTGCGGGTGCGGATACATAGACCGCCTGGCTAGAATCAGATTCATCATTGAGTGAGGTGCCGTCTAAAAGTTCCCGAGGACAGCACCAGAGTGGGCACTGAAGAGCTCGGTCCTAGAGGCACTCTCTGTCCTGCGGAGCCTCCTCCCAGGGAGATCCTGCTTCCCAGCATCGGACACTAGATCCGTAATCTCTGTGGACAAGATGGCGCTGAGATGTTCCTCTAATTGGACTGTGTGAATGTTTGATTTAAGCTGTATGGAGGGAGCCCTTATGTGGGCTGAATCTCCACCTGTCTAGTACATGTGGGGGTGGGCCTGGAAGACATGGACTGTAAGTTGGGGATCCATTGGTGGGGGTGGCCTGTGTCCCCCCGTTGGGGGTGTGGCATCAGCCCCGCCGTGACAGGTACTTCAGCGTTTTTGAGGTGTGGGGTGGGGATTTGTTATGAGGGAGGGGTTTCGTTTGGGGTATGGGTTGCGCTTTCACACTGGGTTCATTACGATACACACACACACTGCCGGGGCCCCTTGTCCGTGTTATAACAGCGCATGTTGCCCGATGGCTAGTTGGACTATAGATGGTCAGGCGTCCCCAGGCACCCTTTGCATCGTCAGATGGAACGTGTGCGGGGTCTTGGACAAAATTAAATGAGAGGCGGTCCTGCACCAGGCTCAGAGGGCCAGAGCTGACATCCTCTTCTTGTAGGAAACCCATCTGCTGGGCTCCAAGGTCCTGTGCCTGCAACGCTATGGCTTCCAGCAGGTCTTTCACGCTGGGTTCACGCAGGGTTCCAGGGGGGTAGTGATTCTAATACACTGCAGGGTCACATACATACGTGCGCAACAATGGCTGCATACGCAGGGGCGTTGCCTATTCCTCTGGGGCATGATTGGGGAGGACCCTATAGTGTTAGGCGGTTTTCATGTCCCCCCCTTTACAGTGATCTTTGGTAGAGCGACTACTTACCTTATGGGCTGACATGCCGGACCTGGTGTCTGTGGTGGGCGGAGATTGGAATGATGTGATGGACGTGGGCAGAGATAGAAGCAGGGCTGATAGGGGCCTGGGCGGTGTTCAACCCACGAAATTGCACTCTTTGGTTACAAGCCTTGACTAGGTAGACACATGGCGGCACACTCATGGGGACAAGAGGTAGTTTACGTACCTTTCGGTGGTCCATAAGTCATTCTCTAGGATTGACTATGTATTTGTCCCCTGGGCGATGGTTACAAATGTGGTGTCAGCTGAGATCCTCCCCAGGGGGCTGTCAGATCACTCTCCGGTGTCCGTTGAGCTGCAGATGGGCAGGGGTCGGCAATCCTTCCGCTGGCGCCTTTCGGTATGGAATTTTCAGAATGACGAATACGAGAGGCACATGAGGGAGGTGATCGCGAACTACCTTATCGCCAATGTGGGGTCGGTCTCCAGGGCCATGACACTTTGGGAGGCACTGAAGCCCACTTTACATGGGGTGGACATAGCATGGTGCGTGATGGCCTGTAAAAAGCACCGGGACGAGTTGGTCCGGGCGGAAGTGGAAACACTCAAGCGTTGGAGCCGAGAGGCGGGTGAGGGGCCGGCGGTGCATCAACTACTCCTGGCACAGCAGTCCTATGCCTCCCTCCTGATGAACGAGGCCCAACAAGTCTGGCTGGCAATGCGTAGCAGGATTTGTCAATGGGGCGACAAGTCAAGTAAGATGCTACATCGGCTCTGCTAGGGTTCTCTACATCCCAGGCCCTTACGGGTGTGCCTGATGAGGGTGGGGCAACGATGACTGACCCGAAGGCTATAGCGGAGAGCTATGCCACTTATTACGTGGACCTTTATACCCCTCGAGAGTGCTTACCGGAGGCTACGGTCGACAAATTCATTGCAGATCTCCCGCCCAAAGCGGTGTCTGATGAGACGTGTCAACAACTGGAGCTCCCCCTGTCGGACGAGGAGCTGAGCAAGGCTATGGGAGAGCTCAATTCAGGGAAGGAGCCTGGACCCAATGGGTTCCCCAGTGTGTTCCTTCGTCGGTACAACCTACCGTTAGTCCCCTATTATTGGGCGGTGGTTCCCTATTATTGGGCGGTGGTGGAAGAGGCCAGGGAGGCCGGCTGGCTCCCCCCTGACTGGAGGCATGCGGAAGTAGTGGTGTTTCATAAGCCTGGTTGGCCCCCGGAGCAGCATGCCTCTTACCGCCCCATTTCCCTTCATAATGTGGAGGCCAAAGTTTTGGCCAAAGCACTGGCTAACCACCTCTTGCCCCACATTTTGGCCTTGGTACACCCAGACCAGGCCGGGTTTATGCCCCAGAGGGTGATGCGACACAACATAAGGTGGGCTCACATGGTGCTGGCAGTGGTCCGACAGACTGGGGAGCCGGCAGCACTCCTACTGGTGGACATGGACAGGGCATTTGATTCCCTGAGCTGGGTCTAGCTGTTCGCCCTCCTACGTCGACTCAATTTCAGCCCGCGTTTTTTGTCGTACATGATGCTCCTTTATACCGATCTGACAGCGTCAGTACGTGTGGCAGGAGCGGTCTCGTCCAGCTTCCCTATCAGACGTTGCACCAGAAAGTGGTACCCCCTGTCGCCATATTTATTTGCCCTAGCCATGGAGCCACTAGCGGATCTGGGTGCGCATCGACGCACAGCTTAGGGGTTTTGAGTGGGCCCCGGGTTTATCCGACAGGATCGCATTGTATGCGGAATTTGTCCTCTTTGTTCTTACTGCATAGGATAGATCGGGGACACGAATTCTGAGGATCATGCAAATATTCGGGGAAATGACAGGGCTCTACATGAACCCCCGTAAATCCACGCTGTGGGTTTTAGGAGTTTGGGTGAGAGTGGGCACGTGGGCGTCCATGCTTCAGGTTGCAGTGGGGGGCCTCAAGTACCTGGGTGTATTCCTGTCGGATGTGCTGGCCATATCTTGGGAGCGGAGCTTTGCACCGGTTTGGGAGCGCATTTGTGCAGATATAAAGACCTGGTCATGTATGCCCTTAACAATAGATGGCAAATCGGTGATCTTCAAGTTGGTTGCGCTCCCCCACTTGCTATACCAGCTACAAAATCACCCGTACCAGATCGTGTCTAGATGGTTCCGGCTGGTGAATTTGGTGCTGGGGCAGTTCCTCTGAGGGGGCAGTGCGTGTAGCATTGCGCATGTGCTTTCTCTCCACCTACTGTGGAGGTCTGGGGACCTCGGATATTCATTCGTACTACCCGGCCTCACACCTATTAGTGCTTAATGAGTGGTGGTATGGGGACAGGGGTGACCCGTCCTATGCATTGGAGCGACACCTTATGGGGCCTCACACCTTACACACAATTCTCTATTCAGAAATGCTGAGTTGTACGCTACCACCGGTGACAAAGGTAGTGTTTTAAATTTGGCGGCAGTCACTAAGACAAATGGGGTGGTGGAATACCCTAACTGGAGACACTCCTCTGTCGCATAATGGGCGCCTGCCTGAACTGGCGGCCTTTCAGGGCTTTCGGGGATGGGATGCCATAGGTATGTAAACCCTGGGGGATGTTGTGCGGGATGGGTTACTCAAGTCCTTCCATGATTTACAGGGGGAATTTCGCATGCCCCGGTCCCAATTCAATTGGTATCTCCAACTCCGCCATGCACTCTCCCCCAGGCTGGAGGGCCTTGACTCTCTCCGTGAATTTAGCCCATTGGAGGCGAAGGTCTTCATGGGGGATCTGGAGACCAAGAGGATATCACGAATATATCAGTCCCTAGTCACTTACTACGCCCCTACGCCTCAGAAGCTACGGGGAGTATGGGAGGAGGATGTGGGTACGCTGGAGGAGGAGGACTGGAGGGAGGCCCTAGCCGCCCCCCTGGGAGCGTCCATAGCAGTGTGCCTTATCCAATTTAAATACCTCCACCGGGTCTACTTTACATGGGTTCCACTGTTGCGGGCGGGATTGATTGCCTCCAAGGAATCCCTCCGGTGTGGCCAGTAGGAGGGCACATTCATACACACTGTTTGGCAATGTCCATCACTTGATCGATTCTGGAGGGGGTATTCTCCTGTCTATCAGAGGTTTGGGGGTGGACACTTCCACGCACACCACAGTTCGCCCTGCTGCATGTGATGGAAGGGATTAGGGGCAATGTTTATAAACGGCATCTGATGCAGTTGGGCCTCACATTGGTGAAACGTGACATAGCCAGGATGTGGAAGGATGCACGGGCTCCCTCGGTGGGCGCCTTGAAAAATGGCTTAGACTTCTGCATAGGGCTGGAACAGCTAATCTTTGTGGCCCGGGGATGTCCGTGTAAGCACTACAAGATATGGAAGCAGTGGGCGGACTATAGGGGTTTGTGGCTGGAGCCTCCGATTTCTGCAGACGATCTTCCAGTGGAATGAGGGTAGGGGCTGGTCGGTCGGATCTGGCATGGGGGTAGGGGTGTAGCCTGCAGTGTGTGTGCTACGGCTGGGGTTTTCTTTTGTCCTATATTATCTGCTTATGGACTTGTCTCCGTGGACTTTGCGCAACTCAGGTGGAGGTAGGGGGGTAAGTTGGGGAGGGAGGGTCTAAAATCCTAACAGACACATTGTGTCAAGTGTTTTGGTTGCTTCGTTTTATAAAAAAGGTCAGTTTCTGTTTTGCAAATGCACAACCTGACACTGCAGTTGCCTCTGGGGTACAGAGCTCTGCAATTTATGTGGAATTTGACTATAACATTTGTTTTAAAAAATAATAGTTTTTCACTTCTGTAAGGCCTATCTCACCCATTGGATAACATTGGGTGACCTTATTGCATCTAATAAGTGCTATGTTTTGATTGGGAGCTGGTTAAAAAACATGTTTAGAACCATATGAATTGTAATGTAATATCCTCTATAATTATAAAGTCATATTTCAACTCACAATTGTGAAAATGCCGCTTTTAGAAAGTTGTACAAAAGGGGGTGGTTATGGATGGAGCATCTGAACCAATCAAACACTCACACCCAGTCAAAAGATCTGGGTTTGATCCATCACCATTCTTGAGCCCACTCTGCCACCCCAGTTCAGACATGGCTATATGCAAATCAGTCTGACCCTCTGCCTCATGGGAACTGTCCAGCCCGAACTGCCAAGCCATGCCTTCCCTGGACCGAAAACAAGCTTCCGAGGACCGGTTTCTGGCATTACAGCCGTCTTCAGCCCGGCTTGCTTGAATCCAGTGGCAAAGTGAGCAAGGGACTCACGTCTGAGCATACCCTGCCACACTTATGGCGGCCAAAGTGGTACAAAAGGGGGTGATGGACGGAGCATCTGAACCAATCAAACACTCACACCCAGTCAAAAGATCTGCCTTGAGAACTGACATATGACTGGGATCTGACTGTGTGGTAACTCTTGCTGTGTTCCTTTGTTCAGTGGAACATCTCAGTGAAGGTATCCAGTCTCATCAAGGCTTTGTTCTCAACGGCCTGCATCTTCGTCCCACTAGAGATTTTTGCCTTCTAAAAAGTAACAAAATCTTCACTGTGAATCACCGACAACAACCTCTATTCATCGAACAGTGACTGTTGTCTTGTACCACGGAACTCTACCTTCTCTGGAACCTTTCTGTAAAATGTCTTCTAAGTCCAAAGGTAAGTCGAGGCTGGACCGAATTCACCCATTGAATCCTTTTAGCAGACCATCACGGTCAGCAATTACTTTTGACTTTGCCCCAGTCTTGCGTGACCAGATACCTGCATCTGGCGATTTGAGCTTTTAGGCACTATTTTCCACAAAAACTGATAAGATTTCATTCACTTTGGTGTCAATTTCTTCATTAAAATTCACTATATTTCCTATATTTGTCTGGGATGTTGTATCTGTTGTGTTTTCACTGCTGCATAACTTCTTTGTAAGTTAAGACTGACTGCTTTTGTGGAAAGGTACCGGAGGGTTAAGTATAAGTTAATTTTGTGATTCTTGCGGTTCACCCTGAAAATACTGTGGTTGTTGCCTAATTGGGACTTTCACCCCACTCAACCAATAACCTGATTTAACACCAAAATGTTTTACCATACAAACTACGTAGTCTTGCTCTACTACCAAAAATACAGAAATACCTCACCCACTGGTGAGGGGAATTAGAAAAGCATGATATTATCTCCTTGAAACCAAAAGTAAATGTTCTTGTGTGCCACCAGAGTTGCTCAAATACATGTGTGAGTTCTACATTGAAAAATACCTAATTCCAGTCACTGTAAATCTATCATTGCAGACTACCTGCAACTCCTTTCCTATTTTATACAAAATGTTTATTGTTATTCACACTGACACATATTCATTTAGCTATCAAGGTTACACATCAGACTCAAATATCAGTCATCAATCAGAAGATTTTTAAAACATATAATAAGTAGTATCAAACTGAACGTTACCCCAACAGAGAAGTCACCTCCCATCTCATTCAACTCCTCTTACCCATCCAGTATATTACCAAAGACTAACTATTAAACATCATCAAGGGCTATCTTCTGAGCAATCTAGGCTTCCCAGACACACATTTACATATCCACTGCTTATTTCTGAGGGTGAATTATCAGAAAATGTTCAAGGTTCTTAGGCGTTATGAACAGATTATGTTCGGAAGGCCTTTCCAGGAGTAATCAACCATTGGAGACGATTGTGCTCCATACGTCAATCGCTTGTTCTTGACATTACTAACCAAGGGTTCCATGGCTACTATGTTCAACAATCGCCTGTACCACTGAAACACTGATGGCACAGCCCAGTGTGTTATAATATCATGCCACAATCCAGTGGTTCCAGATTATTGTTTTATCGTTGAGTGTTAAGTACTTAAGTTCAGAGGGTAAGGTATTTAAGCTCATGGAGTCTCAACCCCAGCAGGAACAGGGCTTGAGTGAAGGGCAAGAGGAAGCAGAGTATTCAATGTCAATCTATAGCTACCTCATTCTCAAAAAGGTGTATTTATGGGCATTCCCACAAAATGAAAACAATATTGGCTTCAAGTGCACAGCCTATTTTTTTGTATACAATTCATGACAGATTTCTTAGATTAATATCAATATTCTGGTTGCTCCGTGGGGTGGCGTCTTTCGTCCGTCAAACGTCTATGTGAAACTGTGAGTACTGTGCTGCTAACCTAAGTTAGTAGCATCCCCCTCAGGCCCACCTTAAGGTTCCTTCCAAAAGACAAATGGACTCCAAAATTGTTTGTAGAATTTATATAATATCCTTTTAATCCCGTTTATATTATTTATGAAGTTCTTTTCATTTCATTTATAACTCAACATATTCTTCCCAAAAAAATATAAACTGGATTAAAAGGATATTATATAAATTCTACAAACAATTTTGGAGTCCATTTGTCTTTTGGAAGGAACCTTAAGGTGTGCCTGAGGGGGATGCTACTAACTTAGGTTAGCAGCACGGTACTCACATTCCCACACAATGCCACTGGCTGCATTTTCTTCACCATGGAGGCATAGATTTTGGGAACATACATAGTGGGGTGAAGGTGCCAGGCATAAGGCAATTTGTAATGTTTTTCTTTCGTTGTTATAGAAACAGACCATCTACGTATATATGATCATAGTTTTTAGACCTGACAAGCCTTACGAGAGTATTCCGCCAAACATTTTGCTTTCTCTACTTCTGTTTTGTTGACATTTGTTTTTGTTGGCTTTAGGACTCTGTGCACTTTACCACTGCTAGCCAGTACTAAAGTGCTTCTGCACACTCCTTTAAATATGGTAAAGCTTGCTTGCACTCCATTGGTTCATTTAGTTTACTTGTAAGCCTCTAGTAAAGTGATAGTACACACACTCACAGCCTGTAAATGAACTGCTACTAATGGGCCAGAAGCATTTCATGAGCCACCCACTTCAGTAGCCCTTTTAACATGTCTCAGGCCTGCTACTGCAGTTTGTGTGCCGTTTTAATCCTCCCTTTTTAATACGTGTAAGTCGCACCTTGGGTAGGACTTAAAAAACCAAGAGGGCAGGGTGCAGTGCATTTCAGAGGTTAGACATGTGTTTTTAACTTTTTAACTTTCACATGTCCTGGTAGTGAAACACACACACATTCATTTTTCACCACTGGGAGGCCTACCTCTCCCATTGTATAATATTGGGTTACCTTATTATATTTAATCGTTGATAACTTTTGATTGGGAGCAGGTAGGGTTGTCATATTTACCCTAAAATTAATTATAAGTAGAACCCTCATTAATTCTGAGTAGGATTGACTATCCAGTTATATTTTAAAGAAGCTGCCTCAACACTCTCACAAAGGACTTTACACTATCCTTTAGTCATCCCAGACATCCTGGGACCAAGAAAGGGAGAAAGAACATTCTAGAAACATCTGTGGGATCAAAACTCCGCAAGTTTCTTCCTCTTCAAAGCTAGTCCCAGGTATAAACATAGAACCCTCAAACCCACTGGTCAGTAAACTCCTGAACCTGTGGACACTACAGGAGAAGGACTGCCCTGCTGTCAGAGGACTGCCCTGCTGCTTGAGAGCAGCCCCGCGTTCTCAAAAGAAACACTGGATCTGTTTTGCCCCTTCATCTCAGGCTACTCAGAGGGACTGTGAAGGGTCAGGTGGCTGACATCCTGTGTGAGCTACAGGGAAACAACTAGCTACAGTGGTTTCCATGCCACTGCCTAGCTGACCTGCTGCACTAGGCCAGCAACTGGACCTGCCACAGTACTGATGGTTTCAGCTGGAGTGAGTTCCTGATCCTCCAACAGGTGCCTTCCCAGGTCCTGGACCCATGCCTGCATCATAGAGATCGCCTCCTGGCATAACTGAAGGTTCACTCAATTCTGACACAAAGCCCCGCAAAGTCTACCGCACAGCAGAAAGTTTCATCAGAACCAACTGCGAACGAAGCAAAACTCTGCAAAGTCTCATTGCACAGCTGAAAGCTTCTTCAGAGGCAATACTGAGAGACGCAAAGACCAGCAAAGTGTTGCCATACATCTGAGAGCTTCTTTGAAACCAACGCCAAGCTGCTCGAAGCATTACAAACTCTCTCCATGGTTCTCCTCTGATTTAGATAAAACCAAACAGTTGGCAAGGGCAGCCGAACGTAAGTGGCGACATACAAAGGATCCAACAGATAGACAAAACTACAAAACTGCACACAGACACTATATGAATGAGATAGCTGCAGCTAAAAGAACCTACTCGGGGAACAGGATAAATCTGGCAGCCAACTCACACAAAGAACTATACAAAATATTTAAAGATTTTACAAACCCTCCGGCCTGCCAGCCCCCACCTGTTGAATCCCAGGACTGGGTCAACACCCTCTCATCCTATTTTCAGGAAAAAATTAATACTATCCATGAAACCTTCCCCAAGATAACCAACGCAATGGCAACCAACTTACGCCCTAATCAGGCTGACACGTCCCCTCATCCGTGTGCCGCAGTCCTTAAAGAATTCCTACCATTCTCAGAAACTGAAGTAGCCCACTCATTGAACAAAATCAAACCTGGATCCCCCACAGACCCTGCCTCTTCTCAAGTTCTTGCTAAAATTGCGCCTGCCCTAATTGCTGATCTCACGAAAACCCTCAATCTCTCACTAGCCCACTCCTCTGTCCCTTCTCACTGGAAACAGGCCATCATAAGACCCATCCTAAAAAAAACCTCTGCGGACCCCAAACTGCTTTCCAACTACCGTCCTATCTCCCTCTTACCAATATTCGGAAAAATCATGGAATCCCTAATAACCAAGCAACTGTGTTTGTTTTTACAATTTATAAAGCGCAGCGAATGCCCGTGGGCGTCTTGGCGCTATAAGTTCAGTTAATGTCTCTGAGGAAAAAGAGGAAAATTCTGTCGAAGAAGGTTAGGAGCGGACGAGTTACTGGTCGAACAACCATGTCTTCAGCAATTTCTTGATTTGGAGAAGAGAGTGAGTTGATCTAATTGTTAGCGGAAGGGAGTTCCAGAGACTGGCTCCTGTAACCATAAAACGTCTGTCTCCCCAGGTGACAGTCCTTGTACGCGGAACCACTAGTTGATGCTGTGTCGTGGATCTTAGTTGTCTAGTAGGGCGATAAACAATGAACTGCTCTTTAAGAAACTCTGGCCCTTGTTTGTGAAGCGCTTTGAATGTCAGGCATAGAGTTTTAAATTTAATCAGATTTTTAATCGTCAACCAGTGATAGTTCCTAATTATTTGCCTAATCGGTTTAAATGTGGAGGTCCTGGAGAGCAGTCTTGCCGCCGCATTCTGAATCGTTTGTAGTTTGGCGACCACCCGGGCTTGGGCATTGGCAAATAAGCCATTACAATAATGCAGTGAGGAGAGTACCAATGAGCTCACCACAGTTTTTCCAGCACTTTCTGGAAGGAACGGGATTATTTTTCTTATAAGCCTAAACTTATGAAATGCTGTGGACGCTGTTTGGTTTGCATGGGTGACAAAATTAAGCTTTTCATCAAAGATGACTCCCAAGTTCCTGACCCTTGGGACGGGACTTGGTAAAGCTCCTAGTGATGGAGGCCACCAGACTGACGACCATAACGGGGAAATTTTCCCGAAGATGACCACCTTCGTCTTCTCGGAATTGAGCCTGAGGCAATTACGGGCCATCCAATCTTTGATCACTAGCATGCCTTCTTGGAAGCGTGCAGCTACCTCTTCTCCGTTATTGTTGATAGCGAGCACCAGCTGGGTGTCATCAGCATAGGAGGTAAGGCTCATCCGGTAGGTTTTAATACCTCTTGCTAAGTCCGACACATAGATATTAAAAAGTGTCGGACTTAGGGATGAGCCTTGGGGGACCCCACAGGGTAAAGCCAGTTCAGCCGACTTAAATGGTCCTAGCGTTACAGCCTGTGTTCTGCCAGATAGAAAGGAAGCAAGCAGGTCCTTTGCTCTGGATTGAATGCCCAAATTTCTGACACGGTCAATCAGAATGGAATGATTGACCGTGTCGAATGCCACAGATAAGTCCAGCAGTATGAGCACTGCTGTCCCCCCCTGGTCTTTGATGACTCTGATATCATCAGCAGCTTTAATAAGGGCAGTCTCCGTACCGTGGAGTTTGCGAAACCCAAACTGTGAGTCGTCTAGCAGGTTGTTTTGTTCGATGAATTCGGACAGTTGACCGTTCATTGCCCTCTCGGCAACTTTGGCTAGAAACGGCAAGCTGGCTATTGGTCTATAATTCTTCAGCACGTCTTTATCTAGACTAGGTTTTTTGAGAAGTGGTTTTAAAAGGGTGTTCTTCAACATGTCCGGATGGATCCCTGACTTGAACATCACATTACAAACTTCTGTAATGACTTCACTTATAGAATCCATTACAGGAGGAAAAACTTTAGGAGGACAAGGGTCCAACGCCGACCCCGTTTTTATGAATTTCATATTGTCCGTTATTTGTTCCTCCTCCATTTCTTTAAATTGAATTAGTGAGCAATCAGGGTGTGATGTAAGTAATAGGAGTAGAGGGCTCATCCTTGGCTGAGAACTCTGAGTAGATGTCATTTACTAGGTGTGAACACCTAGAGGCCAACCAGCTGCTTGACCCATCTCAGTCTGGTTTCAGGGCACACCACTGCACTGAAACAGCACTGCTTGAGATTGTGGCTAATTTCAGGCTGACACTCGATGCAGGACAATCCGCCATCCTGGTCTTGCTCGATCTGTCGGCGGCCTTCAACACCATCTCTCACAGCATTCTCCTAGAGCGTCTGCTGGAGATGGGTGTCGAAGGTCCAGCCCTACTCCGGATCAAAAGCTACCTAACTGAACGGCGCTCAAAGGTGCAAGTTGGGCCCTTCACCTCTAATAGCCAAGATAACAACAAGCGGGTGTCCCAGGGATCAATTTTGAGCCCCACTTTGTTTAATTTATATATATCCCCCCTAGCACGAGTAATAAGGGCGCACAGCTTGACACCGTGTCCTATTCCGACGACACGCAGCTACTGATCACCCTAGGCCCTGACCCCAGTGATACCAAACTGAGATTCCATGAGTGCACGATCTCAATCAAGGACTGGATGATGAATAACTTCTTGATACTCAATGCTGGTAAAACCGAGATCGTGCTTTTTGGAAATGCCCAAAAACACTGGACTGATGAATGGTGGCCACCATCACTAGGACCCTGTCCCCCTCCCAAGACCTCTGTTCGTAACCTGGGAGTGACAATTGATGACAGACTGTCCATGCCCCTAGTCCAAGCTCTAATCATTAGCCGGTTGGATTATGGTAACGTACTACTTGCATCCATCAATGAGAGTCTACTTGCTAAACTCGAGGTCCTACAAAATACCACAGACAGAATGGTCCTTGATCTCTCTCCCCGCTCCCCATCCGTGCCCAATCTTAGAACCCTTCACTGGCTCCCCATTAGAAAGCGCATACACTTTAAAGTCTGCTGCCTAGTCCACAAAACCATCAATGGACAAGGTCCCAAATACCTAGAGAAGAAACTTGTAAACCATTGTCCGGTCAGAACCCTTCGGTCTGCCAACAAGTCTCTTCTCACCGTTCCCAAAGTTCGCACTGTCAGGAATGGTGATAGGTCCTTCTCCAAATTAGCCCCAGATGCCTGGAATGCCCTCCCCCTAAACATCAGAACCGAATCCAACCACATGAGATGTGGAAGACTCCTAAAAACATGGCTCTTTTTGCTATCTGGTGTACCGGTTACTCCTTTCTAGCATCTGCAAGTGCTCTGAGACTTACGGGTGATGTACGCGCTATACAAACACAAATAAAAATAAAAATACAAATACAAATTGTTGCACAGCTGAAAGCTTCTTCAAAACCCACATTGAGCCATGCAAAACCTCACAAATCCTTGCTGCAGAGCCTCATTGTGACCAACGCTGGACACCGTGATGTCCTGTAAAGCAACACTGCGTAGTCTGCACACCAAGGACATAAGGTACAAATCGAGTCGGTAAAACATGGTCCTATACCAGGCCTGTGCTCTATTGCGATGAGCCTGAACTTATGTCTATGTCCCATTTCTGCAAATCCAGCTACCTTCAGTTGGCGCTTTGTGCGTTTTTGGAGCCATTTTAACCAAACCTTTTCAATTAAATATTGCTAGTTCTACTGATTGGATTTTTGTTGTTTTGGTCTCATATTATTTATTAAAACATATTATATTTTTCTAAATTTTTGGGGGATTTGTTGTTCTGTTGTGCTTTCACTTTATTATGGTTTGTGTGTTGCATAAATACATTTCACATTGCCTCTAAGTTAATCCTGACTGTTCTTGTGACAAGCTACCAGAAGGTTAAGCACAGGTACATTTTGTGACTTTTGTGGTTCATCCTGAAAACGGCTGTGGTTTTTGCTTGAAATGGGTTTCCCTCTTGTTGGACTTGGCCCTTTTTCAGGGTCATCCCTGAACTTTTTGCCTTCCACCTAGCCTTTTTTTCTGACATGGTGTTGGTGGTTCTAGTGGCTGATTGCGCCACCCACCAAAGTAGCCTTTCAAACCTGTCATAGGTCTCTGCCATTGCAGGGCCTGCTCGTGCAGTGTTACTGTCACTGTGACGTGGCACCTAAGGTGTGTGCCACTTCTGTGACCCACCTTTTACTGCATGTCAGTCACCCCTAAGGTAGGCCCTAGTGAGCCTTATGGGCAGAGTGCATTGTAGGTAAAAGGTAGGACATGCACCTTAAGTGCGTGACATGTCCCGGTAGTGACAAACAGTCATTTGTGGTTTCTCAATGATGTGAGGCTACCCTCCCATAGGAATGCATTGGGTATCTCCCTGATCAGTGTTTCAGTGGTAATTCCTGATATGAGAGGAGCAGCGTGGTCAAGTTTGGTATGGTAGGGACAGTAATAATAAATGCTGGGCAATGGTGTGCGCAGTTTATTATCCCTATTTTAGAAATGCCATTTTTAGAAGTTGGCATTTCACTGTGCAATGTGTCTGCATGCCTGATGTGTATTGCATGTCTGGCTCTGGAGTGACGGGCTGGTGAGGTGTGTGTGGCTCCAAGGAGGGCAGGGTGAATCAGAGCTAGTTCTGCATTTGGTGCAGTGGAAGGAGTAGTCCCCTGGTGCAGAACTTTGAAAGGGGGTTCAGAGGGAGGGATTCCTCACCTCTGACACTAGTTCAACCGCAGGGTTTAGTCCCTGTATTGGGAGGCCAGGTTCAGGTTCTGCCTGACCTGGAGGGAAGCACATCTGTAATCAGTGTCCACACTGTTTTATCTTCTAGGGGTACTACTCCAGGCGGGAGGGTGCAGAATTCTGGAAGGGGGTGCAGAGAGAGGGATTCCTCGCCTCTGACTTCGGTGCAACCTGAGGGTTTAGACCCTAGATTGGTAGACCAGTTGCTGGAGAGTGGTCCTTGTGTTCTGAGGGTGCCTCTCCAAGGAGGAGAGCGTAGTACCCCAGAAGGAGAGGTAGGGGGAGGAGAGCCTCGCCGTGACTTCTGGTCAGGGTGAGAGTGCGGACCCTAGGCTGGAGGAGCAGGAGCAGTGGTAGTTTAGAACTGCATTGATGAGAGGAAGATTGGAGAATGGCTACTGTGTGCCAATGGTTACTGCTCCTGTGAGATGGCAAGGACCAGAGATATCTGGATAGCCTAGGGCTAGGTGCTGGCCGCGGACAACTAGGGAGTACCAGTGGGGTAGCATATTTGGTCCTGGGAGCTTTGACAGAGGGAACCACATGGGTTCAGAAAAGCGTAGAACTGGAGAGTGCCCCTGCAGTTCAGGGCCAGTGTCCGTATTCTATCACGTAAGGCAGGAAAGCCCATCTAGGTAGTGATTGGTCTGCCCTGCGTTTTGGCTGGAAAGGGGATGTGTGTGACTTGGCCCTTTTTACAGCTTCATCGCTGAACGTTTTTGCCTTACTCCTAGCCTTTTTTCTGACATGCTGCTGGTGGTTCTAGGACTCTGGCACTTTAGCACTGCTGTCCAGTGTAAAGTGTGTGTTCTCTCTGTGGTAAACATGGTAAGATTGGTCTACACCTGTTTGGCATATTTAATTTACCTGTCAGTCCCTTGTAAAGTGGTATTTTAGATACTCAGGGGAAGTAACTTAAATGCTACTGGTGGGCTTGCAGCGCTGAGTGCTCCACCCGCCAAAGTAGCCTTTATACCTGTCTCAGGCCTCTGCCATTGCAGGGCCTGCGCGCTCAGTGTTACTGCCGCTGTGACGTGGCACCTAAAGTGTGTGCCACATCTGTGACCCCCTTTTACTGCATCCCAGTGACTCCTAAGGTAGGCCCTAGCTAGCCCTATGGGCAGGGTGCATTGTAGATTAAAGGTAGGAAATGTACCTTAAGTGCGTCGCATGTCCTGGTAGTGACACACAGCCATTTTTGGTTTCTCACTGCTGTGAGGCTGCCCTCTAATAGGAATGTATTGGGGATTCCCTGATATGTGTTTCAGTGGCAATTCCTGATATGAGAGGAGCAGCTGATCAAGTTTGGTATGGTTAGGATAATAATAATAAATGCTGCGCAATGGTGTGCGCAGATTTATTATTACTATTTTAGAAATGCCACTTTTAGAAGTTGGCATTTCTGTGTGCTATATGTCTGCCTGCCTAGCTCTGGAGTGACAGGGGCTGGTGAGGTGTGTGTGGCTCCAGTTAGGGCAGAGTGAGTCAGCGCTAGGCTGAATAGGGGATCTGCATTTGGAGTAGTGGGAGGAGTAGTCCCCTGACCCTGAATTAGTCTTTGCCTGCCTGGGTGAATGCTGGCTTCCTTGTGACTTGCTGCTGCTGGACCCCAGAAGGAACTGCCACAAGGGGCTGCCTCCCTGCTGGAGGGCCCTGTGAGCTGGCCTGGCTGGGCCCAGCCTTTGCCCTGAAACGGTTGTGGCCTTAGCACCTCTTGGGTGCTCTATCTACTTTTCAAAAGTAGCACAAGGGCTCTGCAGACGTGGGGATTCCCGATATTGCTGGAAGAAAGGAGGGAGCCCACCCTGCATTGATGCCCTTTGAGCGGGAGCCCACCCCTCAATGTGTCCTTTTTTTTTTAAGGCGAGAGCCCACCCCGCATTTGTGGAGAGCGGGAGCCCACTCCGCATTCATGTTCCTTTTAGAGGCTGGAGCCTACCCCACATTTATGCCTTTAAACGGAGCGGGAGCCGACCCCGCACTTGTGCCTTGCTGTGAAGTTGCCGCTGAGATAAGCGACCCGGAAGCCAGGCGCCTGCTGCCTGACTCTGGGCGGGGCTAATAGAGAATAGCAGGCGACGTAGCAAACAGGCAGAGCGGGCCTGCAGGGAGGCAGGGCCCCGTGTGCTGGTGGGAGCCTCACGTGTTGCTGCTGTGTCCTTCCAGGAGACTACGGTCCGAGAAGGACAACCCTGGAGAGTGAGGCGGAGTAGGAGGGATCCCTCTGGAGCCGCAAGGGCTCCCTGTGCAGGTCAGAGGAGTTCTTCCTGGCTGAGGAAGAGTCCCAAGAAGGGACTGGAGGAGGTGGAGTCCACGACAAAGTCCCAGTGAGTGGGGAGCCACGTTGGTCTTCCTCAGGCACGGTGAGTGCCGATTTTGAGGGAGTAAAGCTGCACCGCCCGAATGCGGGCAGCTACAACCAAGGGGGCATTTCTTTGTGGCATTAGGAGGAGCCCGGCATGGTTAGTGCCAAAGCTAAATTTTCACAGCTGACCCACCTGTTGGAGGGCAGCTGCAACGTTGGGGCCATTTTGTTTTAGAGTCCCGGAGTGGGGCTCAGGAGGCACTGCAGTGCCAAGGCTATTTTCTTCAGCTGCACCGCAAGAGCGCGGGCAGCTGCAAAACAGGAGCATTTTATTTGCTTGATGAGGAAGGGGTGAGACGGACCCCCAAACCCCCGGCGCATTGTGCACAGGGTTTTGCAGCATTGGCAGCACAGGGGCCAGTGGAAGGCCCCAGTTCCACCCTGACATTCTGGACATAGAGTATTTGATCCCCAGAGAAGGCCAGTTGGCCTGTGGGTCAGTTTGGTGATATTGGTAGAGCGCCAGGCTCTACAAAACTGCATAATGTGTTTATGCCTAATATGATGGTTGCTAAATGTGATTTATGGCCTTGGTGTTGCATAATGTGTTTATGTTTGTGATGCCTATTGCGTAATGTGTTTATGCTGATGAGGTTTATGCATAATGTGTTTATGCCAATGTGATGCAGACATAATATGTTCATGTTGCAGGTGATAATGCTAAGTACAGTATTTTACCAGTAGTCACTGGTTGTGTTTTACATGTGCTACTAGTGCTTTCTAAAGGTTCTGGCAGTGGCCTGATTGGCCCTGTCCTGTATATAATCCCCTGTGAATATTGCCAAGTGCCAGTTGGCACAGTGTATATTGTGTGATTAGGACTCTAATGGGTGTTGGATAATACAAAGACTATTATTTTTTTATAAAGAAAAACCAAAGGTGGTGATGGACGGAGCATTGACAATACAAACACTCACCCCCAGTCAACTTATCTGGGTTTAATCCATCACAGTTCTTTAGCTCACTCCGCCACCCCAGTTCAGACATGGCCATATGCAAATCAGTCTGACCCTGTGCCTCATGGGAACAGTCCAGCCCGAACTGCCAAGCCATGTCTTCCCTGGACCGGAATCAAGCTTCCCAGGATCGGTTTCTGGCATTACAGCCGTCTTCAGCTGGGCTTGCTTGACTCCAGTGGCAAAGTGAGCAAGGGACTCACGTCTGAGCATACCCTGCCAACTTAGGGCGAACAAAGAAAAACCAAAGGTGGTGATGGACAGAGCGTTGACAATACAAACACTCACCCCCAGTCAACTGATCTGGGTTTAATCCATCACCGTTCTTTAGCTCACTCGGCCACCCCAGTTCAGACATGGCCATATGCAAATCAGTCTGACCCTGTGCCTCATGGGAACAGTCCAGCCGGAACTGCCAAGCCATGTCTTCCCTGGACCGGAATCAAGCTTCCCAGGACCGGTTTCTGGCATTACAGCCGTCTTCAGCCGGGCTTGCTTGACTCCAGTGGCAAAGTGAGCAAGGGACTCACGTCTGAGCATACCCTGCCAACTTAGGGTGAACAAAGAAAAACCAAAGGTGGTGATGGACGGAGCGTAGACAATACAAACACTCACCCCCAGTCAACTGATCTGGGTTTAATCCATCACCGTTCTTTAGCTCACTCCGCCACCCCAGTTCAGAGATGGCCATATGCAAATCAGTCTGACTCTGTGCCTCATGGGAACAGTCCAGCCCGAACTGCCAAGCCATATCTTCCTTGGACCGGAATCAAGCTTCCCAGGACCGGTTTCTGGCATTACAGCCGTCTTTAGCCGGGCTTGCTTGACTCCAGTGGCAAAGTGAGCAAGGGACACACGTCTGAGCATACCCTGCCAACTTAGGGCGAACAAAGAAAAAACAAAGGTGGTGATGGACGGAGCGTTGACAATACAAACACTCACCCCCAGTCAACTGATCTGGGTTTATTCCATCACCGTTCTTTAGCTCACTCCGCCACCCCAGTTCAGACATGGCCATATGCAAATCAGTCTGACCCTGTGCCTCATGAGAACAGTCCAGCCCGAACTGCCAAGCCATGTCTTCCCTGGACCGGAATCAAGCTTCCCAGGACCGGTTTCTGGCATTACAGCCGTCTTCAGCCGGGCTTGCTTGACTCCAGTGGCAAAGTGAGCAAGGGACTCACGTCTGAGCATGGCTTGGCAGTTCGGGCTGGAATGTTCCCATGAGACACAGGTTCAGACTGATTTGCATATGGCCATGTCTGAACTGGGGTGGCAGAGTGAGCTAAAGAACGGTGATGGATTAAACCCAGATCGGTTGACTGGGGGTGAGTGCTTGTATCGTCAACGCTCCGTCCATCATTTCCTTTGGTTTTTCTTTGTTCGCCACAAGTTGGCAGGGTATGCTCAGACGTGAGTCCCTTGCTCACTTTGCCACTGGATTCAAGCAAGCCGGGCTGAAGAAGGCTGAAATGCCAGAAACCGGTCCTCGGTAGCTTGTTTCCGGTCCAGGGAAGGCATGGCTTGGCAGTTCAGGCTGGACTGTTCCAATGAGGCACAGGGTCAGACTGATTTGCATATGGCCATGTCTGAATTGGGGTGGCAGAGTGGGCTAAAGAACGGTGATGGATTAAACCCAGATCAGTTGACTGGGGGTGAGTGCTTGTATTGTCAACGCTCCGTCCATCATTTCCTTTGGTTTTTCTTTGTTCCCCACAAGTTGGCAGGGTATGCTCAGACGTGAGTCCCTTGCTCACGTTGCCACTGGATTCAAGCAAGCCGGGCTGAAGAAGGCTGAAATGCCAGAAACCGGTCCTCGGTAGCTTGTTTCCAGTCCAGGGAAGGCATGGCTTGGTAGTTCGGGCAGGACTGTTCCCATGAGGCACAGGGTCAGACTGATTTGCATATGGCTATGTCTGAACTGGGGTGGCAGAGTGGGCTAAAGAACGGTGATGGATTAAACCCAGATCAGTTGACTGGGGGTGAGTGCTTGTATTGTCAACGCTCCATCCATCATTTCCTTTGGTTTTTCTTTGTTCGCCACAAGTTGGCAGGGTATGCTCAGACGTGAGTCCCTTGCTCACTTTGCCACTGGATTCAAGCAAGCCGGGCTGAAGAAGGCTGAAATGCCAGAAACCGGTCCTCGGTAGCTTGTTTCCGGTCCAGGGAAGGCATGGCTTGGCAGTTCGGGCTGGACTGTTCCCATGAGGCACAGGGTCAGACTGATTTGCATATGGCCATGTCTGAACTGGGGTGGCAGAATGGGCTAAAGAACGCTGATGGATTAAACCCAGATCAGTTGACTGGGGGTGAGTGCTTGTATTGTCAATGCTCCGTCCATCATTTCCTTTGGTTTTTCTTTCTTCGCCACAAGTTGGCATGGTATGCTCAGACGTGAGTCCCTTGCTCACTTTGCCACTGGATTCAAGCAATCCGGGCTGAAGAAGGCTGAAATGCCAGAAACCGGTCCTCGGTAGCTTGTTTCCGGTCCAGGGAAGGCATGGCTTGGCAGTTCGGGCTGGACTGTTCCCATGAGGCACAGGGTCAGACTGATTTGCATATGGCCATATCTGAACTGGGGTGGCAGAGTGGGCTAAAGAACGGTGATGGATTAAACCCAGATCAGTTGACAGGGGGGGAGTGCTTGTATTGTCAACGCTCTGTCCATCATTTCCTTTGGTTTTTCTTTGTTCGCCACAAGTTGGCAGGGTATGCTCAGACGTGAGTCCTTGCTCACTTTGCCACTGGATTCAAGCAAGCCGGGCTGAAGAAGGCTGAAATGCCAGAAACCGGTCCTCGGTAGCTTGTTTCCGGTCCAGGGAAGGCATGGCTTGGCAGTTCGGGCTGGACTGTTCCCATGAGGCACAGGGTCAGACTGATTTGCATATGGCCATGTCTGAACTGGGGTGGCAGAGTGGGCTAAAGAACGGTGATGGATTAAACCCAGATCAGTTGACTGGGGGTGAGTGCTTGTATTGTCAACGCTCCGTCCATCATTTCCTTAATTTTTTTTTATAACCTTGTGTGGAGTCTTTTTTGTGGTGTGCCTTGTGTGTTACTGCTGTGTGTGGGTGCTGCACAAACACTTTACACATAAGCCTGACTGCTTGTGCCAAGCTATCAATGGGGGTGAGCAGGGGTTATCTTCAGAGTGTAACTCCCTTGCCCTGACTAGAGTGGTGGTTTATGCCTGGCTTAGGCGCAAGCCCTAGCCAAACAGAAATCCCATTTCTGACACCTCAACCAAAATCCCAAATTCTCACAATAGTCCACTCCACTCCCTATCCTTAATTTTACTATTCTGAATTCTAGCAGGTTTGCTTTGGGAAGCCCAATTTGAAAGTGGTTTACTGTCTCTCAAAATGAACAGGAATTTGGAAATGAGGCCCTCTGTGTCATAAGTGAGGTCATGAGTTTTTCAGTGTTTTATCCCATGCTGCAGCTATTTTTATTGTTGGAATGTAGTACCCAAATGTATCAAGTGTAAAAATGTAATCTTGCTATCTCTGGTAGTTTGAAATCTAACTTGCATTGTATGAAAGAATCAATTGTGCCCTAGTGGAACATATCCTCAATGTACCTGTTTCCATTCAGTTAAAAGGCCCCTTTTGAAGAGGTGGTGTATGGTCAGTGATGGGTATGTAGTTAAGGAGTCTTTCTTGTTGACAGTGTCCCATACCCGGAGAGTTGTGTTAAGTGGTTTTCTGAGGTGTGCGTGATGTGGTCTATGGGTCTAATGGAGTCAAACTACTTTTCGCAACCATGTATTTACCTCCTTCTTGGACAACACCACTACAATTTGCAGTTGTGTGTGTGCATAATAGTATAGTTTCAAGTTAGGCAATGCTAATCCACCCTGTTGTTTACTTTGGTATAAAAGGTTTAAGGGAACTCTTGGTCTAGGATCCTTCCAGCAAATGTATTGATAGTGTCTTGAAGGGAAGCTTTGCTTTGGTTTTGGTTTGCTTTGGGAAGCCCAATTTGAAAGTGGTTTACTGTCTCTCAAAATGAACAGGAATTTGGAAATGAGGCCCTCTGTGTCATAAGTGAGGTCATGAGTTTTTCAGTGTTTTATCCCATGCTGCAGCTATTTTTATTGTTGGAATGTAGTACCCAAATGTCTCAAGTGTAAAAATGTAATCTTGCTATCTCTGGTAGTTTGAAATCTAACTTGCATTGTATGAAAGAAACAATTGTGCCCTAGTGGAACATATCCTCAATGTACCTGTTTCCATTCAGTTAAAAGGCCCCTTTTGAAGAGGTGGTGTATGGTCCAGGGATGGGTATGTAGTTAAGGAGTCTTTCTTGTTGACAGTATCCCATACCCGGAGAGTTGTGTTAAGTGGTTTTCTGAGGTGTGCGTGATGTGGTCTATGGGTCTAATGGAGTCAAACTACTTTTCGCAACATGTATTTACCTCCTTCTTGGACAACACCACTACAATTTGCAGTTGTGTGTGTGCATAATAGTATAGTTTCAAGTTAGGCAATGCTAATCCACCCTGTTGTTTACTTTGGTATAAAAGGTTTAAGGGAACTCTTGGTCTAGGATCCTTCCAGCAAATGTATTGATAGTGTCTTGAAGGGAAGTAAAAAAGGGCTTGGAGCAGATAGAGAACACCAGGTAAGATATTCTTTTTCACAACATTAATACAGTCCATCCAAGATAAGATAAAAGGAGCCCATTTGCGCAGATCTGTTTAAGTAGGGGCTGGGTAGGTAGCCCCATATACGTCCTAGACCTTGGAGTAAGGTTGACTCTCAAGTACTTGACCAGGGTAGATGTCTACCAAACTAGACATCTGGCCCCTAGATCAAATACATCTACTTTAGGGAGGTTGATTTTAAGCACTTCTAATTTGGACATGTTTATTTTACATCTTGCTAGGTTTTCAAAATGTTTGAATTGGAAAGGTGCGTGTCCAAATGAGTTGGTAGTGTTCACTTATGTTATTACTGGGGGTTCAATTAAAAGAGTTAATTTGTGTAATGCCCTGAATTGTATCCATTTTTGTCATCTGCTGTTCTGACATGATCTGCCAAGGGTTCAAGACAAAAGGGGGGACAGCGGACACCCCTGCCTCGTACCTCTTGTCAGTTGAAATGTTTGAAAGACCTGGCCACATAGAGCTATTCCTACTTTAGGGATGCTGTAGTTAGTCATAATCATGAAGGTATATCGGGTGCCCATACCAACTGCCTGTAATACCAATTTCAAAAAGTGGCAGTCTACTCGGTTAAATGCCTTCTATACATCTAGGTTGACTAGGAGGGCCAGGACCTTTGTTTTACTACGTTCTCAGTCAGGTGTATAAGTTTATGGATACTGTTGAGGGTCTATGAGCCCTTGACCAAGCCTGACTGATTAAATGTACAATCCCAAGAAGTAAATCGCTCAGTCTGTTTGCCAACATTTTAGAGTGCAATATTCAGTAATGCAATTGGTCTAAAGTAGTTCAACTTCTATGGTCTTTATCCACTTTTAGTAAAATTGAGAAAACAGCATCAGTCATGGAGGATGTCAATGAGTAATTAGCAGTGAATGCATTGAATAGGAGTATTAGTCTAGGAAGTTGTATGTGCAAAAATGTCTTGCAAAATGCCCCTGTTTAGTCATATGGACCAAGTGCTTTGGCAACTATCAATTGTTTAATTGTGGCTTTTACTTCAAATTCTTATATAGAGGTACAAACTGTCCGGCATAAATACTCAGAATTATAGTAAGCTAAGCTTCATAATGTAAGTTTGCTGGGTGGTTCGGGACTAGTGGTAAGATGTTTTAGCTTCTTGTAAAAATTTGGATTGTGGCAACGCATCATTTCTTTATATTAGCCATGATGGAAATAAGGTTCCCCCTCAATGTGGCCATAAATGCAACACACAGAGTTGCAGGGGATATGTCTGAGGTGTTGTTGACCTCAAAATACGTGTTTATACATCCCATACTATTAAAACGCAAATCGTTACAATGACTTGCTGTAGGAGGGGTGCTGGATTTTCGAATAGTATAATTTACTATTCCAAATCCAGTCTGTGCAACAGTAGGGAAGGTGTTGGATTTTGAATCCAACACCTTCTGCCCCCTACAGCAAGTTGTTGTAACAACTTGCTTTGTAAGGGTAAGCGATGTAATAATGCCGTCATTGTAATGACTGCGCTGTAATGGCATGCAATGTATCGCATGTGGTGTAAATGATATTCCCCATCAGCTTGTGAAGCTTTCCTAAGAAGGCCCCCCACATTAGTTGAGTAAAGCAGAATAAAGCCACTAAGACAGAGCTCGGTATAGGATGCTCTCTCTCTGTCGACAAGGCAGAAATGCCAGGACACTTTCACTAGTTACGATACATCAATAGCACAAGTAGTATCGAAGGGTCCTTTGCGAATCACGCCATCCAGCCAGGCCACCTCCTCATACGTAAACTTCCATTAGACAGCTGTGCTCCCGAGCTTTGGTACGATGACCTTGATTCCCAGACTCCCTCTAAAGAGAAAGCAAAACAGTTCTCCACTATCAGTATCAATGCACAATGTATCCTCTTCTCTCCATGCCTAACTCCTAAAACAAAGACATAATTCTAGCTAACAAGGATGATTCTTCAACCTGCAAATAAAACAAGGGAAAGAACTAATTCAACATGCACATGAAATTCAACTGCTAAATCTAATGTAACAGCTTTCATGTAAAATGCATTTCAGGCCTACATAAATCGGCCAACATAATGAAAATGGCATATAGGCATTACAAAATGACATACAAAATGAACACTCTGTTGGAGCACTTCTAAATTAGCACGTTACGTAAGCACATCAAATACATGAATAATTGTCAGCAGTATACACAAATTCTGCACATTACGGATTTAAAAAAAGATGCATCTAGTTTTGATGTTGATTTCTTCACGTTTACATTGAAATGCCCCTAATTGTCAGGTACACTCTCACTTCAACTTGCACAGGAACAGAATGTTGCCTTCTATCAATTCTCTCGAGAAAACCCACAGACACCGTATTTGTATACTCAGGTGTCCAGCAAACTCCAAGGGGGAAAGGGGATTTGGGATCAAGTAACAAACAGAAGAAGAGACTGCAAAGGTTCTTAGGTTTTTCTCTTGATCTCTTGCAAGCGCTGCTCTTTATTCTGCTTTGCGAGAGTGATTATAAGAGAGACCTAAGTGAAACTGGAAAAAGAAGAGACATAACATTTGCCTAGAATACAATTTACTCTACTACTATCTCTTCTCTCATTCAAAAATTTCTATTCATCAACCTACCCTTCTATCCTTGACCTGTGCTTCTCTTCTATGTATATTTCTTGTTGTGACTTTCTTGGTATATGGCTGTGAATATCAATAAAGAACATATCATTGTAAGTAATGCAATATATCTTTTTCTCGTTGCAGGGTTCTCTCAGAAGGAGAAGAATAGGTAAGTACTTATTCTCTGCCTTTTAACATCGACTATAATCTTCAGTACTTTGTCTTTTAGTAACTTTCACTGTATCACAGGTCTAAAAACAATTTAAAAAAAATGACACTTAGCTTAGTTCCTTGGTGGTTTCAACAGCCCATGAATTCTGCCCAAGAATGTAGCAACTGGAACCAGCTGGAAGGTTTTTCCTATATGGAAGCGATTTATGTTCTAGCCCGTTACTTTCGTTATTACCTTATTCCAGTCATGCGCAGAAAAGATATCAACGCGCAGACTCATAAAAAGAAATAATGAGTCATTGCTAATCAGGAAGGGAAGTCCGACTTCCGACGGGTAATGGACCAGAATACTAAATGCAGAACGCAGCTAAACACGGCGAGATGAGGCGCAAACTACCTGACTAAAAACGGAGTCTTCGGATGTAGGTGCGTAGGCATGAATTTACTCCATTGAAGTGTGCTGAGCTCCACAAGCGCGTGTTTCACATAGAGTTCCCAAATGATGATTAACAAGAACAACTGGACCGCATACCCGTAGGGAACAACTGAGCGGCCATTTTAGCATTCAACTCATGCAAAGCTTCTCTCCAAGAAACACTCATATTTTCTGAACTTCTTTTTGGAGAGTTCAGATTCAGAATTGCGCAGACTGAGCAATCCTGGATCTTGACAGTACCCCCTTGCAAAGGAGGTTCTTCAGGTCGGGAATTTGTTGGGAGTTTTTGGTGAAAGGTTCTCACTAATCTGGGGGCGTGAACATCTGAATTCAATTCGCAAGATCTTTCTTCTGGACCATAGCCCTTCCAATCCACAAAATAGTAAAGTTGACCCCTGACTCTTTTTTAATTCAGATTCTCTTTACTTCGAATTCCATTCCAGTTTCTAATTGCACAGGTTTTGATGGCAAATCCTTCCTCATATCTTGGAGCACCTTCTTTAATAAAGAGACATGAAAGACTGGGTTGATTTTCATTGTAGCGGGTAGTTTTAATCGATAGGAGACTGGATTAACTACGTTGTCTATATGGTATAGACGTATAAATCGTGGTTGAAACCAGCGATTTTCAGCCATTCTAAGGTCCTTAGTACTCAACCAAACACTATCACCTACACTTAGGGAAGGTCCTTCTCTTCTCTTCTTGTCTGCATAGGATTTATAATTTTGTTTTGCTTGTATCAGATTCTTAGATGCTGTTTGGTGAATTTAAGTTAGGTACTTCACCAAATTTTTAACTGCTTGGACTTAGATTTCTCCAGAAGTTACCAAAGAGTTTGGATGCCAACCATAATTCAAATAGAAAGGGGAATACTCTGTGGATACATTGTTTGCGTTATTATGTGCAAATTCTGCTGCCCACAAGTATTCAGGCCATTCACCCTCCTGGTCCATCAAAAATAAACATAGGTACTGCTCTAACTCTTGGTTCACCCTCTCAGTCTGCCCATATGTCTCTGGATGATAACTACTGGAGAACCTGGCCTCCATTCCCAAGCTTTCGACAAAGACCTTCCAAAAATGAGGCAAAAATTGATTTCCTCAATCGGAAACTATAATCTTTGGAATTCCATGCACTCGGACCACCTATGTACTAAAATGTGTGGCTAGTTGTTTAGCAGTAGGGACCCCTTTTAAGGTTAGGAAATGGGTCATTTAATGAATGCACCCACAATCACCAATATGGTATTAAACCCTTGGCTGGAAGGCAAATCCCCTATTAAGTCCAAGGTGACTGTATGCCGGGGGTGAGGAGGGGTAGGCATGGGTTGCAGCAATCCCTTAGGTGCTTGTCGTTTGGATTTTCCCCGAGCACAAACCTCATTTGTCTTAACATACGTTTGAATATTCTTAGTCATTTCTGGCCACCAAATTCTTCTTTTTATTAAATCCTCAGTTTTAAAAATTCCCTTGTGGCCAGCTAATGGGCTATCATGACATTCATACATTGCTTGAGTTTGCAGCTCTCGAGTTGGGAGGTAAAAGGCTCCTTCATGGAATGGCAACTGATGATGGATTTCTCTTCCAGTTTCCTGTTCTGCCCCTTTCTGCATTTCTTCTGAAACCATTGCTTGCATTGTTTGCCCCTCCATCGTTCCGTGGGTAACCATGCTCAAAATCATGGATTCTAGAATTATCTTCTGGGTTTCAGTTGGAACTTTCAGGTTTCCCGTGTCAATTCTTGACAAGGCGTCTGCCTTCCCATTCTTTGTTCCAGGTCTAAAAGTGATTACAAAGTCATAATCTGCAATGTATAATGACCATCAAAGTTGGTCTAGAGTTAGTATTCTTGGAAATTTCAAAAATGTCACATTTTGATGATCAGTTAACACTGTAACTGTGTGCCTCGCTCCCATCAAGTAGTAACACCATTCTTTAAAGGCATCCTTGATTGCCAACAATTCTTTCTCTGAGATTGTGTAATTAACTTCTGCCGGAGTTATTTTTCCAGATTGATAGGCTATTGGAAGAAGCTGAACGGTTCTTTTATATATGTGAGATAACACACCTCCTATAGCCTGATCGGAAGCATTGGTTTCTTAGTAAAATAGTTCTGATAGATCTGCATGCAAAATGATTGGTGCTGTGGTAAAATCCCTTTTTAGAGACTCAAAAGCCTTTTCTGCCTCTTCTGACCATTGGAATTGAACTCCTTTCTTTAGCAATTGTGTGAGAGGAAGAATTTTATGGGAGAATTCACTAATGAATCTTCTATAAAAATTGGCAAAGCCTTTGAAGCTCTGCACCTCTTTTACAGTTACCGGGGTGCTTCCACTCTATCACAGCTTTGATTTTCTGTTCATCCATGATAATCTCTGTGGGGAAAAGGAAAAACCCCAAGAATTCCACAGAGGTAACATTAAAAGCATATTTCTCCAATTTAACATATAACTTATTTTCTCAGAATTTTAGCAGGATCTCACATACTTGTTCTTGGTGTATTTCTTCTGAAGCTGAGTAAACCAATATATTGTCTTGGTAAACAATAGAGCACTGATCGATGAACTTGCCCAAGATGTCATTGATAAAATACTGAAAGGCAGCTGGTACGTTTCATAATCCACAGGGCATTACTTGATACTCGAATAGACCCAACCTTGTTCGAAATGCAGTCTTCCATTTGTCGCCTTCCCTCATTCTTATTAAGTGATAGGCTCCTCTCAGATCAAGTTTTGTATACATCTGAGCTCCTTTCACTTGATTCAATAGTACTGAAATGAGGGGTAAAGGGTAATTTTGTTTTGTTTTGTTACCTTATTATTCGCTCAATAGTCAATACAGCATCTCAAGTCCCCTTCTTTTTTCGGTATGAAAAATAACAGCGACAACACTGGGGATTGGGAAGGTCTAATAAACCCCTTTGCTTGTCTATGTATTCCTTTAGGTTCCTGGTTGTCTTTTTATGTCAAGGCATACACCCGTCTGCAAGGCAAATTGGATCCTGGTTCCGGATCTATTTTGCAATCGTACATGCAATGAGACGGTAGCTTCTCTACCTCCTTCTCATCTAATACGTCTTCAAATTCTCTGTATTCCAACGTAATCTCATTGGTATGTGTCACACACACAGAATTTCCCGCATCACACAGGGAAGTTGCCAGATTTGATTCCCTTGAGCCTTCTTTCCTTCCAAAACAGTTAGTCTTGCAGAATTCTAAATCAATCACTATAGTTCTGGTGCTCCAGTTTATGGTAGGATTTTGTTTGGTAAGTCAAGGTAAACCCAAGATGACCTGAAATTGAGTAGCGTCTATTAAATTGAACTGAAAAACTTCCTCATGACCTTCTGAAGAAATCAACTGTACCTGTTCAGTATGACTCACAATGGGTCCCGAAGACAAAGTGGTTCCATCCATGGTGCGCACAGGTTCACTTTTATATTTCTTTATAGCCCTCAGACCAACCTTGTCTGCAAACTTTAGGTCACAAAAGTTTCCAGTGGCTCCGGAATCTGTCATCGCCGATATGTCTTTCAAGGTAAATTGTCTAAACTTCATTGTCATTGATAGCATTAGGTGAGGAGATGACGATTGCAGGGTGTTTGCCAGCCGATGCTCTTTGTACGCATCCATCAGTCCAACTCCTTATATTGATGGTGCCGCAAGTTTTCCTTCAGCTTAAAAGATGTTTTTGGGTTCTTCGGGCAAACACGTACAAAATGCTCCCCTTTTCCACAATATAGACATAAAATATTCTTTCTTCTCTTGTTCTTTTCTTTCTTAGTCAAAGGTCCTCAAATTGTTCCTATTTGAATTGGTTCAGAACCTTGTTGACTCTCTGTGAATCTAGTGGTTTCTATTTTAACTCGGTCACATCGTGGAATACTAGATCAGAACTCTTTTCTTCGTTCTCCCTTCCTCTCACTCTGTCGAAGTAAATTTCTAACACCAGATCTATTAAAGCTGAAATTTATGTGGGCCGGTTTGGTATTTGTGCTAAGGCATCTTTTTACTCATCCGTTAGCCCTCGATAAAAAAATGCACCTCTTTTGCTTTCTAGCCAATTTGTTTCCACTAATTATTTATTAAATTGGGCTAAAACCTTATTTCCTTGGCGTAACTTCAGCTTCTCATTTTCAACAGCTTGTGCAATTTGTAGTCGATCAAAAATTCAAAGAAACGCTTTTTAAAAATCTTTGAAAATATAGAGCAATGCATTATCTCGGGAAACTAGTGGCATTGACCATGAAGCTGCATCGCCACTGAAATAGAACAGCATGAATGCCACTCGAGATTGTGCGTCAGGGAAAATTGAAGGGCGGCACATAAAGTGTAAAGAACATTGTGTTAAGAATATCTGTGCCTGCTGCGGAACCCCGTTAAAATGTTCTGGTGGGGCTAGCGAAATGACATGGGATAAAGAATGCACTACTTGGGTGGTATTTCTAGGTGACCCCCCCAGAACTCGTACCAGATGCTTCACCTTCTGTGACTGGGAACCTATTCATCCTTGAAGCTAAATCTGATGTTTCTCAAGTCTGAAATTTCTCTCGTCAAATGTATTAATTCCTCTCTTAAATTTTTATTCTCCTCTCTTACTCCCACTTATTCTTTTTGAATTGGTTCTAGCACTACCCCAAAGGTCTGCAGATTTATACCTTCAGCCATTTTGCTCGGGTGCAATCAATACGTGCGCACTTCACTCTGTCAGGAGCGCTCTCACTTCAAATTACACAGGAACAGAATGTTGCCTTCTCCCAATTCCCTCCAGAAAACTCCCAGACACCTTACTTGTATACTCGGGTGTCCAGCAGACTCCAAGGGGGAAAGGATTTGGGATAAAATAACAAACAGGAGAAGAGACTGCCAAGGCTTTCAGGTTTTTCTCTCAAACACTGCTCTATATTATGACTTGCAAAGGTGATTATAAGAGAGACCTAAGAGAAAATGGAAAAAGAAGAGATATAAAGTTTACCTAGAATACTATCAACTCTACTACTATCTCTTATCTCATTCAAAACTTTCTATTCCTCAACCTACCCTTCTATCCTTGACCTTTGCTTCTCTTCTATGTATAGTTCTTATTACGACTTTCTTGGTATATGGCAGTGAATATCAATTAAGAACATATCAGTGTAATCAATGCAATGTATCTTTTTCTCGTTGATGGTTCTCTCATAAGAAGAATAGGTAAGTATTTATTCTCTGCCTTCTCACATGCAATATAATATTCAGTACTTTTTCTTTTAAGTAAATTTCACTGTATCACAAGACTAAAAACTATTAAAAAAAATATGACACTTAGCTCAGTTTCATGTCGGTTTCAACAGCTCACAAATGGTGCCCAAGAATGTAGCAACTGGAACCAGCTGAAAGGTTTTTTCCATACGGAAGCGGAAGAGATTTATGTTCTAGTCGGTTGACTTTGTTATTACCTAATTCCAGTCATGCGCGGAAAAGATTTCACCGTGCAGACTCGGAAAAAGAAATACCGAGTCACTGCTCCTCAGGAAGGAACGTCTGACTCCCGACGGGCAACGGATCGGAATACTAGCTACGTGACGCCAGCTAAACTCGACGGGAATGGGTGCAAATTACCTGACTTAAAACAGAGTCTTCGGAAGTAGGTGCGTAGGCATGAATTTACTTCAGTGAAGTGCGCTGAGCTCCACAAGCGTGCGCTTGACATAGAATTCCTAAACGATGATTAACAAGAACAACTAGACCACATACCCTTAGAGAACAACTGTTCGGCCATTTTAGAATTCAACTCATGCCAAGCTTCTCTCCAAGAAACACTCCTTTGAACTTCTTTTTGGAGAGTTCAGATTCAGAATTGTGCAGACTGAGCAATTCTGAGATTCGTGGATCCAGACACTAATACCCCACAATTCACATTATTACAGTTTGCATTCTAATATCTCATGTTAATACAACAAAAGAATATATATGGGTGTAGACTACTCGTGATTAAAAAGCACCCCTACAACCAAAAAATGAATTTTGCTCTACATCATGATCTTTATCAGGGCTGGTACCTGCATTCCCATCATCAGTTCGCCAAATCCTCTGAAGAGAAGGCGGGAGCCTTCGAAACGCGTCAGGAATTCCACGGCGAAATGGGATTGAATCACTTTCTCTTGAGCTCCTCAGCTATTCAAGCACGCTGTGGCAAGAAAGGCGAGTTCAAGTTTCTCCCCGCGAGTGTGGCCGTGTCTTTACACGCGAGCGCACATATGTGGATGGAACCATCACCATCCTTTTACCGCACCCGCCAGAAGAGTGCAGCAGCGCCATGATGGAAACGAGCGAGCAGAGCCCCTGCATACACGCTGAGCACCGCCAAGCAGCCTCAGGGTAGGAGCCGACCAGGGCAAGCATCCAGCTTGCTAGCTTGACGGGCATATATCCGTCTGCTACTCCGCTATCGTGAGGTCGCCTGGTTGGCGAGGGGAGACCACTCATCCGCCTTGATCCACACATGGGGCGCCAAGACTAAACAGGACTACCAGTCCCATCAGGCACTGGGACATTTGGACAGCCCATCAGGGGCGTGCCATGATCTTTATCAGGGCTGGTACCTGCATTCCCATCATCAGTTCGCCAAATCCTCTGAAGAGAAGGCGGGAGCCTTCGAAACGCGTCAGGAATTCCACGGCGAAATGGGATTGAATCACTTTCTCTTGAGCTCCTCAGCTATTCAAGCACGCTGTGGCAAGAAAGGCGAGTTCAAGTTTCTCCCCGCGAGTGTGGCCGTGTCTTTACACGCGAGCGCACATATGTGGATGGAACCATCACCATCCTTTTACCGCACCCGCCAGAAGAGTGCAGCAGCGCCATGATGGAAACGAGCGAGCAGAGCCCCTGCATACACGCTGAGCACCGCCAAGCAGCCTCAGGGTAGGAGCCGACCAGGGCAAGCATCCAGCTTGCTAGCTTGACGGGCATATATCCGTCTGCTACTCCGCTATCGTGAGGTCGCCTGGTTGGCGAGGGGAGACCACTCATCCGCCTTGATCCACACATGGGGCGCCAAGACTAAACAGGACTACCAGTCCCATCAGGCACTGGGACATTTGGACAGCCCATCAGGGGCGTGCCATGATCTTTATCAGGGCTGGTACCTGCATTCCCATCATCAGTTCGCCAAATCCTCTGAAGAGAAGGCGGGAGCCTTCGAAACGCGTCAGGAATTCCACGGCGAAATGGGATTGAATCATTTTCTCTTGAGCTCCTCAGCTATTCAAGCACGCTGTGGCAAGAAAGGCGAGTTCAAGTTTCTCCCCGCGAGTGTGGCCGTGTCTTTACACGCGAGCGCACATATGTGGATGGAACCATCACCATCCTTTTACCGCACCCGCCAGAAGAGTGCAGCAGCGCCATGATGGAAACGAGCGAGCAGAGCCCCTGCATACACGCTGAGCACCGCCAAGCAGCCTCAGGGTAGGAGCCGACCAGGGCAAGCATCCAGCTTGCTAGCTTGACGGGCATATATCCGTCTGCTACTCCGCTATCGTGAGGTCGCCTGGTTGGCGAGGGGAGACCACTCATCCGCCTTGATCCACACATGGGGCGCCAAGACTAAACAGGACTACCAGTCCCATCAGGCACTGGGACATTTGGACAGCCCATCAGGGGCGTGCCATGATCTTTATCAGGGCTGGTACCTGCATTCCCATCATCAGTTCGCCAAATCCTCTGAAGAGAAGGCGGGAGCCTTCGAAACGCGTCAGGAATTCCACGGCGAAATGGGATTGAATCACTTTCTCTTGAGCTCCTCAGCTATTCAAGCACGCTGTGGCAAGAAAGGCGAGTTCAAGTTTCTCCCCGCGAGTGTGGCCGTGTCTTTACACGCGAGCGCACATATGTGGATGGAACCATCACCATCCTTTTACCGCACCCGCCAGAAGAGTGCAGCAGCGCCATGATGGAAACGAGCGAGCAGAGCCCCTGCATACACGCTGAGCACCGCCAAGCAGCCTCAGGGTAGGAGCCGACCAGGGCAAGCATCCAGCTTGCTAGCTTGACGGGCATATATCCGTCTGCTACTCCGCTATCGTGAGGTCGCCTGGTTGGCGAGGGGAGACCACTCATCCGCCTTGATCCACACATGGGGCGCCAAGACTAAACAGGACTACCAGTCCCATCAGGCACTGGGACATTTGGACAGCCCATCAGGGGCGTGCCATGATCTTTATCAGGGCTGGTACCTGCATTCCCATCATCAGTTCGCCAAATCCTCTGAAGAGAAGGCGGGAGCCTTCGAAACGCGTCAGGAATTCCACGGCGAAATGGGATTGAATCACTTTCTCTTGAGCTCCTCAGCTATTCAAGCATGCTGTGGCAAGAAAGGCGAGTTCAAGTTTCTCCCCGCGAGTGTGGCCGTGTCTTTACACGCGAGCGCACATATGTGGATGGTACCATCACCATCCTTTTACCGCACCCGCCAGAAGAGTGCAGCAGCGCCATGATGGAAACGAGCGAGCAGAGCCCCTGCATACACGCTGAGCACCGCCAAGCAGCCTCAGGGTAGGAGCCGACCAGGGCAAGCATCCAGCTTGCTAGCTTGACGGGCATATATCCGTCTGCTACTCCGCTATCGTGAGGTCGCCTGGTTGGCGAGGGGAGACCACTCATCCGCCTTGATCCACACATGGGGCGCCAAGACTAAACAGGACTACCAGTCCCATCAGGCACTGGGACATTTGGACAGCCCATCAGGGGCGTGCCATGATCTTTATCAGGGCTGGTACCTGCATTCCCATCATCAGTTCGCCAAATCCTCTGAAGAGAAGGCGGGAGCCTTCGAAACGCGTCAGGAATTCCACGGCGAAATGGGATTGAATCACTTTCTCTTGAGCTCCTCAGCTATTCAAGCACGCTGTGGCAAGAAAGGCGAGTTCAAGTTTCTCCCCGCGAGTGTGGCCGTGTCTTTACACGCGAGCGCACATATGTGGATGGAACCATCACCATCCTTTTACCGCACCCGCCAGAAGAGTGCAGCAGCGCCATGATGGAAACGAGCGAGCAGAGCCCCTGCATACATGCTGAGCACCGCCAAGCAGCCTCAGGGTAGGAGCCGACCAGGGCAAGCATCCAGCTTGCTAGCTTGACGGGCATATATCCGTCTGCTACTCCGCTATCGTGAGGTCGCCTGGTTGGCGAGGGGAGACCACTCATCCGCCTTGATCCACACATGGGGCGCCAAGACTAAACAGGACTACCAGTCCCATCAGGCACTGGGACATTTGGACAGCCCATCAGGGGCGTGCCATGATCTTTATCAGGGCTGGTACCTGCATTCCCATCATCAGTTCGCCAAATCCTCTGAAGAGAAGGCGGGAGCCTTCGAAACGCGTCAGGAATTCCACGGCGAAATGGGATTGAATCACTTTCTCTTGAGCTCCTCAGCTATTCAAGCATGCTGTGGCAAGAAAGGCGAGTTCAAGTTTCTCCCCGCGAGTGTGGCCGTGTCTTTACACGCGAGCGCACATATGTGGATGGAACCATCACCATCCTTTTACCGCACCCGCCAGAAGAGTGCAGCAGCGCCATGATGGAAACGAGCGAGCAGAGCCCCTGCATACACGCTGAGCACCGCCAAGCAGCCTCAGGGTAGGAGCCGACCAGGGCAAGCATCCAGCTTGCTAGCTTGACGGGCATATATCCGTCTGCTACTCCGCTATCGTGAGGTCGCCTGGTTGGCGAGGGGAGACCACTCATCCGCCTTGATCCACACATGGGGCGCCAAGACTAAACAGGACTACCAGTCCCATCAGGCACTGGGACATTTGGACAGCCCATCAGGGGCGTGCCATGATCTTTATCAGGGCTGGTACCTGCATTCCCATCATCAGTTCGCCAAATCCTCTGAAGAGAAGGCGGGAGCCTTCGAAACGCGTCAGGAATTCCACGGCGAAATGGGATTGAATCACTTTCTCTTGAGCTCCTCAGCTATTCAAGCACGCTGTGGCAAGAAAGGCGAGTTCAAGTTTCTCCCCGCGAGTGTGGCCGTGTCTTTACACGCGAGCGCACATATGTGGATGGAACCATCACCATCCTTTTACCGCACCCGCCAGAAGAGTGCAGCAGCGCCATGATGGAAACGAGCGAGCAGAGCCCCTGCATACACGCTGAGCACAGCCAAGCAGCCTCAGGGTAGGAGCCGACCAGGGCAAGCATCCAGCTTGCTAGCTTGACGGGCATATATCCGTCTGCTACTCCGCTATCGTGAGGTCGCCTGGTTGGCGAGGGGAGACCACTCATCCGCCTTGATCCACACATGGGGCGCCAAGACTAAACAGGACTACCAGTCCCATCAGGCACTGGGACATTTGGACAGCCCATCAGGGGCGTGCCATGATCTTTATCAGGGCTGATACCTGCATTCCCATCATCAGTTCGCCAAATCCTCTGAAGAGAAGGCGGGAGCCTTCGAAACGTGTCAGGAATTCCACGGCAAAATGGGATTGAATCACTTTCTCTTGAGCTCCTCAGCTATTCAAGCACGCTGTGGCAAGAAAGGCGAGTTCAAGTTTCTCCCCGCGAGTGTGGCCGTGTCTTTACACGCGAGCGCACATATATATATATATATATATATATATATTCATTGAAAAAAACATAGGTTATAGACCATATATAGTTAGGAATTAGCATTTACAAAACCTTGAAAATTCACTGAAAAAACCATAGGTTATAGACCATATATAGTTAGGAATTAGCATTTAAAAAACCTTATTTTACTCACACAAAACCATTGAAATTCCATATATAGTTAGTTGTACTAACTATATATCGCGCACCCGCAATCCACTGCTGATCATGTCACATATTACATCATTCATGACATGGTCAGTGACATCACTGATGACATCACTGATGACATCTCAAATGACATCACTGATGACATCACTGATGACATCTCAAATGGCATCACTGATGACATCACTGATGACAACATCCAGTGACTGTATTTTTCTGTAAAGTTAAAATATGTCTTACATATTTAAGAATGAGTGGATGTATAAGTGTCTGGATGAAGGATTTAGTAGGTGCATGACTGACTGTATGAGTGAGTGGTTAAATGTGTCTCACTGAGTGCATGGGTTAGTGACTAAACTGTCTTAATTTGTGCATCATTATGTCTGTTGTTCTGTAAACTGCTGCATGTGTTGATCAGTAGCTATATGAGTCACAAATGGGTTATTGATTGGTTGCCCAAGCATTTGTATGGGAGACTGAGTGTGTATGTGGGTGGCTGGGAGGTGTATGACTCTGTGCATAGATGTATGGGTTCAAAAGTGCATGTGGAAACAGCTGTATGGGCGGTTGACTGTGTGCATGACTGTATTGGTGAGTGAATAGATATCTCAGTGCTACATGTCAAAGTAAGTACATATGTAAAATACAGTACATGTGAGAGTTGACATATATAAATAACTGTGCATAAGAGCCAGTGAATGTGTGAGTGGCTGTATGGATCATTGTGCACTTGTATCCAGGATTGTATAAGTGAGTAAATATGTTTGAATAAGTAAGGTGTGTATAACTGTATAGTTGTGAAAATGGAGGTGTGATTGATTCTTTGCATGACTGACTAGGTGTGTAAGTAACTCCATGGATGAGTGACAGTCTGTGAGTGTCTGTTTACACTGAGTGTATCTAAGGTTATATTAGAGTCTGAAGAGGTTCATCGTATTATCACATGAATGATGTCATCAGTGATGTGATCAGTAATGTCAAATGAGATGTCATCAGTGATGTCATCAGTGATGTCATTTGAGATGTCATCAGTAATGTCATCAGTGATGTCATTTGAGATGTCATCAGTGATGTCACTGACCATGTCATGAATGATGTAATATGTGACATGATCAGCAGTGGATTGCGGGTGCGCGATATATAGTTAGTACAACTAACTATATATGGAATTTCAATGGTTTTGTGTGAGTAAAATAAGGTTTTTTAAATGCTAATTCCTAACTATATATGGTCTATAACCTATGGTTTTTTCAGTGAATTTTCAAGGTTTTGTAAATGCTAATTCCTAACTATATATGGTCTATAACCTATGGTTTTTTCAATGAATTTCATTGGTTTTTTAAAAGCTAATATCTATAGCTGTAAAATTTATTCTTCTTTAAATCCAAAAATATATTTTATATGTTTATTAATAATTTTTTTTAATATTTTTTTTGTTTCGCTCCCGGTCCGCGAACCGGGAAGCTTCCCGTTAGCTCAATTTGATTCCGCGATCCGGTCCGCGAACCGGTAAGAAATCAACATAGTGACGGTATCGCGTTGCCGCGTAATGCGTCTTATGACGTACTGCGTTAGCGCACCCGGAAGTGCCCCGGGGCGCGGACCGAGGCGCGAAACGCAACTCCCCGGAAGCGATCCGCGGTGCGAAAGCGCGACGTATCGCGTTGCCGCGAAATGCGTCTTGTGACGTATCGCGTTAGCGCACCCGGAAGTGTCCCGGGGCGCGGACCGAGGCGCGAAGCGCAGCGAACCGGAAGCTAACCGGGGAGCGTTCCGCAGCGCGTAACATGAGCGTTAGAGGTCATGTGACTTGTTAATAAAACTTTTCATTGGTTCATTTCACTTTTAGTTTCATAATTATGGAAGGCTAGGTCAGGTGACCTAAAAATAACACTTTTCATTGGTTGAGAAGTATTGTTTTTTCCAAATGATGAAAACCCCTCCTTCTTTCCTCACTCTGACTTTCATTATTGTGAGAGGAAGACCTATTTTGCTTCTTGGAAGACCTATTTTGGTTGTGTGAAAATGGCTTCATTGATTGCTGCAGCTGGTGCACCCCCACCACCACCTCCACCTCCTCATGGGAAGAGAGGACCACCTCCCCAGGTGGTTACCAACACTGAGGAGGAAGATGAAGAAATGGATGAGGAGGGAGAACAACCACAATTCCTGGAAGAGTTGCCCCGGGTTTCAAGAAAGAAAGCCAGTTTCATCTGGCAGTTTTTTTCCATCCCTCCTGGCCAAAAAAAGGTCAATGCCAGGTACGCAACATGCCTCATATGCAAGGAACAATTGTCCAGAGGGACGGACAAAAAATACAGTTATGGTAATCACACCATGCATAGGCACATGACGAGGAAACATCCCCTAAATTACAGCCGGGCGGAATTAAGGGATATGATGGACAATCCTAGAGCAACTCCTGTGGCGAGATCAACAACATCGGTTTCTTTAACACCAGAGGAGGCACGGGAAACTGTGCCAAATATCCAACCAAATTTTGGGCATATGATACATTTATGTATGCACTGTCGTGCATTATTAGCTTGTGGCAACATGAGCATCAATGCACTCAACCTTGCATATGAACACCATGATTGCCCTAACCGCCCCCAGTAATTTTTTTTTGCTCCTGTTGAGCCCTTTTCAACGCCTGTTTTTTGTTGTTTCCCCCCCCAAAAAAACCCAAAAAAATATAAAATCGTTCAAAAAATACAAAAAAAACAAAAAATGTTCAAAAAATACAAAAAAAATATAAAACAACAAAAATATAAAAAAAAAAGTTCTTTTCAGAACTACCTTCCCTTTCAAAAAAAATTGCTACAATGTTTAGCACTCTGGCAAGCTCTATTTCTTTTGGTTCGCTCCCGGGTTAGCTTCCCGGTACGCGGAACGGGAGCTAACCAAAAACATTTAAAAAAAAAAAAAAAAGTGTAAGTATAAGGAAAGTAAACAGAGAGTGATGTTAAAAGAAAGACAGCTATAGGGAGTAAAGAAGAGATACTGTTTAATAGATCTATTTACCGAAGAAAAGACAGAAGAGGGTATAATTGTGAAAAACAAAATAGATAACGAAGTGAAAGAAAAACAAGCATTGGCATAGCCAATAGGTCTCGCCTTTGGGACCTTCTAAGTATTTAGTTATGCAGCATAATATCCTTGGTGCAGCAACATCAACTGTTGCATGTCTAAACACGTATAAGGTCCCAAAAGCGAGACCTATTGTCTATGCCAATGCTTGTTTCTTAAGTAGAATTGCAATATGTCTGACTCTTCCATGTGAAAAGATCTTATCTTGTGCTCTAAAGATTGCTAAAGTCTCGACAGAGAACAGGCTAGGCTGTAAGTAGGGTAAATTGCGCTTGGTGATCTGTTTGAGGGAGCGTCTGCTTTGCCTGGTGTCTTTGGAGAGCAATTTTGATTGTTATACTGGACAATATAGCCCTAATGTAAATAACATAGGGGCATATTATCAACATAGGCAATAAAAGTTTTGCAGCTTTTATCGGCAGAAATGTGTCGCTAAAGCTGCTTTTGCGGCAGAAAACTGCCGCTAAAGCCGCTTTTGCACCAGTTTTCTGCCAATAAAAAGAGCAATAATTTTATTGGCTGTATTCATAATATGCCACTTAGTGTGCTTCAACTACACAGAGAAAGCATTATGAACAAATAGTGATACAGTGATCAGTCAAAGACACTAAGAGTAATAGAGACGGAGTGAGTGAACAAGAGTGAGGAACTATGAGAAGAGAGGGACTGAGAAAAAGAGTGGAAGGAGTTGAGTAAGTAGGTAATAGAGAAAGGAATGAGGGAAGTAGCAAAGGCAGGAAACTGAGGATTAAAGAAATGAAGCAGTGGAACTAATAGTAGTTCAATGTGATAGAAATGTAACGAAAAGAGTACAAAATATTTACCTTATAATTGTCGTTAAATTACTCACTTTTTGTTTTTATACTTTCAATCTGTGAAAGAGAGAACAAACATTAGAAAAATATAAAAACATGTATTAAAAAATTACAAAAGACAAGGGCAAAGATTGAAGGACAAACAGTTTTTCAACAACTTTGACACTTACAGAAGCTACACAGTCCTAAAGATATACATTTTAAACTAACACTATCTTGATGCAGATGAAGTGAGGCCTATCTTAAAACATGGTGCATATTTTGCATTGCTGTTGTTTCAGAAAAGTGTTGCAAGACACTAAAATTTTAAATATTTGCTTCAGGATGCCAATAAGATGTCTACTATCCAGAGTTTTGTTTCAGGTGAGGCCTACTCAGGGTTGCAGATGAAATTTCGAGTTGTTGAAGAGAATAGAGGACATAATACATGTGAAGGTCTACCAATGAAGTGAGTCATGTCCACTGCAATCTTCAACAAAGTCCAAACCTCCTATGTTTCCCTGGACAGACCTAAACTTGATCTGCACAATGTGATTCGTAATGATAGGAAACACAGGTGATGTAATTGAAAAACATGCAATTTATTTTGCTCATTTCACAATCACATCACTTGTGTTTCCTTTGCTTAGGTATCTCATTGTGCAGATGTAGTCTAGCATATGAAAGAATACGCAGAAGTGCAGCACTGCATGCAACAACTTTGACACTTACAGAAGCCTCACCTTCTCCATGCCTCCTACACAGTTCTACATATACATCATAAATGCAAACAGTACAGAATTAATTATACATGTTAAATGGTTTATTTTTGCTGTTCTCAGAATGTATCAAAATTCACTAAAAACAGTGACTTGAAGGTATTCATCATGTAACAGCGGGGAAAAAAAAACACAATCAAAATGATTGTGTTTAAAAAACCCATACAACATCAGAAATCAAAAATCAGAACTCCTTAAAGTTAACTTACTTTCCATGACGTCCAAGGATGTCCTATGAACAGCTTACACTCTTTTGTGCTGTTATTACTTTCAGCCCGCCACTTTCTGAAAGAAAATCTCCATCGTTTTTAAAAACATGTTACATACAATAAATGACTTCTTGCTCTCTACCACAAGATTCCACAAGGCCAAATCTTGTCAGAGCCATGTATAACTCTTGGATTTCTTGTTAGCCAATCCCGTCTTTTCACATTTCCGCAACTTTCAGAATTAAAATGTTGAAGATCATTTTCACAATCCTGGAATAGTAATATCTTCCCCTTCTTGCTCAGTCATGTTCTACTTTTCCTATGACACTGCTACAAGCAGACTTACACTACCTCTATGACTACTACAATTATTTAATTCTCTACATCACTTTTAATCACAAAGCAATGTAAAACAGTAGACAGCATTGCAGACTTACATTCCCTCTACTCCATGTTTTGATTGGCTGCTTCAATTAGCTTATAAAAAGAAACAGTTTTTCTGAACTCATTCAAAGTGCACTTATTTCTCCATGATGTCCAGTCTTGTGGTTAGAAGTTATGTCTCTGAACTACACTTATCCTCAAGGCCAAATAGTGTAGGAGCCATTAGAACTTCTTGAAATTCCACAGAACACATCCCGAAATTATCTCCCTAAAATTTTGGTTTTAAAAACACCAGGTAAGAGTTTTTAAGGTCATACGGCAATTTTTTTTTGAAAATTAAAACAGAATCATTGCAGAATGACCAGCCATTTCTAGACTTTAAATAAGCTGTGTAATGTCCTGATGTTATTGAAGGGCCGTCATGATATATAATTGCTGTAGTTACAAAAGTCCTTCCTGATATTGACAACTGCGAAGCTACAACATTTTTTATTAAAGTTGTCAATTTTGTTCCATCAGGCCTACACCGTTGGAACATTAAAATGACGTACTGGCCATATGTTCGTATAAATAATGTGGACGTCATTTCAGATTTACATTGGCTACACTCCATGTTGTGATTAGCAGCTTTTACTAGCTTATTAAAGGAGACTGATTTACTGTCTGGCAAAGTTAAATATATAAATCTTTCTGAGTCTACACTAGTAGTACTTGATACCATACAGTTCTCGCAGTCATGCTGCCATTGATAAGAAAGCCCAAACAGCTGATCTACATCTACACCTTCAGCATGTAATACATCAAGCATATACATTAAAAACTCCTGACAATCTTGCTGAATATTTTGAGAGAATTGTGTTTGGCCTGAACATCTGTCTAACAGATTTCGAATTTCAGACACACTTTCTATGTTTCTTCTATCAGTGGTACATTTCTCTAACACAGAATTTAACAAACTGCAAAATCTTTGATCAGAATTGACCACAATCTCTTCTTTTACATTTTTTAGAGAAAACAAAACATTAATTACTACATTAGCATAGCAGTTGACACCAGAACTGTTTTCAAACTGAAAACCAACAACATCTTCAACAGAATCCTTTTTGTTTCTGCTTGTAATTTTAGGTTCATTGACTTTTTGTCTTTTTGCTACAACCTCCCCAGTATTGTTCTCATTTCTTCGTTTCCGGCCTACCACACGTTTCTCAAACAAAGGAAACTGAGGCAAATGTGGCGCATACTCTCTTCTTAACCTATTGTATTCCTTAACACAATCTAGATCTGCACAAATGTTTGTGACATCACACTCAATCAAGTACAATCCCGATAAAGTTCTAACTCGTGACAATGCCACATATGCCATACCCTCCTTGAACACAGAACTGCCAATATTCACCAATGCACTGTCTACACTTAAACCTTGCGATTTATGGATTGTCACCGCATATGCCAAGCAAACAGGAAACTGCTTACGGCGAACATATAAGTCTTTTACAAGCAAAAATCTAGCAGAACAACGAGCAATTAGCTGTACTTCCTCAATGCCATCAAATTTAATTTTTAAAAATTCAATTCCATCTCTATTTCTGTATTTCACAAAATCAACAACATTACCCATTGATCCATTTACCAGACCTCTTTCAACATGTAAATTCCTTCTTAAAATTATACGGCAGTTCAAGCACACATTCAGAGTCTTTTCAAAACCTGCAGTTTTAGATATACTCTTCTCTAATGAATCCAATTTTGTTTTCAGATTCTCAGACAAAATAATTGTTGATCCCATATGCTCTACTCTATCAATAGCTTCCAGTTTCACAATCTCTTGCTTTTCTAAATGCAACATTTTGTTGTTAAATTTGGCACATTCTGCAAGAGTTGGCATCAAACATATTCCAGATTTCTTTTCAGTAATTTTCTGAAAAATATTCTCAGGCACAACATCTTGTTCTGGATATAAATTTGACAGTAATCGTGCATGTAAAACTTCTTTCCCATGCTCGGTCACTTTTCCAATTCTAACATCTTGTAGAATAGTCTTGTAAACTTCATCCTTCGCCTGACGCATATTTTCATGCAGTTCAGCATAATTGAAGTTTAACCATATATTGACGTTGCCAATGCTGCCTAGGCACTTCCTGGTATCTTCATGCGTGAGCATTTTGAACACAGGTTGCCCTTTCACTGGTGTCAGCTGCAGAAGATCTCCGAAAACAATGATGTGTTTGCCACCAAATAACACATCATACTCTGTTTTGAGAACTTCTTGCATCCTCAAATGCACAAAGGCAAGCATGACATTGGAAACCATGCTTACTTCGTCAATGATAAGAAGTTTCATTTTCCTCAAGATTCTTGAAACTTCAAAACAAGCATCTCCAGATAGCTTGTGATATTCTAATTTGTTGTCATGCTCCACTGGCAGCATCAGTAAACGATGTAAAGTAATCCCTTTAATATTATGTGCTGCCAGTCCAGTTGGAGCAGTGACAACACAAGACAGCGATGACTCTGTCTTTTCCTGCAAATAGCATGAAATTGCTTTAATGAGGAAACTTTTTCCAGTTCCCGCTTCTCCACTCACGTACAGTCGGACAGGCTTCAACGACGTACATGAGCACTCTTTCTTATCATGACTTAATCCATGATCAATTTGCATGGTAACTTCGTCATATATTTTCCTCTGCTCAACGTTGAGTTGCCTTTCCAACTCTTCTAAGTTAACCGCATCCTCTTGAGCATGTGCCATGGCTCTTTCCACTTCATTCATAGCAGTGGCAGCTTCATTTTCGATAACAGGTCCTCCTAGTGGATCCTGACTCAATGAAGCAGAACTCTGACTGTCCTGAGAACTGTCTCTGGCAATCTCGGCTGCAATTGTTGCTTCCTGCTCAATTTCCGCATTCAACATTTCTACATATTTGGGAAAAGCAGGACATTCTATGGTCTCCTTGGCGGCATTGAAAGAGTCTTCGTAACAGAGAAAATCTCCAAGCAGTTCCTCTTCTGCACGCCAAGGCTTGAAAAGTTGCAAAAGTGCTAAATAGAAAAACTCCTTTTTTTCAGGAGATTCGCCACTCAATTTTCGATGGTTTACCAAGTGGCATTTTCTTTGCTTGACCAGACATCCCTCACTTCCTATTACAGCATACACTCCTTTCTCAGTATCTTCTTTGATGTTCCTCTTGAATATGTAATTTTGCAGAACCTCATACAGACAAACATTCTCGAGGTGACTGCTTCGATTTGGATAATATGTATCCAACATGTTTGTCTTCAAAATGTCGGTACTGTTTGGCTCCTTTTCCTGCCAAATACTCAATTTCCCGCACAGGTTTGAGAACTCGATTACGCGTTGCAGCAAGACCAAGACTCGCCCAAACGATACTCCTGGACTTGGCATAGAGACTTGCTGAAGACAACCGGTCAGAACATTCGTACGCTCCGATTTCTCGATGTGACAACATCTTCAGACTGAAACTGTACAACTTCTTGCTGAGGCTCTTTTCATGGGAAATGTCCTCCCACATATCCTTCAATTCTGTCTTCTCTTTTTTGGTGATGTAAGACGTCACATACCGAGCCACAGCCATACAGTTATCAGCCACAAACTGTATATCCATGTTAGCATTCCACATGGACAAAATCACCGGGTTGTAGTCGTTGATGTACTTGGACTCTTCGTTCCTCTTCAAATTGTAAGTGTTTTTAGGTGATTTCTTCATGACATTGTGTCGCAACGAAGACATCAAACTGTTTACTCTTCCTTTAGAAATCACCGGTCGTGGAAAGCCGAAACGACATTTAGTGTAGAACTTGTCTTTGTTTCGGAATTTACGACGGCAGTACTTTCCACATCGATGGCTTTGGAAACGCAGAACTTTTTCTCTTAGGCTTTTCTTCTCCTTTGCGTTTGGAACAGCACACGTAGAATACTGTTGGATGAAACTCATCACTGAGTCTTCTGGATCCGTTCCAAATTTAGGTGCATCCTTGATCCACAGCAACATATGTATATGAGGAGCACCTCTTGCTTGGTACTCCTTTCTCCAGAAGAAATCCAACACCTCTCCAAGAGGTGGATTCTTCTTATTCATGATGAAAGACATCATAGCTTCAAATCTATGATTGAAGTACCTACATACATTGACTGGATCCAAAGAGCACAGTTCTCCGGGTGTCTTGAATTCGATGTTATCTACGTTAGCATTTGCCTCTCGTAGAAATTCAAGTAAGTCTTCCCAGCCATACTCGGCACAGCTCAGAGTGAGGAACCATGTGGGAGTACCTAAATTCCTCAGCATACATTTTAAATCACCATGACGACGGTACCAGTACTCATTAGTACCACGCTGACACGCCATGAGATTAATCAGGTGAGAATCCAAAATACTATCTTGGACATTGACTTTATCCATAAAGTCACTTGCCGAGATGTTTTGCATGTGTATACCACTTTTCAAGATGTGGTTCACTGCATATGACAGTCCAGACAGATCGCTTTCAAACAGGAGATGAAACAAATAAGGAATGCATTGTCGAAACCTAGCATCTCCTGCATTCAATCGCAAAGTCCGGTATTCAGAAGCAGGAATTTGATGAGGTCGCTCATCATATCTTCCTCCCTGACCTGTTGGAAAAAGCTGTGGGAAACACCGAGCTTCCAAACTTTACTCCCAAACACTAATGGGACTCCCTTTGGCTTGTTTCATTTGAAACAACTCAATAGCATTCCCCATGACTTCCTTGGAATGCAAAGGATGAACACTATAATGTTCATATATTTCTTCACTAGTAGAGGGTTCTACTTTCTCAATTTGACCAGCACACAAATCGCTATCCTCTTCCTCACTTACTTCCTCTTCTGCAACATATACATTCTTATAGTATTTATTATTTTTTTTCAAATACAATGTTGCCTTTTTGACTTTCCTAACATCTACTAAATCTTGCCATATTTTCTTATTCTTTGTCGGAACCCCATTAACTAAGATAACCAGAGGTTCCTCTTCCACTTTTTCTACTCCAATTGTGTTAATGTTTTTCTTGAAATCTAGAGGCAAATAAACAACTCTTCCCTTTAATCCTCTCTGTAAATCTGATGGAGGCAATTTCCCTGTCTTTGGCTCCATTCTTACAATAGCCTGAAAGGGATGGATACTTTGAATCAAAATAGATTCATAAGTATTTAAGTCCTTCAATTCAGAAGGAATCTCAACCAATTCCAGATTATTATGAACTGCTCTAGCAGGCATCTGGTTTTGTTTTAATTTGTTACAACAATAAGTACACACACGTTGATCCAATCCCAAATCAAAACAATTTTCTACCATCAAGTATGTTGCAAAATCCTTCCATTCACTATTATTTTCCCTTTCACTTTTTGCATATAAATCCACTAACTTAGTCTGATTCTTATAATAAGTGCGTCGACAACACACACAAGTGAAATTAGGCCTCTCACTTGATTTCACCTCAAACGTCGCAATTTCCCTCTGGAAATTATCTGTACTGGAAACCTGTACACTATCTTCCACATGACCCTCTACTTCTTGCTCAATTTCAACATTCTCCTCTTTACTTCCAAAGTAACAAAACTCAATTTCTTCACATATATTCTTCACATCTATTTCAGAACCATGCAAAAGAGCAGCGCATAATTGTTTCAGCATAATTGCTGGACTCTTAGCATAATACAACATTCTAACTAATTTCCTCACTTTATTATGATGCACTTCTAGCATCCTGAAATGATGAAAAACACTCTGGCATACTCTCCTGGAAAGACAAGCCAGTGAATGACCATGCAAACCTGTCACTTCTCTTACTCTGCAAGGATCTAATTCTTGCAACAACATCATTTTCTGCTTCAAACTTTTTTTGTTAAATGACCGTACAAAATCACAAAGCAAATTGATGGAATCCTGTCGCACACTGCAAATACTACTACACTTCCAGGTGTACACAGGACCCTTAGCACGTCTTCCTAAAACCTCATTACCTAACACCTCTTCTGCCTCTGTTGTCACAAGTTTTTCTTTTTCAACTGGACAACCATCTTTCACTTCATAAGCACGACCACTGGTGTCAACTGCATGCACCAAATCATTATCCTGGAAATAACTCTCCTCATTAAAAAATGCCTCACAGCTTGAACTATGCATCCATTCTCCAGAAAAAACTTCACAAAAATTACTACGATTAACTATTCTCTTCCATCTACTATTTCTTTTGAAATCAAAAATTGCCTTGTTTAGCTTCCTAATTCTATTGATTATCAAAATAAATAACTTACGTTTAATTTCAAATGCCTGATCAATATCTTTCTCAACTTTTTTTTTTCTCTTATAAAAAACTAGTTTCTGTTGACCTTTCTTAATATTTTTTAACAAATTGCCAATTATCCTGTTGCGGAACATTCGTTTACGAATCTCCCTAAACTGTTGTTTCCTTCTACTATCATGCACAGATTTATCTCTTGCTCTAGCAGTAACATTTTTCATTGTCCTTTTCTTTCCATTTGATTTCCTTCTCGTTTTATGGACTGAAACATTTTCTGTAGTAATATTTTTTTTAATACAAATATTTCTTATGAAATATTTAGAGCTCTTACCCGGTGCTTTCTTCGTGGCTTGAGAAATCTTTTTGTTAGAGGACTGCTGCGTTTTTTTTTTCACCTGCTGTCTTTGACGTTTTGCAGCCTTTATCTGTCTTTGTATTGTAGGCATGGTGAAATCTTGAAATGATCTGCAGTTGAATCTGTGGAAAAATATAATAAAAAATGTTATTAAACATTATTACCAAACAGTAAATCAGTAACAGTGATCAAAAACTTAACACACTACTTGACATTTTAATTTGAATATTTTTTAGTCATTGGCAATTTTACAATACAGAAATACCAGAAAAGAAATGACATTTATATTTATGTTACCTATGCTATTTTATATGTGACTCTGATCTAATTTTATGAGCATATTTTAATATTTTATTGAAGACACTACACATAACCTGTTTTTGAAGGTGTCTTTATTTTTAAATTAAACGGTTTACCTTTTTACTTTTTATTAATTATAAATTTTAAAAATAAATGTTTATATTTCCAAAGGCTCAAGCAGGTCAGCTTCCCATCCTATATCATATAATTCGGACAAATCTGCATCCTCATCACGCTCTTCTTCATCCTCAGGATTTAAATCATCCAAAGGATCAACATCCACTGATGTTTCAATTACAAGTTCAATGATGAGGTCAAAATCAACTGATTGCAGATTGTCGCTCATGTTGAGGTTGTCTTTATCTTTAAAGAAAGATAACAACAATGAGATATTGCAGAATAAGAGACAAATCTCAGCGATTATAATAGTAAAATTGTTTAACAAGATTAACATTTAGCAGCTATTATTTAGCCATGTCCAGCAATGCTGAGCAGGTGAAGCCTATGTCTAATTTTTCACTGAACAGGACTCATCTCTTCTTAACCTTGGATAAGCCTCACTGACTCTGTGTCCCCTGCACATACTTAAATGTAAAGGGGCAGATTTATATTAAATGGCACATCCCCAGGCATGCATCAGTTAACGTGCACCACTGCTCTGCCACCCATGGTGTGCCGCATTTACAATCAGATAGGAGAAAGCTGCGTCAAAACCCTGCGCCTGCTTGAAGCTGGCATAGGTCTTGACGCAGCATTGTGGAGATGGGGCACCCCTGAGCCTTGCTGGAGCTGCATCGCACTTGCGATACAACTCCAGCAATGCGCCACCTTTACGGCACAGATGCGTCACGCATCTGTGCCGTTTTTGCCCCATGCTGCGCCGCATTGTAAATGCAGCACACCATGGGTGGCGGAACAGCGGCGCAGGATGACTGTCACATCCCTGGTGATGCGCCAGTCATCATAAATCTATCCCTAAGCTTCTTATCTTGTTACAGATGAACTGCCATATGTATCATCAAAATATTTTACATTTTCTAAATAGCGAATTTTAAGGAATAAATAGCGATTCTTTACCATTCCTAATTTGCGATGAGCAAATTGCTAATTGCAAGTTACCCATTCATTTCCATGGGCTAGGAGGCTCATAGGAATGAAGGTTTAATTTGCGATTAGCAATTTGCTCATCACAAATTAGGAATTTTTCCAAGGGTGCAGGGGTGTCTCAAGAACACCCTGCTGCACCCCTGAAAAACAAATTTGGGGGCATATGGCACACATACATGCCCTAAGGGCATGTGTTGGCGTCATATGGCACCTTTTGTTTTTTTGAAAAAAAGCTTTTTGAAAAGAATTCACAAATTACCACCAATTTACCACAATAGTTTCCAAATCCTTAATGTCATTTTTTACATAGTTTTTGTTTGATACATTGCATTTAAGTAGTCACAAAATTTGCAAATCCTTCAGTGCAATTGCAAAATAAGGAATAGCAAATTTTGCTACTCCTTATTTTGCATCAAACTTGTTTGATACATACCATTTGTCTAATTAACATTCGCAAAGGCCGAAATTCGTAGAATTTTGATCTTTGCAAATGCTAATTAGCTTGATACATATGGCCCCAAGTGAGGCCTGTCTTGCGACATGGTGCATCTTTTGCATCACTGCTGCTTGGGTTTTATGTGGTACGTTTTTTTTACACCATGACATATCTGCCTAAATGCATCAATTTGTAATGTTGTCGCCTCATAGCAAATCTTTTGCACCACCGCTGCATCATAAAAGTGACGCACAGTGGCACAAAAGAGGCATACACCTATCATAAATCTGTCCCTAGCATTTTAAATGATTAATCCAGGATGACAATAAAGTGTGTCCTATCCAGAGGTTTGTTTAAGGTGAGGCCTACTCAGGATTGCAGATTAAAGTTACGCTTGATGAAGAATACAGAGGAGATAATACATGTAAAGGCCTACCAATGAAGTAAGTAATGTACACTTTATTGCGCCAGTCATCATAAATGTATCCCTAAGCTTCTTATCTTGTTACAGATGAACCACCATATGTACCATCAAACTATTTTGCATTTCCTAAATAGCAAATTTTAAGGAATAAATAGCAATTCTTTACTATTCCTAATTTGCAATGAGCAAATTGCTAATTGCAAATTACCCATTCATTTCCATGGGCTAGGAGGCTCATAGGAATGAAGGTTGCAATTTGTGATTAGCAATTAGCTCATCACAAAATAGGATTTTTTTCAAGCGTGCAGGGGTATCTCAAGAACACCCTGCTGCACCCCTGAAAAAGAAATTTGGGAGCATATGGCACACCTACATGCCCTAAGGGCATGTATGGGCGTCATATGGGACCTTTTGTTTTTTAGAAAAAAATGCTTTTTGAAAAGAATTCGCAAATTACCACAAACTAGAAGTTGGTGGTAGTTTCCAAATCCTTAATATCATTTTTTACATATTTTTTGTTTGATACATTGCATTTAAGGAATCGCAAATTTTGAATTATTGACATTTTAAGTCATTTCCACATGTGCAGTGTTTTCAAAATATGATTTGAAAATCGTTTTTGGGGAAAAGTAATGGTTTGCAAATTTATGACAAGGACATAATGGTGTATGCTTCTCTATAAGCCATTTCAGTGTCTCTGATGTCATTTTCCCATATTACATTATAAGACCTTTCCCCATGGAGCACATTCCTTCTAAATATGCTCCCACCTGTGCATTGCGAATTTAGATTTTGACTGTTTGAGTCACATAGCCATGTTAAAAGTGACCCAAAAAAATTGCAAACGTTTTAAAATAACACATTCATGTGTCTTAAGGACATTTTAAGTCATTTCCCCATGGACAATGTTTTCTAAGTGGCGCAAAAGAGGCATACACCTATCATAAATCTGTCCCTAGCATTTTAAATGATTAATACAGGATAACAATAAGATGTAGCCTATCCAGAGGTTTGTTTAAAGTGAGGCCTACTCAGGATTGCAGATTAAAGTTACGCTTGATGAAGAATACAGAGGAGATAATACATGTAAAGCTCTACCAATGAAGTAAGTGATGTCTACTTCATTGCGCCAGTCACCATAAATGAATCCATAAGCTTCTTATCTTGTTAGACATCAACCGCCATATGTATCATATAACTATTTTGCATTTCCAAAAAAGCGAATTTTAAGGAATAAATAGCGATTCTTTACCATTCCAAATTTGCGATGAGAAAATTGCTAATTGCAAATTACCCATTCATTTCCATGGGCTAGGAGGCTCATATAAATGAAGGTGCAATTTGCGATTAACAATTTGCTCATCACAAATTAGGAATTTATTCCAAAGGTGCAGGGGTGTCTCAAGAACACCCTGCTGCACCCCTAAAAAAGAAATTTGGGGGCATATGGCGCACATAAATTTTAACAACATTCCTTTACCTCAACAACGATTTTCAAATCATAACTTCAAAACACTACACATGGGAAAATTACTTAAATTGTCCTTAAGACACATAAAAGCGTTTTTTGATTGGCTTTCCTGCATGGTAGGGTGACTCTTAACATGGCTATGTAACACAAACATTCAAAATCAAAATTTTCCATGCACCTGTGGAAGCATATTTACAAGCAATTTGCGCCACAGAGAAAGGTCTTACACTAAAATGAGAAAAATAACATCAGGGACAGTCAATTGCCTTATAAAGAAGCATACACCATTATGTCCTTGTCATGAATTTAAAAACAATTCCTTTTCCCCAAAAACGATTTTCAAATCATAATTTCTAAACACTCACATGGGAAAATGACTTAAAATGTCATTAAAACACATGAAAGCATTTTTTGATTGCCTTTCCAGCATGGTTGGGTCACTTTTAACATGGCTATGTAACACAAACATTCAAAATCAAAATTTTCCATACACATGTGAGAGCATATTTACAAGCAATTTGCGCCACATAAATCATAATTTTCTCCTTAAAGCACACTATTCTCTATCTAAATTAAAGAAATATTTTCTCACCTTAGCAAATACTTTGAGTTTGAAAACAGTCTCAGAAACACACCAATTTGTCTTCAGCAGAGCAAAAGGTATGCACTCCAGAGTCTGCAGCTATCAAAAGCACAGAAATGCTGTAATTCTTCACACATATTTCTCATGTCACCCAATCAAAACTCTTCCCTCACTTTTTTTCAAATGAAAACCCTTCCCCCTCTGCCCTTTCTGCCTATTTTCCATAGCAACCACCTCCTGGAATACCTCTGGTGTTTGCAAGTTCACACAACAATGTTGCAATTGAACTCTGAACTCTCAGTGCACCTGCATATCCAGTGCATTCTTTCATTTAATGATTTTTTATTGACCACTCAAAATACATCTTTCAAAGAACACATCTGTGCACCCTAACTTTCTGTTTTCATCAATCAAAATCCACCAATCACTGTTACTGCTTCATGAACACAGAAACTCCACATTTTTTTTTTCATTTTACACTCTCATTTTTTCAACTGCCATTTCATTGCCACACTTCATCTGACTGCAGGAGAACCTTCTCTCACCATGTTTTCTGTCTGGATTGTTGGTCATAGTTATATTCACTGGGCTCAAAGGTACGTTGAAAGCAGGAATTTACCTAACCTCAATTTACAAGATGTGGAAATTAAGTGGTTTGGCCACAGAGGATTAAAATGTCACCAATTGATACCATTGGTGAAAACCTTTATGCATTTGCCAAAACCTGACCTGTTAATTGTGCACTGTGGAGGTAATGATTTGGGCACTTTGACTGGGGTAGGTCTGGAAATGCTTTTAAAGGACACCTTTGAGCAATTGATGGCACTTTTTCCTCAGACTGCCTTGGTATATTCAAATATATGCCAAAGACAGAAATGGAGGTGGGCAAACCAATTTTGTCCACAAATTGAGAAGTCGAGGAAGCATGTAAACAAATCTGTTTCAGCTTACATGAGAGACCATGGAATGGGCTCCCTGTACAACAATAACTTGCGTTACTACATGCAAGATATCTACAGAGGAGATGGAGTTCACTTCTCAGATGAGGGCAACAGAATTTTCACTCTGAATTTAAGAATGTGCATTGGTACCTACTTATAAGTACCTAAATGTACCATAAACCCAAAAGCTCTTCTCAGAGCTACCCTACATCTGATCACTCACAATTATTATTTTACTCTAACATTTTTCACTAATTTTCAACAAAGTACGCTCCCTGGGGCGCTACCCGGTACGCGAACCGGGAGCTAACCTCGCGAAATTTTTAAAAAAAATGTTTTTTTTTCGCACATATGGGCCTCCTCAGCCACCCTCACAAAACCTAGGGGGTCAAGATAAGTCTACCGTGCCCCCTTCTACCCATTCTGAACATTATTTGCCCTCCATCTTGTATCTTAATTCGACCGAAACACAAAATGGTGGACTCCCGTTACGCTTAAGGTTCGCGAACCGAGGCGCTCAACGGTTCGCGTACCGGGTCGCTCCCTGGGAGGATAAAGAAAATAAAAAATAATCAACAAATCCAACAATCAATTAACATACAGCATTTGAAAAGTCTATCATTCATTTTTCATTGTAGTACGCTCCCCAGAACGCTTCCCGGTTCGCGTACCGGGCGCTACCCACGCAAAAAAACAAAAAAAAAAACCTCCACATTAAACCTAGGGGGTCAGCGAGGATCTACTATGCCCCCTTATGGTTATTTCCCCCTTTGTTTTGGCCTCCTCTTGTCTCTCGATCCTACCGAGAGACAAGATGGCGGCCGCTCCGGACTGTTTAGAATGTTGACAGACACCGGAGAGCCAATCAGCTTCGCTACGCGAAGTTTTGGTACGCTTAAGGTCCGCGAACCGGGGCGCTGCCTGGTCCGCGCTTACAGATATATATCTTTTTTTGAACGTTAATTTCTCAAAATCCACTGCAGCACATATATTGAGACCTACAAAAGGCACATCGGGCTACCAGTCCCTACAATTTAGCCAAGTTTCGTGCAAATCCATTCAGCCGTTCGGGCTAAAAGTGAGGCTAACCGCCCTATGGAAAACTCAATGTTAAAAACACGTTTTGGGACCCCCCTTTTTTCTCGGCCCCCCCTGGACGAACCCCCCCCAAATTTTCAGGGGCTGCTCAGAAACAAAATGTTCCATTTTCCAGAAAATTTCAGCCAATTCCGTCCACAAACGCCAAAGTTATTAGACATAGAATTTTCAAAAATCCCATAGGGAAAAAATCCTAACTATATATACCTACTGGCGACCGCCAGTAGGTAATATATATATATATATATATATATACAAACACAGAACTTCGCCCATTTAGTGGCCAAAGTGGTGCTGCTTGCCTTGCGTTCTAATGAACATTTTGCCTCTGGAGAAATGCAAGCAGTGCATGAAACGCGTCAGGCATTTGAATCTGTTGGCACTAATCTGCGCTACATGGTAACTGTAATTCTGCAATTAAAGCGTTATTCAAGTCTTCCTGCCGTGTGGACCTCCTAAATGGGCGAAGTTCTGTGTTTGTATATATATATATATATATATATATATATATATATATATATATTACCTACTGGCGGTCGCCAGTAGGTAGTTATAGTTAGGATTTTTTTCCATAGGAAATCCGCATCATTCTATTGGGAATAACTTTGGCGCAGATTGAGGTATCTGCCTGTAATTTTCCTCAAATTTGCCTCGCTGCGCTCCGCTCCTTTCCTGAAAGTTTGGCGGGGATTCGTCAAGCGGGGGTCGAGATAAAAGGGGGGTCTCAAAACATGTTTTCCCCATGTTAATTTCCATAGGGCGGTTGGACTCACTTTTAGCCTGAACGGCTGAATGGATTTCCACCAAAGTTGGCAAAATTGTAGGGACTGGTAGCCCAATGTGCCTTTGCTATGTCTCAAGATATGTGCTCCAGTGGATTTTGAGTAATTTAGGTTCAAAAAAATATATATATCTATAGGCGTGCCCCGGTACGCGCACCAGGGCGCGCTCCAGCGCGGAAAGCTGATTGGCTCTCGGGTGTCTGTCAACATTCCAAACAGTCCGTAGCGGCCGCCATCTTGTGTCTCGGTAGGATCGAGACACAAGAGGTGGCAAAAACAAAAGGGGAAATGAGCGAAAGGGGGCAGGGTAGACCCCCCCTGACCCCATAGGTTTGATGTGGGGGCCATAAAAGGGCTTTGCGGGGCAAAAAAAAAAGTCCGATTTTCGCGGGGGGAGTGCCCGGTACGCGCACCGGGGAGCGTACCATGGAGAAAAAAGAATGACAGAGTTTTAAAAAAATGTAGCATTTTTTTATAAATTGGAGGTAGTTCTGAAAATAACTTTTTTTTTTTTAAATATATATTTTTTACTTTTTTAAAACGATTTTATATTTTTGGGGGATTTTTTTTCAGGGGAAAAACAAAAACAGGGATTCCAAAACTGCTCAACAGGAGCAAAAAATTGTGAAAAATTAGGGACGGGGAGGGCAGCGGTGTTCCTGTCTCTTTATAGCAATGAGTTCAACGCTCTGCTCCCCATAACAGAGCAGTTCATCACAGTCCACGCATAGAAATTTTATGCCTGCAAACACCGGCTGCACGTTAGTGACCATTCTTCCACGTGGTGTTCCTGAAGGTGTTGCTCCACCAGTGGAGGTGCTGCTGCCATCTCTTGGTAAATTCCGTGCCAGGTCCCTCACTCTCTCCCTGGCATAGTTATTTGGGTGTTTTCTCTGGACATGCCTAATTAAATTGGCATTTCCAAAGCTATATTTCTTATTAGGATTGCCTCTAGATAAAATACTGCCACATATCTTGCAGGTTACCTTAGCAGCATTAACCTTTTTTTTTTCTTCAGGGATGTCAAAAAATTTCCAAATGAAGTGGTCCTTTGTTTTGTGGTGAGGAGGGTCCTCAGGCAAAAAACCATCAGAATCACTGCTGGATGACTCCCTTGCAGCCATTGCTGTAGATCAGGAAACTTTGAGAAGCAGATAATGCATAGAACACCTCTTGCTCTCTCCAAGTACAAAGCAATAGTGAGAGAAATGGGTGGGTTTCTCAATATTTGGAAAAAAAACATGTTCTGAACCAATCAAAAGTGTTATTTTAAAGTCACATGGCTTGACGCGCTTACGCTACGCGCCCTGGGGCGTGTCCCGGGGCGCGTAGCGTAAGCGCGTCGGGGTGCTTACGTTGCGTGATTGTATACGCTCGGGCGCTTCCGGGAGCGCTTACGCGGTGCGTCATCAGACGCATCTCGCGGCTACGCGATACGTGTCTTATGACGCAAGGCGTTGCGGATACGCGATACGTCACGATGATGTTTTCGTTCGCGGCAATGGCGCTAACGGGACGCTCCCCGGTACGCACCCCGGGGCGCGCCATAACAATGCGCTCACCGGTGAGCGCATCGGTAAGCGCCCCGGGAGCGCTCCGAGGCTAAAAAAATAAAAAAATAAAAATAAACACCAAAAAAATAGTATTACATAATTATACAATATAAAATTCATTATAAAAAATATTACATTTCATACCTATAGAGATTTGCTATTAAAAACCGATGAAATTCACTGAAAAAAACATAGGTTTCACACCAGTTATAGTTAGGAATTAGCATTTAAAAAACCTATTAAATTCACTGAAAAACCATAGGTTTCACACCAGTTATAGTTAGCTGGAAATTTTACTCGCATAAAACCATTGAAATTCCCACGTTATAGTTAGTTGGACTCACTATAACTTGCGCGTGCAATGCACTGCTGATGACGTCACATATTACATCACTCATGACATCACTGATGACACCATCCTTGTGACAGAGTGACAGACCTTCTTTCACTGTAATGTAACCCTTGAAACACATATTCAATAATAGAAAGTAAACATTTTAAAAAAAATGGAGATACCCATACCAGTTACAACAACCAATTCAATAATTCCACCATCTATATGCACATCCACTCATTCAACAACAGTTCTATATAGTCACTCATACATATACTCACTCATCATATGTAGTGATACACCTATACATCCTGTTACACACCGACAGTCATCCAAAAGTTACTCTCACACATACTCACACATGCAAGTAAACTATTGAACATCCATTTATTTGCATATACAGCGATACACACACTACCACCTTACTTCTAAGGAACCTTACACATACTTACTCTGTCATGTATTCCTATAGGTTCTGAATCGATCCCCCTATTCCTGACCCTATTCTGGTTACACTAACTATCAAGTTAACTAACAGTCAGCCCATGAGGCAAGAAAAGCCCCCATGATGCAGATACCGTTATCTGACGCAGTCACACTACGGCACAGGAACGTGTTATCTGATTAGGTCATAACGCTTGAGATCTAATTAGACAAGCGACATTCCTCCAGCCCCTGATAAGGCATACGACGTTCTCATAACAAATCAAACCTATGACAACCTGGAATATCCGTGCGGCCATTGTTTTGATTTCACAGAGAACTTCAGTAAAAGAATGTGCTAACGAGCAAGTCGTATGACATCTTTATTGACGCATCTATGTCCATCCTTACGTCAATCTCGGCACCTTTAAGGTATAAATATTGCCGATCTTGCCCTATGTAAAACACATGCGTGGTGACGAGACGGAGCAGCCATACTTGCCGAAGCCCAGAAGCAGAGCAGACCCCGCTGGCAGCAGCCCCGCCTTCCTGACGCGCTGAGAGACGCGCTGCTATCTCCTGCCGAGAGACCCAGCACCGGCGCTTTCGGGCAGCCCTCGCAGGCAGCCTGGAATATCGAGAGCAGAGAAAGAGATACCATTCCTCATTCATCCTAACTTCCAGGTACAGAACTGAATAACCCCTCACAGAGAATTCTTTAGCTATTCACTTGGCAAAAACAAACTTAACTTAAACTGTAACTTTCTATTCCCGCCCACGCATTAGACTTAGGTCAGGTACACCGGGTAGGCGTATTTAGAAACACCAGTTGAGTACGTTTAGTCAAATGTATATGTGTATGTAAATATATTTTAATCATTTTAAACATCATATGGCTCAGAAACCATATCAATGTTTTTACAGTATTATTTTATACTATTGCTTTTAACGTATGCACTTTACTTAACTATAAGTATTGCAATAATATCGATCCATTTCTCTTGTATGAGAAAAGAGACTGATCAATAAATAACACCTTTTTATTGAACACGCCCGTCTCTTCCTTTTCTCTACAATCTGATGAGACTAAGAATGCACGTACTGACTGAGTAAAATAATTGCCTTGTGCTCACACGACTCTGGAGATATACTCTTGATTAGGGGAGAGCAAAGTTGTCATGTTCTATAGTTGTCAGAAACTAAATCCCTTCTTGTCTAATCAGGGGAGTTAATTCTTTCCTGAACATTCGAGAAAGTTTCTAGCGAACTCTGAGCTACGCTGGCAAACCCAAAACTTAAGTCTAGTATCGACAGTAGTAGACCTAGTTAACGTCTGGCCTAGGCCTTTACTGCTGTAGGTATTATTCCAATGCGCAGAGCCTATTGGGAAGATAGGAACTACACTACATGGCGCCCAACGCGTTTGGAAAGGGCGATAAAACTAACGTAAGACATTTAGAGTAACTCAGTCGTGCTTTCTCACTCAGACCCCTTTTCCCAAATACTCCAAAGACGTCTGGAGTGGGTGAAAGGTAATATCCTCCAAAACCTCGCAGGAGGGAACTCCTATGTATGGTTCTTGGTACAATCAACGTTGAAGGATACACTGTTCCAAAATATTGTGCATCTAATCTTTGTTCCATAAGAAACCTGATCTGCAAACAAACATAATACCATCCTGTCGGTAAAATGGGAGACAGTGATGAAGAAAGAGAGGCAGTTAGATTAGCAGCTGAAATAGTAGCAGCTGATACTGCAGCACTAGATGCGGACGGGGATATAATACTCATCCCGGTCGCCAAAAGGAAATCTATAACCTTAAAACTTATAGAAAATGGACTGACACCTAGAGGTGGCACAGTCATATTCGTAATTGAGGCACACGAATATCGGCAGACAGAGGTATACTATACATGGATACATTTTCCAGCAGCAAATGCTGTAACAAAGTACTTCCACTATTACAAAATAGAGGTTCCACCCGACATTTACACTCCTTTCGAGGAGGTGGAAGTACCACTCAAATTCCAAGAGCATTTGCTCTTATTTGATGGCGCCCTAATACATAACAATCACATTACAAGGCTCGGTCCTTTAGGTAGACCAGGAGCAACGTGGCCGGTCTTAGCCGGATACACACCACACCCAGACATCGAAGGGATGTCTACAGGAAAGCTGTTAATACAGCTAAAACAATTACTAAAAATTCATAGACAATTAGTCCAGTATGTAATGCGGACTTCAACAATTCAGCCAGCGATTAAACTTCCACAGCTGACCCCTCACCAGGGGAACACAAATAAAATTACACCACAGAACATCCAATCCTGCCTAGGTAAAGTTCCGGCTAAACGGGAACAAATACCATTCTGGTTGGCACAGAAAATCACCCAAATAGAGGCGGTGTTTCCTGACACCACCCCGCTAGAAAAACACAGGATTCTGACTATATGTCTCCCAATGGGAATCGCACCACACATAGAGGACTGTGACACTTGGGGTACAGTCTTTGCTTCAATCTACACAAAAACGCACAGTGTTCCATCCATTTCGGTAATACCAGATGTGCTAAAACAAATTCAAGATGAATACGGTCCAGAACCAGCTTTAACTCTTGGTATGAAATTACTGAAAGACTTCAAGCAGGTCTCGGCTATATTATTAGCCAATATAAAAGGTGAAGCAGCAAACGTGGCGATCCGCCAGAGGTTAAAAGAGACAGATATAGCAGACCAACCAGCTGAAATTGCCAGAATCATAGAAAAATCCTATGAAGAACTAGGTAGAGATAGTTTAGGTGGAATACCAGTAAAACCGCAACTGACTGAAAGTCCAGAAAAAATATTTTTTAATAATAATTCACCAAAAAAGAACTGGGATGGAAACAAACAATCCAATCCAAAAGAAAAGAAATTCCAGTCCCGAGGAAGGTCTCTTAGGCGAAGGGAGAAATCTCCGAACCAGAGACACAGGTCACCCCAGAGTGACCCCTCTGGGAAAAGATATAACCTTAGAAATAGGGATAATATTAAAAAACCTGATAGATATCAAGACATTGATACACGTCCCTCTCAATCTTTTCAGACTTCCTCGCAGAAATCGGAAAGAAGAGGACGATCAGAACAAAGAGAAGAGCACGCCAAGTCCAAAGACAAGGAACCTGCTCAACAAAAAAAGAAATTACAATTTCCAAAAAAGAAGGTAGCCAGTATCAAGGTAGTTAACAATGCCGAGAATACTGAGGACACAACTGAAAAACGGAGAGTGGGCTCAGACAATGCTAGACAGCGCAGCAGAAGTGAGCATAGCTCGCAAAGTCCTTATGAATCATCTGGAGACAGTGGACACGAATGAATACCTTCAAGTGGAAACTGCAGACACCAGAGTTAGCAAACCCCACAAGATATACGAGATAACATTACGTATAGAGGGAGATAAGACTAGGAAAATAAGGGGACTATTTTGGGATAATCTCTCCAAGGGCTATGATATCCTTCTAGCTGAAAAAGACTGGCCACCAGAGTTTGTCAGGGAGTGCCCTCATGGCGAAGAAGTAATTATGCCTGCCTTCTCGAATCAAATCCCGATTCATAAAAAATACACACTTGCTAGAAAGTGGCAGTGGCCTTAGCACCTGCTTTATATAAAAATCATGTAGGATGGGATGAGGATTCTCCTCCTCACAAAATCCAGTTAAAATCACAACCTACTGCACAAAGGCAGTACCCAATTAAGCAAGAAGCTAAAAAACAGGTAAATGAAATACTAGATCAGCTAGAATACCAGGGGGTGATTGAAACTTGCACCTCACAAATGAACAATCCTTTGTTTCCGGTCTCCAAACCAGACAATTCATATCGTCTAGTTTTGGATTACCGACACCTTAACACATGTTGCAAAACCTTTGCAGTGCAAAACTCACACAGTGCTGCACTAATGAATAACATAGTGCGCAAAAAATACAAAACATAGCACCAGAGAGCAGATATTTAACTGCATTCTCAGTAAATGGCACTCAAAAGCAATTCGCCCAGGGGTACAAGAACAGCCCGGGGGTATTCTCAGCGAGAGTAACAGAATTACTACAGCTATATGATGATGAAGCATTATCTTATGTCGATGACATTTACTTAACAGATGATGACTTGGATACTCACTTGAAAAGAGTGAACACCATAATACTTGGGTTCGCAGCAGAGGGTTACAAATTCAACTTTAAAAAGTCCAGAATTGCCCATCTGACAGTCTTGTACGTAGGATATGAATTATGAAGTATAGCCTGGTTGACAATTTTCTAAGAACTAGAAGAATTAAAAAATCTAAAGTATGAAAAGACGTATCCTCTGCCAATCGACATTCTGCCTCTACGACATTACGCCTGTGTAATCTATACAGACGGACATGTTCAACCCTCCGTTTGGGGAGAACAAGCATACAACCCCACATGTGAGATTACAAAAGAAGTGTGACGCGGAGGTAAACTAAGACCTCTATTAACAAAAACACACTCAGTTGAAACTAATTCAGAACAACAAACTGAAATAATAGCATTGAAAATGGCGCTAGATAATGCGGATCGCGAATTCCCGACACTTATAGTGTCAGATTCATATTACTGCGTCAAATCATATAACAGCGATTTGCAGACATGGATTCAAAAAGGTTACAAAGATGACACAGATGCACCAATAAAGCAGAAACTGCTCTGGGAACAAATAGCTCTTTTACAAAAAGAACTACCAAAGACTCACGTGACTCACTCACTGAGTCATCAGCGTGATGGCGTTCACGTTGTAGGGAATTCATTGGCTGAGACAGCCACAGCGGCAGCCACTAAACCGGCTCCCGTAGATCGAAAAAAGCGTACATTAAAATACATTGACGGTGAAACAGTGCTGGCGGTGAAAACGTCATCAAAAGGCAACTGCTCAGCGTTACCGAGCAACTATCCACTCAATTATACATACATAATCGATGCAAACTCCGTCCCTTTTGCTCGAATCCCTGGAGTGAGGGATAGAGTGATTCCAAACATGGACAGGAGAAACTTGTTAATCGCAGACGCACACATAGTCGAGGGTCTCAGACACCTCAAACTGAAAGATTCTCTGGAAGAATTACAATCACGGTACTGGTGGCCAGGCATGAGCCTACATCATACCATGTTTGTAAAAAACTGCCCAAACTGCAACAGAGATCGCAGTGGGGAGAGAAACAGTTTAATACCTCGTCGTATCAAGGCAGATAATATGACCAATAAAAAGCAGGGCTTGCGATTAACATATACAGGCTAGTTTGCACTTATAATGTAGATCACCAGCACTCGGCTGACGTCCGGACTGTTATACAAAGATTTGCGAGTCTAAATGGCATATACGCTAAGAGCATGCTACGTTCGACCATTGTTTTCACTCAAGCCCTCCGGCCGGGGGGGAAACATGGCCAAATGAGCACAGCCCAGCGGGAATCTTCTCACTTCCTTCCTGAGGGTATGGGATGGTGTAAAGAAAAAACCAAGGCAGAAAGCAATCTATAATGGAAAGGATATTAGGTTCGGGAGCTGGGTGGGTCAAACATCTAATAAGTGTCCAACGTAGTCTAAATAACTTGCCAAGAAATTCTCTGAAGGGATTCAGTCCGTACGAATTATTATTTGGAACTAGAATGATTATCTCTGACCTCGACAGTCAGACTTCAGTGGTTAAAGAAAAAAGCTTTGATGTCAAAGACCGTTTGGCTATTTTGCAGGACTTAAACAAAACAAGAAACGACCTGAGCAACATACAGTTGAAACAACAGCCAACTACCACTGAAGAATCACCACCTGTCCCAGCAAGACCTGTCTGGATTCCAAAAGTCGGGGATCTAGTCAGGGAGAAGATCGCGGTAAAGAAGGAATTTGGGCCTTCTTACAGAAAAGCAGTTCCTGTCTTGTCTGTCAACGGGACAAGATCAGTTGTACTACCGCCACTTGCTGGTAAAAAGGAGAACCGAGTTGTATCCATCGACCTGGTAAAACCACAACATGTGGCCGATAACAAACAGTAGGCCAAGTGGACTCCCAATAAGTAGCAGAACACCAAGGTTTGCTACCAGTACAGAGGTCCTAACGAAGAGGCTCATCACATTCGAAACGCCTACAGAAGAACAACAAGGACTATGCAATAATGCAATAGAACTAAGACCTCTGAAAACCCAAATAAAAACATTTAGCAGAGACACACCAATCTATAATGAAGTACCAAGTGAAAATGCAAGAAACAAAAATCCTGAACCAATTGGAACAATTGACAGAACTGCATCCGGCTACTTCATAAACTTCGATGATTCCTCTGAAGGCTTCAGTGAATCAAAGACACAGCCATCATCAAAATCCTTTAAAGACAAAGCTAAGGAACTTTTGAAACAACTGAAAGAAACATATCTGATTTCTCCATGGATTGAATTTTGGGTGGGTTTTGGTGCATTTATCCTCATACTTTGGCTCATCATGGTATTAACTTTGGGACGCTTCATTGAGGGAAAATATGCTAAAATGGACACAGCAAGTCAGAACATCAACTTGGTCCTCAAACCACACACATCTTCACACGTCGAGAAAAGAGAACTTTCTTCAGCCAACTTCACAGCCAATCCTATACCTGGTGGGGTAGCCTGGGACAACACTGACTATGAAATTTATGGTCCGGTCGAGATCCTGAAATATCCACACCAAATCAAGATCTCCTTGAGTGACTTTGCAAAACCAAACTCATTTGCTGATGATTGGGACTTCGAAAGCATTAATAACATGATGTCTGACTTAGTAATGTCTGCTAAATTTACAAAACATGATTATCTGCAAGGTTCTACAAATTATGATAGTATGTATTGCTATAACCATTATGGTAACCACTTTTTACATAGATCTGCACAACCTAGAAATGTTTTAAATTATAATCAATGGGAACATTGTGCAACACCTCCAAAAGGGAGCTCAAGAACCGTTTACGACAAATATTCATATTTTTCAGGTTTTAACACAAGTAATGCTGAAACATTCTATTTTAAATTGTCAAACAAGACAGGGATGAAAACCATGATAACCAACACAAAGTTGATATATTCAGATTCGTTCTTCGAAGAAATGAATACTTTTGGATTTGATTATTGGGACAAAAATGTTGATTTGAAAAGTGTTTGGGGTACAAAAGAATGGCAAGTACAGGGTTTAGAAGCTTTGTTTAGAGCTTGCATGATCCCAGAACAAATGATATTTTTAAATGACACTGTTCAACAAACCACCTGTCTTGGCCTAGCCAAAATCAAAGATTTAAATAAACCGTCTATTCCAAAGCCAACAATGTTTAGCAATAGCTCTGATACGGATGAAGAGATAGACGTAAACCATATATTAAACCAAAACAGAACACATCCTGATTGGAAACAATGGTTAATCTGGCCCACAGATACAAATAACTGTCAAGATAGATTCCTGAATAAAACACAGGGGTTCAAAATGACCAGGCCAGACCCTAGATATCCCCAAAGACATCACCCAGGGATAATAACAACCTACAGTGTGGGCAAATTATGCCTTCAATGGCTACAAACTTCTACACTGCCTGAAATTAAGCAACACCTAACTTTACTTACTGATGGTGCTGACTTGCGTGATTTCATAATGGGACCACGCAAACAGCGTCAAAAGCGTTTCATAGCAGCCTCTGTATATGCAGCATACAATGAGGCCTGGAAGGTTAATCAAATTGAAACAGCAGAGAGAATACGGGAAATTGACCGTATTAATTTGGAAAAATCACTTTCTGTAGTGGACAATGGGTTAATGACTCTGTCCTCCAGAATTTTTTCATTGGACAGCATTGTGTCTTCAGCAATCGATATATTATCGCAAGACTTACTGTTATTACAACATGGTCAGTCACAATTGCGTTCTATTGTACAGCTTGGCTGGACGTTACAAAATCTGCGTTCAGGCTATGTGCCTTGGCGTTTAATCAACACAACGTCACTATTTAACCTTTAACCTTACTGATAGACAAATCGGTATGGCGCAAAAGGGTGCTGATTATACAATCTTGAGCATTGAAAAACTAGAAAGATTACCAATGACAATGTCAGAACGACCTGTCAGTGAATGGATAATCCACGGAATCATAAATATTCCAATCTCTACCTTCAGGTTTCAATACTGCCAAAAATATATACAGGCTGGCATGTACGAGAAATTGGGGAAGGGGTACCTTAAAACAACTTGGATCCTGCCCTATTCACATGCATGTGTCAGTAATAAAGGACAGAAAGTGTTTCTTAGTGGCAACAATTGTGCCATGTCACTAAGCGGCACGCTTCTGTGTAACGGAATTAGTTTGCATGGAGCCTGTGAAGGGAATTCATACAACCTTTCATGTCACCAGCAAGGCGCACCTGCAACTGAAATAGAACCATTCTTTCAAAGACTCTATAATGGGAGTTACATTCTTATTGTAGACCGCAAATGTTGTAGTCTTATGCCCGGGACTCCTTATCTAGTCACTACGACTGCGAAGGTCAAGTGCTGTGGACGTTCTTTGTTCCCCAGCTCCTTTCCAGACAGGGAGGCAAGGGCATGGCCCAGTTTGAAAATTACTTCTATTCGAATAGATACTTTAAGCAGAATGAAAACAGTGCTTCTTCAGACGCCTACAAGGCTCACGTCATCAAAAGAAACGTATGATCTACAAGTCGCAAGGACGACTGCAGAGATACATACATTATTATCAACTAATTCACCCGTACATTTCGCGGAAATCCTGAGCGAAATCTTAAATATTTCTGATACCACTGGGGTCTCAAAGGTATTTAAGACAGTATTTTCGATGGCATTAACACCATTCAAAGCCATACTGGGTATTTGTCCAGATTTCGTCCATTCGATTTTTGGCGGACTTCCCCTGATCCTGGGACTAATTGCAGGAATCCTATTCTTAGTCCTTATTTTTCGTTATGGCAACCCATGTCACAGATCAAACTCTCGCGACAATGGAAGAAACAATCCTAGCCATTGGATACCGGGACAGGATATCAAAAATCCTGGGACTCTCCCGGCTTAGAGACCTAAACATGACTTGGTTTCTATCATTTCGACCAATGTGGCAAAGGTGTGTTTTACCTGTATTAAGATGTCTGCTATGCGGAGAAGAATGCGTGTTAGACACCTGTCTGACGCTACAATCGGATGCGCCAGTGGATGCAGATACATTGTTGGTTCCTACCAAGGTTCACGCTTTGTGCTGCCCTCAAAGGCTGCCAATCCTGATGACGGCATTCGTGGAATCTTCACCACTACGATTGAAGAGTAGTGAGGTTCAAGATGAAAGCAGCATTGATCAGGTACGACCTTCTGTCAGCAATGCGAATCAGAATGTCAATGGAGACAATAATGCGCACGAATGCATGGTTACACCTATTTCCGACTTAGTGGAACTATCCCATGAAGCTGTTGATAGTTTTTTCGAAAGCCTTAATGATATGATGTTCTCTCTAGAACAGAAATAGAGACTTTTGAGCAAGCTCGCACACGGCGTTCCCTGAATTCGGCCTTCAACTTTAAAAATAAAGTCACATGAACAATTTTTCCCACCAGTTCACGGACAACAATTTTTTAGCAGCCCCAAATTATTTCTTACAAAAATTTTCGGGACACTTATCTTCTGCTTAAAGTAAGAAACTATTCCTAGAGAACTAAGATTTCTATTTTTAGATACTTTATAAACTTTAGTTGCCCGCTGGTATGTTCACAAATATTTTATTATGTGATGAAATGGTCTCGAACTTTCTTTCTGTATAGCCATATTAAGAGCCATTTCATGTGTATTTCTCATATACCAAATAAGCAATAATGTCTACAAATGCGTGTTTACTTTAGCGTTTAATTCATAGCTTAAGTGCATACAATATATATGACTGCAATTTTTCAGTATATTTGAAAATTTCAAAATGCATTTATGTATTTTGGGGTGGTAAGGTATACACTATACTCTATAGTATGTTGTACTATGTTATACTATGCATAGATTAGTAAATATGACCATAGTTAGCGTGGAGTGGGTGTCATGTATTCCTATAGGTTCTGAATCGATCCCCCTATTCCTGACCCTATTCTGGTTAAACTAACTATCAAGTTAACTAACAGTCAGCCCATGAGGCAAGAAAAGCCCCCATGATGCAGATACCGTTATCTGACGCAGTCACACTACGGCACAGGAACGTGTTATCTGATTAGGTCATAACGCTTGAGATCTAATTAGACAAGCGACATTCCTCCAGCCCCTGATAAGGCATACGACGTTCTCATAACAAATCAAACCTATGACAACCTGGAATATCCGTGCGGCCATTGTTTTGATTTCACAGAGAACTTCAGTAAAAGAATGTGCTAACGAGCAAGTCGTATGACATCTTTATTGACGCATCTATGTCCATCCTTACGTCAATCTCGGCACCTTTAAGGTATAAATATTGCCGATCTTGCCCTATGCAAAACACACGCGTGGTGACGAGACGGAGCAGCCATACTTGCCGAAGCCCAGAAGCAGAGCAGACCCCGCTGGCAGCAGCCCCGCCTTCCTGACGCGCTGAGAGACGCGCTGCTATCTCCTGCCGAGAGACCCAGCACCGGCGCTTTCGGGCAGCCCTCGCAGGCAGCCTGGAATATCGAGAGCAGAGAAAGAGATACCATTCCTCATTCATCCTAACTTCCAGGTACAGAACTGAATAACCCCTCACAGAGAATTCTTTAGCTATTCACTTGGCAAAAACAAACTTAACTTAAACTGTAACTTTCTATTCCCGCCCACGCATTAGACTTAGGTCAGGTACACGGGGTAGGCGTATTTAGAAACACCAGTTGAGTACGTTTAGTCAAATGTATATGTGTATGTAAATATATTTTAATCATTTTAAACATCATATGGCTCAGAAACCATATCAATGTTTTTACAGTATTATTTTATACTATTGCTTTTAACATATGCACTTTACTTAACTATAAGTATTGCAATAATATCGATCCATTTCTCTTGTACGAGAAAAGAGACTGATCAATAAATAACACCTTTTTATTGAACACGCCCGTCTCTTCCTTTTCTCTACAATCTGATGAGACTACGAATGCACGTACTGACTGAGTAAAATAATTGCCTTGTGCTCACACGACTCTGGAGATATACTCTTGATTAGGGGAGAGCAAAGTTGTCATGTTCTATGGTTGTCAGAAACTAAATCCCTTCTTGTCTAATCAGGGGAGTTAATTCTTTCCTGAACATTCGAGAAAGTTTCTAGCGAACTCTGAGCTACGCTGGCAAACCCAAAACTTAAGTCTAGTATCGACAGTAGTAGACCTAGTTAACGTCTGGCCTTGGCCTTTACTGCTGTAGGTATTATTCCAATGCGCAGAGCCTATTGGGAAGATAGGAACTACACTACAACTCTCTTAAACAATCACTTATAGAAAAACATACTTATTTAAACAGGAACTCTTACAATCCCTTACTCTCACATATACTCACTTATATACATCAATATTCACATATACTACATTAAAACATATGAAGTTACTGATAAAGACACTCATTCAGTCAGTAACACACACAAATACACAGTCATCCACCCATACAGTCCTGCACATATGCTGTCTTCAAAACACATACAGAGAGTCAGTTATTCATGCATCTATGTGCTAAGTAATACCCCCACCAAACCATGCAAACACTCATACTGATACTAAATCAAACATCTAATAACCCATATACATACACATGTAGCTACTCGCCAACCCATGCAGCCACTTATACAGAAAGTGAAACACTAATCCTTATATTTAAATATTTAAACATTACTCACTAATATATGTATTGCCTAAGATGCACTTATTAAGCCAGTTAACCAATCAATTTAAAAAAAAACAAAAAACATCTAAACACTAATTTATTCTTCCATCAACTTTTACATATACATATATAACACATATTTATTTCTCGGATAGACACACATTCACTGGATGGTGTCATCAGTGATGTCATGAGTGATGTCACTGACCATGTCATGAGTGATGTAATATGTGACGTCATCAGCAGTGCATTGCACGCGCAAGTTATAGTGAGTCCAACTAACTATAACGTGGGAATTTCAATGGTTTTATGCGAGTAAAATTTCCAGCTAACTATAACTGGTGTGAAACCTATGGTTTTTTCAGTGAATTTAATAGGTTTTTTAAATGCTAATTCCTAACTATAACTGGTGTGAAACCTATGTTTTTTTTCAGTGAAAAGTGAAAAGTATATATATATTACCTACTGGCGGTCGCCAGTAGGTATATATAGTTAGGATTTTTTCCCTATGGGATTTTTGAAAATTCTATGTCTAATAACTTTGGCGTTTGTGGACGGAATCGGCTGAAATTTTCTGGAAAATGGAACATTTTGTTTCTGAGCAGCTCCTGGAAATTTGGGGGGGGTTCGTCCAGGGTGGGTCAAGAAAAAACGGGGGGGTCCCAAAACGTGTTTTTAACATTGAGTTTTCCATAGGGCGGTTGGCCTCACTTTTAGCCCGAACGGCTGAATGGATTTGTATGAAACTTGGCAAAATTGTAGGGACTGGTAGCCCGATGTGCCTTTTCTAGGTCTCAATATATGTGCTCCAGTGGATTTTGAGAAATTAACGTTTAAAAAAAGATATATATCTGTAAGCGCGCTCTGGGCAGCGCTCCGGTCCGCGGACCTTAAGCGTACCGGAACTTCGCGTAGCTAAGCTGATTGGCTCTCCGGTGTCTGTCAACATTCTAAACAGTCCGGAGCGGCCGCCATCTTGTCTCTCGGTAGGATTGAGAGACAAGAGGAGGCCAAAACAAAGGGGGAAATAACCATAAGGGGGCATACTAGATCCTCCCTGACCCCCTAGGTTTAATGTGGGGGTTTTAAAAGGGCCCCGCGGGGCAAAAAAAACAAAAAAAAATTTTTGTTTTTTTTGCGTGGGGAGCGCCCGGTCCGCGAACCGGGAAGCGTTCTGGGCAGCGTACTGCAATGAAAAATGAATGATAGACTTTTCAAATGCTGTATGTTAATTGATTGTTGGTTTTGTTGATTATTTTTTATTTTCTTTATTTTTTAAGCATTTTTTTTTATTGTGATTGTGTTTCATAATTTATTAAACTTTCTAACATTTCATTGTCAGAAATTTCATAATTATCATTGAATATACATTGTAGTCTCTGAGGGTGTAAAATGTCCTCATTTTCAAGGAGGTTATCTACTGCTTGTACACATTGAAGTAGTTCTTTGTCTAAAGTTTCATCGAAAAATTCAATATCATTTTCATCATTGATTTCTTGGCTGCTCTCTTGCAGGACAATTTGAAATTCAACTTTCTGTTCGCCTTCCATTTTGCCTGAAATTTAGATTAAAAAAATATATATTAGTAGAGATAGGGCACTGTTGGGATTAATTTTGGGCAGTGTATAGTATCAGAGTGGAAGTAGGAATATAAAAAAGTGTATGTGATTTAACGTAAGTAAATTCATAATTATACAAGAGAAGCCTAACTCCATCCATAACTATAACAGAGAAGTCTATCTAAATCTATAACTACTACAGAGGGATAGTATATAACTATCAGAAAAAGTTTACCATATTAATTTATAGTGCACAATATACTTCAGTTTTAAAAATAAAAACTTACCTTTAGATAGAAGTTGAAGGAATTAGTGAAAATCCTATTGAAATGTACAGCAAGAAGTAGTAGTCAAAATGGCTGTGTTTTCTTCTCTTCCTTTATATATATTCAGGTATATAACCAATCAAATGTCAGGTAAAAAAAGTAGAAAATGAAAGTAACATTTTAATTGGTTGTCAATTCCAACACTTCAGATGTGTTTTGTGAAGTAATTTACCTCACGGTATTTAGAGAGGTCTACAGGCTAAATGGCTAAATGGAATTCCAATCAAATTTGTGAAAATGGTAGGGATTGGTATGTAGTATGAGCTAGTCTATATTTGGTGAAATTGTCTCAAGTGGCTTTTCTGTGAACTACTTTCCCACCTTTTTTGATGGTGCGCTTCCCAGGGAGCGACCCAGTACGCGAACCATTGAGCGCCCCGGTTCGCGAACCTTAAGCGTAACGGGAGTCCACCATTTTGTGTTTCGGTCGAATTAAGATACAAGATGGGGGGCAAATAATGTTCAGAATGGGTAGAAGGGTGCACGGTAGACTTATCTTGACCCCCTAGGTTTTGTGAGGGTGGCTGAGGAGGCCCATATGTGCGAAAAAAAAACATTTTTTTAAAAAATTTCACGAGGTTAGCTCCCGGTTCGCGTACCGGGTAGCGCCCCAGGGAGCGTACTTTGTTGAAAATTAGTGAAAAATGTTAGAGTAAAATAATAATTGTGAGTGATCAGATGTAGGGTAGCTCTGAGAAGAGCTTTTGGGTTTATGGTACATTTAGGTACTTATAAGTAGGTACCAATGCACATTCTTAAATTCAGAGTGAAAATTCTGTTGCCCTCATCTGAGAAGTGAACTCCATCTCCTCTGTAGATATCTTGCATGTAGTAACGCAAGTTATTGTTGTACAGGGAGCCCATTCCATGGTCTCTCATGTAAGCTGAAACAGATTTGTTTACATGCTTCCTCGACTTCTCAATTTGTGGACAAAATTGGTTTGACCATCTCCATTTCTGTCTTTGGCATATATTTGAATATACCAAGGCAGTCTGAGGAAAAAGTGCCATCAATTGCTCAAAGGTGTCCTTTAAAAGCATTTCCAGACCTACACCAGTCAAAGTGCCCAAGTCATTACCTCCACAGTGCACAATTAACAGGTCAGGTTTGGGCAAATGCATAAAGGTTTTCACCAATGGTATCAATTGGTGACATTTTAATCCTCTGTGGCCAAACCACTTAATTTCCACATCTTGTAAATTGAGGTTAGGTAAATTCCTGTTCTCAGTGTACCTTTGAGCCCAGTGAATATAACTATGTCCAACAATCCAGACAGAAAACATGGTGAGAGAAGGTTCTCCTGCAGTCAGATGAAGTGTGGCAATGAAATGGCAGTTGAAAAAATGAGAGTTTAAAATGAAAAAAACTGTGGAGTTTCTGTGTTCATGAAGCAGTAACAGTGATTGGTGGATTTTGATTGCTGAAAACAGAAAGTTAGGGTGCACGGATGAGTTATTTGAAAGATGTATTTTGAATGGTCAATAAAAAATCATTAAATGAAAGAATGCACTGGATATGCAGGTGCACTGAGAGTTCAGAGTTCAATTGCAACATTGTTGTGTGAACTTGCAAACACCAGAAGTCTTCCAAGAGGTGGTTGCCATGCAGAAAAGGCAGAAAGGGAAGAGGGGGGAAGGGTTTTCATTTGAAAAAAAGTGAGGGAAGAGTTTTGATTGGGTGACATGAGAGATATGTGTGAAGAATTACAGCATTTCTGTACTTTTGATAGCTGCAGACTCTGGAGTGCATACCTTTTGCTCTGCTGAAGACAAATTGGTGTGTTTCTGAGACTGTTTTCAAACTCAAAGTATTTGCTAAGGTGAGAAAATATTTCTTTAATTTAGATAGAGAATAGTGTGCTTTAAGGAGAAAATTATGAATTATGTGGAGCAAATTGCTTGTAAATATGCTCCCACCTGTGCAAGGAAAATTTAGATTTTTAATGTTTGTGTTACATAGCCATGTTAAAAGTGATACAAACATGCTGCAAAGGCAATTAAAAAACGCTTTTATGTGTCTTAAGGACATTTTAAGTAATTTTCCCATGTGCAGTGTTTTGAAATTATGATTTGAAAATCGTTTTTGGGGAAAAGGAATTGTTTTTAAATTTATGACAAGGACATAATGGTGTATGCTTCTTTATAAGGCAATTGACTGTCCCTGATGTTATTTTTCCCATTTTAATGTAAGACCTTTCTCTGTGGCGCAAATTGCTTGTAAATATGCTCCCACCTGTGCATGGCAAATTTAGATTTTAAATGTTTGTGTTACATAGCCATGTTAAAAGTGACCCAACCATGCTGGAAAGGCAATAAAAAAACACTTTCATGTGTCTTAAGGACATTTTAAGTAATTTCCCTGTGGGCAGTGTTTTCAAATTATGAATTGAAAATCGTTTTTGAGGTAAAGGAATGTTGTTAAAATTTATGTGCGCCATATGCCCCCAAATTTCTTTTTCAGGGGTGCAGCAGGGTGTTATTGAGACACCCCTACACCTTTGGAAAAATTCCTAATTTGCGATGAGCTAATTGCTAATTGCAAATTGCACCTTCTTTCATATGGGCATCCTGGCGCATGGAAATGAATGGGTAATTTGCAATTAGCAATTTGCTCATTGCAAATTTGGAATGGTAAAGAATCGCTATTTATTCCTTAAAATTCGCTATTTTGGAAATGCAAAATAGTTATATGATACATATGGCGGTTGATGTCTAACAAGATAAGAAGCTTAGGGATAGATTTATGATGACTGGCGCAATGAAGTGGACATCACTTACTTCATTGGTAGAGCTTTACATGTATTATGTCCTCTGTATTCTTCATCAAGCGTAACTTTAATCTGCAATCCTGAGTAGGCCTCACCTTAAACAAACCTCTGGATAGGCCACATCTTATCGTCATCCTGAATTAATCATTTAAAATGCTAGGGACAGATTTATGATAGGTGTATGCCTCTTTTGCGCCACTTACAAAACACTGTCCATGGGGAAATGACTTAAAATGTCCATAAGACACATGAATGTGTTTTTTTAAAGCGTTTGCAATTTTTTTGGGTCACTTTTAACATGGCTATGTGACTCAAACAGTCAAAATCTAAATTCACCATGCACAGGTGGGAGCATATTTACAAGGAATGTGCTCCATGGGGAAAGGTCTTATAATGTAATATGGGAAAAATGACATCAGAGACACTGAAATGCCTTATAGAGAAGCATACACCATTATGTCCTTGTCATAAATTTGCAAACCATTATTTTTCCCCAAAAACGATTTTCAAATCATAATTTGAAAACACTGCACATGTGGAAATGACTTAAAATGTCCTTAATTCAAAATTTGCTATTCCTTATTTTGCGATTGCACTGAAGGATTTGCAAATTTTGCGATTCCTTAAATGCAATGTATCAAACAAAAAATATGTAAAAAATGACATTAAGGATTTGGAAACTACCACCAACTTCTAGTTGGTGGTAATTTGCGAATTCTTTTCAAAAAGCATTTTTTTCCAAAAAACAAAAGGTGCCATATGACGCCCATACATGCCATTAGGGCATGTATGTGCGCCATATGCCCCCAAATTTCTTTTTCAGGGGTGCAGCAGGGTGTTCTTGAGATACCCCTGCACCCTTGAAAAAATTCCTATTTTGTGATGAGCTAATTGCTAATCGCAAATTGCACCTTCATTCCTATGAGCCTTCTAGCCCATGGAAATGAATGGGTAATTTGCAATTAGCAAATTGCTCATTGCAAATTAGGAATGGTAAAGAATTGCTATTTATTCCTTAAAATTCGCTATTTAGGAAATGCAAAATAGTTTGATGGTACATATGGTGGTTCATCTGTAACAAGATAAGAAGCTTAGGGATACATTTATGATGACTGGCGAAATAAAGTGCAAATCACTTACTTCATTGGTAGGCCTTTACATGTATTATCTCTTCTGTATTCTTCATCAAGCGTAACTTTAATCTGCAATCCTGAGTAGGCCTCACCTTAAACAAACCTCTGGATAGGCCACACCTTATCGTCATCCTGGATTAATCATTTAAAATGCTAGGGACAGATTTATGATAGGTGTATGCCTCTTTTGCGCCACTGTGCGTCACTTTTATGATGCAGCAGCGGTGCAAAAGATTTGCTATGAGGCGACAAAATTACAAATTGATGCTTTTAGGCAGACATGTCATGGTGTAAAAAAAACGTACCACATGAAACCGATGCAGCAGTGATGCAAAAGATGCACCATGTTGCAAGACAGGCCTCACTTGGGGCCATATGTATCAAGCTAATTAGCATTCGCAAAGATCAAAATTCTGCGAATTTCGGCCTTTGCGAATGCTAATTAGACAAATGGTATGTATCAAACAAGTTTGATGCAAAATAAGGAATAGCACAATTTGCTATTCCTTATTTTGCGATTGCACTGAAGGATTTGTAAATTTTGCGATTACTTAAATGCAATGTATCAAACAAAAAATATGTAAAAAATGACATTAAGGATTTGGAAACTATTGTGGTAAATTGGTGGTAATTTGTGAATTCTTTTCAAAAAGCTTTTTTTCAAAAAAACAAAAGGTCCCATATGACGCCAACACATGCCCTTAGGGCATGTATGTGTGCCATATGCCCCCAAATTTCTTTTTCAGGGGTGCAGCAGGGTGTTCTTGAGACACCCCTGCACCCTTGAAAAAATTCCTAATTTGTGATGAGCAAATTGCTAATCGCAAATTGCACCTTCATTCCTATGAGGCTCCTAGCCCATGGAAATGAATGGGTAACTTGCAATTAGCAAATTGCTCATTGCAAATTAGGAATGGTAAAGAATTGCTATTTATTCCTTAAAATTCGCTATTTAGGAAATGCAAAATAGTTTGATGGTACATATGGTGGTTCATCTGTAACAAGATAAGAAGCTTAGGGATACATTTATGATGACTGGCGAAATAAAGTGCAAATCACTTACTTCATTGGTAGGCCTTTACATGTATTATCTCTTCTGTATTCTTCATCAAGCGTAACTTTAATCTGCAATCCTGAGTAGGCCTCACCTTAAACAAACCTCTGGATAGGCCACACCTTATCGTCATCCTGGATTAATCATTTAAAATGCTAGGGACAGATTTATGATAGGTGTATGCCTCTTTTGCGCCACTGTGCGTCACTTTTATGATGCAGCGGCGGTGCAAAAGATTTGCTATGAGGCGACAAAATTACAAATTGATGCTTTTAGGCAGACATGTCATGGTGTAAAAAAAACGTACCACATGAAACCGATGCAGCAGTGATGCAAAAGATGCACCATGTTGCAAGACAGGCCTCACTTGGGGCCATATGTATCAAGCTAATTAGCATTCGCAAAGATCAAAATTCTGCGAATTTCGGCCTTTGCGAATGCTAATTAGACAAATGGTATGTATCAAACAAGTTTGATGCAAAATAAGGAATAGCACAATTTGCTATTCCTTATTTTGCGATTGCACTGAAGGATTTGCAAATTTTGCGATTACTTAAATGCAATGTATCAAACAAAAAATATGTAAAAAATGACATTAAGGATTTGGAAACTATTGTGGTAAATTGGTGGTAATTTGTGAATTCTTTTCAAAAAGCTTTTTTTCAAAAAAACAAAAGGTCCCATATGACGCCAACACATGCCCTTAGGGCATGTATGTGTGCCATATGCCCCCAAATTTCTTTTTCAGGGGTGCAGCAGGGTGTTCTTGAGACACCCCTGCACCCTTGGAAAAATTCCTAATTTGTGATGAGCAAATTGCTAATCGCAAATTATACCTTCATTCCTATGAGCCTCCTAGCCCATGGAAATGAATGGGTAACTTGCAATTAGCAATTTGCTCATTGCAAATTAGGAATGGTAAAGAATTGCTATTTATTCCTTAAAATTCGCTATTTAGGAAATGCAAAATAGTTTGATGGTACATATGGCGGTTCATCTGTAACAAGATAAGAAGATTAGGGATAGATTTATGATGACTGGTGCATCACCAGGGATGTGTCAGTCATCCTGTGCCGCTGTTCCGCCACCCATGGTGTGCTGCATTTACAATGCGGGGCATCATGGGGCAAAAATGGCACAGATGCGTGATGTATCTGTGATGTAAAGGTAGTGATTGCTGGAGTTGTATCGCAAGTGCGATGCAGCTCAAGCAAGGCTCAGGGGTGCCCCATCTCCACAATGTTGCGTCAAGACCTATGCCTGCTTAAAGCAGGCGCAGGGTTTTGACGCAGTTTTCTCCTATCTGATTGTAAATACGGCACACCATGGGTGGCAGAGCAGCGGTGCACGTTAACTGGTGCATGCCTGGGGATGTGCCATTTAACATAAATCTGCCCCTTTACATTTAAGTATGTGCAGGACACACAGAGTCGGTGAGGCTTATCCAAGGTTAAGAAGAGATGAGTCCTGTTCACTGAAAAATTAGACATAGTCTTCACCTGATCAGCATTGCTGGACATGGCTAAATAATAGCTGCAAAATATTACTCTTGTTAAACAATTTTACTATTATAATCTCTGAGATTTGTATCTTACTCTGCAACATCTCATTGTTGTTATCTTTCTTTAAAGATAAAGACAACATCAACATGAGTGACAATCTGCAATCAGTTGATTTTGACCTCATCATTGAACTTGTAATTGAAACATCAGTGGATGTTGATCCATTGGATGATTTAAATCCTGAGGATGAAGAAGAGCGTGATGAGGATGCAGATTTGTCCGAATTATATGACATAGGGTGGGAAACTGACCTGCTTGAGCCTATCGAAATATAAACATTTATTTTTAAAATGTATAATTAATAAAAAGTAAAAATGTAAACCGTTTAATTTAAAAATAAAGACACCTTCAAAAACAGGTTATGTGTAGTGTCTTCAATAAAATATTAAAATATGCTCATAAAATTAGATCAGATTCACATATAAAATAGCACAGGTAACATAAATATAAATGTCATTTCTTTTCTGCTATTTCTGTATTGTAAATTTGCCAAGGACTAAAAAATCTTCTATTTAAAATGTCAAGTAGTGTGTTAAGTTTTTGATCATTGTTATTGATTTACTGTTTGGTAATAATGGTTAATAACATTTTTTATTATATTTTACCACAGATTCAACTGCAGATCATTTCAAGATTTCACCATGCCAACAATAGAAAGACAGAGAAAGGCTGCAAAACGTCAAAGACAGCAGGTGAAACAAAATAAGCAGCAGTCCTCTAACAAAAAGATTTGTCAAGTCACGAAGAAAGCACCGGGTAAGAGCACAAAATATTTCATAAGAAATATGTGTAGTAAAAAAAATATTACTACAGAAAATGTTTCAGTCCATAAAAAGATAAGCAAATCAAATGGAAAGGAAAGGCCAATCAAAAATGTTACTGCTAGAGCAAGAGATAACTCTGTGCATGATAGTAGAAGGAAACAACAGTTTAGGGACATTCGTAAACGAATGTTCCGCAACAGGATAATTGGCAATTTGTTAAAAAATATTAAGAAAGGTCAACAGAAACTGTTTTTTTATAAGAGAAAAAAAAAAGTTGAGAAAGTTATTGATCAGGCATTTGAAATTAAACGTAAGTTATTTATTTTGATAATCAATAGAATTAGGAAGCTAAACAAGGCAATTTATGATTTCAAAAGAAATAGTAGATGGAAGAGAATAGTTAATCGTAGTAATTTTTGTGAAGTTTTTTCTGGAGAATGGATGCATAGTTCAAGCTGTGAGGCATTTTTTAATGAGGAGAGTTATTTCCAGGATAATGATTTGGTGCATGCAGTTGACACCAGTGGTCGTGCTTATGAAGTGAAAGATGGTTGTCCAGTTGAAAAAGAAAAACTTGTGACAACAGAGGCAGAAGAGGTGTTAGGTAATGAGGTTTTAGGAAGATGTGCTAAGGGTCCTGTGTACACCTGGAAGTGTAGTAGTATTTGCAGTGTGCGACAGGATTCCATCAATTTGCTTTGTGATTTTGTACGGTCATTTAATAAGAAAAGTTTGAAGCAGAAAATGAAGTTGTTGCAAGAATTAGATCCTTGCAGAGTGAGAGAAGTGACAGGTTTGCATGGTCATTCACTGGCTTGTCTTTCCAGGAGAGTATGCCAGAGTGTTTTTCATCATTTCAGGATGCTAGCAGTGCATCATAATAAAGTGAGGAAATTAGTTAGAATGTTGTATTATGCTAAGAGTCCAGCAATTATGCTTAAACAATTTTCATGGTTCTGAAATAGATGTGAAGAACATATGTGAAGAAATTGAGTTTTGTTACTTTGGAAGTAAAGAGGAGAATGTTGAAATTGACCCAGAAGAAGAGGGTAATGTGGAAGATAGTGTACAGGTTTCCAGTACAGATAATTTCCAGAGGGAAATTGCGACGTTTCAGGTGAAATCAAGTGAGAGGCCTAATTTCACTTGTGTGTGTTGTCGACGCACTTATTATAAGAATCAGACTAAGTTAGTGGATTTATATGCAAAAAGTGAAAGGGAAAATAATAGTGAATGGAAGGATTTTGCAACATACTTGATGGTAGAAAATTGTTTTGATTTGGGATTCGATCAACGTGTGTGTACTTATTGTTGTTGCAAATTAAATCAAAACCAGATGCCTGCTAGAGCAGTTCATAATAATCTGGAATTGGTTGAGATTCCTTCTGAATTGAAGGATTTAAATACTTATGAATCTATTTTGATTCAAAGTATCCATCCCTTTCAGGCTATTGTAAGAATGGAGCCAAAGACAGGGAAATTGCCTCCATCAGATTTACAGAGAGGATTAAAGGGAAGAGTTGTTTATTTGCCTCTAGATTTGAAGAAAAACATTAACACAATCGGAGTAGAAAAAGTGGACGAGGAACCTCTGGTTATCTTAGTTAATGGGGTTCCGACAAAGAATAAGAAAATATGGCAAGATTTAGTAGATGTTAGGAAAGTTAAAAAGGCAACATTGTATTTGAAAAAAAATAATAAATACTATAAGAATGTATATGTTGCAGAAGAGGAAGTAAGTGAGGAAGAGGATAGCGATTTGTGTGCTGGTCAAATTGAGAAAGTAGAACCCTCTACTAGTGAAGAAATATATGAACATTATAGTGTTCATCCTTTGCATTCCAAGGAAGTCATGGGGAATGCTATTGAGTTGTTTCAAATGAAACAAGCCAAAGGGAGTCCCATTAGTGTTTGGGAGGAAAGTTTGGAAGCTCGGTGTTTCCCACAGCTTTTTCCAACAGGTCAGGGAGGAAGATATGATTAGCGACCTCATCAAATTCCTGCTTCTGAATACCGGACTTTGCGATTGTATGCAGGAGATGCTAGGTTTCGACAATGCATTCCCTATTTGTTTCATCTCCTGTTTGAAAGCGATCTGTCTGGACTGTCATATGCAGTGAACCACATCTTGAAAAGTGGTATACACATGCAAAACATCTCGGCAAGTGACTTTATGGATAAAGTCAATGTCCAAGACAGTATTTTGGATTCTCACCTGATTAATCTCATGGCGTGTCAGCGTGGTACTAATGAGTACTGGTACCGTCGTCATGGTGATTTAAAATGTATGCTGAGGAACTTAGGTACTCCCACATGGTTCCTCACTCTGAGCTGTGCCGAGTATGGCTGGGAAGACTTACTTGAATTTCTACGAGAGGAAAATGCTAACGTAGATAACATCGAATTCAAGACACCCGGAGAACTGTGCTCTTTGGATCCAGTCAATGTATGTAGGTACTTCAATCATAGATTTGAAGCTATGATGTCTTTCATCATGAATAAGAAGAATCCACCTCTTGGAGAGGTGTTGGATTTCTTCTGGAGAAAGGAGTACCAAGCAAGAGGTGCTCCTCATATACATATGTTGCTGTGGATTAAGGATGCACCTAAATTTGGAACGGATCCAGAAGACTCAGTGATGAGTTTCATCCAACAGTATTCTACGTGTGCTGTTCCAAACGCAAAGGAGAAGAAAAGCCTAAGAGAAAAAGTTCTGCGTTTCCAAAGCCATCGATGTGGAAAGTACTGCCGTCGTAAATTCCGAAACAAGGACAAGTTCTACACCAAATGTCGTTTCGGCTTTCCACGACCGGTGATTTCTAAAGGAAGAGTAAACAGTTTGATGTCTTCGCTGCGACACAATGTCATGAAGAAATCACCTAAAAACACATACAATTTGAAGAGGAACGAAGAGTCCAAGTACATCAACGACTACAACCCGGTGATTTTGTCCATGTGGAATGCTAACATGGATATACAGTTTGTGGCTGATAACTGTATGGCTGTGGCTCGGTATGTGATGTCTTACATCACCAAAAAAGAGAAGACAGAATTGAAGGATATGTGGGAGGACATTTCCCATGAAAAGAGCCTCAGCAAGAAGTTGTACAGTTTCAGTCTGAAGATGTTGTCGCATCGAGAAATTGGAGCTTACGAATGCTCTGACCGGTTGTCTTCAGCAAGTCTCTATGCCAAGTCCAGGAGTATCGTTTGGGCGAGTCTTGGTCTTGCTGCAACGCGTAATCGAGTTCTGAAACCTGTGCAGGAAATTGAGTATTTGGCGGAAAAGGAGCCAAACAGTACCGACATTTTGAAGACCAACATGTTGGATACATATTATCCAAATAGAAGCAGTCACCTCGACAATGTTTGTCTGTATGAGGTTCTTCAAAATTACATATTCAAGAGGAACATCAAAGAAGATACTGAGAAAGGAGTGTATGCTGTAATAGGAAGTGAGGGATGTCTGGTCAAGCAAAGAAAATGCCACTTGGTAAACCATCGAAAATTGAGTGGCGAATCTCCTGAAAAAAAGGAGTTTTTCTATTTAGCACTTTTGCAACTTTTCAAGCCTTGGCGTGCAGAAGAGGAACTGCTTGGAGATTTCCTCTGTTACGAAGACTCTTTCAATGCCGCCAAGGAGACCATAGAAGGTCCTGCTTTTCCCAAATATGTAGAAATGTTGAATGCGGAAATTGAGCAGGAAGCAACGATTGCAGCCGAGATTGCCAGAGACAGTACTCCGGACGGTCAGAGTTCTGCTTCATTGAGTCAGGATCCACTAGGAGGACCTGTTATCGAAAATGAAGCTGCCACTGCCATGAATGAAGTGGAAAGAGCCATGGCACATGCTCAGGAGGATGCGGTTAACTTAGAAGAGTTGGAAAGACAACTCAACGTTGAGCAGAGGAAAATATATGACGAAGTTACCATGCAAATTGATCATGGATTAAGTCATGACAAGAAAGAGTGCTCATGTACGTCGTTGAAGCCTGTCCGACTGTACGTGAGTGGAGAAGCGGGAACTGGAAAAAGTTTCCTCATTAAAGCAATTTCATGCTATTTGCAGGAAAGGACAGAGTCATCGCTGTCTTGTGTTGTCACCGCTCCAACTGGACTGGCAGCACATAACATTAAAGGGATTACTTTACATCGTTTACTGATGCTGCCAGTGGAGCATGACAACAAATTACAATATCACAAGCTATCTGGAGATGCTTGTTTTGAAGTTTCAAGAATCTTGAGGAAAATGAAACTTCTTATCATTGACGAAGTAAGCATGGTTTCCAATGTCATGCTTGCCTTTGTGCATTTGAGAATGCAAGAAGTTCTCAAAACAGAGTATGATGTGTTATTTGGTGGCAAACACATCATTGTTTTCGGAGATCTTCTGCAGCTGACACCAGTGAAAGGGCAACCTGTGTTCAAAATGCTCACGCATGAAGATACCAGGAAGTGCCTAGGCAGCATTGGCAACGTCAATATATGGTTAAACTTCAATTATGCTGAACTGCATGAAAATATGCGTCAGGCGAAGGATGAAGTTTACAAGACTATTCTACAAGATGTTAGAATTGGAAAAGTGACCGAGCATGGGAAAGAAGCTTTACATGCACGATTACTGTCAAATTTATATCCAGAACAAGATGTTGTGCCTGAGAATATTTTTCAGAAAATTACTGAGAAGAAATCTGGAATATGTTTGATGCCAACTCTTGCAGAATGTGCCAAATTCAACAACAAAATGTTGCATTTAGAAAAGCAAGAGATTGTGAAACTGGAAGCTATTGACAGAGTAGAGCATATGGGATCAACAATTATTTTGTCTGAGAATCTGAAAACAAAATTGGATTCATTAGAGAAGAGTATATCTAAAACTGCAGGTTTTGAAAAGACTCTGAATGTGTGCTTGAACTGCCGTATAATTTTAAGAAGGAATTTACATGTTGAAAGAGGTCTGGTAAATGGATCAATGGGTAATGTTGTTGATTTTGTAAAATACAGAAATAGAGATGGAATTGAATTTTTAAAAATTTAATTTGATGGCATTGAGGAAGTACAGCTAATTGGTCGTTGCTCTGCTAGATTTTTGCTTGTAAAAGACTTATATGTTCGCCGTAAGCAGTTTCCTGTTTGCTTGGCATATGCGGTGACAATCCATAAATCGCAAGGTTTAAGTGTAGACAGTGCATTGGTGAATATTGGCAGTTCTGTGTTCAAGGAGGGTATGGCATATGTGGCATTGTCACGAGTTAGAACTTTATAGGGATTGTACTTGATTGAGTGTGATGTCACAAACATTTGTGCGGATCTAGATTGTGTTAAGGAATACAATAGGTTAAGAAGAGAGTATGCGCCACATTTGCCTCAGTATCCTTTGTTTGAGAAACGTGTGGTAGGCCGGAAACGAAGAAATGTGACCAATACTGGGGAGGTTGTAGCAAAAAGACAAAAAGTAGATGAACCTAAAATTACAAGCAGAAACAAAAAGGATTCTGTTGAAGATGTTGTTGGTTTTCAGTTTGAAAACAGTTCTGGTGTCAACTGCTATGCTAATGTAGTGGTTAATGTTTTGTTTTCTCTAGAAAATGTAAAAGAAGAGATTGTGGTCAATTCTGATCAAACATTTTGCAGTTTGTTAAATTCTGTGTTAGAGAAATGTAGCACTGATAGAACAAACATAGAAAGTGTGTCTGAAATTCAAAATCTGTTAGACAGATGTTCAGGCCAAACACAATTCTCTCAAAATATTCAGCAAGATTGTCAGGAGTTTTTAATGTATATGCTTGATGTATTGCATGCTGAAGGTGTAGATGTAGATCAGCTGTTTGGCCTTTCTTATCAATGGCAGCATGACTGCGAGAACTGTATGGTATCAAGTACTACTAGTGTAGACTCAGAAAGATTTATATATTTAACTTTGCCAGACAGTAAATCAGTCTCCTTTAATAAGCTAGTAAAAGCAGCTGATCACAACATGGAGTGTAGCCAATGTAAATCTGAAATGATGTCCACATTATTTATACGAACATATGGCCAGTATGTCATTTTAATGTTCCAACGATGTAGGCCTGATGGAACAAAATTGACAACTTTAATTAAAAATTTTGTAGCTTCGCAGTTGTCAATATCAGGAAGGACTTTTGTAACTGCAGCAATTATATATCATGACGGTCCTTCAATAACATCAGGACATTACACAGCTTATTTAAAGTCTAGAAATGGCTGGTCATTCTGCAACGATTCTGTTTTAATTTTCAAAAAAAAATTGCCGTATGACCTTAAAAACTCTTACCTGGTGTTTTTAAAACCAAAATTTTAGGGAAATAATCTCGGGATGTGCTCTGTGGAATTTCAAGAAGTTCTAATGGCTCCTACACAATTTGGCCTTGAGGATAAGTGTAGTTCAGAGACATAACTTCTAACCATAAGACTGGACATGATGGAGAAATAAGTGCAATTTGAATGAGTTCAGAAAAACTATTTCTTTTTATAAGCTAATTGAAGCAGCCAATCATAACATAAAGTAGAGGGAATGTAAGTCTGCAACGCTGTCTACTGTTTTACATTGCTTTGTGATTGAAAGTGATGTAGAGAATTAAATAATTGTAGTAGTCATAGAGTTAGTGTAAGTCTGCTTCATAGTAAGCAGTATCAGTGTCATAGGAAATGTAGAACATGACTGAGCAAGAAGGGGAAGATATTACTATTCCAGGATTGTGAAAATGATCTTCAACATTTTAATTCTGAAAGTTGCGGAAATGCCAAATGACGGGATTGGCTTACAAGAAATCCAAGAGTTATAAATGGGTCTGACAAGATTTGGCCTTGTGGAAACTTGTGGTAGAGAGCAAGAAGTCATTTATTGCATGTAACATGTTTTTAAAAACGATGGAGATTTTCTTTCAGAAAGTGGCGGGCTGAAAGTAATAACAGCACAAAAGAGTGTAAGCTGTTCATAGGACATCCTTGGACGTCATGGAAAGTAAGTTAACTTTAAGGAGTTCTGAATTCTGATTTCTTATGTTGTATGGGTTTTTTAAACACAATCATTTTGATTGTGGTTTTTTTTCCCCGCTGTTATATGATGAATACCTTCAAGTCACTGTTTTTAGTGAATTTTGATACATTCTGAGAACAGCAAAAATAAACCATTTAACATGTATAATTAATTCTGTACTGTTTGCATTTATGATGTATATGTAGAACTGTGTAGGAGGCATGGAGAAGGTGAGGCTTCTGTAAGTGTCAAAGTTATTGCATGCAGTGCTGCACTTCTGCGTATTCTTTCATATGCTAGACTACATCTGCACAATGAGATACCTAAGCAAAGGAAACACAAGTGATGTGATTGTGAAATGAGCAAAATAAATTGCACGTATTTCAATTACATCACCTGTGTTTCCTATCATTACGAATCACATTGTGCAGATCAAGTTTAGGTCTGTCCAGGGAAACATAGGAGGTTTGGACTTTGTTCAAGAGTGCAGTGGACATGACTCACTTCATTGGTAGACCTTCACATGTATTATGTCCTCTATTCTCTTCAACAACTCGAAATTTCATCTGCAACCCTGAGTAGGCCTCACCTGAAACAAACCTCTGGATAGGACACATCTTATTGGCATCCTGAAGCAATTATTTAAAATTTTAGTGTCTTGCGACACTTTTCTGAGACAACAGCAATGCAAAAGATGCACCATGTTTTAAGATAGGCCTCACTTCATCTGCATCAAGATACTGTTAGTTTAAAATGTATATCTTTAGGACTGTGTAGGGGGCCTGGAGAAGCAGAAGCTTCTGTAAGTGTCAAAGTTGTTGAAAAACTGTTTGTCCTTCAATCTTTTCCCTTGTCTTTTGTAATTTTTAAATACATGTTTTAATATTTTTGAAATGTTTGTTCTTTCTTTCACAGATTGAAAGTATAAAAACAAAAAGTGAGTAATTTAACGACAATTATAAGGTAAATGCTTTGTACTCTTTTCGTTACATTTCTATCACATTCACCTACTATTAGTTCCACTGCTTCATTTCTTTAACCCTCAGTTTCCTGCCTTTGCTACTTCCCTCATTCCTTTCTCTATTACCTACTTACTCAACTCCTTCCACTCTTTTTCTCAGTCCCTCTCTTCTCATAGTTCCTCACTCTTGTTCACTCACTCCGTCTCTATTACTCTTAGTGTCTTTGACTGATCACTCTATCACTACTTGTTCATAATGCTTTCTCTGTGTAGTTGAAGCACACTAAGGGGCATATTATGAATACAGCCAATAAAATTATTGCTCTTTTTATTGGCAGAAAACTGGTGCAAAAGTGGTTTTAGCGGCAGTTTTCTGCCGCTAAAAGCAGCTTTAGCGACACATTTCTGCCAATAAAAGCTGCAAAACTTTTATTGCCTATGTTGATGATATGGCTCTATGTTACTTACATTTCTTTGCTGTTTCAATTAATCTTTTTCTGTTATTTTTTGTTTTCTGTTTTCTATTTTTTCTCTCTGTTATTCCTCATGTTTTAATCTTATTTTGAACATTCACTCACATTCTCCAAGAAACTCTTCTTTGTTAATGTTATACTCTCTTTTTTTTTCTTTCACTTCGTTATCTATTTTGTTTTTCACAATTATACCCTCTTCCGTCTTTTCTTCAGAAAATAGATCTATTAAACAGTATCTCTTCTTTCCTCCCTATAGCTGTCTTTCTTTTAACATCACTCTCTGTTTACTTTCCTTATACTTACTCTTTTTTTAAAAAAAAAAAAATTTTGGGTTAGCTCCCGGTCCGCGTACCGGGAAGCTAACCCGGGAGCGAACCAAAAGAAATAGAGCTTGCCAGAGTGCTAAACATTCTAGCAATTTTTTTTGAAAGGGAAGGTAGTTCTGAAAAGAACTTTTTAAAAAAATATTTTTGTTGTTTTATATTTTTTTTTATTTTTTGAACATTTTTTGTTTTTTTTGTATTTTTTGAACGATTTTATATTTTTTTTGGTTTTTTTTGGGGGGGGGAAACAACAAAAAACAGGCGTTGAAAAGGGCTCAACAGGAGCAAAAAAAAAATTACTGGGGGCGGTTAGGGCAATCATGCTGTTCATACGCCAGGTTTATAGCATTGATGCTCATGTTGCCACAAGCTAACAATGCACGACAGTGCATACAAGAGTGAATCATGTGCCCAAAATTTTCTTGAATATTTGGCACAGTTTCCCGTGCCTCTTCTGATGTTAATGCAATTGGTAATCTTGGTCTGGCCACAGGAGTTGGTCTTGGATTGTCCTGCATATCCCTTATTTCCGCCCGGCTGTAATTGAGCGGATGCCTTCTTGTCATGTGCCTGTGCATTGTGTGATTTCCGTAGCTATATTTCTTGTCCGTCCCTCTGGACAATTGTTCTTTGCATATGCGGCAGGTGACATACCTCGCATTGACTTTTTTTTGGCCACGAGGGATCGAATAAAACTGCCAGATGAAACTGGCTTTCTTTCTGGAAACACGGGCACCTCTTCTAAGAACTGTGGTTCTTCTCCCTCCTCATCCATTTCTTCCTCTTCCTCCTCAGTGTTGGTCAGGACCTGGGGAGGTGGTCCTCTCTTCCCATGAGGAGGTGGTGGTGGTGGTGGGTGTCCACCAGCTGAAGCTACCAATGAAGCCATTTTCCAACAAGCAAAATAGGTCTTCCTCTCACAATGATGAAAGTCAGAGTGAGGAAAGAAGGAGGGGTTTTCATCATGTGGGAAAAACAATAATTCTCAACCAATGAAAAGTGTTATTTTTAGGTCACCTGACCTAGCCTTACATCATTATGAAACCAAAAGTGAAATGAACCAATGAAAAGTTTTATTAACAAGTCACATGACCTCTCACGCTCATGTTACACGCTGCGGAACGCGCCCCGGTTAGCTTCCGGGTCGCTGAGCTTCGCGCCTCGGTCCGCGCCCCGGGGCACTTCCGGGTGCGCTAACGCAGTACGTCATAAGACGCATTACGCGGCAACGCGATACCGTCACTAAGTTGATTTTTTACCGGTTCGCGGACCGGGTCGCGGCATCAAATTGAGCTAATGGGAAGCTTCCCGGTTCGCGGACCGGGAGCGAAACAAAAAAAATATTTAAAAAGAATTATTAATAAACATATAAAATATATTTTTGGATTTAAATAAGAATACATTTTACAGCTATAGATATTTGCTATTAAAAAACCATTGAAATTCACTGAAAAAACCATAGGTTATAAACCATATATAGTTAGGAATTAGCATTTACAAAACCTTGAAAATTCACTGAAAAAACCATAGGTTATAGACCATATATAGTTAGGAATTAGCATTTAAAAAACCTTATTTTACTCACACAAAACCAATGAAATTCCATATATAGTTAGTTGTACTAACTATATATCACGCACCCGCAATCCACTGCTGATGATGTCACATATTACATCATTCATGACATGGTCAGTGACATCACTGATGACATCACTGATGACATCTCAAATGACATCACTGATGACATCACTGATGACATCTCAAATGACATCACTGATGACATCACTGATGACATCTCAAATGACATCACTGATGACATCACTGATGACATCTCAAATGACATCACTGATGACATCACTGATGACATCTCATTTGACATTACTGATCACATCACTGATGACATCATTCATGTGATAATACGATGAACCTCTTCAGACTCTAATATAACCTTAGATACACTCAGTGTAAACAGACACTCACAGACTGTCACTCATCCATGGAGTTACTTACACACCTAGTCAGTCATGCAAAGAATCAATCACACCTCCATTTTCACAACTATACAGTTATACACACCTTACTTATTCAAACATATACTAAAACATATTTACTCACTTATACAATCCTGGATACAAGAGCACAATGATCCATACAGCCACTCACACATTCACTGGCTCTTATGCACAGTTATTTATATATATCAACTCTCACATGTACTGTATTTTACATATGTACTTACTTTGACATGTAGCACTGAGATATCCATTCACTCACCAATACAGTCATGCACACAGTCAACCGCCCATACAGCTGTTTCCACATGCACTTTTGAACCCATACATCTATGCACAGAGTCATACACCTCCCAGCCACCCACACACACACTCAGTCTCCCATACAAATGCTTGGGCAACCAATCAATAACCCATATAGTTACTCATATAGCTACTGATCAACACATGCAGCAGTTTACAGAACAACAGACATAATGATGCACAAATTAAGACAGTTTAGTCACTAGCCCATGCACTCAGTGAGACACATTTAACCACTCACTCATACAGTCAGTCATGCACCTACTAAATCCTTCATCCAGACACTTATACATCCACTCATTCTTAAATATGTAAGACATATTTTAACTTTACAGAAAAATACAGTCACTGTATGATGTCATCAATGATGTCATCAGTGATGTCATTTGAGATGTCATCAGTGATGTCATCAGTGATGTCATTTGAGATGTCATCAGTGATGTCATCAGTGATGTCACTGACCATGTCATGAATGATGTAATATGTGACATCATCAGCAGTGGATTGCGGGTGCGTGATATATAGTTAGTACAACTAACTATATATGGAATTTCATTGGTTTTGTGTGAGTAAAATAAGGTTTTTTAAATGCTAATTCCTAACTATATATGGTCTATAACCTATGGTTTTTTCAGTGAATATATATATATATATATATTCACTGAAAAAACCATAGGTTATAGACCATATATAGTTAGGAATTAGCATTTACAAAACCTTGAAAATTCACTGAAAAAACCATAGGTTATAGACCATATATAGTTAGGAATTAGCATTTACAAAACCTTGAAAATTCACTGAAAAAACCATAGGTTAGAGACCATATATAGTTAGCTGGACATTTTATTGACATAAAACCAATGAAATTCCATATATAGTTAGTTGCACTAACTATATATCGCGCACCCGCAATCCACTGCTGATGATGTCACATATTACATCATTCATGACATGGTCAGTGACATCACTGATGACATCACTGATGACATCTCAAATGACATCACTGATGACATCACTGATGACATCTCATTTGACATCAATGACCACATCACTGATGATATCATTCATGTGACAATACAATGCATCTCCTCACATTTTAATATAGCCTCTGTTTCACCCAGTGTTAAATACAGAGTATAATTTTTGAAACCATTGACACACCAATACTAGTTACTACATACACACTCACTGATTGCTACGTCTACACACACCTTCACTCATTCACCCATACAATCATTCATACATACAATCACTCATCTTTACAACACTATCATATGCACTCATACACCTATACAGACACTCACAGTCTGCCACTCATCCATGGAGTTACTCACACACCTAGTCAGTCCTGTAAAGAATCAATGACACTTCCATTTTCTTGTCTATACAGTTAAACATAGAGCACCTTACATTTTCAAACATATACTAACACATACTTACCTTCTTATACAATCATTGATACAAGTACACATTGATCTGCACAGAGTCACACACCTCCCAGCTAGCCACACACACACTCAGTCTCCCATACAAATACTTGGGCAATCAATCAATAACCCATATAGTTAGTCATATAGCTACTGATCAACACATGCAGCAGTTTACAGAACAACAGACATAATGATGCACAAATTAAGACAGTTTAGTCACTAACCCATGCACTCAGTGAGACACATTTAATCACTCACTCATACAGTCAGTCATGCACCTACTAAATCCTTCGTCCAGACACTTACACATCCACTCATTCTTCAATATGTAAGACATATTTAAACTTTACAGAAACAAAAAATCACTGGATGTTGTTATCAGTGATGTCATCAGTGATGTCATTTGAGATGTCATCAGTGATGTCATCAGTGATGTCACTGACCATGTCATGAATGATGTAATATGTGACATCATCAGCAGTGGATTGCGGGTGCGCGATATATAGTTAGTGCAACTAACTATATATGGAATTTCATTGGTTTTATGTCAATAAAATGTCCAGCTAACTATATATGGTCTCTAACCTATGGTTTTTTCAGTGAATTTTCAAGGTTTTGTAAATGCTAATTCCTAACTATATATGGTCTATAACCTATGATTTTTTCAGTGAATTTTCAAGGTTTTGTAAATGCTAATTCCTAACTATATATGGTCTATAACCTATGGTTTTTTCAGTGAATTTCATTGTTTTTTTAAAAGCTAATATCTATAGCTGTAAAGTGTATTCTTCTTTAAATCCAAAAATATATTTTATATGTTTATTAATAATTTTTTTTAAATATTTTTTTTGTTTCGCTCCCGGTCCGCGAACCGGGAAGCTTCCTGTTAGCTCAATTTAATTCCGCGACCCGGTCCGCGAACCGGTAAGAAATCAACATAGTGACGGTATCGCGTTGCCGCGTAATGCGTCTTATGACGTACTGCGTTAGCGCACCCGGAAGTGCCCCGGGGCGCGGACCGAGGCGCGAAACGCAGCTCCCCGGAAGCGATCCGCGGCGCGAAAGCGCGACGTATCGCGTTGCCGCGAAATGCGTCTTGTGACGTATCGCGTTAGCGCACCCGGAAGTGTCCCGGGGCGCGGACCGGGGCGCGAAGCTTAGCGACCCGGAAGCTAACCGGGGAGCGTTCCGCAGCGCGTAACATGAGCGTGAGAGGTCATGTGACTTGTTAATAAAACTTTTCATTGGTTCATTTCACTTTTGGTTTCATAATGATGGAAGGCTAGGTCAGGTGACTTAAAAATAACACTTTTCATTGGTTGAGAAGTATTGTTTTTCCCAAATGATGAAAACCCCTCCTTCTTTCCTCACTCTGACTTTCATCATTGTGAGAGGAAGACCTATTTTGCTTGTTGGAAGACCTATTTTGCTTGTGTGAAAATGGCTTCATTGGTTGCTTCAGCTGGTGCACCCCCACCACCACCACCACCTCCTCATGGGAAGAGAGGACCACCTCCCCAGGTCCTTACCAACACTGAGGAGGAAGAGGAAGAAATGGATGAGGAGGGAGAAGAACCACAATTTTTAGAAGAGTTGCCCCGGGTTTCCAGAAAGAAAGCCAGTTTCATCTGGCAGTTTTTTTCAATGCCTCGTGGCCAAAAAAAGGTCAACGCAAGGTATGTCACCTGCCTGATATGCAAGGAACAATTGTCCAGAGGGACGGACAAAAAATATAGCTTTGGCAATCACACAATGCACAGGCACATGACGAGGAAACATCCCCTAAATTACAGCCGGGCGGAATTAAGGGATATGCACGACAATCCCAGACCAACTCCTGTGGCCAGACCAACAATACCGGTTTCTCTAACACCAGAAGAGGCACGGGAAACTGTGCCAAATATTCAAGAAAATTTTGGGCACATGATTCACTTATGCATGCACTGTCGTGCATTATTAGCTTGTGGCAACATGAGCATCAATGCACTCAACCTGGCATATGAACACCATGATTGCCCTAACCGCCCCCAGTAATTTTTTTTTGCTCCTGTTGAGCCATTTTCAACGCCTGTTTTTTGTTGTTTCCCCCCCCCCAAAAAAACCAAAAAAAATATAAAATCGTTCAAAAAATACAAAAAAAAACAAAAAATGTTCAAAAAAAAAAAAAAATATATAAAACAACAAAAATATTTAAAAAAAAGTTCTTTTCAGAACTACCTTCCCTTTTCAAAAAAATTGCTAGAATGTTTAGCACTCTGGCAAGCTCTATTTCTTTTGGTTCGCTTCCGGGTTAGCTTCCCGGTACGCGGACCGGGAGCTAACCAAAAAAAAAAAAAAAAAAAAGTGTAAGTATAAGGAAAGGAAACAGAGAGTGATGTTAAAAGAAAGACAGCTATAGGGAGTAAAGAAGAGATACTGTTTAATAGATCTATTTACCGAAGAAAAGACAGAAGAGGGTATAATTGTGAAAAACAAAATAGATAAGGAAGTGAAAGAAAAAAAAAGAGAGTATAACATTAACAAAGAAGAGTTTCTTGGAGAATGTGAGTGAATGTTCAAAATAAGATTAAAACATGAGGAATAACAGAGAGAAAAAATAGAAAACAGAAAACAAAAAATAACAGAAAAAGATTAATTGAAACAGCAAAGAAATGTAATTAACATAGAGCCATATCATCAACATAGGCAATAAAAGTTTTGCAGCTTTTATTGGCAGAAATGTGTCGCTAAAGCTGCTTTTGTGGCAGAAAACTGCCACTAAAACCACTTTTGCACCAGTTTTCTGCCAATAAAAATAGCAATAATTTCATTGGCTGTGTTCATAATATTCCCCTTAGTGTGCTTCAACTACACAGAGAAAGCATTATGAACAAGTAGTGATAGACTGATCAGTCAAAGACAGTAAGAGTAATAGAGACGCAGTGAGTGAACAAGAGTGAGGAACTATGAGAAGAGAGGGACTGAGAAAAAGAGTGGAAGGAGTTGAGTAAGTAGGTAATAGAGAAAGGAATGAGGGAAGTAGCAAAGGCAGGAAACTGAGGGTTAAAGAAATGAAGCAGTGGAACTAATATTAGTTAAATGTGATATAAATGTAACGAAAACAGTACAAAATATTTACCTTATAATTGTCGTTAAATTACTCACTTTTTGTTTTTATACTTTCAATCTGTGAAAGAGAGAACAAACATTTGAAAAATATTAAAACATGTATTTAAAAATTTGAAAAGACAAGGGAAAAGATTGAAGGACAAACAGTTTTTCAAAAACTTTGACACTTACAGAAGCTTCTGCTTCTCCAGGCCCCCTACACAGTCCTAAAGATATACATTTTAAACTAACAGTATCTTGATGCAGATGAAGTGAGGCCTATCTTAAAACATGGTGCATCTTTTGCATTGCTGTTGTTTCAGAAAAGTGTCGCAACACACTAAAATTTTAAATAATTGCTTCAGGATGCCAATAAGATGTCTACTATCCAGAGTTTTGTTTCAGGTGAGGCCTACTCAGGGTTGCAGATGAAATTTCGAGTTGTTGAAGAGAATAGAGGACATAATACATGTGAAGGTCTACCAATGAAGTGAGTCATGTCCACTGCACTCTTCAACAAAGTCCAAACCTCCTATGTTTCCCTGGACAGACCTAAACTTGATCTGCACAATGTGATTCGTAATGATAGGAAACACAGGTGATGTAATTGAAATACATGCAATTTATTTTGCTCATTTCACAATCACATCACTTGTGTTTCCTTTGCTTAGGTATCTCATTGTGCAGATGTAGTCTAGCATATGAAAGAATACGCAGAAGTGCAGCACTGCATGCAACAACTTTGACACTTACAGAAGCCTCACCTTCTCCATGCCTCCTACACAGTTCTACATATACATCATAAATGCAAACAGTACAGAATTAATTATACATGTTAAATGGTTTATTTTTGCTGTTCTCAGAATGTATCAAAATTCACTAAAAACAGTGACGAAGGTATTCATCATGTAACAGCGGGGAAAAAAAAACACAATCAAAATGATTGTGTTTAAAAAACCCATACAACATCAGAAATCAAAATTCAGAACTCCTTAAAGTTAACTTACTTTCCATGACGTCCAAGGATGTCCTATGAACAGCTTACACTCTTTTGTGCTGTTATTACTTTCAGCCCGCCACTTTCTGAAAGAAAATCTCCATCGTTTTTAAAAACACGTTACATGCAATAAATGACTTCTTGCTCTCTACCACAATTTTCCACAAGGCCAAATCTGGTCAGAGCCATTTATAACTCTTGGATTTCTTGTAAGCCAATCCCGTCATTTGGCATTTCCGCAACTTTCAGAATTAAAATGTTGAAGATCATTTTCACAATCCTGGAATAGTAATATCTTCCCCTTCTTGCTCAGTCATGTTCTACTTTTCCTATGACACTGATACAAGCAGACTTACACTACCTCTATGACTACTACAATTATTTAATTCTCTACATCACTTTTAATCACAAAGCAATGTAAAACAGTAGACAGCATTGCAGACTTACATTCCCTCTACTCCATGTTTTGATTGGCTGCTTCAATTAGCTTATAAAAAGAAACAGTTTTTCTGAACTCATTCAAAGTGCACGTATTTCTCCATAATGTCCAGTCCTATGGTTAGAAGTTATGTCTCTGAACTACACTTATCCTCAAGGCCAAATTGTGTAGGAGCCATTAGAACTTTTTGAAATTCCACAGAGCACATCCCGAGATTATTTCCCTAAAATTTTGGTTTTAAAAACACCAGGTAAGAGTTTTTAAGGTCATACGGCAATTTTTTTTTGAAAATTAAAACAGAATCATTGCAGAATGACCAGCAATTTCTAGACTTTAAATAAGCTGTGTAATGTCCTGATGTTATTGAAGGGCCGTCATGATATATAATTGCTGCAGTTACAAAAGTCCTTCCTGATATTGACAACTGCGAAGCTGAAAATTTTTAATTAAAGTTGTCAATTTTGTTCCATCAGGCCTACATCGTTGGAACATTAAAATGACATACTGGCCATATGTTCGTATAAATAATGTGGACATCATTTCAGATTTACATTGGCTACACTCCATGTTGTGATCAGCTGCTTTTACTAGCTTATTAAAGGAGACTGATTTACTGTCTGGCAAAGTTAAATATATAAATCTTTCTGAGTCTACACTAGTAGTACTTGATACCATACAGTTCTCGCAGTCATGCTGCCATTGATAAGAAAGCCCAAACAGCTGATCTACATCTACACCTTCAGCATGTAATACATCAAGCATATACATTAAAAACTCCTGACAATCTTGCTGAATGTTTTGAGAGAATTGTGTTTGGCCTGAACATCTGTCTAACAGATTTCGAATTTCAGACACACTTTCTATGTTTCTTCTATCAGTGGTACATTTCTCTAACACAGAATTTAACAAACTGCAAAATCTTTGATCAGAATTGACCACAATCTCTTCTTTTACATTTTTTAGAGAAAACAAAACATTAACCACTACATTAGCATAGCAGTTGACACCAGAACTGTTTTCAAACTGAAAACCAACAACATCTTCAACAGAATCCTTTTTGTTTCTGCTTGTAATTTTAGGTTCATTGACTTTTTGTCTTTTTGCTACAACCTCCCCAGTATTGTTCTCATTTCTTCGTTTCCGGCCTACCACACGTTTCTCAAACAAAGGATACTGAGGCAAATGTGGCGCATACTCTCTTCTTAACCTATTGTATTCCTTAACACAATCTAGATCCGCACAAATGTTTGTGACATCACACTCAATCAAGTACAATCCCGATAAAGTTCTAACTCGTGACAATGCCACATATGCCATACCCTCCTTGAACACAGAACTGCCAATATTCACCAATGCACTGTCTACACTTAAACCTTGCGATTTATGAATTGTCACCGCATATGCCAAGCAAACAGGAAACTGCTTACGGCGAACATATAAGTCTTTTACAAGCAAAAATCTAGCAGAACAACGAGCAATTAGCTGTACTTCCTCAATGCCATCAAATTTAATTTTTAAAAATTCAATTCCATCTCTATTTCTGTATTTCACAAAATCAACAACATTACCCATTGATCCATTTACCAGACCTCTTTCAACATGTAAATTCCTTCTTAAAATTATACGGCAGTTCAAGCACACATTCAGAGTCTTTTCAAAACCTGCAGTTTTAGATATACTCTTCTCTAATGAATCCAATTTTGTTTTCAGATTCTCAGACAAAATAATTGTTGATCCCATATGCTCTACTCTATCAATAGCTTCCAGTTTCACAATCTCTTGCTTTTCTAAATGCAACATTTTGTTGTTAAATTTGGCACATTCTGCAAGAGTTGGCATCAAACATATTCCAGATTTCTTCTCAGTAATTTTCTGAAAAATATTCTCAGGCACAACATCTTGTTCTGGATATAAATTTGACAGTAATCGTGCATGTAAAGCTTCTTTCCCATGCTCGGTCACTTTTCCAATTCTAACATCTTGTAGAATAGTCTTGTAAACTTCATCCTTCGCCTGACGCATATTTTCATGCAGTTCAGCATAATTGAAGTTTAACCATATATTGACGTTGCCAATGCTGCCTAGGCACTTCCTGGTATCTTCATGCGTGAGCATTTTGAACACAGGTTGCCCTTTCACTGGTGTCAGCTGCAGAAGATCTCCGAAAACAATGATGTGTTTGCCACCAAATAACACATCATACTCTGTTTTAAAAACTTCTTGCATCCTCAAATGCACAAAGGCAAGCATGACATTGGAAACCATGCTTACTTCGTCAATGATAAGAAGTTTCATTTTCCTCAAGATTCTTGAAACTTCAAAACAAGCATCTCCAGATAGCTTGTGATATTGTAATTTGTTGTCATGCTCCACTGGCAGCATCAGTAAACGATGTAAAGTAATCCCTTTAATATTATGTGCTGCCAGTCCAGTTGGAGCAGTGACAACACAAGACAGCGATGACTCTGTCCTTTCCTGCAAATAGCATGAAATTGCTTTAATGAGGAAACTTTTTCCAGTTCCCGCTTCTCCACTCACGTACAGTCGGACAGGCTTCAACGACGTACATGAGCACTCTTTCTTATCATGACTTAATCCATGATCAATTTGCATGGTAACTTCGTCATATATTTTCCTCTGCTCAACGTTGAGTTGTCTTTCCAACTCTTCTAAGTTAACCGCATCCTCTTGAGCATGTGCCATGGCTCTTTCCACTTCATTCATAGCAGTGGCAGCTTCATTTTCGATAACAGGTCCTCCTAGTGGATCCTGACTCAATGAAGCAGAACTCTGACTGTCCTGAGAACTGTCTCTGGCAATCTCGGCTGCAATCGTTGCTTCCTGCTCAATTTCCGCATTCAACATTTCTACATATTTGGGAAAAGCAGGACATTCTATGGTCTCCTTGGCGGCATTGAAAGAGTCTTCGTAACAGAGGAAATCTCCAAGCAGTTCCTCTTCTGCACGCCAAGGCTTGAAAAGTTGCAAAAGTGCTAAATAGAAAAACTCCTTTTTTTCAGGAGATTCACCACTCAATTTTCGATGGTTTACCAAGTGGCATTTTCTTTGCTTGACCAGACATCCCTCACTTCCTATTACAGCATACACTCCTTTCTCAGTATCTTCTTTGATGTTCCTCTTGAATATGTAATTTTGCAGAACCTCATACAGACAAACATTCTCGAGATGACTGATTCGATTTGGATAATATGAATCCAACATGTTTGTCTTCAAAATGTCGGTACTGTTTGGCTCCTTTTCCGCCAAATACTCAATTTCCCGCACAGGTTTGAGAACTCGATTACGCGTTGCTGCAAGACCAAGACTCGCCCAAACGATACTCCTGGACTTGGCATAGAGACTTGCTGAAGACAACCGGTCAGAACATTCGTACGCTCCGATTTCTCGATGCGACAACATCTTCAGACTGAAACTGTACAACTTCTTGCTGAGGCTCTTTTCATGGGAAATGTCCTCCCACATATCCTTCAATTCTGTCTTCTCTTTTTTGGTGATGTAAGACGTCACATACCGAGCCACAGCCATACAGTTATCAGCCACAAACTGTATATCCATGTTAGCATTCCACATGGACAAAATCACCGGGTTGTAGTCGTTGATGTACTTGGACTCTTGGTTCCTCTTCAAATTGTAAATGTTTTTAGGTGATTTCTTCATGACATTGTGTCGCAGCGAAGACATCAAACTGTTTACTCTTCCTTTAGAAATCACCGGTCGTGGAAAGCCGAAACGACATTTAGTGTAGAACTTGTCCTTGTTTCGGAATTTACGACGGCAGTACTTTCCACATCGATGGCTTTGGAAACGCAGAACTTTTTCTCTTAGGCTTTTCTTCTCCTTTGCGTTTGGAACAGCACACGTAGAATACTGTTGGATGAAACTCATCACTGAGTCTTCTGGATCCGTTCCAAATTTAGGTGCATCCTTGATCCACAGCAACATATGTATATGAGGAGCACCTCTTGCTTGGTACTCCTTTCTCCAGAAGAAATCCAACACCTCTCCAAGAGGTGGATTCTTCTTATTCATGATGAAAGACATCATAGCTTCAAATCTATGATTGAAGTACCTACATACATTGACTGGATCCAAAGAGCACAGTTCTCCAGGTGTCTTGAATTCGATGTTATCTACGTTAGCATTTGCCTCTCGTAGAAATTCAAGTAAGTCTTCCCAGCCATACTTGGCACAGCTCAGAGTGAGGAACCATGTGGGAGTACCTAAGTTCCTCAGCATACATTTTAAATCACCATGACGACGGTACCAGTACTCATTAGTACCACGCTGACACGCCATGAGATTAATCAGGTGAGAATCCAAAATACTGTCTTGGACATTGACTTTATCCATAAAGTCACTTGCCGAGATGTTTTGCATGTGTATACCACTTTTCAAGATGTGGTTCACTGCATATGACAGTCCAGACAGATCGCTTTCAAACAGGAGATGAAACAAATAAGGAATGCATTGTCGAAACCTAGCATCTCCTGCATACAATCGCAAAGTCCGGTATTCAGAAGCAGGAATTTGATGAGGTCGCTCATCATATCTTCCTCCCTGACCTGTTGGAAAAAGCTGTGGGAAACACCGAGCTTCCAAACTTTCCTCCCAAACACTAATGGGACTCCCTTTGGCTTGTTTCATTTGAAACAACTCAATAGCATTCCCCATGACTTCCTTGGAATGCAAAGGATGAACACTATAATGTTCATATATTTCTTCACTAGTAGAGGGTTCTACTTTCTCAATTTGACCAGCACACAAATCGCTATCCTCTTCCTCACTTACTTCCTCTTCTGCAACATATACATTCTTATAGTATTTATTATTTTTTTTCAAATACAATGTTGCCTTTTTAACTTTCCTAACATCTACTAAATCTTGCCATATTTTCTTATTCTTTGTCGGAACCCCATTAACTAAGATAACCAGAGGTTCCTCTTCCACTTTTTCTACTCCAATTGTGTTAATGTTTTTCTTCAAATCTAGAGGCAAATAAACAACTCTTCCCTTTAATCCTCTCTGTAAATCTGATGGAGGCAATTTCCCTGTCTTTGGCTCCATTCTTACAATAGCCTGAAAGGGATGGATACTTTGAATCAAAATAGATTCATAAGTATTCAAATCCTTCAATTCAGAAGGAATCTCAACCAATTCCAGATTATTATGAACTGCTCTAGCAGGCATCTGGTTTTGATTTAATTTGCAACAACAATAAGTACACACACGTTGATCCAATCCCAAATCAAAACAATTTTCTACCATCAAGTATGTTGCAAAATCCTTCCATTCACTATTATTTTCCCTTTCACTTTTTGCATATAAATCCACTAACTTAGTCTGATTCTTATAATAAGTGCGTCGACAACACACACAAGTGAAATTAGGCCTCTCACTTGATTTCACCTCAAACGTCGCAATTTCCCTCTGGAAATTATCTGTACTGGAAACCTGTACACTATCTTCCACATGACCCTCTTCTTCTTGCTCAATTTTAACATTCTCCTCTTTACTTCCAAAGTAACAAAACTCAATTTCTTCACATATATTCTCCACATCTATTTCAGAACCATGCAAAAGAGCAGCGCATAATTGTTTAAGCATAATTGCTGGACTCTTAGCATAATACAACATTCTAACTAATTTCCTCACTTTGTTATGATGCACTGCTAGCATCCTGAAATGATGAAAAACACTCTGGCATACTCTCCTGGAAAGACAAGCCAGTGAATGTCCATGCAAACCTGTCACTTCTCTTACTCTGCAAGGATCTAATTCTTGCAACAACATCATTTTCTGCTTCAAACTTTTCTTATTAAATGACCGTACAAAATCACAAAGCAAATTGATGGAATCCTGTCGCACACTGCAAATACTACTACACTTCCAGGTGTACACAGGACCCTTAGCACGTCTTCCTAAAACCTCATTACCTAACACCTCTTCTGCCTCTGTTGTCACAAGTTTTTCTTTTTCAACTGGACAACCATCTTTCACTTCATAAGCACGACCACTGGTGTCAACTGCATGCACCAAATCATTATCCTGGAAATAACTCTCCTCATTAAAAAATGCCTCACAGCTTGAACTATGCATCCATTCTCCAGAAAAAACTTCACAAAAATTACTACGATTAACTATTCTCTTCCATCTACTATTTCTTTTGAAATCAAAAATTGCCTTGTTTAGCTTCCTAATTCTATTGATTATCAAAATAAATAACTTACGTTTAATTTCAAATGCCTGATCAATAACTTTCTCAACTTTTTTTTTTGTCTTATAAAAAACCAGTTTCTGTTGACCTTTCTTAATATTTTTTAACAAATTGCCAATTATCCTGTTCCGGAACATTCGTTTACGAATCTCCCTAAACTGTTGTTTCCTTCTACTATCATGCACAGAGTTATCTCTTGCTCTAGCAGTAACATTTTTCATTGGCCTTTCCTTTCCATTTGATTTCCTTCTCGTTTTATGGACTGAAACATTTTCTGTAGTAATATTTTTTTTACTACACATATTTCTTATAAATTGTTTTGTGCTCTTACCCGGTGCTTTCTTCGTGACTTGACAAATCTTTTTGTTAGAGGACTGCTGCGTATTTTTTTTCACCTGCTGTCTTTGACGTTTTGCAGCCTTTCTCTGTCTTTCTATTGTAGGCATGGTGAAATCTTGAAATGATCTGCAGTTGAATCTGTGGAAAAATATAATAAATAATGTTATTAACCATTATTACCAAACAGTAAATCAGTAACAGTGATCAAAAACTTAACACACTACTTGACATTTTAATTAGAAGATTTTTTAGTCGTTGGCAAATTTACAATACAGAAATACCAGAAAAGAAATGACATTTATATTTATGTTACCTATGCTATTTTATATGTGAATCTGATCTAATTTTATGAGCATATTTTAATATTTTATTGAAGACACTACACATAACCTGCTTTTGAAGGTGTCTTTATTTTTAAATTAAACGGTTTACCTTTTTACTTTTTATTAATTATAAATTTTAAAAATAAATGTTTATATTTCCAAAGGCTCAAGCAGGTCAGCTTCCCATCCTATATCATATAATTCGGACAAATCTGCATCCTCATCACGCTCTTCTTCATCCTCAGGATTTAAATCATCCAAGGGATCAACATCCACTGATGTTTCAATTACAAGTTCAATGATGAGGTCAAAATCAACTGATTGCAGATTGTCGCTCATGTTGAGGTTGTCTTTATCTTTAAAGAAAGATAACAACAATGAGATGTTGCAGAGTAAGAGACAAATCTCACAGATTATAATAGTAAAATTGTTTAACAAGAGTAACATTTTGCAGCTATTATTTAGCCATGTCCAGCGATGCTGAGCAGGTGAAGCCTATGTCTAATTTTTCACTGAACAGGACTCATCTCTTCTTAACCTTGGATAAGCCTCACCGACTCTGTGTCCCCTGCACATACTTAAATGTAAAGGGGCAGATTTATGTTAAATGGCACATCCCCAGGCATGCACCAGTTAACGTGCACCACTGCTCTGCCACCCATGGTGTGCCGCATTTACAATCAGATAGGAGAAACCTGCGTCAAAACCCTGCGCCTGCTTGAAGCAGGCATAGGTCTTGACGCAACATTGTGGAGATGGTGCACCCCTGAGCCTTGCTGGAGCTGCATCGCACTTGCGATACAACTCCAGCAATGCGCCACCTTAACGGCACAGATGCGTCAAGCATCTGTGCCGTTTTTGCCCCATGCTGCGCCGCATTGTAAATGCAGCACACCATGGGTGGCGGAACAGCGGCGCAAGATGACTGGCACATCCCTGGTGATGCGCCAGTCATCATAAATCTATCCCTAAGCTTCTTATCTTGTTAGAGATGAACTGCCATATGTATCATCAAAATATTTTGCATTTCCTAAATAGCGATTTTTAAGGAATAAATAGCGATTCTTTACCATTCCTAATTTGCGATGAGCAAATTGCTAATTGCAAGTTACCCATTCATTTCCATGGGCTAGGAGGCTCATAGGAATGAAGGTTTAATTTGCGATTAGCAATTTGCTCATCACAAATTAGGAATTTTTTCAAGCGTGCAGGGGTATCTCAAGAACACCCTGCTGCACCCCTGAAAAATAAATTTGGGGGCATATGGCACACCTACATGCCCTAAGGGCATGTGTTGGCGTCATATGGGACCTTTTGTTTTTTAAAAAAAAAGCTTTTTGAAAAGAATTCGCAAATTACCACAAACTAGAAGTTGGTGGTAGTTTCCAAATCCTTAATATCATTTTTTACATATTATTTGTTTGATACATTGCATTTAAGGAATCGTAAAATTTGCAAATCCTTCAGTGCAATCGCAAAATAAGGAATAGCAAATTTTGAATTAAGGACATTTTAAGTCATTTCCATATGTGCAGTGTTTTGAAATTATGATTTGAAAATCGTTTTGGGGGAAAAGTAATGGTTTGCAAATTTATGACAAGGACATAATGGTGTATGCTTCTCTATAAGGCATTTCAGTGTCTCTGATGTCATTTTTCCCATATTACATTATAAGACCTTTCCCCATGGAGCACATTCCTTGTAAATATGCTCCCACCTGAGCATGGTGAATTTAGATTTTGACTGTTTGAGTCACATAACCATGTTAAAAGTGACCCAAAAAAATTGCAAACGTTTTAAAAAAACACATTCATGTGTCTTAAGGACATTTTAAGTCATTTCCCCATGGACAGTGTTTTCTAAGTGGCGCAAAAGAGGCATACACCTATCATAAATCTGTCCCTAGCATTTTAAATGATTAATTCAGGATGACAATAAGATGTGGCCTATCCAGAGGTTTGTTTAAGGTGAGGCCTACTCAGGATTGCAGATTAAAGTTACGCTTGATGAAGAATACAGAGGACATAATACATGTAAAGCTCTACCAATGAAGTAAGTGATGTCAACTTCATTGCGCCAGTCATCATAAATGTATCCCTAAGCTTCTTATCTTCTTAGACATCAACCGCCATATGTATCATATAACTATTTTGCATTTCCAAAATAGCGAATTTTAAGGAATAAATAGCGATTCTTTACCATTCCAAATTTGCGATGAGCAAATTGCTAATTGCAAATTACCCATTCATTTCCATGGGCTAGGAGGCTCATATAAATGAAGGTGCAATTTGCGATTAACAATTTGCTCATCGCAAATTAGGAATTTTTCCAAAGCTGCAGGGGTGTCTCAATAACACCCTGCTGCACCCCTAAAAAAGAAATTTGGGGGCATATGGCGCACATAAATTTTAACAACATTCCTTTACCTCAAAAACGATTTTCAAATCATAATTTCAAAACACTGCACATGGGAAAATTACTTAAAATGTCCTTAAGACACACAAAAGCGTTTTTTGATTGCCTTTGCAGCATGTTTGTATCACTTTTAACATGGCTATGTAACACAAACATTCAAAATCTAAATTTGCCATGCACAGGTGGGAGCATATTTACAAGCAATTTGCGCCACAGACAAAGGTCTTACACTAAAATGGGAAAAATAACATCAGGGACAGTCAATTGCCTTATAAAGAAGCATACACCATTATGTCCTTGTCATAAATTTAAAAACAATTCCTTTTCCCCAAAAACGATTTTCAAATCATAATTTCAAAACACTGCACATGGGAAAATGACTTAAAATGTCCTTAAGACACATGAAAGCGTTTTTTGATTGCCTTTCCAGCATGGTTGGGTCACTTTTAACATGGCTATGTAACACAAACATTTAAAATCTAAATTTACCATGCACAGGTGGGAGCATATTTACAAGCAATTTGCGCCACAGAGAAAAGTCAGGGACAGTCAATTGCCTTATAAAGAAGCATACACCATTATGTCCTTGTCATAAATTTAAAAACAATTCCTTTACCTCAAAAACGATTTTCAAATCATAATTTCAAAACACTGCACATGGGAAAATTACTTAAAATGTCCTTAAGACACATAAAAGCGTTTTTTGATTGCCTTTCCTGCATGGTTGGGTCACTTTTAACATGGCTATGTAACACAAACATTCAAAATCTAAATTTTCCATGCACAGGTGGGAGCATATTTACAAGCAATTTGCGCCACATAATTCATAATTTTCCCCTTAAAGCACACTATTCTCTAAATTAAAGAAATATTTTCTCACCTTAGCAAATACTTTGAGTTTGAAAACAGTCTCAGAAACACACCAATTTGTCTTCAGCAGAGCAAAAGGTATGCACTCCAGAGTCTGCAGCTATCAAAAGCACAGAAATGCTGTAATTCTTCACACATATTTCTCATGTCACCCAATCAAAACTCTTCCCTCACTTTTTTTCAAATGAAAACCCTTCCCCCCTCTGCCCTTTCTGTCTTTTCTGCATGGCAACCACCTCTTGGAAGACTTCTGGTGTTTGCAAGTTCACACAACTTTGTTGCAATTGAACTCTGAACTCTCAGTGCACCTGCATATCCAGTGCATTCTTTCATTTAATGATTTTTTATTGACCATTCAAAATACATCTTTCAAAGAACACATCCGTGCACCCTAACTTTCTGTTTTCAGCAATCAAAATCCACCAATCACTGTTACTGCTTCATGAACACAGAAACTCCACAGTTTTTTTCATTTTAAACTCTCATTTTTTCAACTGCCATTTCATTGCCACACTTCATCTGACTGCAGGAGAACCTTCTCTCACCATGTTTTCTGTCTGGATTGTTGGACATAGTTATATTCACTGGGCTCAAAGGTACGTTGAAAACAGCAAATTACCTAACCTCAATTTACAAGATGTGGAAATTAAGTGGTTTGGCCACAGAGGATTAAAATGTCACCAATTGATACCATTGGTGAAAACCTTTATGCATTTGCCCAAACCTGACCTGTTAATTGTGCACTGTGGAGGTAATGACTTGGGCACTTTGACTGGTGTAGGTCTGGAAATGCTTTTAAAGGATACCTTTGAGCAATTAATGGCACTTTTTCCTCAGACTGCCTTGGTATATTCAAATATATGCCAAAGACAGAAATGGAGGTGGTCAAACCAATTTTGTCCACAAATTGAGAAGTCGAGGAAGCATGTAAACAAATCTGTTTCAGCTTACATGAGAGACCATGGAATGGGCTCCCTGTACAACAATAACTTGCGTTACTACATGCAAGATATCTACAGAGGAGATGGAGTTCACTTCTTAGATGAGGGCAACAGAGTTTTCACTCTGAATTTAAGAATGTGCATTGGTACCTACTTATAAGTACCTAAATGTACCATAAACCCAAAAGCTCTTCTCAGAGCTACCCTACATCTGATCACTCACAATTATTATTTTACTCTAACATTTTTCACTAATTTCCAACAAAGTACGCTCCCTGGGGCGCTACCCGGTACGCGAACCGGGAGCTAACCTCGCGAAATTTTTTTTAAAAATGTTTTTTTTTCGCACATATAAGCCTCCTCAGCCACCCTCAGAAAACCTAGGGGGTCAAGATAACTCTACCGTGCCCCCTTCTACCCATTCTGAACATTATTTGCCCTCCATCTTGTATCTTAATTCGACCGAAACACAAAATGGTGGACTCCCGGAACGCTTAAGGTTCGCGAACCGGGGCGCTCAACGGTTCGCGTACCGGGTCGCTCTCTAGGAAGCGCACCATCAAAAAAGGTGGGAAAGTAGTTCACAGAAAAGCCACTGGAGACAATTTCACCAAATATAGATTAGCTCATACTACATACCAATCCCTACCATTTTCACAAATTTGATTGGAATTCCATTTAGTCATTTAGCCTGTAGACCTCTCTAAATACCCTGAGGTAAATTACTTCACAAAACACATCTGAAGTGTTGGAATTGACAACCAATGAAAATGTTACTTTCATTTTCTAATTTTTTTACCTGACATTTCATTGGTTATATACCTGAATATATATAAAGGAAGAGAAGAAAACACAGCCATTTTGACTACTACTTCTTGCTGTACATTTCAATAGTATTTTCACTAATTCCTTCAACTTCTTTCTAAAGGTAAGTTTTTATTTTTAAAACTGAAGTATATTGTGCACTATAAGTTAATATGGTAAACTTTTTCTGATAGATATATACTATCCCTCTGTAGTAGTTATAGATTTAGAGAGACTTCTCTGTTATAGTTATGGATGTACTTAGGCTTCTCTTATATAATTATGAATTTACTTACGTTAAATCACATACACTTTTTTATATTCCTACTTCCACTCTGATACTATACACTGCCCAAAGATAAATTCACTGATAAAAAATGCCTATCTAAAATTATTCCCAACATTGCCCTATCTCTACTAATATATATTTTTTTAATCCAAATTTCAGGCAAAATGGAAGGCGAAAACCAAGTTTCTTTTGAAATGGACCTGCAAGAGAGCAGCCAAGAATTGATTGATACAATTGATCAAATTGACATTGAATTTTTCGATGAAACTTGGGACAATGAACTACTGCAATGTGTACAAGCAGTAGATAACCTCCTTGCAAATGAGGACATTTTACACCCTCAGAGACTACAATGTATATTCCATGATAATTATGAAATTTCTGACAATGAAATGTTAGAAAGTTTAATAAATTATGAAACACAATCACATTAAAAAAAATGCTTAAAAAATAAAGAAAATAAAAAATAATCAACAAAAACAACAATCAATTAACATACAGCATTTGAAAAGTCTATCATTCATTTTTCATTGCAGTACGCTGCCCAGAACGCTTCCCGGTTCGCGGACCGGGCGCTCCCCAAGCAAAAAAACAAAATTTTTTTTTTGTTTTTTTTGCCCCGCGGGGCCCTTTTAAAACCTCCACATTAAACCTAGGGGGTCAGGGAGGATCTAGTATGCCCCCTTATGGTCATTTTCGCCTTTGTTTTGGCCTCCTCTTGTCTCTCAATCCTACCGAGAGACAAGATGGCGGCCGCTCCAGACTGTTTAGAATGTTGACAGACACCGGAGAGCCAATCAGCTTAGCTACGCGAAGTTCCGGTACGCTTAAGGTCCGCGGACCGGAGCGCTGCCCGGAGCGCGCTTACAGATATATATCTTTTTTTAAACGTTAATTTCTCAAAATCCACTGGAGCACATATATTGAGACCTAGAAAAGGCACATCGGGCTACCAGTCCCTACAATTTTGCCAAGTTTCATGGAAATCCATTCAGCCGTTCGGGCTAAAAGTGAGGCCAACCGCACTATGGAAAACTCAATGTTAAAAACACGTTTTGGGACCCCCCTTTTTCCTCGCCCCCCCTTGACGAAACCCCCCCAAATTTCCAAGGGCTGCTCAGAAACAAAATGTTCCATTTTCCAGAAAATTTCAGCCAATTCCGTCCACAAACGCCAAAGTTATTAGACATAGAATTTTCAAAAATCCCATAGAGAAAAAATCCTAACTATATATACCTACTGGCGACCGCCAGTAGGTAATATATATATGGTGTTTAGGCAACAGATACAAATCGAATGTTTTTAAATATACATTCTTTTCACTTAAAAAGTGGATACAGAGCAACTTCTGAGTTCTGCAATGCAATCCTACGAAAGGAAGAACAAGTTCTGCAAACAGGTATAGTACAGAAACTTACAGGACCAATCTCTAGGAATGAAGGTGAGTGGTGGGCAAGGTCCAAGGAAGCACCAACAGTACACCCTCAACAGCACTAGGCGGCTAGGTGCAGAGTAGCCTAATGCATTTCAATGGGAATCAGTCTCTATAAAAAGATGCTCCGAGAGGGGGAGACACCTTTGGTCCTCGTTTCCAAGGCTCAGGGGTGATATTTGCAGAGGTTTCTATAGGGTTTTTCCTTACTGGAGCAGTCCCAGTTGAGGGGACCTGCATGCAGAGGCTGCAGGGGGTGAAACAACAATGAACTCAAGCTCTGGAGGGCTGGGGAACCTTGTTGGCACTGATGGCCCACTTCAACTCAGGCCAGAGGAGTTGGGTGCAGTGGTTGCTTCAGGGGGTCAGATTTTGGCGGTAACGGGGACCTCAGAGTCTTCTTTTTGGAGTTTCTGCTGAACAGTTCTACTGTTCAGTAGAGGACCGCAACTCCCATTGTCCTCCCCTTTCATGCTAAGTGTAGCGTGAAAGGGTTCCTTATTTAAAATTTAGTGTTAAGCCACGTTAAGTGGCTTAACGCTGCCTTGTAAAAAAGGAGAAGCACCTATCGCCACCACAGAGTTTGAAAAAGTGACGGTGTGGTGGCAATAGGGGCTTGTAAATATGCCCCCTTGTTTTCAAATTTACTACCTGGGAGGGCTATAAAGCTAAGGTACCCCCTGATTTTTTAAGGTCCAAGAGGAGGGGGATAAAGTAAGTACAAATTGAAGCAACCTCTTGTCAAACCTATCTAATTTCACTACTAGCAATAGCTCTACTTGTAGTATTTTAGTATTTAGCAAAGGTACAGGAAAAAAGAGAAAGAAGAGGCTTTCATTTAGATTGTGTTTTATTTATCAAAAAACATTATTTTTTTCTTTTTTTTTATTAGTTTTTTTGTATATAAATATATTCTTTCAGAGGATACAAAGCATGAGATTATTTACAATATCATTCGAAGATAAGGAATCACATTCTATTATTTCTCCATTCATAAATATTTATATAAGTTAATAACCCCCAAAGAAAAAGGACAAAAGTGAAATCCAACTCATTCCCTCATACAACCTTCTCACCGTTCATTCTTCTCAAACATACTAGCTCTCATACTGTGCAAATATATTCACAAGGAAACACACCTGAGACAATGATCTGTTTGTCTTTTAGAAATACATTCAAAAAGGGCATCAGTCAATCATTTTGGTTTTGAATAGTCCTTTCCTTGGCATGAATCTTTAGATGGAATTCTCAGATGTGTGTAGCTGGCCTACGTACGTTTTGGTGAAAGCAAGATGTTATCACCTTCATCAGGGCCGAAAAATGCAATTTGCAAGAAAGAAATGGGGGTTCTTAGTATATGTATGGAGGAAAAAATGTTGGCAGGCGTATTTTGTTTGTCACTGGGTCGGTAAGTATCCGTCGTATTAAATATCAGTAGAACCGTGGCAGAAATGGGTTAATATCTCTAGTTCTAGTACCCATTGATTCTCAGTGTGTTCAGCTCATCACACAGTATTGGGAGATCATCATCATCTCATTCAAATTTTAAGTGTTCTTTCCGCAAATTGCCAAATTGTGAAGGTGAAGGTGGATTTAGGCCCAGATCCTTGTACTGGGGTGAATGTATGACATTGTTCTACATTCTGTCCATCAACTGTGTTTTTTGCAATTTTCACCCCGAGTAGGCTGGGTATGCTCAGACGTGAATACCAGGCTCTCCACACCACTGGAGTCAAGCTATCCAGGCTGATGAAGGCTGATAACCAGAAACCGGTCCTTGGATGCTTGATTCCGGTCTGGGAAAGACATGGCTTGGTAGTTCGGACTGGACTGTTCCCATGAGGCACAGGGTCGGAGCTGATTTGCATATAGCCAGTGTCTAACCCAGGGTGGTGTGGAGTACAAAAAAACAATGGATTTAGGCCCAGATCCTTGTACTGGGGTGAATGTATGACATTGTTCTACATTCTGTCCATCAACTGTGTTTTTTGCAATTTTCACCCCGAGTGGGCTGGGTATGCTCAGACGTAAGTCCCAGGCTCTCCACACCACTGCAGTCAAGCTATCCAGGCTGATGAAGGCTGATAGCCAGAAACCGGTCTTTGGATGCTTGATTCCGGTCTGGGAAAGATGTGGCTTGGTAGTTCGGACTGGACTGTTCCCATGAGGCACAGGGTCTGAGCTGATTTGCATATAGCCAGTGTCTAACCCAGGGTGGTGTGGAGTGCAAAAAAATGATGGATTTAGGCCCAGATCCTTGTACTGGGGTGAATGTATGACATTGTTCTACATTCTGTCCATCAACTGTGTTTTTTGCAATTTTCACCCCGAGTGGGCTGGGTATGCTCAGACGTGAGTCCCAGGCTCTCCATACCACTGGAGTCAAGCTATCCAGGCTGATGAAGGCTGATAGCCAGAAACCGGTCCTTGGATGCTTGATTCCGGTCTGGGAAAGACATGGCTTGGTAGTTCGGATTGGACTGTTCCCATGAGGCACAGGGTCAGAGCTGATTTGCATATAGCCAGTGTCTAACCCAGGGTGGTGTTAAGTGGAAAAAAATGATGGATTTAGGCCCAGATCCTTGTACTGGGGTGAATGTATGACATTGTTCTACATTCTGTCCATCAACTGTGTTTTTTCCAATTTTGTTAGTGCCATTGCTGCACTTGGTGAGATATGTAGCTGATCCTGTGGCAATGCTTGTGGAGTAACGGATGTCCAGACAATTCGCAGATATTTCTGTGCAGTATTTTAGGTGCCATTAGGTCAGGTCGGTGGTGAGATAAAATAGAGTGGCCTAAGAGAAGCTATTTCCAGGCTATATAGAAGTATCTCATGTCGTTTGAGAGGGGCTGTTTGCCAGATCTTTTTTTTGTCTTAACCTAGCCACTGAGGATTATATTGTCGTAGGTGGGGATAGTCCAGCTTCCCAGTGGGGAGAAGGTTGCCCCGCATAAGTCAGAGGCAACTTATTGTTTGGTGACGGTTGAGAGTCATTGCTCCCAGCAGCGGGAAGAGAACAATGGTGTTTTTGCGTAGTCAGCAGTATTTTACCCTATTTCCATATGTGGTACTGTCTCCCCAACATTATTAACCTGATCTCAAATCTAGACACCCTCCCTGGGATTTAGTCATTTCATGCGATCAACTAGTCTGCGCTCTGCAATCTGCTGTCGTCATATTGTCTTCTCAGTAGGAAAATAGTCATGGGGGTTGACTCAGCAGCCCCCTAATATAAGAGATTTTATCTCCAGGCTTGAATGGCACATGCAGCATCTTGCTGTCCTGCGGTGTCACTGGGGGAGGGGGTCAGTCCATCTTCAACTCCCCTACTGGGCTGTACAATGCATGATTTGTCCAAGGTGTTGCCTTACTCATGCCAATTTTTTGTGTCCATTGAGTTAGTCTCTCCTCGCCCTTTAAAGGCCAAACTCTCACGGGCGAGTGCTTGGGAGCCTCTCTCCCACTGCTCTGGTTGGTCAAAGGTAAAGGTGTACCGTTCTCAACAGCATTTGTTAAGAAGACCCCTTCAGTGTCCTTGCACATGGGGTTGGTGGTAGCCCAGTCTCCCTGAAGCCAGGTCACTATTTCAACATTACAGCTCATGGTGATTGCCATGATACACAAGGTCACACCAGATTACTCACATAAAGCGATGCTGTAGAGCCTCCTACAATCTGAAGTTGGACCCACCGGGAATTCTCTGGAGTCTAGATACTCATCTTGGAACAACATTAGAGCATATTGGGGTGCTCTAAAATTACATTTTAGAGTTTTTTATTAAAAACTGTTTATTGGCATTTGAATTAAGAGACATGTCATACAATTAAACTCACAATATCCAATGCAGCAAGTAGTAAAACAGATTCAGTTTACAAACAACCGTTGCAAAACACACAAGACTGCGAGCATGTCAGGGAAAACATTACAATAGTATTGAATGATCTGATCTCAAGTTACTGGAGAGTGGTTCCACATTTACTGATGAAGTGCGCATAAAACGTTAGGTGGGGCGCTAACTCATATAAAGGAGACATACTGTGTTCAAGAATCATGTACACGTCTCTGCAAATTAGGAGCCCGGGGACATCATATAGGAACTTTAGTACCATACAAAGTATCAATGTGGACGTGACCACCATTCAGAACATCAAGACAGGCAACCTCTGTCCCCCTAACATCCCACAGACAAGTCACGGATTCTCTGGAGCTTATAACTTAGGAGTCGGGTTGGGGAGATTGCGCCCTTGACCTAGACCACTGCAGAAAGGGCTCCCAAATATCTCTAGGCCTGGAGGCTACGGGCATCAATTCCCAGAAGGTCCCCAACTGTGTGTGGCCATAACTCACATCCGCAAGCCACGCTTTAAAGATAGGTACACTGCGTCTGCCCCATTTAACAGCAACCTGTCTACGAGCATATAAAAGCAGAAGGGCATGGAGTTTTCTCCTCTGCGGCACCGTGTCCTTGACCAACCCCAATAATCCCAAATGCGGCACAATGCCATCATTTCTTCCAATAATTTGATTAATGGCAACGAAGACGTTCAACCAGAACTCGACGAGCTCCGGACAGTCCCAATCCATATGGAGGAATGTAGACGGCTCAAACCCGCATCTCCAGCATCCAGCATTTTCCCTCAGTCCCATTCGGTGCAGGCCAACAGGCATTCTGTAATATCTGTGTAAAAATTTAAAATGAATGAGGCGAAGTTTATAATTGGGGGAGAGGTCCAGGAGCTGTTTACAGCAAAAAGACCACTTTTCCTCATCTAGCGGGGGGTCTAAGACAGCATTCCAAAGTGCCAGGGATTTTGGCGTGACAATTGGGGCCTGGTCCTGCATGGTCGTGTATAGTCTAGTCACCAACTTTTTCGGCGTCGGCTGCACAAGTAAAGTCTGTAAGGCTTGGAGCGTCTGGGGGACCTTAGGGAAGTCATCTCCAAAAGATTGACATGCCGAACGGAGTCTGTGGTAGGTAAATTTCTCCATAAAGGGAACCTCATTCCCATGTACACCAGTGGGGGGGGGGTTGGAATATACCATCTGGGTACAGATCCGCAAATGTCAGTAATTGAGTACCATCAAGTTCAGGAACTCCACCTCCCAGCTCAAAGCATGCTATCATTGGATTTTGACGACGCTGGATTGCAGGGGCGTACATGAGCGGTAGGCGTGCCCATCGCTGCAAGGCTCTCTAGGCCCATCTCAGCGTGTCCGTAGTATCCACATCTGCCCCGGGACGTGGCGCTTTTTTGAACAGTGCCACTGACAATGGCAGTGGAGCCACTTCGTCCATTTCCACTGCGACATGTGGTTGGTATGGATTTTGGTATATCCAGAAATGCAGGAATTGTGCTTGCGCGCAGAGTGCGTATAAGTGCATATCCGGGGCCCCCAACCCTCCCTGGTGCAGCAGCAACATCAAGAGATCGTATGAGACGCGCGCTTGGCTACCCGCCCAAATGAGAGAGAGCAAGTGGGATCGGAGACATGTAAAAAATTGTTGTGTAAGCGGGATCGGTATGTTCGCAAAAAGATATAAAAATTTCGGTAGTATAACCATTTTAAACAGCGCTACCCTACCGCCAAAAGGACAGGGGGAGCTTGGACTATATCGCTACCTTTCCCTCAAGTCACGTAATGGCCCTCCCAAAGTTCATGGACCAGATGTCTTGCGAATTGCGACACACCCAAACGCCTAAATATTTGACTTCGTCTGCTTCCCAACGCAGTATGTATTCCAAGTGAACCTCGGATGTGCCATCTGTGAGCAGGAAAATAACTGATTTCATCCAGTTTATGGAGATCCCCGAGAGGCCTCTGAATTTGATAAATTCCCGCAACACTGGATCCAGGTTCTCAGAGGGATTTGCGATATACAGCGTAACATCGTCAGCGTACATTGAAATCAGTAAAGTGTGCGAACTAAATCCTATCCCACTGGCGGTGTGGTGCTGACGAATGCGGGCAGCGAGGGGCTCCATGGCAATAGCAAACAGGAGAGGTGACAAAGGACACCCCTGTCTAGTGCCACGTGTGATCGGAAATGCATCGGAGATCAAGCCATTAATCCGCACACTGGCCAGTGGGGCGGTGTACAGTAATTTCATGCGCTTTATGAAAAGAGGGCTAAATCCCATACACGTTAGAATGCGGAACAAATAAGGCCATTCAAGGGAATGGAATGCCTTCGTGGCATACAGAAAAATCGCAGCAGCTTTTACCGAGGGGTGCAAATAGTGTAAAATTGAAAACAGTTTCCTGAGATTATGGGATGTCGAGCGACCAGGTATGAACCCAGATTGGTCAGGCAGTGCCACCATCGGCAGAGGGGCTGGAGGCGGTTGGCAAGTAATTTCGCATAGATTTTAACGTCCACGTTAATGAGCGACAGAGGGCGGTAGAGTCCAATTCAGCTTTGTCCTTGTCTGGTTTGAGCAGTGCCATGATCAGCGCCTCACGCATAGATGCTGGAAGGATCTCTGCTTCGAGGGCCTCCTCATAAACTGCATGAAGATGTGGAGCCACTTCGTCTGTGTATGTCTTATAAAAAGCTGTCGTAAGACCATCAGGTCCTGGAGCTTTATTAATGGGAAGACTTTTTATGACTAACTTGATGTCCTCAACTGTGAAAGAGAGGTCCATGTATTTACGGTGTGAGTCGTTGAACCACACGAGTGCAACGGAGTCAAGAAAGGTCTGCATTCCCTCCGCACACTCCGTCTGTGTAGCAGTGTATAGGCTAGAATAAAAGGTGCAGAATGCACTAAGGACCTTTTCCTGACCTACCATTGTGGCTCCCTCCGGGCTTTGGATTGTGCGTATGTATGGGGAGGAATTCGGTTTTCTTATCATAGTGGCTAGTGTGCGCCCTGGTCTATCTCCCTCGCCATAGCGTCTAGCTTCAGCGTATTTGCCCAAGAACTTAAGTTCGCGTTGCGCCTCCTCAGCAAAGTCCAAGAGTTTAGTTTTCAAATCCCCCACCACATGGGGGCTGCTATCAGTGCAGAATTGTTGCTCAAGTTCTCGTATTTGCATTTCTATGTTCGTCAGGGTGCCTCTGAACACCCCAGCGTGTCTTGATATACATTTGCCCCTGATCACCACCTTGAAGGCCTCCCACAAAGATGCGATCGTGGACACCGAACCAGTGTTTAATTCAAAATAGTCAGTGATATCAGATCGAGTGCCTTCCTTAAATGCATCGTCCAGCAAAGCATGTTGCGGGAGCTTCCAGTTGAATGCCCTAGGTGGTAGATCTGGGAGGGCAAGGGTCAGTAAACAAGGGGCATGGTCTGATATAGAGCGAGCAAGGTGTTTGACCTCAACGGTCCAACCAGCTACATCTGAGGATACAAGCCAAAAGTCTAGCCTGGACCAAGCAGCATGATAACTGGAAATACACGTCCCCTCCCGCAGATCTGGGTGTCGGAGCCTCCAAATGTCAAGCAACTGCCCCTCGACCATTAGGTCATGAAGGGCCTGGGTCGCAGCGGGATGCAGTGGTCTAGGCGCCCCTCTTCTATCTAGCGCGTCCTGCAGCAGCACATTGAAGTCTCCACCCCAAATAACAGTAGAGCAGTCAATAAAAGCTAACTTAGCCCAAATCTCACGGAAAAAATCTGGGGAGTCTATATTTGGTCTGTAGAGTGCCACCATAATAACGGGTTTCCCACCCAGCAACCCCTGAAGTATAACAAATCGACTTTCGGGATCCAATTCAGCTCCGCATTCCCTCCAGTCAAGGCATCTGCGTAGGAACATGGCTACCCCCCATGCATCATTAAAGTATATTGCAGAGTGGACCCCTGACCATCTAGTATGTTTCAAGCATAATGATGGCGTGGCATTTAGGAGGGTTTCTTGTAAAAAACATATGTCTATGCGATGCCTCACCAAGTAAGTATGAATTAGGCGCGCTTTCCGGCAATCGTTCATACCTCGTACCTTCCACGTAAGGATCCTACATAAATTAGAGTCAGTCCCTATCGGCGCGCCGAGGCCATATCATGGTAGCGCACCACCTTTATACAGATACCACTTCCATACACTTGTGTAGTTATAGAAAGCCCTGACAGCTCAAACAGAAAAACAATCCCAACAACCCGGACCTCCCACCCACCTCAACCCCCCAATTAGGTTGTGACAAATCCCCCCCGGACCACTTAAACAGAGGGAACAGCTGAACAGTGGGGACCATCCCTCGGAGGCATAGGGAGCACACGCAAACACCCCCGTTCGCACAGGGTGGCTGAGCCTGTGTCAAACCTCAACATCAGGGTCACAAATCGTCTAGATTAAATAAAAAAATACAGTGTAAAGTAGTAATATCAGAACGCATGCGATAGACCAAGGTTCAGAGCACTTCGTTTATTGGCAGCATTAGAACATATAATACATTTTCACGAGCATCAAATGGGGGACCTGGGAATGGCCCTCAAAAAAAGCAAAATAGGTGTCAGAGCACTTGTGTAAGACAGTGGGGTAAATCATTGTCACTTAGGTGGCCTTGAGCGTCATTTGCTTTCGCCCCTGATTTCTTTCCCTTAGGGCCACAAACTTAAGTGCTGATTTAGCGTCTGTGAAAAAATGTGCAGTTCCGTCGTGGGAGACCTTCAGTTTGGCAGGGTACAGTAACGCATATGGAACCTCAGCCTCCATCAAAAAACGTTTGGCCGGCAGAAACTCTCGCCGCGCTGCCTGCACTGTCATTGTAAAATCGGGGTAGAAGGAGATGGTATTACCTTTATGTGTGATACGACCCTTTTCTCTTTGCCAGTTTTAACATCGTGTCCATGTCCTGGTAATTCAGGAGTTTAGCCAGTATAGGTCGAGGCGAGCCACCAACCGGCGGCTTTTGTCCCAGGGCTCGGTGATCTCGCTCTACCACAAAGACTGAGGATAGGTGAGGATCGAAAGGTTCATGCAGGAGATCTGTTACAAACACCTCCATCTTCGTGATGGCTGTCGTCTCTGGAATGCCCGTGATTCGGACGTTACTGCGCCGGGAACGCGCCTCCAAAACGTCAAATTTCACGCAAATGGCGTCAAGTGCTTTCTCCATGCCAAGGAGCTGTTCTCTGGCTTCTTGTTTGACTTCATGCGGTGTGGCGATTTTCCAGGCTATCAAGGCGCGTTTCGTGAGTGGCCACTTGGTTATTTACAGAGTCAAGTTGGGTCGTCAGGGTGTCTAGCTTTGCATCGATATTGCGTAGACTGTTTCGCATTTCCAACATTAACTACTTAAGATCTCCACCTTGGTCGTCGTCATCTTCCTCGCCTCCCGCAGCACCTTGATTCTCCTGGTCATGATCCAACTGCTTGGCCAGGTGTTTATTCTCAAACAAGAGTTTGGATTGACGGGTGTCAGGTTTGCCCATGGTTTCCACTTGGGTCAATGCAGCTGTCGCACTTGTATGTATGGACCCGGCTCCCCCCCTGCCCAGGACCAGGCCCCGTCCGCATGCAGCAGGAGCTAGCCAGGCTCAGGCTCCCACCACGGAAAGTGGTAGCAGGGTCCAGACTGTATGCACCCCCTTCAATGTCCAGATCCCACAGCACTAATCACTCTCTACAGAGCGGGGGCAATAGCGACAGACCTCTAGAATTTTCCAGCAACCACGCGCCGGGCCTGCCGTAGGTTCACAGTAAAATCCCTCAACACAGTCTAGGCATAAATCACACCGGCATATGGACTGGGCAAGGTAAACAGCGCAGGGCCAGGTCTCACAGCAGGAGGAGGCTCAGCGCCACGCAGGGCATAATCTATCTTGGTCTCCGAGCCGCCGACAGGGCCGCGGTCCCAGGCTTCCCTCACCTCTGGTCGGCTTAACCTCCACGTGGTCTCCGGTGCCGGGGCCCCCACCCTCCGCGTCCCGACCAGCAGCTCCACACGGGTGGCCACAAATCACCACTGTTGCCCGGGGCGCATGCGGCAGCAAGCGACGGTCGATCCAGTAAATCCCTGGCAGCAGCAGTGGGGGTAGCTGAGGCGAGGCAGTGGTCAGGTATGTTCACCCCGCGGTTACAGTCTGATCCATGTAGTAGGACCGCGCCTGGGCCTCACGCTGGCGGCCGCCCCATCACCCGTCCACAAAATGGCGCCGTGTACGAGCAGAGGCCCTTCACTCACCGCAGCCCCGGGCAGGCTCTTCAAGGGCAGTCGAGGTTGTCGCTGCACTGGAAGGCCGCCGCACCTCTGCTGGGGCCCCACCAATCCGAGGATGGCCCTTACACCGTTTGCCACGAAGCCGCACCGCAATCGCAGCAGGTCCACGCGGCCCCGGTCTCAATTTTGGGAGGTGTCCAGGGAGGGCCGCACCAGTCCTGGCCACAGCAGTGCGCCACCTCCAGAGTGCGCCTCAGATCACGCCAGGGTATCGTAGGAAGCACCGCGACCCACCAAACTCGGTCCGCAGGCGCCGCTCGGGGTCTGGTGCTCAAAGCTGTAAAGTTTTGACCTCTAAGTCTCAGTTTTACAAGGATAATTTCAGGATTACTGGCTCAGCCGGCGGAGCCCACTTAGATAACGGCCATTTCGCTGCCTGGCTACACACGCCCCCAAATTACATTTTAGAGTTGCTGACGAGAAGCAAGTGGGAGATACATCCACTCAGGTCACCATTTTGGTTCTGCCCCCATGTCTCTCTCTTGAAACTGTGCAAATCCAAAAAAGATTAGGAGGTACAACATCTACTTGACCCTAAACAAATTTAAGGTATTGTGTACTACTTTATGGAGTAGGAATAATATAGACCAGGGAACAGTTCTTACAGTTCTTACAATTCTGTTTTTAAAACTCTGGAAAGCCAGGTTAGCTACTTCTGTTGTGATGTTCCTTGAGGGGAGTACCATCACAGTGTTGGAAGGGCCCTATGTGTTGGTGTTGTTCAGGCTGGTGCCAGGTAAAAAAACTTAGACAGATACAGCCAGGGCTTGTTACACCCACCGCCTCACCAGATAGAGTCTCATGGGACCTGAAACACTGGAAAAACTTGTGAGTGAGTCAGAGATCCTGTAATTCTCAGTGGTCCTCTTGGATACTACTCAGTATAAATACAACCCTAGGTTCTCTAATTGCCCTTTTAGGCAATTTGGAACTTGAGAAGCAGGACCTTGTTAACAAACCAACTCGCCTCCCAGCCCAGAAACAGCCAAGAAATTACCTAAAAGCCTGGCTCACACATCATCTCATAATGACTGCACCATCTTCACACCAGGCACCTGGAGATAAAACAAAAGAAAGGTTAGTGACATGCCAAACTTTATGCTTTGCCAGCTCAAAGTAGCATAACATCCAACAGGAAGCAGCAACAAACTGCAATCATCTGCTGTTCAGTGACTACAAGCTGTGCATTACCTAAAAGACCAATTCTACTGTTTTATGGCTATCGCCACTACAGTATTAGCGCGGACATGGGTGAAGCAAACAATAAGTTAAGAATACAGAAGGGAGCGTGGCCAGCTGCTGAACATGGTGGACTTGTATTGAAAGAGCGCCGGAGCTCGAATATCCTGAATAAACACACATCCTGACTCGTTATTGCGGGCCCAAACGGGTCACAAGCTGAGAACACCAAGCAAGCAATGTACCGATGCACCAACACTGCGATGACCCCGGCATTTTGAGGCTGTGAGACCGAGATCAGTGAGACGGCTGCTGCAGGGGGAAGGGCTGAGTAACTACGCAGTTAAATGACGGTGCCAACAAGGTACCTTACAAGACCATGCGGTGACCGGAGCCTGCCCGGGCGAACGCTGCGACGTCCCTAGAGGCGAAAGCCTGTCCAGCGTGGAGCCGTGTAGAAAACCAGAGACCCGGCCTCGGGACTTGGGGCAGGGCAGCCCGCGAGTGATCTAGGCCCTGCCCAGAGCTGAATACTGGAGAGCGTTCAAACCTGAGATTGGGCCGGGCGGCCGGGCCTACACGGTGTATCCGAGCTGCGGGCCCTCTGATGCCGTGTGTCGCTCCTGCCTGGGATCCGGGAGTCGGCGTGATGCTCCCCCCCCCGTGGGTGGCCCCAGGATTGAGAGCCCAGTGGGAAGAGGACACGGGGTGAGCAGTAGGTCTCAGTCGCACAGGCCCCCCACAGTCCGTCCGACCTGCCGAAGGGCGGAGTTCACCGTAAAAGGTACCAACGAGACAGTGGGACAGCTGGGATTGGACTTCTTTTCTATGTACTGCCTTTGAAAGAGTGGGGGACAAAAAAAACCAGCTTACACCTCAGTGACCTGCATTGGGGGGACTAGCAAAATAGTGAGGAGACAGTGGGAGATCTACACCGGCTCTCCTGTGGATGGCATACGGGTGTGAGGGCCCTTACTGAGTAAGCAGGTACCATGGGGAGAGGGACGGGACAGTGATAATGATTACAGACATGTGGAAGTTCCCTTCCTCCCCCACACCCCCCCATCATTGAGACTGGCATAAACTGTATATCGGCGTCACCAGGGCCACAGTCTGTGGCTGTTGTAATCACGCTGGGCATTATAAACTGCTGGGCTCGCTGTATTAGTGGCTGAAAGCTGCAAAGTACCCTGCAGCATGCATAGTAGCTCCTGCGTCTGCATCAGACTACCCTGAACCTTGGGAGCTTCCTTCTCTGTAATATCTGCCCTGCCCAGCATTGCATTTGGGGCTGAGAGAGTGTACGGTTGCACATGCTACTGCACTTCATCTGCTGTTTGCTGTCTAGCTTGACTCTTTGTACATTCTGTGAACTGATCTCCTCCATAGTGTGGGAGAACCGTGTGTGCTCTGCACTAGGACCTAAAAGACATCACCCTCTTCGCCGCAGAAGCTCCTGACCACCGGACGCCCAGACCTATTGATAAGGAGGTGCATGGTACGATAAACATGCGCAGTGAGATGGGCCGCCAAAGGGGCAAATCTCAGGAGGCAGTGGCCACTAACTCCCAAGATGTGGACGATGGAGATGAAGCGAAGAGCGTTCATTCACTCAATACGATCCCACTTACGGGTGACGCGGGAGCACAGGACAAACTGGACTTGATACTTAGTGAAGTTAGGGAATCCACGAGATCCATAGAACAGCAAATAGGCAGCTTCACCACCAGTTTTACCCTACTGAAAGCGGATCATACTAAGCTAGCTGACACAGTGAATGATCATAGCTCTACACTGGAGGATTTGGTGGACAACACAAGGAACATGCGAATCAGTTCCTGTCCCTTCAGAAACAGGTCATGGGACTGATGGACAGGGTTGAGAATGTGGAGGGCAGGGCACAACTCAATAACATTTGCATCATTGGGCTGCCGGAACGGAGCGAGGGGACTGAGGCAACGACCTATATGGAACACTGGTTCCACACACATGTGGCCCCTGAGAGCCTCTCAGAATTCTTTTGCACTGAAAGGGTGCATCAGAAACCCCACAGGAAAACTGAGAGTGACCCTTGATTGTGAAAATCTCAACTACAGGGACCGCGATGTGCTACTGCAAAAAGCAAGTGAAAAATCACAGATCCAATTTGAGAACTGCCAAATCTCACTATATCCTAATTGCACGCTACTGGTGCAGCGAAGGTGATCTTCGTATCAAGAGGTGAAGAGGAAGTTACGCACCATGAATCCCAAATATGCACCACTATTCCCCGCACGTTTGAAGATAATCTATGGCCAGAAGACATAGTTCTTCGAAAGTCCGGAATATGTCGAAGAACGGCTAGAAGGTATGGTACCTACACAACTCTCGGGCCGGTCCACTCCTAGGACACGTGGACTTGTAAATACGTGACACCGATGATCGCAACGGGTGGCTGAGTCCCCAAGCGTGTTGCCATTTCCTGGTCCCACACAGAAGCAAGCACAGACAAGCAAGGCGACGGCCCTGGTGGCTGCGAACACCTTCAGAGACAGCTCCTCGCGCAGAATGTTGGAATCATCGGAACTCAGCACGGTTCGTTCGGACTCTGACAGCAGCCTAACACTCTTTCCTACTGTGACACCACAAACGGCAGATGAAAAACTGGGATAGCAGTTTGATTACGATATTACATAGCTAGAAACTGTCGGCAATGAAAGTGCTGATAGTGCGCTATCCCCTAAAACTCATATATCTTTATGCTTATATTCTCTATAAGTTAATATGACAAATGTAATATTCTAAATGATAGGAGCTCCAGGCTATGTGCTTCTTTATATGATGGCTGTGGCTGCCAGTCCCCACTTTGCAATTGCTACAGTTTATTATGTATTACTTCAATGTTCATTTTGTTTTGTCTGGCCTGTTTTAGGTTGTAAGCGTGACCTGGTATTCTGTTTAGGTTGGGGGTTACATGGCTCTGGCACATTAATAGCGTTATGTCTCTGTAACCTTTTGGTACAGGGACGGACAGAGCCAAGGCGATTATATGGGCAAGGTATGTTTATTCAGGGTACAACAGTCCAACAGTCCACTTAAGTAAAACAGAAGGGGCAGACAGTGTCTCTCCTGGGAATAGTCCTGGGGGTGCTTCTGTTTCTCCTTGGCTCCTTCCTGGATTCCGTTTTCCAGCTGTGGTAGCCACGCGTCCTCCTGCGCGTGGGTGGGCGATAGGCGATATCGTTGGCCTCCTGGCTTCCCCGGCTCATTTCCTCGCTGCTCTCCTCGCTCAGGGGTGACCTCCTGCTCCTCCGGTTCGTCGTGGCTCCTCCGGACCTCCGGACTTTCTCCCGACGCAGCCGCTGGAATTCCAAGATCCTCTCGGTGGGCACCGTTCACAGAAGCCGCCTTCTCCGCGTTCTCCTCTGCAACGCTTCGTCCTCCATCCGTGGCTGTAGTCTCCCTCCACACCAGCGAGACTGCTTCTTCCTGATCCACCCTTCTATGTCTTGAAGCCGCTTCTGATTGGAGCACAGGGTTCCCCGTCATAGAGGCGGGGCAGGCCGCCTCGTAGGCGAGGCAGGAATTAAAGGGGCCAGTCCCGTCCTGCAGGGAAGAGGAAAAGTCCGTTACAGGACTGCAGTCCTCGACCCTCTGACAGTCTCACAAGATTGCATGGTCCACCGCATAGTAGAAGACTCACATGATTGAATGGTACTGCATATGCTATACAAATATACATTTCTTACATGGAACGTCTGAGGGTTGGGCTCTGTAAACAAACGGCATGCATTTTTGCTACACAGAGGGGCGCACATGGTCTTCCTCCAAGACTCGCACCTAATCGAGGCAGAAGCCGCAAAAATGAGAAAGAAATGAAGAGGTCAAGTAATATCCACAAATTACTCTCCTTTTGCTAAGGGGGTGACAACCTGGATAAGAGGGGGGTACCATTTGTTGTGTTGGACAAACGGGTAGATAAGCAAGGCAGGTACATATTCCTGAGCTGTACACTAGACGGAATACCGGTTATCCTTGGGAACATTTATGCTCCAAATTATGACCAACACAAATGTTTTATGAGTCTGAACTCAATACTGGTGGGGTGGGAAGCATATCCATGGCTCATAGGGGGCGACCGTAATACGGTCATTGACGTCTCCCTAGATCACTCACATCCATCCCTGAGAGACATATGGCTAGCAAACAGGCGGAAGCCCTCTGCGATTGGGTGAAGGGTTGGTCCCTGTGTGACATGTGGTGATTTAAAAACCTGCTACACAAGGAATGTTCTTTGTTCTCCCCGGTACACCAATTGCACATCAGGATAGATAGGATTATGTGCTCTACCTCCATAGCTGATCAAATTACAGACACCACACACTTAGCAAAGACCTCGGATCATGACCCCCTTAGTTGGGGTAGAGTACCTACCCCAGTTCCCACATGGAGGTTATGACCTCAAACACTGGAGGACTCTGTGTTTCGCAGCACGCTCTCCACAACAGTTCAAAATTATTTTATAGAAAATCGAAACACTGTTTTCATAATAGTAGTCGATTGGAAAGGAGTGAAGGCTGTCATTCGAGGAGCAGCAATTAGCCCCACAGTGGGAGCCAGACAAGAGATGCACAGAAAGCTGCAAGACGCAGAGGTCAATATGTCACAACTAGAACAAGAGGCAGTGCACGACCCCACGAAACAGGCATCACTGCAAGAGACATGCATCCAACATACAGAACTACTTGAAACACTGAGACCGATAGATTATAGATCCTAAACACAAACACATCATTTAGATGTGGACAAGTCAGGTACCCTCTTAGCAAAGCTGATCAGAAATGATCCTCCTATTACTGTCATTAGCCACATTAAACTGCCGGGGGGAGAGACTGTGACCACACAATATGATATTAGTGACGCCTTCAATGTATATTACAAGGGGCTGTACAGTGCACCGCACCTCTTGGAGGAGTCTTCCATTGACGAGTTCCTCACAAACATACCTTAAACACAAACCCAGACACGCATGAAGAAGGCCCTGAAAGGACCTATTACTAGGGCAGAGATTAAAGCAGCTATATGTGGGCTCTCGTGCAATAAGACACCAGGCCCAGACAGATGGCCGGTGGAATTTTTTATGCATACTCTGAGATATTAATACCGCACTTGGAGGACTTATACGAGAAATTGCTCCAGTTGTGACATCTTCTTTGCACCACTGCTCAGGCACTGGTGGTGTCATTGCTTAAGCCAGGTATGGACCCGGCAAACATGTCAGGCAATCGGCCCCTATCACTGCTGTGCAAAGAATATAACATTTTAAGCAAGGTATTGGCTAATAGAAGTCAGCCATACCTTAAAAAGTTCATCCATATCGATCAGTGTGGGTTTATACCAGCTAGGAGTACTTCACTAAACCTAGGCAGACTGAACCAGATCATGTCCACTGATCTTACACATTATCCAAATGCTGGCTGCATATCCCAGGACATGCGGCAAGCATTCAATACGTTGTCATGAGAATAAATGTTCCGGGCTATTGCACGTTTTGGTTTACCCCCTGAATATGTAAAATGGGTAAAGTTGCTATACGCTGCACCCACTGCAAGAGTTCGAACGGTGAAGCTTATCTCCAGAGAATATAGTATCCACAGGGGTACAGGACAAGGCTGTCCCCAATATTGTTTGTTGCTGGAGCCACTGGCACTCCGTATACGGCGGGAGGCCACACATTGCGAAATCCCTATAGGCACATCCACACACCTGGTATTGGCATATGCAGATGACCTTATCTTATATATCACAGACACGTTGGAGGGACAGGGCTCGCTTCCCAGTATTTTTGCTGACTTTGAAATGGTATCAGGTTTATCCATCAATGAATCTAAGTCCAATGCCTTTTTCTTTCATGACCAAATGCACCCAGATTGTATTGCTTTCAGAGAGCTCAAGCTGCCAGTGGCCCCATACACTTTTAAATACCTTGGCATTAACTTATATCGCTCATAAGCGGACATTTTGGAGGGCAACCTGGGTAAGGGTATCTGTGGAATACGTTTGCAGGTAGCTTTCTGAGCCACATTGCCCTTATCGGCTATAGGTAGCATGGCTCTATCTAAGATGGTGGTACTTCCCCGTCTATTGTAGTATTTCACAAACCTGCCATTGTTAACACCCACAACAAGTTTTAATACGCTAGATACTATCCCGTTAGACCTAAGATGGGGTACGGGCCGACGTCAAATAAGTCTTAAGAAACTCCAAATCATCACACAGAAGGGGGGCCTGGGGGCACCAGATTTCAGAGCTTATTATTATGCATGCCAAGTACAGTGGCTGTCCTACTGGTCAGCAGGACTTAATTTACAGGAGATTGATTATAGTACCAGGCACATCGAGCAGGGAACACTCCACGCCTTACTGCTACCACATAGTAAACCACCCCCAGCTCTACCATACCTCCTCCAAGCAGCACTACAGTGTTAGGGAAAAGCGCTGCAATATACTTCTTGAGGTGGTAGATATGCCGATAACATTCCATTGGTAGGGATACCATTGACGAGCGGTAGGCTGACGCAACGGGTACTTGGACCCTGGTCGGATGTGGGTGTGGAGTCTATTGGGCCATTTTTTGGCGATGGGACTCTTGTGGATCACAACACCTTCACACGTATTACGCGAGCGCCTGCCACACTATACATGACACATGCAACCCTACTGCTTTACATTAAAAGACAGTGGGCTCCACAGCAGGAGGAACCCCAGGCAAATGCGTTTGTCAAATCTCTTTATTACATGGGATGTGGAAGCCACCTCATCAAATGGTTAGACCTTAGCATCCGTACGCATGCCCAAATCCCGCTAGATACCACGCGAGCACAGTGGGCGGCAGACTTGGGATGGGACTTAACAGACAGGGAATGGAGGGACATATTGGAATACCCATGAATAATACCACGCAATACCAAGTTCAGGTTTATTCAATGCATGACCAAACACAGAGCTTACTTGATTCTGCACAGGCTACACAGAATGTACCCGAAAACAGCACATCAATGCCCCTGTTGTAAACTACCTGAAGCAGATTTGCTTCATATGTTGTGGATATGCATATGCCTTGGTGAGTTCTGGAGGAGGTGAAACAAATGTTGGAAAATATTACACACCTGCCCATGGGGAGCACGGCGCTAGAGTGCATATTAGGTATACGTAGACGAACGAAGACACACTAGGTTCAGCTACATTTTTTTGACTTGGCGCTTATAGTTGCAAAGAGATCCATCACCATGCACTGGTAGTCAGCAAGAGCCCCCACCATATGTATGTGGCATAGTCAACTGCTTAGATGGGCAGGAGCTGAAAGTGCGCCGCTGCGTAGAGAGGAGGTCCGCGGCCTAAGGAAAAACCCAGTCTCCCTAGAATGGGATGTAATGATGGAAGCCTATAAAAATATCAAGCAGGACGATTCTTCCGCCATTCCAAGTACCCAATAGTAACTGTAATATTATGGTATTATGTATAATAACCTCTGAATGTTACGGATGTAGCAGTGTGATCAGAAACCGCACACAAAGTAATTTAATTGGATGGAGACGATCAATTCAATTATGCACTGAACAGCCAGAGCCAGATGTAGGGGGTGGGATTTAGAGGGGTGGAGGGTGGTGTTAATGGGTGCTGATTGATTGTAAGTATTCTTATAAGTGACTTGTACATTATAGTGTGGGAGTAAACTGCACAGGAATAGTCGCTAAATTTAACGATGATGATAATGTAACCTATTGGATACAGGCCTTATATGTCACAGAATTACAATGCTGTATAAAAGATATGAACAATATGCTTCTTGTTTGGTAACAGAAAAACCCAATAAAGTTTGTTTTAAAAATAAGTTAAGATACAGAATTTTTTCTTTGGAACAGCCTTGAATAGGTACAAACGATCATCTGAATTTTCCCTCTGTCCAGGAACATGGAACTGTGTAGGAGCAGGGAAACCTGTGAAAGCAAAACAAGACTAAACTTAGCATAGTTTGATAACATAGTAAACTATACAGTCAGTGGCAAAAGGATGGGGCCCCTGCAGAGTGTGATGAGGGAGTCCCTGACTCTGTAAGGATGGAGTCTCCTTGAAGGGTTAGGGGACCTCCTGCATCCTAGGGGCTGCAGGACCTGTGTAACGTCCCTGCTTACAGGGTGCAAAGTCAATAGTTGAATAGAATTGCAGCTGCCACTTGAATGGTAGTTAGCGATAAACCTGTGTGTCTCAATCAGATATTGATACCACGGTACATGTGTACCAATTGGTAGGTGACTAAATTGGAGAGACAAAGTAGAATAACAAGAGCAGTCAGGTAAATATGGAATCCAGTAATGAAGCCCATAATAATAGTCTTACCACCAGCGATTGCTGAAGTCCCTCCAAGTTGCTTATATTCTTGTATGATGTTGCAAAGTGATTCTGTGTGCCCTATGTATCCCCATTCTTTGCTGACTGGAACTGGTGGTAGCTGACTCTGACTGTGTCATGGGCACAGCTTGTATGGCCCAGGACTAATGCTATGTTAAAACACAAACACACACGTGCATTAGGGTACTCTATGTGTTAGGGTACACCTAAAATTGACATGACCGACCATATAAGTCCCTAGTAGATAATAGGGTAAGGGGTACTAAAACTAACTTTAAGTCCTTAGTATATACTAGGGTATGGCAGTTTAGAGGCCAGCAGTCTTCATTGCACTTGCATGTGTGCACTGCTTAGTGCCTGAGGTCATTTTAAAAACAGTCCTTCTCTGCTTTTAAATGTAAAGTGTGTCCAAACTCAACTTTGGTGGTAGGGGCTTAAACATGATAATCTACATTATTTTTAATTATTAGGTACCCCCAGGGTCTCCCCTAGGTGTACCAGGAGTGGGGAGACATGTAACTATAAGGAGCTGTGGCTGCCAGTCCCCACTTTGCAATTGCTACAGTTTATTATGTATTACTTCAATGTTCATTTTGTTTTGTCTGGCCTGTTTTAGGTTGTAAGCGTGACCTGGTATTCTGTTTAGGTTGGGGGTTACATGGCTCTGGCACATTAATAGCGTTATGTCTCACAAGATTGCATGGTCCACCGCATAGTAGAAGACTCACATGATTGAATGGTACTGCATATGCTATACAAATATACATTTCTTACATGGAACGTCTGAGGGTTGGGCTCTGTAATCAAACGGCATGCATTTTTGCTACACCGAGGGGCGCACATGGTCTTCCTCCAAGACTCTCACCTAATGGAGGCAGAAGCCGCAAAAATGAGAAAGAAATGGAGAGGTCAAGTAATATCCACAAATTACTCTCCTTTTGCTAAGGGGGTGACAACCTGGATAAGAGGAGGGTACCATTTGTTGTGTTGGACAAACGGGTAGATAAGCAAGGCAGGTACATATTCCTGAGCTGCACACTAGACGGAATACCGGTTATCCTTGGGAACATTTATGCTCCAAATTATGACCAACACAAATGTTTTATGAGTCTGAACTCAATACTGGTGGGGTGGGAAGCATATCCATGGCTCATAGGGGGCGACCGTAATACGGTCATTGACGTCTCCCTAGATCACTCACATCCATCCCTGAAAGACATATGGCTAGCAAACAGGCGGAAGCCCTCTGAGATTGGGTGAAGGGTTGGTCCCTGTGTGACATGTGGTGGTTTAAAAACCTGCTACACAAGGAATGTTCTTTTTTCTCCCCGGTACACCAATTGCACATCAGGATAGATAGGATTATGTGCTCTACCTCCATAGCTGATCAAATTACAGACACCACACACTTAGCAAAGACCTCGGATCATAACCCCCTTAGTTGGGGTAGAGTAATTACCCCGGTTCCCACATGGAGGTTAGGACCTCAAACACTGGAGGACTCTGTGTTTCGCAGCAAGCTCTCCACAACAGTTCAAAATTATTTTATAGAAAATCGAAACACTGTTTTCATAATAGTAGTCGATTGGAAAGGAGTGAAGGCTGTCATTCGAGGAGCAGCAATTAGTCCCACAGTGGGAGCCAGACAAGAGATGCACAGGAAGCTGCAAGACGCAGAGGTCAATATGTCACAACTAGAACAAGAGGCAGTGCACGACCCCACGAAACAGGCATCACTGCAAGAGACATGCATCCAACATACAGAACTACTTGAAACACTGAGACCGATAGATTATAGATCCTAAACACAAACACATCATTTAGATGTGGACAAGTCAGGTACCCTCTTAGCAAAGCTGATCAGAAATGATCCTCCTATTACTGTCATTAGCCACATTAAACTGCCGGGGGGAGAGACTGTGACCACACAATATGATATTAGTGACGCCTTCAATGTATATTACAAGGGGCTGTACAGTGCACCGCACCTTTTGGAGGAGTCTTCCATTGACGAGTTCCTCACAAACATACCTTAAACACAAACCCAGACACGCATGAAGAAGGCCCTGAAAGGACCTATTACTAGGGCAGAGATTAAAGCAGCTATATGTGGGCTCTCGTGCAATAAGACACCAGGCCCAGACAGATGGCCGGTGGAATTTTTTATGCATACTCTGAGATATTAATACCGCACTTGGAGGACTTATACGAGAAATTGCTCCAGTTGCGACATCTTCTTTGCACCACTGCTCAGGCACTGGTGGTGTCATTGCTTAAGCCAGGTATGGACCTGGCAAACATGTCAGGCAATCGGCCCCTATCACTGCTGTGCAAAGAATATAACATTTTAAGCAAGGTATTGGCTAATAGAAGTCAGCCATACCTTAAAAAGTTCATCCATATCGATCAGTGTGGGTTTATACCAGCTAGGAGTACTTCACTAAACCTAGGCAGACTGAACCAGATCACGTCCACTGATCTTACACATTATCCAAATGCTGGCTGCATATCCCAGGACATGCGGCAAGCATTCAATACGTTGTCATGAGAATAAATGTTCAGGGCTATTGCACGTTTTGGTTTACCCCCTGAATATGTAAAATGGGTAAAGTTGCTATACGCTGCACCCACTGCAAGAGTCCGAACGGTGAAGCTTATCTCCAGAGAATATAGTATCCACAGGGGTACAGGACAAGGCTGTCCCCAATATTGTTTGTTGCTGGAGCCACTGGCACTCCGTATACGGCGGGAGGCCACACATTGTGAAATCCCTATAGGCACATCCACACACCTGGTATTGGCATATGCAGATGACCTTATCTTATATATCACAGACACGTTGGAGGGACAGGGCTCACTTCCCAGTATTTTTGCTGACTTTGAAATGGTATCAGGTTTATCCATCAATGAATCTAAGTCCAATGCCTTTTTCTTTCATGACCAAATGCACCCAGATTGTATTGCTTTCAGAGAGCTCAAGCTGCCAGTGACCCCATACACTTTTAAATACCTTGGCATTAACTTATATCGCTCATAAGCGGACATTTTGGAGGGCAACCTGGGTAAGGGTATCTGTGGAATACGTTTGCAGGTAGCTTTCTGAGCCACATTGCCCTTATCGGCTATAGGTAGCATGGCTCTATCTAAGATGGTGGTACTTCCCCGTCTATTGTATTATTTCACAAACCTGCCATTGTTAACACCCACAACAACTTTTAATACGCTAGATACTATCCTGTTAGACCTAAGATGGGGTACGGGCCGACGTCAAATAAGTCTTAAGAAACTCCAAATCATCACACAGAAGGGGGGCCTGGGGGCACCAGATTTCAGAGCTTATTATTATGCATGCCAAGTACAGTGGCTGTCCTACTGGTCAGCAGGACGTAATTTACAGGAGATTGATTATAGTACCAGGCACATCGAGCAGGGAACACTCCACGCCTTACTGCTACCACATAGTAAACCACCCCCAGCTCTACCATACCTCCTCCAAGCAGCACTACAGTGTTAGGGAAAAGCGCTGCAATATACTTCTTGAGGTGGTAGATATGCCGATAACATTCCATTGGTAGGGATACCATTGACGAGCGGTAGGCTGACGCAACGGGTACTTGGACCCTGGTCGGATGTCGGTGTGGAGTCTATTGGGCCATTTTTTGGCGATGGGACTCTTGTGGATCACAACACCTTCACACGTATTACGCGAGCGCCTGCCACACTATACATGACACATGCAACCCTACTGCTTTACATTAAAAGACAGTGGGCTCCACAGCAGGAGGAACCCCAGGCAAATGCGTTTGTCAAATCTCTTTATTACATGGGATGTGGAAGCCACCTCATCAAATGGTTAGACCTTAGCATCCGTACGCATGCCCAAATCCCGCTAGATACCACGCGAGCACAGTGGGCGGCAGACTTGGGATGGGACTTAACGGACAGGGAATGGAGGGACATATTGGAATACCCACGAATAATACCACGCAATACCAAGTTCAGGTTTATTCAATGCATGACCAAACACAGAGCTTACTTGATTCTGCACAGGCTACACAGAATGTACCCGAAAACAGCACATCAATGCCCCTGTTGTAAACTACCTGAAGCAGATTTGCTTCATATGTTGTGGATATGCATATGCCTTGGTGAGTTCTGGAGGAGGTGAAACAAATGTTGGAAAATATTACACACCTGCCCATGGGGAGCACGGCGCTAGAGTGCATATTAGGTATACGTAGACGAACGAAGACACACTAGGTTCAGCTACATTTTTTTGACTTGGCGCTTATAGTTGCAAAGAGATCCATCACCATGCACTGGTAGTCAGCAAGAGCCCCCACCATATGTATGTGGCATAGTTAACTGCTTAGATGGGCAGGAGCTGAAAGTGCGCCGCTGCGTAGAGAGGAGGTCCGCGGCCTAAGGAAAAACCCAGTCTCCCTAGAATGGGATGTAATGATGGAAGCCTATAAAAATATCAAGCAGGACGATTCTTGCGCCATTCCAAGTACCCAATAGTAACTGTAATATTATGGTATTATGTATAATAACCCCTGAATGTTACGGATGTAGCAGTGTGATCAGAAACCGCACACAAAGTAATTTAATTGGATGGAGACGATCAATTCAATTATGCACTGAACAGCCAGAGCCAGATGTAGGGGGTGGGATTTAGAGGGGTGGAGGGTGGTGTTAATGGGTGCTGATTGATTGTAAGTATTCTTATAAGTGACTTGTACATTATAGTGTGGGAGTAAACTGCACAGGAATAGTCGCTAAATGTAACATCTCAGGAAAATCACGATGATGATAATGTAACCTATTGGATACAGGCCTTATATGTCACAGAATTACAATGCTGTATAAAAGATATGAACAATATGCTTCTTGTTTGGTAACAGAAAAACCCAATAAAGTTTGTTTTAAAAAAAAGTTAAGATACAGAATATTTTCTTTGGAACAGCCTTGAATAGGTACAAACGATCATCTGAATTTTCCCTCTGTCCAGGAACATGGAACTGTGTAGGAGCAGGGAAACCTGTGAAAGCAAAACAAGACTAAACTTAGCATAGTTTGATAACATAGTAAACTATACAGTCAGTGGCAAAAGGATGGGGCCCCTGCAGAGTGTGATGAGGGAGTCCCTGACTCTGTAAGGATGGAGTCTCCTTGAAGGGTTAGGGGACCTCCTGCATCCTAGGGGCTGCAGGACCTGTGTAACGTCCCTACTTACAGGGTGCAAAGTCAATAGTTAAATAGAATTGCAGCTGCCACTTGAATGGTAGTTAGCGATAAACCTGTGTGTCTCAATCAGATATTGATACCACGGTACATGTGTACCAATTGGTAGGTGACTAAATTGGAGAGACAAAGTAGAATAACAAGAGCAGTCAGGTAAATATGGAATCCAGTAATAAAGCCCATAATAATAGTCTTACCACCAGCGATTGCTGAAGTCCCTCCAAGTTGCTTATATTCTTGTATGATGTTGCAAAGTGATTCTGTGTGCCCTATGTATCCCCATTCTTTGCTGACTGGAACTGGTGGTAGCTGACTCTGACTGTGTCATGGGCACAGCTTGTATGGCCCAGGACTAATGCTATGTTAAAACACAAACACACACGTGCATTAGGGTACTCTATGTGTTAGGGTCCACCTAAAATTGACATGATCGACCATATAAGTCCCTAGTAGATAATAGGGTAAGGGGTACTAAAACTAACTTTAAGTCCTTAGTATATACTAGGGTATGGCAGTTTAGAGGCCAGCAGTCTTCATTGCACTTGCATGTGTGCACTGCTTAGTGCCTGAGGTCATTTTAAAAACAGTCCTTCTCTGCTTTTATATGTAAAGTGTGTCCAAACTCAACTTTGGTGGTAGGGGCTTAAACATGATAATCTACATTATTTTTAATTATTAGGTACCCCCAGGGTCTCCCCTAGGTGTACCAGGAATGGGGAGACATGTAACTTCAAGGAGCTGTGGCTGCCAGTCCCCACTTTGCAATTGCTACAGTTTATTATGTATTACTTCAATGTTCATTTTGTTTTGTCTGGCCTGTTTTAGGTTGTAAGCGTGACCTGGTATTCTGTTTAGGTTGGGGGTTACATGGCTCTGGCACATTAATAGCGTTATGTCTCACAAGATTGCATGGTCCACCGCATAGTAGAAGACTCACATGATTGAATGGTACTGCATATGCTATACAAATATACATTTCTTACATGGAACGTCTGAGGGTTGGGCTCTGTAAACAAACGGCATGCATTTTTGCTACACCGAGGGGCGCACATGGTCTTCCTCCAAGACTCTCACCTAATTGAGGCAGAAGCCGCAAAAATGAGAAAGAAATGGAGAGGTCAAGTAATATCCACAAATTACTCTCCTTTTGCTAAGGGGGTGACAACCTGGATAAGAGGGGGGTACCATTTGTTGTGTTGGACAAACGGGTAGATAAGTAAGGCAGGTACATATTCCTGAGCTGTACACTAGACGGAATACCGGTTATCCTTGGGAACATTTATGCTCCAAATTATGACCAACACAAATGTTTTATGAGTCTGAATTCAATACTGGTGGGAAGCATATCCATGGCTCATAGGGGGCGACTGTAAAACGGTCATGGACGTCTCCCTAGATCACTCACATCCATCCCTGAGAGACACAATGGCTAGCAAACAGGCGGAAGCCCTCTGCAATTGGGTGAAGGGTTGGTCCCTGTGTGACATGTGATGATTTAAAAACCTGCTACACAAGGAATGTTCATTTTTCTCCCCGGTACACCAATTGCACATCAGGATAGATAGGATTATGTGCTCTACCTCCATAGCTGATCAAATTATAGACACCACACACTTAGCAAAGACCTCAGATCATAACCCCCTTAGTTGGGGTAGACTACCTACCCCAGTTCCCACATGGAGGTTATGACCTCAAACACTGGAGGACTCTGTGTTTCGCAGCACGCTCTCCACAACACTTCAAAATTATTTTATAGAAAATCGAAACACTGTTTTCATAATACTAGTCGATTGGGAAGGAGTGAAGGCTGTCATTCGAGGACCAGCAGTTAGCCCCACAGTGGGAGCCAGACAAGAGATGCACAGAAAGCTGCAAGACACAGAGGTCAATATGTCACAACTAGAACAAGAGGCAGTGCACGACCCCACGAAACAGGCATCACTGCAAGAGACATGCATCCAACATACAGAACTACTTGAAACACTGAGACCGATAGATTATAGATCCTAAACACAAACACATCATTTAGATGTGGACAAGTCAGGTACCCTCTTAGCAAAGCTGATCAGAAATGATGCTCCTATTACTGTCATTAGCCACATTAAACTGCCGGGGGGAGAGACTGTGACCACACAATATGATATTAGGGATGCCTTCAATGAATATTACAAGGGGCTGTACAGTGCACCGCACCTCTTTGAGGAGTCTTTCATTGACGAGTTCCTCACAAACTTACCTTAAACACAAACCCATACACGCATGAAGAAGGCCCTGAAAGGACCTATTACTAGGGCAGAGATTAAAGCAGCTATATATGGGCTCTCGTGCAATAAGACACCAGGCCCAGACAGATGGCCGGTGGAATATTTTATGCATACTCTGAGATATTAATACAGCACTTGGAGGACTTATACAAGAAATTGCTCCAGTTGCGACATCTTCTTTGCACCACTGCTCAGGCACTGGTGGTGTCATTGCTTAAGCCAGGTATGGACCCGGCAGACATGTCAGGCAATCGGCCCCTATCACTGCTGTGCAAAGAATATAACATTTTAAGCAAGGTATTGGCTAATAGAAGTCAGCCATACCTTAATAAGTTCATCCATATCGATCAGTGTGGGTTTATACCAGCTAGGAGTACTTCACTAAACCTACGCAGACTGAACCAGATCATGTCCACTGATCTTACACATTATCCAAATGCTGGCTGCATATCCCTGGACATGCGGCAAGCATACAATACGTTGTCATGAGAATAAATGTTCAGGGCTATTGCACGTTTTGGTTTACCCCCCGAATATGTAAAATTGGTAAAGTTGCTATACGCTGCACCCACTGCAAGAGTCCGAACGGTGAAGCTTATCTCCGGAGAATATGGTATCCACAGGGGTACAGGACAAAGCTGTCCCCAATATTGTTTGTTGCTGGAGCCACTGGCACTCCGTATACGGCGGGAGGCCACACATTGCGAAATCCCTATAGGCACATCCACACACCTGGTATTGGCATATGCAGATGACCTCATCTTATATATCACAGACACGTTGGAGGGACAGGGCTCGCTTCCCAGTATTTTTGCTGACTTTGAAATGGTATCAGGTTTATCCATCAATTAATCTAAGTCCAATGCCTTTTTCTTTCATGACCAAATGCACCCAGATTGTATTGCTTTCAGAGAGCTCAAGCTGCCAGTGGCCCCATACACTTTTAAATACCTTGGCATTAACTTATATCGCTCATAAGCGGACATTTTGGAGGGCAACCTGGGTAAGGGTATCTGTGGAATACGTTTGCAGGTAGCTTTCTGAGCCACATTGCCCTTATCGGCTATAGGTAGCATGGCTCTATCTAAGATGGTGGTACTTCCCCGTCTATTGTATTATTTCACAAACCTGCCATTGTTAACACCCACAACAACTTTTAATACGCTAGATACTATCCTGTTAGACCTAAGATGGGGTACGGGCCGACGTCAAATAAGTCTTAAGAAACTCCAAATCATCACACAGAAGGGGGGCCTGGGGGCACCAGATTTCAGTGCTTATTATTATGCATGCCAAGTACAGTGGCTGTCCTACTGGTCAGCAGGACGTAATTTACAGGAGATTGATTATAGTACCAGGCACATCGAGCAGGGAACACTCCACGCCTTACTGCTACCACATAGTAAACCACCCTCAGCTCTACCATACCTCCTCCAAGCAGCACTACAGTGTTAGGGAAAAGCGCTGCAATATACTTCTAGAGGTGGTAGATATGCCGATAACATTCCATTGGTAGGGATACCATTGACGAGCGGTAGGCTGAAGCAACGGGTACTTGGACCCTGGTCGGATGTGGGTGTGGAGTCTATTGGGCCATTTTTTGGCGATGGGACTCTTATGGATCACAACACCTTCACACGTATTACGCGAGCGCCTGCCACACTATACATGACACATGCAACCCTACTGCATTACATTAAAAGACAGTGGGCTCCACAGCATGAGGAACCCCAGGCAAATGCGTTTGTCAAATCTCTTTATTACATGGGATGTGGAAGCCACCTCATCAAATGGTTAGACCTTAGCATCCGTACGCATGCCCAAATCCCGCTAGATACCACACGAGCACAGTGGGCGGCAGATTTGGGATGGGACTTAACGGACAGGGAATGGAGGGACATATTGGAATACCCACGAAAAATACCACGCAATACCTAGTTCGGGTTTATTCAATGTATGACCAAACACAGAGCTTACTTGATTCTGCACAGGCTACACAGAATGTTCCCGAAAACAGCACATCAATGCCCCTGATGTAAACTACCTGAAGCAGATTTGCTTCATATGTTGTGGATATGCATACGCCTTGGTGAGTTCTGGAGGAGGTGAAACAAATGTTGGAAAATATTACACACCTGCCCATGGGGAGCACGGCGCTAGAGTGCATATTAGGTATACGTAGACGAACGAAGACACACTAGGTTCAGTTACATTTTTTTGACTTGGCGCTTATAGTTGCAAAGAGATCCATCACCATGCACTGGTAGTCAGCAAGAGACCCCACCATATGTATGTGGCATAGTCAACTGCTGAAAGTGCGCTGCTGCGTAGAGAGGAGGTCCGCGGCCTAAGGAAAAACCCAATCTCCCTAGAATGGGATGTAATGATGGAAGCCTATAAAAATATCAAGCAGGACGATTCTTCCGCCATTCCAAGTACCCAATAGTAACTTTAATATTATGGTATTATGTATAATAACCCCTGAATGTTACGGATGTAGCAGTGTGATCAGAAACCGCACACAAAGTAATTTAATTGGATGGAGACGATCAATTCAATTATGCACTGAACAGCCAGAGCCAGATGTAGGGGGTGGGATTTAGAGGGGTGGAGGGTGGTGTTAATGGGTGCTGATTGATTGTAAGTATTCTTATAAGTGACTTGTACATTATAGTGTGGGAGTAAACTGCACAGGAATAGTCGCTAAATGTAACATCTCAGGAAAATCACGATGATGATAATGTAACCTATTGGATACAGGCCTTATATGTCACAGAATTACAATGCTGTATAAAAGATATGAACAATATGATTCTTGTTTGGTAACAGAAAAACCCAATAAAGTTTGTTTTAAAAATAAGTTAAGATACAGAATATTTTCTTTGGAACAGCCTTGAATAGGTACAAACGATCATCTGAATTTTCCCTCAGTCCAGGAACATGGAACTGTGTAGGAGCAGGGAAACCTGTGAAAGCAAAACAAGACTAAACTTAGCATAGTTTGATAACATAGTAAACTATACAGTCAGTGGCAAAAGGATGGGGCCCCTGCAGAGTGTGATGAGGGAGTCCCTGACTCTGTAAGGATGGAGTCTCCTTGAAGGGTTAGGGGACCTCCTGCATCCTAGGGGCTGCAGGACCTGTGTAACGTCTCTGCTTACAGGGTGCAAAGTCAATAGTTGAATAGAATTGCAGCTGCCACTTGAATGGTAGTTAGCGATAAACCTGTGTGTCTCAATCAGATATTGATACCACGGTACATGTGTACCAATTGGTAGGTGACTAAATATGGAGAGACAAAGTAGAATAACAAGAGCAGTCAGGTACATATGGAATCCAGTAATAAAGCCCATAATAATAGTCTTACCACCAGCGATTGCTGAAGTCCCTCCAAGTTGCTTATATTCTTGTATGATATTGCAAAGTGATTCTGTGTGCCCTATGTATCCCCATTCTTTGCTGACTGGAACTGGTGGTAGCTGACTCTGACTGTGTCCTGGGCACAGCTTGTATGGCCCAGGACTAATGCTATGTTAAAACACAAACACACACGTGCATTAGGGTACTCTATGTGTTAGGGTACACCTAAAATTGACATGACCGACCATATAAGTCCCTAGTAGATAATAGGGTAAGGGGTACTAAAGCTACCTTAGTATATATTAGGGTATGGCAGTTTAGAGGCCAGCAGTCTTCATTGCACTTGCATGTGTGCACTGCTTAGCGCCTGAGGTCATTTTAAAAACAGTCCTTCTCTGCTTTTAAATGTAAAGTGTGTCCAAACTCAACTTTGGTGGTAGGGGCTTAAACATGATAATCTACATTATTTTTAATTATTAGGTACCCCCAGGGTCGCCCCTAGGTGTACCAGGAGTGGGGAGACATGTAACTATAAGGAGCGCCTTTATAAAAAATGTTTTATTGGCCCTGGTGATGGAGAATTGCACATTTAATTTTCCCCGTTGTAGATACCTAGTCACAAAGAAAACATTGCTAGGAATTTAATAACTATCATTCAAAGACTTGGAAGAATAGGATTAATACATCCAGCAATATGCCATTGCTAAAATGTATCCTAAATTGTGCAGAAAAGAAGTTACTAGACTTTCTTGTCTGTAAGTCAAAATTCAATGTTCCTCAAGTCTTCCCTGATTGGTCCGAGTGAACAGGATTCTCCCGGCTGCTTTGATGAAGTGATTAAGGGTTCACAGGGGAGAGGCTATCTGCTGGAGAGGGCACTGCCACACAGGAAGGCTACCGCAGGGGGGAGGGGTCATAAAGCATGAGGCGTCAAAGGAGGAACAGGAAAGGCAGGGTGTGCAATTTTTGCCGACCTCATCCTTTATGACCCAGCCAGAAGGAAAGAGTCTGCAGATGTTAGTGGGAAGAGAGATATGGAAATGATCACCACTGTAGGTTAGTTTAGCTAGTACTTGCTCCTCTACTGAGATTTCAGCCATAATGAATTGTGAGGAAGTAGTGCTTTCTGGGACAAGAATATGCCACACTTTGGAGGAAGTTGTCATGCTCTGGGGTGTTTCCTTGCTCCTCGTTAGATAGGAGTGCTCTTCTGTGAGACCCCAGAGAACACTAAATAAATATGTGAGAGGTGCAGTGGCTCTCAGATCTGCTTCTTAAAACTAAGAGAAGAAGGATTGTCATGCTGGAAACTTGATCTGCACCACCAGGCCCTGCATTCTGACGGATTGCGCCTGCTTCATTCAGAACTACAGCCCTGCGGATGTACCTTGCTTCAAAAGTATTAAAGAGTGGCCTCCCTGCAAGCTACAGGTTAACAGAGCTCACCTACACCATCTCCACCAAAGGTCCCCAGCCAGGAGTTCATCCAGTGGACTTTTAAGGTTTTGGCCAGGTGCATTGTGGGACTTGTGGTCCCAACCTTCCAAGGACCAACCGGGAGATGCCTCACCCTTGTGTTTTTGGACTCTTTATACTCAGAAGGAGACCTTCAGGAAACACCTCCTGAAGTTTGGAGAAGTTTGGAGACCTTTTGGGAAAAAGCTCCAGAAAGGGACCGGCTCGACCGGGAGTGCAAAGCCAGCCTCCTTTAACTGAGACCCGTCATGGACTGCTAGTTTGTCCCACAGAAAACCTTTGGAGCTCCAGCCTCCAGGATTTGACCAGGGCCTCATGGCAAATCAAGCCGGTGAAACCTCTCCGAATCCGTCCTGGTGAGGAGCAGTGAGTGAGTTTGGAAGAAAAATGTCCAACAAGGTTTCTAAGTGTGAAGGTAGAATTTTGACTGGGACCTCCTGCTTAGTGTATCCGGCCAGGGCTCTATCGCGGTCAGCCTAAAACAGATGTCGCAGAGTGGCGCTTTAGGCTTTTAAGCACTATAAAGTGGTGATTCTTTAAAAATTCACATCTTCGGTTCCCTACGTTGGATTTTTGTCATTTTGGTGTCTATTTGTTCATAACAATATTTACTATTCCTAATAATTGGTGTGGGAATTTTATTGTGTGTTGCGTCTAACTTATTTAATGTCTAGATGTTTTTAAATGCTTTACGTACCTGTCTCTTAAGTTAAGCCTGCCTTCTCGCTGCCAAGCTGCCAAGGGTTGTGCATGAGAATACTTTATTGAGACCTATACTGAGCCCTAGACAGTATTAGTGGCCTTATTGCCAGTGGCAGATGCATATTTACCACTGCTAATAACCCACTTCCAACATATGTGCAGAAGATGTTGAGGTAACAGCCAAACTACATCAACACCCAATACTCCCACCAGATAGAGGTTTGTGTTCTGACATTAAGAATCCAATACAAGTCATAAAAATCCACCTAGTGGAATCCAGCCAGATTCAATAGCCATTTTAGAGCCAGGTTCAAGCTGGCCCCAGTGATATATGTCGAATTTGCCCTGGTGTCATTTGCTGACAGTGTGACGCCTTTAACAGCACCCACAAGTTGTCTGCTTTTCGTTAGAAGCAGCTACCTGCAGAGGGTGAAAAGGTATTCATATTTTCACTTCCAGCTTGGCCCAATACACCGGCCTCACTTGAAAGGTCATCCGCCCTCCTTTTCATGGTGTTTTAACTCTCATCCAGGCTGTGAGCTATCTGGAGACTAACACTTAGATGTCACTTAGTGGACATTTGTGGATCTACGCAGATTCCAGAACTTTCCCACATAGAAATTTGAGAGAAAAATGTTTTTTTCAGCGAAAATTGAGGTTTGTAGGGGATTCTGGGTAGGAGAATGTTGGGGGACCCAAGCAAGCCATACCTCGTTGGACTCACCTGGGTGTCTAGTTTCCAGAAATGTGTGGGTATGGTAGGTTTCCCTAGATGGCCATCGAGCTCCGGGCCAAAAACTCATGGTACTTCCTTGCAAAACCAGGTTCGTTTGTGATAGGTAATTTTGATGTCGCCTCAACAGGTTTTGGGCCCTTACCTGTAGCGAGTCCTTGACCCACTCATGTGAGTGAGGTACCATTTTTATTGGGAGACCTGGGGGAATGCTGGGTAGGAGGAAATCTGTGGATCCACGCAGATACCAGAACTTTCCCAGACAGAAATTTGAGAAAAAATTGATTTTTCAGGAAAAGTGAAGGCTTGCAGGGGATTCTAGGTAGGAAAATGTTAGGGAACACACGCAATCCATATCTCACTGGACTGCCCCAGGTGTCTAGTTTCCCAAAATATGTGGGTTTGGTAGGTTTCCCTAGATGGTCGCCGAGTCTGAGGCGAAAAACTCATGGGCCCCCTTGCAAAACCAAGTTGGTTTGTGATAGGTAATTTTTTTGTCGCCTCAATACGTTTTGGACCCTTGCCTGCCACGGGTACCTGACCCACCCATACAAGTAAGGTAGCATTTTTCTCAAAAAACTCCGGGGAATGTGGGGTGGGTGGAATTTTGAGGATCCACACAGATTCCAGAACTTTCCACCACAGAAATGTGACAACAATGTGTTTTTGGGACAATTGTTTAGGTTTGCAAGGGATTCTGGATAAAGGCACCTGGTGAGAACCAGTCATGTCACCCCATCCTGGATTCTCCTGGGTGTCTAGTGTTTAAAAATGTATAGATTTGCTAGGTTTCCCTAGGTGCTGGTAGAGCTAGGGTTAAAAAACTACAGCTAGGCACTTTGCAAAAAAAGGGTCATTTTTCACTGGGAAAATGTGGTGTGTCAATGTTGGGTTTTGGGCCTTTTCCAGTTGTGGGCACTAGGCCGACCCACACAAGTGAGGTACCATTTTTCTCTGAAGACTTTGGGGAACCTGGGGTGGGTGGAATTTAGTGGATCCACACAGATTCCAGAACTTTCCACCACAGAAATGTGAGAAAATGTGTTTGTTTGTTTTTTACAGTTTTTTAGGTTTGCAAGGGATTCTGGGTAACAGAACCTGGTGGGAGCCAGTCAAGTCACCCCATCCTGGGTTCCCCTAGGTTTCTAGTTTTCAGAAATGTTAGGGTTGCTAGGTTTCTATTGGTGCCGGCAGAGCTAGGGTTATAAAACTACAGCTAGGCACTTTGCAAAAAAAAGTGTTATTTTTCACTGTGAAAATGTGGTGTCTATGTTGTGTTTTGAGCTGTTTCCTGTCGCCGATTCAGAAAAGGGGGTGGTGATGAACAGAGTGTCTTAATTAAGCAGACCACTCTTACCCAGTCCAAAGATCAGGGCTTGATCCATCACCGTTATTTAGCTCACTGCCCCATCCCAGCTCAGAACCTGGCTATATGCAAATTAGTCTGTCCCTGGCCCAGTGCATAATGGGAACAGGGCAGACCAAACTACCAAGCCAATTCTTCACCAGAAACGAGACAAGCTTCCGGGGACCGGTTTCTGGCATTTCAGCCGTCGTCGGCCCGGCTTGCTTGAATCCTGATGGAGCAGTGAGCAAGGGACTCATGTCTGAGTATACCCTGCCACACCTATAGAGGCCAAAAACGATTCAGAAAAGGGGGTGGTGATGAACAGAGTGTCTGAATTAAGCAGACCACTCTTACCCAGTCCAGAGATCAGGGCTTGATCCATCACCGTTATTTAGCTCACTGACCCATCCCAGCTCAGAACCTGGCTATATGCAAATTAGTCTGTCCCTGGCCCAGTGCATCATGGGAACAGGGCAGACCAAACTACCAAGCCAATTCTTCACCAGAAAGGAGACAAGCTTCCGGGAACCGGTTTCTGGCATTTCAGCCGTCGTCGGCCCGGCTTGCTTGAATCCTGATGGAGCAGTGAGCAAGGGACTCATGTCTGAGTATACCCTGCCACACCTATAGTGGCCAAAAACGATTCAGAAAAGGGGGTGGTGATGAACAGAGTGTCTGAATTAAGCAGACCACTCTTACCCAGTCCAAAGATCAGGGCTTGATCCATCACCGTTATTTAGCTCACTGCCCCATCCCAGCTCAGAACCTGGCTATATGCAAATTAGTCTGTCCCTGGCCCAGTGCATCATGGGAACAGGGCAGACCAAACTACCAAGCCAATTCTTCACCAGAAAGGAGACAAGCTTCCGGGGACCGTTTTCTGGCATTTCAGCCGTCGTCGGCCCGGCTTGCTTGAATCCTGATGGAGCAGTGAGCAAGGGACTCATGTCTGAGTATACCCTGCCACACCTATAGTGGCCAAAAACGATTCAGAAAAGGGGGTGGTGATGAACAGAGTGTCTGAATTAAGCAGACCACTCTTACCCAGTCCAAAGATCAGGGCTTGATCCATCACCGTTATTTAGCTCACTGCCCCATCCCAGCTCAGAACCTGGCAATATGCAAATTAGTCTGTCCCTGGCCCAGTGCATCATGGGAACAGAGCAGACCAAACTACCAAGCCAATTCTTCACCAGAAAGGAGACAAGCTTCCGGGGACCGGTTTCTGGCATTTCAGCCGTCGTCGGCCCGCCTTGCTTGAATCCTGATGGAGCAGTGAGCAAGGGACTCATGTCTGAGTATACCCTGCCACACCTATAGTGGCCAAAAACGATTCAGAAAAGGGGGTGGTGATGAACAGAGTGTCTGAATTAAGCAGACCACTCTTACCCAGTCCAAAGATCAGGGCTTTATCCATCACCGTTATTTAGCTCACTGCCCCATCCCAGCTCAGAACCTGGCTATATGCAAATTAGTCTGTCCCTGGCCCAGTGCATCATGGGAACAGGGCAGACCAAACTACCAAGCCAATTCTTCACCAGAAAGGAGACAAGCTTCCGGGGACCAGTTTCTGGCATTTCAGCCGTCGTCGGCCCGGCTTGCTTGAATCCTGATGGAGCAGTGAGCAAGGGACTCATGTCTGAGTATACCCTGCCACACCTATAGTGGCCAAAAACGATTCAGAAAAGGGGGTGGTGATGAACAGAGTGTCTGAATTAAGCAGACCACTCTTACCCAGTCCAAAGATCAGGGCTTGATCCATCACCGTTATTTAGCTCACTGCCCCATCCCAGCTCAGAACCTGGCTATATGCAAATTAGTCTGTCCCTGGCCCAGTGCATCATGGGAACAGGGCAGACCAAACTACCAAGCCAATTCTTCACCAGAAAGGAGACAAGCTTCCGGGGACCAGTTTCTGGCATTTCAGCCGTCGTTGGCCCGGCTTGCTTGAATTCTGATGAGCAGTGAGCAAGGGACTCATGTCTGAGTATACCCTGCCACACCTATAGTGGCCAAAAACGATTCAGAAAAGGGGGTGGTGATGAACAGAGTGTCTGAATTAAGCAGACCACTCTTACCCAGTCCAAAGATCAGGGCTTGATCCATCACCGTTATTTAGCTCACTGCCCCATCCCAGCTCAGAACCTGGCTATATGCAAATTAGTCTGTCCCTGGCCCAGTGCATCATGGGAACAGGGCAGACCAAACTACCAAGCCAATTCTTCACCAGAAAGGAGACAAGCTTCCGGGGACCGGTTTCTGGCATTTCAGCCGTCGTCGGCCCGGCTTGCTTGAATCCTGATGGAGCAGTGAGCAAGGGACTCATGTCTGAGTATACCCTGCCACACCTATAGTGGCCAAAAACGATTCAGAAAAGGGGGTGGTGATGAACAGAGTGGCTGAATTAAGCAGGCCACTCTTACCCAGTCCAAAGATCAGGGCTTGATCCATCACCGTTATTTAGCTCACTGCCCCATCCCAGCTCAGAACTTGGCTATATGCAAATTAGTCTGTCCCTGGCCCAGTGCATCATGGGAACAGGGCAGACCAAACTACCAAGCCAATTCTTCACCAGAAAGGAGACAAGCTTCCGGGGACCGGTTTCTGGCATTTCAGCCGTCGTCGGCCCGGCTTGCTTGAATCCTGATGGAGCAGTGAGCAAGGGACTCATGTTTGAGTATACCCTGCAACACCTATAGTGGCCAAAAACGATTCAGAAAAGGGGGTGGTGATGAACAGAGTGTCTGAATTAAGCAGACCACTCTTACCCAGTCCAAAGATCAGGGCTTGATCCATCACCGTTATTTAGCTCACTGCCCCATCCCAGCTCAGAACCTGGCTATATGCAAATTAGTCTGTCCCTGGCCCAGTGCATCATGGGAACAGGGCAGACCAAACTACCAAGCCAATTCTTCACCAGAAAGGAGACAAGCTTCCGGGGACCGGTTTCTGGCATTTCAGCCGTCATCGGCCCGGCTTGCTTGAATCCTGATGGAGCAGTGAGCAAGGGACTCATGTCTGAGTATACCCTGCCACACCTATAGTGGCCAAAAACGATACAGAAAAGGGGGTGGTGATGAACAGAGTGTCTGAATTAAGCAGACCACTCTTACCCAGTCCAAAGATCAGGGCTTGATCCATCACCGTTATTTAGCTCACTGCCTCATCCCAGCTCAGAACCTGGCTATATGCAAATTAGTCTGTCCCTGGCCCAGTGCATCATGGGAACAGGGCAGACCAAACTACCAAGCCAATTCTTCACCAGAAAGGAGACAAGCTTCCGGGGACCGGTTTCTGGCATTTCAGCCGTCGTTGGCCCGGCTTGCTTGAATCCTGATGGAGCAGTGAGCAAGGGACTCATGTCTTAGTATACCCTGCCACACCTATAGTGGCCAAAAACGATTCAGAAAAGGGGGTGGTGATGAACAGAGTGTCTGAATTAAGCAGACCACTCTTACCCAGTCCAAAGATCAGGGCTTGATCCATCACCGTTATTTAGCTCACTGCCCCATCCCAGCTCAGAACCTGGCTATATGCAAATTAGTCTGTCCCTGGCCCAGTGCATCATGGGAACAGGGCAGACCAAACTACCAAGCCAATTCTTCACCAGAAAGGAGACAAGCTTCCGGGGACCGGTTTCTGGCATTTCAGCTGTCGTCGGCCCGGCTTGCTTAAATCCTGATGGAGCAGTGAGCAAGGGACTCATGTCTGAGTATACCCTGCCACACCTATAGTGGCCAAAAACGATTCAGAAAAGGGGGTGGTGATGAACAGAGTGTCTGAATTAAGCAGACCACTCTTACCCAGTCCAAAGATCAGGGCTTGATCCATCACCGTTATTTAGCTCACTGCCCCATCCCAGCTCAGAACCTGGCTATATGCAAATTAGTCTGTCCCTGGCCCAGTGCATCATGGGAACAGGGCAGACCAAACTACCAAGCCAATTCTTAACCAGAAAGGGGACAAGCTTCCGGGGACCGGTTTCTGGCATTTCAGCCGTCGTCGGCCCAGCTTGCTTGAATCCTGATGGAGCAGTGAGCAAGGGACTCATGTCTGAGTATCCCCTGCCACACCTATAGTGGCAAAAAACGATTCAGAAAAGGGGGTGGTGATGAACAGAGTGTCTGAATTAAGCAGACCACTCTTACCCAGTCCAAAGATCAGGGCTTGATCCATCACCGTTATTTAGCTCACTGCCCCATCCCAGCTCAGAACCTGGCTATATGCAAATTAGTCTGTCCCTGGCCCAGTGCATCATGGGAACAGGGCAGACCAAACTACCAAGCCAATTCTTCACCAGAAAGGAGACAAGCTTCCGGGGACCGGTTTCTGGCATTTCAGCCGTCGTCGGCCCGGCTTGCTTGAATCCTGATGGAGCAGTGAGCAAGGGACTCATGTCTGAGTATACCCTGCCACACCTATAGTGGCCAAAAACGATTCAGAAAAGGGGGTGGTGATGAACAGAGTGGCTGAATTAAGCAGGCCACTCTTACCCAGTCCAAAGATCAGGGCTTGATCCATCACCGTTATTTAGCTCACTGCCCCATCCCAGCTCAGAACTTGGCTATATGCAAATTAGTCTGTCCCTGGCCCAGTGCATCATGGGAACAGGGCAGACCAAACTACCAAGCCAATTCTTCACCAGAAAGGAGACAAGCTTCCGGGGACCGGTTTCTGGCATTTCAGCCGTCGTCGGCCCGGCTTGCTTGAATCCTGATGGAGCAGTGAGCAAGGGACTCATGTTTGAGTATACCCTGCAACACCTATAGTGGCCAAAAACGATTCAGAAAAGGGGGTGGTGATGAACAGAGTGTCTGAATTAAGCAGACCACTCTTACCCAGTCCAAAGATCAGGGCTTGATCCATCACCGTTATTTAGCTCACTGCCCCATCCCAGCTCAGAACCTGGCTATATGCAAATTAGTCTGTCCCTGGCCCAGTGCATCATGGGAACAGGGCAGACCAAACTACCAAGCCAATTCTTCACCAGAAAGGAGACAAGCTTCCGGGGACCGGTTTCTGGCATTTCAGCCGTCATCGGCCCGGCTTGCTTGAATCCTGATGGAGCAGTGAGCAAGGGACTCATGTCTGAGTATACCCTGCCACACCTATAGTGGCCAAAAACGATACAGAAAAGGGGGTGGTGATGAACAGAGTGTCTGAATTAAGCAGACCACTCTTACCCAGTCCAAAGATCAGGGCTTGATCCATCACCGTTATTTAGCTCACTGCCTCATCCCAGCTCAGAACCTGGCTATATGCAAATTAGTCTGTCCCTGGCCCAGTGCATCATGGGAACAGGGCAGACCAAACTACCAAGCCAATTCTTCACCAGAAAGGAGACAAGCTTCCGGGGACCGGTTTCTGGCATTTCAGCCGTCGTTGGCCCGGCTTGCTTGAATCCTGATGGAGCAGTGAGCAAGGGACTCATGTCTTAGTATACCCTGCCACACCTATAGTGGCCAAAAACGATTCAGAAAAGGGGGTGGTGATGAACAGAGTGTCTGAATTAAGCAGACCACTCTTACCCAGTCCAAAGATCAGGGCTTGATCCATCACCGTTATTTAGCTCACTGCCCCATCCCAGCTCAGAACCTGGCTATATGCAAATTAGTCTGTCCCTGGCCCAGTGCATCATGGGAACAGGGCAGACCAAACTACCAAGCCAATTCTTCACCAGAAAGGAGACAAGCTTCCGGGGACCGGTTTCTGGCATTTCAGCTGTCGTCGGCCCGGCTTGCTTAAATCCTGATGGAGCAGTGAGCAAGGGACTCATGTCTGAGTATACCCTGCCACACCTATAGTGGCCAAAAACGATTCAGAAAAGGGGGTGGTGATGAACAGAGTGTCTGAATTAAGCAGACCACTCTTACCCAGTCCAAAGATCAGGGCTTGATCCATCACCGTTATTTAGCTCACTGCCCCATCCCAGCTCAGAACCTGGCTATATGCAAATTAGTCTGTCCCTGGCCCAGTGCATCATGGGAACAGGGCAGACCAAACTACCAAGCCAATTCTTAACCAGAAAGGGGACAAGCTTCCGGGGACCGGTTTCTGGCATTTCAGCCGTCGTCGGCCCAGCTTGCTTGAATCCTGATGGAGCAGTGAGCAAGGGACTCATGTCTGAGTATACCCTGCCACACCTATAGTGGCCAAAAACGATTCAGAAAAGGGGGTGGTGATGAACAGAGTGTCTGAATTAAGCAGACCACTCTTACCCAGTCCAAAGATCAGGGCTTGATCCATCACCGTTATTTAGCTCACTGCCCCATCCCAGCTCAGAACCTGGCTATATGCAAATTAGTCTGTCCCTGGCCCAGTGAATCATGGGAACAGGGCAGACCAAACTACAGAGGAATCCAATATGGGATGAGGGTAATTTTTCACTGTGAAAATATGGTGTGTCCACGTGGTGTTTTTTTTGCCTTTTCCAGTTGCAGGCACTAGGCCTACCCACACAAGTAGGGTACCATTTTTCTCTGAAGACTCTGGGGCATGCGGGGTTGGTGGAATTTAGTGGATCCACGCAGATTCCAGAACTTTCCACCACAGAAATATGAGGAAAATTGTTTTTTTTACAGTTTTTTTTAGGTTTGCAAGGGATTCCTATGTAACAGAACCTGGTGAGAGTCAGTCAAGTCACCCCATCCTGGATTTCCCTAGGTGTCTAGGTGCCGGCAGAGGTAGGGGTTAAAAAACAACAGCTAGGCACTTTGCAATAAAAGGGTAATTTTTCACTGTGAAAATGTGGTGTCCACGTTGCGTTTTACGCAGTTTCCTGTTGCCGGCACTAGGCCAACCCACACAAGTGAGGTACCAGTTTTTCGCGGAAGACTTCAGGGAGCGCAGGGTGAGTGGAATTTTGTGGATTCACACAGATTCCAGAACTTTCCCCCACAGAAATGTGAGGAAAATTTGATTTTTTGACATTTATTTAGGTTTGCAAGGGATTCTGGGTAACAGAGCCTGGTGAGAGCCAGTCAACTCACCCCATGCTGGATTTCCCTGGGTGGCTAGTTTTTAAAAATGTATAAGTTTGCTAGGTTTCCCTAGGGGCCGGCAGAGCTAGGGTTCAAAAACTACAACTAGGCACTTTGCCAAAAATAATTCATTTTTCACTGTGAAAATGTGGTGTGTCCACATTGCGTTTTGCGCCAATTCCTGTCGCCGGCACTAGGCCTACCCATACAAGTGAGGTACCATTTTTCTCAGAAGACTTTGGGAAACACGGGTGGGTGGAATTTAGTGGCTCCACGCAGATGCCAGAACTTTCCACCACAGAAATGTGAGGAAAATGTGTTTTTTTAAATAATTGTTTAGGTTTGCAAGGGATTCTGGGTAATAGAGCCTGGTGAGAATCAGTCAAGTCACCCCCATCCTGAATTACTCTGGGTGTCTAGTTTTCAAAAGTGTATAGGTTTGCTAGGTTTCCCTAAGTGCCTACAGAGCTAGGGTTCCAAAAACAACAGCTAGGCACTTTGCAAAATAAAGGGTCATTTTTCACTGTGAAAATGTGGTGTGTCCATATTGCGTTTTGGGCCTTTTCCAGCTGCGGGCACTAGGCCTACCCACACAAGTGAGGTACCATTTTTCGTGGAAGACTTTGAGGAACGCAGAGTATGTGGAATTTTGTGGATCCACACATAGTCTAGAACTTTACACCACAGAAATGTGAGGAAAATGTGTTTTTTGGACATTTCTTTAGGTTTGCAAGGGATTCTGGGTAACAGAACCTGGTAAAAGCCAGTCAAGTCACCTCATTATGGATTACCCTCGGTGTCAAGTTTTAAAAATGTATAGGTTTGCTAGGTTTTCCTTGGTGTCGGCAGAGCTAGTGTTCAAAAACTGCAGCTAGGCACTTTGCAAAAAAGGGGTAATTTTCAATTGTGAAAATGTGGTGTGTTCACATTGCGTTTTGAGCCGTTTCCTGTTGTGGGCCCTAGTACTGCCCACACAAGTGAGGTACCATTTTTATCGGGAGACTCAGAGTAACACTGAATCATAGAGCAACTGTTATTACTGATAGACTTTCGATGCATTTCTGCCTTCCAAATGAAAGACAATGTGTAAAAAAGAAGACATTTTGAAAAATTACCTATAATTCTCATGCTAGTATGGGTATTCCCAGTTTCGGAAATGTGCAAATATCTACTGTTTATAAACTCTATATTTTGTTCCCATATCAGAAATACATAGGTGTCATTCATACCTATTTTTCCATGTATACATTTTCCCAGAATAATTGCTATATACCTGGTACATATTAAAAAGCCATTGCAAGTCGCTGCTCAGTTATTGGCTCTGGGTTCGTCGGGTTCTTGGTGAACCTACAAGTCCAATGTATCCCCACAACCAGAAAGGTCCAGCGGATGTAACGGTATATTGCTTTCAAACAGTTGTCATAGTTAGAAGAAGTTACAGGTGAAAACGTTGGAACAAATGGCTGTTTATGTCAACTAAATTTACATTTTTTCTATATTTAACTGTTAGTTTCTATAAAGAAACCTCAAAGGATCTACACAAATGACCCCTTGCTGAATGCAAAATGTTGTCTACTTTTGTAAAATGAATAGCTTTTCAGGATCCATTATTTTTTTTATCTCCATTTCTACCATTAACTGGAAGGAGGTTGAAAGCACAAAAAATAGCAAAAATAGGCTATATCCCAGAAAAATGCCAAAACTGTGTGAAAAATGTTCTGACAAAAGTCTGCTTGTCCCTGAGAGCTGGGAAGATGGTGATTTCAGCACCACAACTCCTTTTGTGATACCATTTGCAGGGAAAAAACAGATGCTTTAATCTCTAGCCCTTTTTTCCGATTTAAAAAAAAAAACGAAATCTAGCTGTATTTTGGCTAATTTCTGGGTTCCCTCCAGGGGATTCCACAAACCCTAGGTACCTTTGACTTCCCATGATGTTGGAATAAAAGGACACAAATCTGGCGTGGATACCTTATGTGGTCAAAATGTTACAGGTGCCTAAGCGCGAACTACCCCAAATAGCCAAAAAAAGCTTAGCACTGGGGGGAAATGCGAAGGGGTTAACTCAGTAAGATATGGGAGTGACGGGCTGTGCCCTCAGGTGGTTCCAGTCTTTTCTGCTAGGCAGGCAGCAGGCAGTGTCCCTCCCTCCCTATCAATCTGTTTTTACCAATGTCTCACATGGCGTACCGCAGGGCTCGGCCTTCAGCCCTACTCTTTTGAATATTTACATGAAACCCTTGATGGCGGTCATCAAGCAACACAAAGTTAATTATGCGGATGATACGCAATTGTTTCTCTCCCTTGAGGGAGCACAGTCAACATCTTTAGATGGGTTTCATAGCTGGCTGCCGGACACGACGCTTTGACTAGGGGAAAATTCACTGCAATTTAATGCGTCCAAGACGGAGGTGCTTTATTGTGCCACGGATAGGATTCCTTCCTTGTTGCCCAGTAACTTCTGGCCCTCTGACTCCCCTAATTTGGTTTGGCCTGTAAAGACAGTTTGTAACCTGGGTGTGACATTCGATTGTAATCTTACTTTGGAGGTGCAGGTGACCAAAGTTGTGGGTTGCTGTCTGGCCATCATTTACGGAAGATTTTTCCTCTGCTTCCTCCTTTGACGCGCTCGTTGGTACCATACTTAGCAGAGTTGATTACTGCAATGCCCTGCTTCTTGAGTCCCCAAAATTCCTTCTTGATACGCTGCAGAGGATACATACAACTGCAGCTAAAATTGTGTTAGGTTGGCCCAGAAGGTCTTCCGCTTCATTGGCCCTGGCTGAGCTGCATTGGCTCCCTCTGAAACAGAGAATTAAGTTCAAATCACTCTGCTTAGTATTCAAGGCCCTGTATGGAATGGGTCCTGCCTCCCTTCAAAGTAAGTTCGAGTGGTATGTTCTTACTCGAACTCTGCGCTCGTCAGGGGCAAAACTGATACAAATCCCCAGATTTAAAAAAGTCAGAGCAGGTGGTAGATACTTTGGGGTAGCAGCTGCAAAGCTTTGGAATACCTTAGCTCTTGAGCTGAGACAAATCAGTGATCTCCTTCCGTTTAGAAGGAGCCTAAAAACTTGGTTGTTTCCTAAGATTTAGGGGTTTGGCTACAGTATGGCCCAACGGATGTATGTTATGCTGAGTTACTAGCGCCAGGATGCCTTTCAGGTGATAGTGTGCTTTAGAAATTCAATAAATAAATAATATATTTCAAAAGTCAGCCTTTTTGTGACCAATTAAGTAAATCAGAATAGATTTACTGTCACATTTGTCCTTGCTGCATAATTCTTTATGGCGGAGTTTGAAAAAAATAAATGTATACTTGGACTGCAATGAATTGACTGCACCCACTCCATGACCACCAATTTATGGGATCCTGGAGTCACTTTTTTCCATTGGCAACACTAAATCCATCTCACGTGTACAACAGTAAGAAAAAGATCCCATCAGGGGCTTGTCAGTAGCAAATCTATTGACGTAACGTCTGTCAATGACTACAAAGGTGTGATGATGATGTAGATATGCAATGGGTTTATGAAATCTTTATTCTTATGCTGCTGTAATTGATGCGTGTTATGCAGTCTCCGCCACATGATGTACTATTTGCTTTTCTCCATAAGAAGTGTTATTCCTACATATGCATGCATTCGCAGTAAGTTGGAGAGCGGAGAATCAGCTAGAAATCTGTGTCGATCAGAAGGCAGAGATTAATTGCATTTCAGGCTAATTTTCTGATCAGTTTGTTTGCCCTTTATGTCCTGATGTTGATCTCGAAGTGAGTTTTTGTGATTCCTAGTAGCGGGTTTCATCTGCCAGTCAATCTTGATCCGCCTATCTATTTTGAGGCACTTTTTATATTCACCCAGGCAGTTTATGGGATTTATATAAGACCGCTAATTCAATTATATTTTGATGATTAATGTTGTCCATTTATAAACCACTTAAGAGCTGCATCTCTTGTGTCCGACCGACCACTTTGACCAACACGATTTTTACCAATACATTTGGTGATAAAATATTCACAGATTCTTACTAGAAAAGCGCTGAACACCTGCTTAATGTTGAACAATTTGAAATAATTGGTAGTTTGCTATTTATCTATTAAGTTCTCCTTTGATTTGCTCAATTAAGGCGTTCATAGAATTTTATTTGTTTTAATAGAATTCATTATAATTTTAAATGTGTTTTTTCATATATCCTCACTGTGTTTACATTTAGAGATGTGCTGGTTTTATTTGTACTGTACCAATGACAGTAATGAAGTAAAGTACTTTTAAAGAGAGCCTTAGATGAATTGATATGGTCTAGGCATAGGATAGGTAGAGCCTCCTGCTTCTGTCAGTCTAATCAAATGACACAGTAACGTTTTGGAACTTATATTGCTTTGTATGCGGCGACGAAAACTCTTCTCGGTGCACTCCCTTCTACTGATTTTTGGTCTGGCTAGAAAAAAAACAAGTTTTCTTTCAAAGCATTTAAATCCGTAGAAAAAAGACAATGGCGATTTAAAGTACTGGTAGGCAAGTTGTTAAGCTTTACGACCTTTAAAGTTTAGATCTTGCACCATTTTCCTATGCCATTTATTCAGGAAATATGCATTCTGTTCAATGAATGCATGGCTTACCGTTACTAATGTTTAACCAGTCCCTGCTGTCATGTCTGTGACATCTGTTTGACATAATGGTGACGCTTTTATTTCTCCAATAAGCTTTTACCCTACAGGTAGGAGTCAAGCTGTAGATGAGTTTTTTAAAAACATTTTAAGCCCCCCACCACTAGTTGGAATACTGGAATACTATTGAATAAGCAGCATGCTGGGGACGGGGTGTATATTTGTATGAGTAAACTGATAGGCTGGCCAGGGCATTCTGTGCTTGGTTTGTGGGATATTTCTCCATTTTCATTTAGATTAATTTTTGGGTGGTTCTGATGCTCTGTGTTATTTTGTTCCTCTATTTTCAATGCAGATGTCGCAGCATAGTTTTGTTTCACCATGCTTTATAACCTATTGCTTTAAGAAATATATAGCTTGACCTGTATTTTTAGGTGTGCCCTTTATCTGTCTCGCCAGCTTCATATAATAAAAAATATATATTTGAAAGATACATATATACATACATAGAGGGACTGTGGGTCAACCTTCTTCATCCATTGGCCTGCTCACATTTTATTTTCATCCATCACAGTCTACAACAGCAGGCAATGGATCGGCCCATTTCAGCCATTGGCTCTCTTTCACTGTGGGTGATGCCGTTTTGCCTGATCTCGTGTACATCCACCTACAAAGAAGAAGTTAGAACTGGAGATCCATTATCAATGCCTTTTTTATTCTTTAGCCTCCTTGTATGTTTAAACTACATCTTCAGGTTATGGTAATTCAAGACCAAGAGCACCTTTTCTTTGGTCAATAAGAATCATATTTTCTGACATGTTCATAAAACAAAAACTATTTCAATAACTGTTCTAAATAGCATGCCAGTTAAGTACCCATGGTTCTCTATGCCAATAAAAATGTAATGTTTATGTTATTTAAGATTTTGATTGCAGCCATATAGCTGCCATGCTTAGGCAGTGTATATTTTCATTTTTTTTATTGTTCCTAATATCTCCTTGGCTTCTGCTTGCTCTACAACAATAAAGCAAATTAACCATTACACTATTTTGCTGAAACCAGACCCATTGGCTTTGCCATTGCTAGTTTTCTTTTATTTTGTCTGTTAAAACTATGTCACAGTCTTTTTAGTCAGTGATCTTATTTGTATGGGCTGGGCAAGTTTAAGTAGCAATGCTATGTGTACATTTCAATATGCTTTGATTGCTTATTTTGTCTCTGGATGAAAGATGTTTACTAGGTCCTGTCAATATAATTATTATGAGAAATCTAACTCTTACTGCCTTGTTTTCCATTTGTGGTTCATAGTATCCCTTGGGTGGTTTGTCATGAAGTGCATCATACATTAACTGTCCTTCTAATTATCTTTCCATATAATACCTACTGGCGTTCGCGAGTAGGTACTTATAGTTAGAACCTAGTTTCCATAGAAAAATCATTTTGTGATTTGCTAATATCTTTAACGTGGTTTGACAAATCTTCGCGAAATTCTCTAAAAAATAAGTCTATCCAGGTCAGCTCCTATCCTGAAAGATTGGGTGTGATTCATCAAGCAAGAGCTGAGAAAAAAGGGGGGGGTCTCAAAACACGTTTTCCCCATGTTCATTTCCATAGGAGATTTTGCGATGAGCTACAGCCCGAACTACTGAACAGAATTACCCCAAATTTAGCAAAAAGGTAGAGCTTGGTTCAGAAAGCGACCTTTTCTTTAAATGGTGTAAATCCGTTCAGTAGTTTTTGAGAAACTCAAAAAATAAGAGTCAAAAAATGAATTTCCCATAGGAAACTTTGGGCAAGGCTACAGCCGAAACTACTGAACATAATTACCCCAAATTTGGCAAAAAAAGTAGTGCTTGGATCAAAAAGCGACCTTTTTTTTAAATGGTGGAAATCCATTCAGTAGTTGCTGAGAAATTAGAAAAATAAAGGTTTCAATATCTGGCTGGAGTCCTGAGCACAAGCTTGACTGTGATTTGCTGTCAACACTCAAACCAGGAAGTGTTGGCAGCCATCTTGTGACTAACCAGAAAACAGAGAAACAAAGATATAAAACAAGAGAAGGGGGCAGGATAGAAACACCCTGACCCTCTAGGCCAGCTCAGGGGGTCCCAGAAGGACTGCCATGGCCGTAAAAAGCATTAAAAAAATGTGGCGCACTTTGTGCTGGGGTCAGGGGTTTCCGCGTTTTATTTTAATAAGGCCCCTGGGTGGGCAAGGTTGCGGGGCATTCCTTAAAAAATAATAGCTATGGCTCGCTGGGGCTGCGGGTACCTGCTGGGGCCACCACAGCCCCGGGGCTTCAATCATGTTGGAGGTTGGTTGCGCGGTCCCCCTCCTGGAGCCTTCCATGTGCTCATAACTTTGGGGTCGTTTGACGAATCTTTACGAAATTTTTCAAAATGTTTCTCTTTTTTGATCAGCTGCTATCTTGAAAGTTTGGACGTGATTGGTCAAGTGGGGCTGAGAAAAAAAGGGGAACCAAAACGTGTTTTCTCAATGCAATTTCTATTGGAAACTTTAGACAAAGCTACAGGTCAAACTTCTGAACGGAATTACGCCGAATTTGGCAGGGAGAAAGATCTTGGTCCAGAAAGCACGTTTTTGTTTAAATGGTGTAAACCTGCGCATTAGTTTTTGAGAAATATCACATTTTACAGATATCGATATTTGAGAATTCTGACATCTGATTGGCTGAGGGGTTACGAGCACGAGCTTGCGGCTCACTGGCTGTGAACTGTTGAGACTAGGAAGTGTTGGCAGGCATTTTGTGATTTAGTCTGTCAGCTCGCATCTCTTCCTTTACAAGCCATTGGGTCCGTAGTTCTACCTCTGCGAGGCAACACTGAAAATATACCGCAGCTCTGTCTCCCTGAGATACCCCTCCCCATATCACCAGTTTGCGGTTATGCTTTTAGAAGCCAGTGTGTCGGCTCGCAGCTCTGGGTCTGCAAACTGTCAGACATTTTGGGACTCAGTCTGGGAGCATGCATCTCCTCCTCTACAAGCCATTGGGTCCGTAGTTCTACCTGTGCGAGGCCACACTGAAAATAATCCGTATGTGTGTCTGTGTGATATACCCCTTTCACGCTGCCTCTCCCCACATCACCAGGTCATGGCTATGCCTTTAGAAGCCAGTCCTTCGGCTCTGAGCTCTGTGAGTCAGTCCATGGGCATGACCCCCTACACTACCCAAACACCACTGCACTACCCTAAACACTAAAACTACTCCCAGCACGACCTCCCACACCACTGCACTATCCTAAAACAATACTCCCAGCATGATGTCCTACACTACACAAACACCACTACGCTACCCTAAATCCTAAAACTCTACTCCCTGCATGACCTCCTACACTACACAAGCACCACTGCACTACTCTAAACCCTAACATACTTTTCCCAACACAAACCTCCGAACAGTATACAAACACCACTGCACTACTCTAAATCCTAAAACACGACCCCAGCACGATCGCCTGCATTGACCAAACACCCCTGCACTACCCTAAACCTTAAAACACTATCCTCAGCACGATCCCCCAGCATGACCCCCTACACTATCCAAACACCACTGTACTACCCTAAACACTAAAACACTACTTCCAGCACGACCCCCTACACGACCCAAATACAACTGTACTAACCTAATCCCTAAAACACTATCCTCAGCACGATCCCCTATACTACCCAAACACTACTGCACGGGTCTAAACCCTAAAACACTGTCCTGACACCCCCCGCCACCAGCCCCTTGTCCGCCATCCCCCCTCACCCTCCCCCACAAACAAATGTGAGAGCAACCTTATGAAATTTGGAACGTAAAAAATTGGCCGATGTCGCACAATTATAATAAAAAAGATGCGTGTGAGGTTGGATAAATAAGAATCTCAGTCATCTAAGGATTTACATATAAAACATTTTATTTGAACAAAACAACAAAATAAAAGTAGGTACAGCTGCGCACCCAGGCTGCTGCACCCCATCCACTCCCACTGCCTAGAGGTGTATGACAGTGATGGAGCAAGGATTCGCACCTAAAGCGACTTGCTTGAATCAAGAACCTCAAATAATGTTATTAAAATAATAATCAATATGTTTGTGTTACTAATATTGCACATTTTACATTACACCAGGTGTCCTAGTGACGCTTGCTTATGTGTTTATTAACCATAATACGCTTGCCACTAAAATGGCCGCTGCTTGGCGGGAACTTCGTCTGCCCATGAGTCGGTCACACTCACGTGACGTGACGTACTCGCAGTTCTGGTGGGAAACCTTTGCGCTTTCGCACTAGCTTTAAGATGGCCGCTTTGTGTTCTCACATGCTGAAGCTTGCTCTGCCGCTTTCTGCATTGCTGTTCGTCTTGCACTAATCTTAATGCTATAGTTAATATAAAGTAAGGGGAGTCATATAGGGATTCCTGGTATACAGTGTATTCATTTATTGCTATGTTCTAAATTGCTTTCCTTTACTTTTCATGTGGCGAGTCTTTTTGGGTCGGGGAAGTACATGGAACTCCATCTTAGAAGTCCCTACTGCGCATGACATCCTGGCAGAGGGAAGAAAACCTTGTACCCGTGGAACTCAGCCAGCTGGCAGCCACAGTCAAGATGCTCATGAGAACTGACCTGCGACCCAGCAGGACGTAGCTGAACTGTACTGCACTTGTAACAATTGTATATAATCTCTGTATTCTTCATTGTATTTTGTAGAATATGTCATGGGAACCCCAAATTCAATAGGCGGTTCCAGAAGATGCAAATTTGGACTTGTAGTAGTTAATCCTGGTTGGTGTGTTGACCTGTCCTACCTGAGGTCCAATCGAAATTAGGGATTCTTACACTTGCAACATTTGGGGGGTGGTACACTGACCCAAAAACAGTATAACTAGCCTAGGTTCAGCTAGAGAATTTGTCCGACTTGTCCGAATAGCTGACCTGTCACTGACCCAACGCACTCAATAGGTGACTGATACAGAGAGCTGCGGAGCACTCTGTCCAAAATTTCCACAGACCCAAGCGGGGTTTTAAGAACCTTAAGTGCTGGCGGAGCACTTTGCTGGGGAATTCGATAACCCAATCGGGGTTCTGACTGATATCTGCAGAGATGGTGTAGCGCAGGCGTTGCTACCGAACTGCGGGTGCTGGTCTTTCCTTGGTGGTCCTGTCCTGATCCTAATCTGGTTTTCCGGTCCTGTCCTGGGGTGTCCATTCTGCACCTGCTGTCCTACTGACGACTGTCCTTCCTTGGGGTTTTCTCCTGTCCTTAACTGACCCGTGGCCAGGGTTGGTCTTCACACCGTTCTAGGTAAATATAGTGCTGGGAAATCTATTCTGCATCTTTCATTATTTTCTTTGCTTTAATAAAGACGTACTCTTGCATATTGATTTTCCATGCTCTCTTTGCACTGACAAATGAAAAAGTCATACATCATAGTTGTTATACTAGCATGTTCCAATTTCTACCCATCCTTTAAGTACGTTCCTGCATACAGTTCATGAAATATAGATGTTCTTTTCTTTACTTTCCTTTAGATAAATGAAGTGATTGCTCTGAAATATTAGCGTGTTCCACATTTTACCTTCCCCATAGTTACATGTTACCTTCGAATTTCCATAGACTGACAAAATTCTCGTGCTTTGCCTACTTAAAGGTATACCAACTGTGACATTCTAGCATGTGCCTTATTTTTCCCGTCCTTTAGTCACTCCACGTCTAGTCTAAAATTCCTGAAAATTCTTACTAGCATGTTCCCTGTTCTTACCTTCCTTTAGGGTACTACATGGTTGGTCTAATTTACTTCCTATATGGTTACGTGCTTTTATAATTCTAGTTATTGACAGTCTAATTGCTGTAAACCTTATGCTTTCTGAAAACAATGAACTTTAGATAAAGGTTTTCTAAAACTTTCTGAGTTTGTGGTTATTATATGAGTGCAACATAGAAAAGGTATTTTGTATTTTGGTGTCTGCCTTTCTTTTACAGCTAGCTCTCTGATCCATTGTGGTCATAGGTACCCATAGCAGTGGATTGGTAAGTCGGGTACACTGGAAAATATAAAAGGAAGGAAACAGGGTTACTGGTAGTAGAGTGCAATGGTTACCCGATTAATAAATATGGTGAATTGGAATTGTATGGGCCCAATACGTATATGGTAAAATTATAGTCGGGTGACCTGCGCTCTCTATCAGTAATTTTCTGGTAGCAGAGGATGGTTAGAGACTAGTTAAAGTTAGGTAGGACTAGTTAGGAAGGTAGGTTATTTGTTGATAATTTTGAAAAATTTGCTGCTAATTGATCGAATGTACAATCAATGTTTTATTGTTTTAAGAAATTATGAAATGTTTTAAATTGTTTTTCTTGCTGCTATATTGATATATGTACTAATCCACTCGTTAGTGATTGTTAATGTTTATTTGGAATCCCCAGGGAAAGAATAGCGGGTGGTGAGGAGAATCCATCGCGCAGTGAAGTCAGTGGCTCGAGGAAAATTGGTGCAGGTTAGGCAGAACTGGAAGCACTAATTAGGGTTTTCCCTGTACAAATGTATGAATAAATGGTAGCGAAGAGTTCGCTGGCAAAACTTCTATCGTGATATACCCTAGTAAGGGTCACACGGAAGGAGTAGCAGGTTCGTCTAAGCTTGTTTGGTAGCAAAGGAGTTCACTAGTGAAACTTTTGGCTTAGTATATATCCCAAAGTGGATGAGTCGAAGAAGTAACAGGTTCACTGATGCTTGTGTGAAGGGTAGGCAGAAGGGATCTACTCGCAGTAATTGAAAAGTAAATCGAAAAAGTTTACTTGCAGTGAAACAAATCTTTTCTTTCTAGACACTCGAGTATAGTGGCGAATGTGTTTTTGTTATAAATTTAACTAAGCACTTGCACTTTAAAAGGTAGAATCCGAAGTGTTTCTTACCTTGTGAAGGAGCGAGTCAGTTGTGGAGCTGCGCTGACGTCACTCAGTGCGCGCTGGTATTGGTTGAGACAGCGGGTGTGTAGCTAAGGCGGAATTGTAAAGGAGGGGTGAGCACAGAAGCGTGGGAACTCGTATACAGGAAACACCGTGCACCCATTGGTTGAATTATTTTGAAATCGCGCAATTGATTGGTTTGAGAAAAATTGAAAGACTTGTTAGCATTGGAAGAAAATAGTAAACAGAAGAACGCATTTGCGCATGATCTAGGGTTGCAAAGTAAACAGAAGAACGCATTTGCGCATGATCTAGGGTTGCAAAGTATATGTGGTATCCAGAATTTTTACCTGATCCGAAATACTTAGGGTTCGCTAAAGAACAGATGCTAAAAGGCAGACCTTATAATATGTACGGAAGCAAGAGAAAAATGACTCTAGTAGACAAAGTTAAAAATTATTTCAAGAAGGATAAGCCCATCAAAACTAGAGAAGGAATAGTTATTCCACCACCTAATACTCCCGCATCATTCATGTTGTTTGACAAATGGTATCACACCTGTGTATGGTTGGATAATTGGGTGGAATATACTAAAAATGATGGAATTTTGGCATTTCCATTAGATGGTACTTTTAATAGCCGTATTCTGTTCAATTTGAGAACCCGAATGAATGATTTACATCCCAGACCCAGACTAACGCAATATGAGGCCTTAGAAGAATGGGAGATAGAGGCTTTCAAACGAGATAGACCTAGATTGATAAGGGAATAAGTAAATGGTACCCGAAAATGCATGGAGAAGCCAAAGAGAAAAAAATGAAGCAGTGGAGACAGAGCATGATAACAGAAGGACTATACCCTGTAATAACACTAGAAGAAGTCATGGGAGGGAAAAAGACACAAAAGACCAAGCATTTAATGACCGGTGGGGATTCAGATGATGATTATTTGGAGGAATTGCTAATAAAGAATCCACCTCCTTATAATGAAGGATCAAGACCAGTAAGTGCAAGAGACGACTGTTTATTACCTCCTTATCAGGAGGAGCTGAGACCTTTAAGCACAGGGAATCCATTCTCGAAACCTAACTATGGTGAGGGACCAGGTATGACTCATCCAACTGCCCCAAATTATGTCCCTACCCTAACTCCGCAAATAGTGCATGAAACAGGCCTGGAAAAATTGCTACAAGAAAGAGAACGAGAGGCCATAGCTAAACAAAGAACAGAATTAATTCAGAAAATCTCCCAACTAAATACAAGTCCTGAAGCCTTGACAATCCCAGTAACTATCGGACCAGTTGTTCCTTTGTATGTGGATAAGCAGGGATGTCCAAAGACTCCGATTATTACCCCAGCTGTAGTACAGCCGAGAAAAGAGCCTTTAATTGTAGATGATCAGACCAGTGAATATGAATCTGAGGTTTCTTTGATGGATTTACCGATAAGGGAACCAGAAAGGGATTCACGGAGGAAGAACACTCCTTTCAATATAAGAGAAGTGCAGATTGACTCAGCTTCTGGTACCAGAAGTGCCACCGTAGTCACTCCTGAAGAAATTGAGAGATGGAGTCGAGAATTAGAGAAACCAAATCCTCAGTCGAAACCATTAGATATTTATAAATTAAGAATAGAATTGGAAGAACTGATGGCTGGAAATGTGGGGTTAGACAGACTAAATACTTTTACTGATGAAGAATTGCTGTTTATCTGCAAGAGTATCACCCGTAATACCAGAGTGTTCCATGAGAAATTAATGGACACCGCGGCTAGTATGGGAATAGATATTGGGAAATCTAAAATGTTGCAAAAACCCTACAGAGCAGAGTTCTCAGACAAGGATTTAGAAAACATGAATGTGTCAGGGAAAAAGGTACAGATCAGAGAATTATTAAACCTGCTGCAAAAATGGGGGGAATTAGAAAAGTGGAAAGCCAGATGGGCAAAGAAAAAGGAGGAGATTAGATCCTAACAAATGACTTCCGAGTATGTCTTGAAAGGAGCAGACAAGGCAGAAAAATTGTATTCTATGCGAGAAGTGCCAGGTGGAAAATATGTGCATGTTCCATGGTCCCGACAGGATATTGTGTCCTTTACCAATGATTTCCCAAAATTACGAGAGAAACCTGTAGATTGGTACAGACAGGTAGAAAGTTTTGTGAAGGTTCAGAAATGCCTCTGGAAAGATTTGGATAGCTTCTTTGACATTGTAGTTCCCGTAGATTTGTGGACAGAATGCAAAATTGCTATTGATTGGCCTAGTGAGGAATTCCCGAGGGACCCTTACACAGGGGCTCCTTCACCCGAGGTAATGAAAAAGTACAACCAGGTAATGTTGCATCTCAAGGGAAAAGTGCCTGCAAAAGAAACTGATTGGACCCGAATAGATAGAACTACCCAGAATAGAGATGAAACTGTGCATTCCTATTATGAACGACTGTTACAGGTGTTCAAAACGTACAGTGGTCTGGATAACATAGAAATGAAGGACATGACCGACTTCATCTATAGATTTGTGCTAGGGTTAAGGCCTGAAATTTCACAATGGATCAAAGACAATAAAATCTGTTGGCAGTCTAAACCCATTGATGAGGTCCTGAAGTATGCTAAATATTGCGAGGATGAGATGGCAGATAAACGGAAAGCATTAAAGGAAAAGGTCATGTGGGCACAGGTAAAATTGGCAGAACAACAGGAACAGCAGTTAAATAAAATGACCAGTAATCAGAATCAAGGCCCCGGGGGTGGGGGAAAGCCCAGAGTAAAAATAGCAGGGAAGAGGCCAAAAAGAAGTTCCCCTGTCACGGGTGCGGACAGATAGGTCACTGGAGAGACGAGTGTCCACATGTACAGAATGGTAACGTGCAAATGAATGATTTAAATCCACAGACGCAGAATGCGAAACCACGAAAGACCCAGCAACAGGTAAAACAGAATCAGTTGCCTCGAGCACCTAGACAGAATTTTAGGAGCAAAGCACCACAGGGTGAAGACACCAAAGTGTGGGAAGTAAGGGAAAATAAGAATGCAGCAACTTCACAATTTCTGTTAAATGACACGTTTCTCTGTGATGACACCTACTGACGGTGCCTGAGGGGGGAGGACGAGGAGTGCGTGCTTGGCGCCTCCTTGCCGGTGGACCAGTCAGGGCATACATTGAAGGAAAGGTTGATGGAAATGACGTCACCTTTCTATTGGACACTGGTGCTACCCGTTCTACTGTGAGAACAGCAGACATTCCTAACCTACCCCTCTCGGGAGAAGCGATCCAAGTAGTGGGCGTTTCTAATCAGCTAATTAGTACCCCAGTTACAAAACCTATGGAAATTAAAATTGGAAATTGGAAAGAGCATAGGTTTGTTGTCTGTGATTCCAGTCCTGTAAACTTGCTAGGACGAGATTTGTTGTGTAAGATGAATTGTACTATCTTTTGCACACCAAATGGCATCGAAATTCAGACCCCAGACGAAGATGGAATTTATAAGTTAAAGTTAGCTAGACCAGACTCTGAAATCAAAAGACTGACAATGCAAGACTTACCTGAAGAGCTCCAAGAAACAGTAAAACCAGAAGTATGGGATTTTACTGGAAAAGATGTAGGATTAATGGAAAATGTTGACCCAATTAAAATAGCAATAAAAGAAAATGCAGTATACCCAAATGTTAAACAGTACAAAATGAGTGCAGAAGTGAAAGCAGGAGTTGCCATTGAAATAAAAAGATTGTTAGAAGCAAACATCATACAAGAAGTGATGAGCAGTCCATGTAATTCGCCAATAATTGGAATCAAGAAACCTAGTGGGAAGTACAGGGTAGTACAGGACCTGCGCAAGGTTAACAAAATTGTGGTTCCTTGTTGTCCTGTTGTGCCAAACCCTGCAGTAATTCTATACCAAATTCCATGGAATGCTGGATGGTTTACTGTCATTGACCTATGTCATGCATTCTTTTCAATTCCATTGCATCCAGACAGCAAATTTCTTTTCTCATTTGAATTCGACAGTCACGTGTACGTCTGGAATCACGTCCCTCAGGGGTATACAGAAAGCCCCTCAATCTTTAAACAGATTTTGAAAAAGTGCCTTGAGACCCTAATTTTGCCTGGAAAATCAGTTTTGGTGCAGTACATAGACGACGTCTTGGTGGCATCTAAAAGTCGAAGAGACTGTGTAACTGACACAATTGCCTTGCTGAACCACATAGGTGAAGGTGGACATAAAGTATCACCCGAAAAACTGCAATTCTGTACCACATCAGTAAAATATCTGGGGCACCAGTTAGAGAGAGGTATCAGGAAAGTCACCTCAGAAAGAATCAGGATAATTCGAAACATGGATTTACCAAATACCCAGAAGGAAATCAGAATGTTCGTTGGAGTTGTAGGTTACTGTAGGCAGTGGATTGTGGGATTTGCAGTCCTAGCAAAACCATTGATAAATATGACAAAGAAAGGAGCAAGTGACCCAGTAGAATGAGATGACGAAAGCATGACAGCTTTTTAAAAATGACGAGACTGTCTCTGTACTGCTCCTGCATTAGGAATGCCTGATTACTCAAAAGATTTTGCACTGTTCTGTGACACACGAGATAATTGTGCACTTTCAGTACTGACCCAAATTCATGGTTTGATTCGACGTCCAGTGGCATATTTTACTTCCACATTGGACCCAGTAGCAGCTGGATAACCTGGATGTCTGAAAGCTGTAGCTGCAACTTGCATGAGTCTTGAACAAAGTGAGTCCATTGTTATGGGACATCCAGTAACTGTATATGTTCCACATTCTGTTGTAATTTTACTGACAAGGACAAAAACCCAGTACCTCACACCTAGTCGGCTGACTAAGTATGAGAGAATTGTTGTAGGTGCAGGAAATGTAACCATCGAACGATGTAACATTTTGAATCCAGCTACCTTACTGCCCAGCTCATTTGCAGAGGAAGTGAGGGAGGAATTTGCACATAATTGCATTGATTTAACTGAGTTCAGTACCAAACCACTCCCAGATATCAAAGAGAGCCCTCTGTACAGGGAAGATTATGAGCTGTTTGTAGACGGCTCTTGCATGAGACATGAGGACGGGGGCCTGAGCGCTGCCTACTTAGTGTGCACTCTAGAACGTGTAGTGGAAGCATCCTCTTTATATGGAGTAAAGTCTGCACAAATAGCCAAATTAATTGCATTGACAAAAGCTTGTAAATTTGGGAGAAATTTGAGAATAACCATATATACTGATAGCCAGTATGGTTATGGGGTTGTGCATGACTTCGGCCAATTGTGGCTACAGAGGGAGTTCCTGACTTCTTCAGAAGTGGATAATATGTGCAGGATTTACTGGAGTCAATCCAGTTACCAAAAGAATTGGCTGTGGTCAAGTGTGCTGCTCACAAATCTGGCAATGACGATGTGACAGCAGGTAATCGATATGCTGACCAGTTAGCCCAACATTGTGCAAAATACAAAATGGCAATCAATATAAAGGTTGGGGGAAACGGAAGCAGCTGCCAACTTTTGATGCTAGAGGGAGTGAATACATGGGAGGAAGTGAGAGACTTACAGGAAACAGCAGACCCACAGGAGAGGCAGAGATGGGTTGTCGAAGAAGGCATGAAGATGGTGTCATTGTGTACCTTGATGATACGCCTGTGTTGCCAGACTGTATGCTTGCTCCTATGGCTAGGCTGATCCATGGAAACACAAATGTAGGCAGAGATGCGATGATTCGCATGTTCCGCCAAACATGGTTCAACTCGAAATTCAGAAGCGTAGCAGAAGCACTCTGCCAGAGGTGTTTGACCTGCTAACAATTTAACCCTGGAAAGAAAATCATAGTGTTACCAGGGAAAATTGGAAAGGCAGAAGGCCCTTTTATTAGATTACAACTTGATTTCATTCAGTTGCCCCCTTGTCGAGGAATGAAATACCTACTTGTCATTGTCTGCCTGTTTTCAAAATGGGTGGAAGCTTTCCCTGCACGAAGAAATGACAGTATCACAGTAGCAAAATTATTGCTTAGGGAACTAATACCTCGTTACGGTTTCCCAGTCTTAATTGAATCTGACAGAGGAAGTAATTTCCAAAATGAAATAATAAAGCAAATCTGTGAAGCATTCAAAATCACGCAACATCTGCACTGTGCATATCGTCCAGAGGCTTCTGGAGTGGTAGAACAGATAAATGGCACAATCAAATCAAGATTGGGAAAGATATGTGAATACACTCAACTGGAATGGCCAGATGCTCTGCCTCTTGTGTTAATGGGACTCAGAAGTATTCCAGACCAGAACACAGGCTTAAGTCCCCATGAAATCCTGATGGGAAGAGCAATGCGGCAAGCATGGGTGCCAGGATACTAAATAATAAGCATATCTGATGATTTGGTACTGGAATACTGTAAAGAGCTGGCTGACCAAGTGCGTTCTATCTCTCGCCAGGTTGGGGGAGAAGACATCGCCAGGCCAACGACTCCAGCACATGCTCTGAATCCAGGTGACTGGGTCGCAATAAAGAAGCACACTCGGAAAAGTTGCCCTGAACCCAGGTGGGGAAAGGCACGACAGGTGATCCTGGTAACCACCACAGCTGTAAAGTGTGCAGGAGTACCGCGCTGGATCCATGCCAGCCACACGAAGAGAGTGACTGAACCAGACGAAACTGAGGCTGAAGGTTGCGCAGCTGAAGGATCCCAAGACATCGGTCCTGAAGTAGCTGAAGAACAACCAAGCTCCAGTCAAGAAGATTGGACTCCATTTATCGATCTGACAATCGATACTATACGAACCAGGAGTCAAGCTCAACTAGATAGACAGTGGGATAGTGAGGACGAGACAGGTGAAGAAGAAGCTACTCAGATCATCAAAATCTATGTAAAATCTGATTCTGAGGAGGACCAGGTAGGGAGAGAGCAGGTAATTGACACTCCTCCTAGAACACCTGCACCAGAAAAGGGACAGATAGAAATTAGGGCTGAAGTTCATGCGGAAGAAAATCAAGAGTTCGAAGAGCTTGAACAGGAACAGGTAGGATTAGACAATCGTGTTCAGGAAGAAGAAATCGAAATAGATCAAAGCCAAACTCAGCAGACACCTGAACAAGGCCAGTTTAGGGACCAGGCAGAAGAAACAGACGAAAGACCTGGACCTAGTCAGTTAGGTGACAATACTGATGACGAACTTGATCCAAATGTGCCGCAACTGAACGAAAACAAAAGGGTGTTTGAAGAAGGCCAAGACACAGTGCCAGTTAAAAGACTGAAGAAAGGTGACTCTGTACCCAGATTTGTGAAAAGGCTGAGATTGCGTCTGAAGACAATAGACGAGGAGCCTGAACAATCAAATGAGGTCTCGAGTCAAACTGACCCAGTGGTGACAAAGCAAAAGAGAAGAAGTGCTCGCATTAAAAAGCTGAATAACAAGTATTCGAGCCCTGAATGGACTTATTATGTACTGGAAGAATTTGAGAATCTGGAAATAAGTGACGAAAGTACTGAAAGTGACGGAGAATTGATTGCTGAACAGTCCGAAGAAGAATCTGAACCACCCTGAAAAAAGTTACTCGAGTAAGCAAGTTGTGTAGAGTTACAAAGAGGGGTTGAAGCTTCTTTTGAGCAGAAATGGCTGATTCTTCTGAGAATGGGAGATCGAGACGAAGTTGTTGTAAAACATGCTGCCAAGTATGTTTATGTAGTGTAGCAATAGTACTGATCCTTTGCATAGGACTAACAATAACCATCCCTTCTATGATGAGTAAAAACCGAAGTCTTTACCCAAACAATAATTTACCTGACGACACTGTAGAATCACACACAAGAATTACACCACGAAGAGTAGATACATTGCACAAACCACTTAGCCTGAAACGGAGACAATTAGATTTAGAAGCACCAGATGAGGAAGGATTACACTTTAACAAAATAAAGAACAAGACTCATTTAAACGTTTTCGCAAACCTGTTAGTACATTATGTAGAAACTATGGAAATAGATGACTGTTATGTCTGCATGAAGCTACCTACTTCTGTGGCTGAAGGCGTGACTTATCATCACCTGCCCTTAACCTATGGAATTTCCTGTAGTATACTAACTAGTTTGTTTTACAAAAGAGGACCTTTACAGTATTACTATTCAAACTCTGACGTGACATTTTCTGAACTTCCCGTTCGAAGAAACTTGAATCCTGTACATACGACTAGAGATGTAGCTAAGTACATGAGTGATTATTTTCTAACAGTAGGAAAAATTAATATAGATGATGCACACAAAAATAACCTGACCTGTTCTTTACATGAAAAGGAAAAAGAATTTCTGGACATGGTAGAGAAGAGAAGAGAGAGTATCCAAAAGAAAGCCAAAGACAAGAACCATAAAGTTCCTAAATGGGCAGAGAGTATAGGGAGCACCTCAAATGGTGGAGCTAATGCTGCAATGCTTCTGGCTTTTGAAAAGAAGGGGAAACTCTGTCTTAAAAGAGAAATGACTAGTCATTATAACAATATTTTCATTGGTTCCAGTGACTGCGAACATAATTACAAGGTAATTGGAGGTTGGGGGTTCAAAGATGGGACAGAGCCTGTATTTCCTGGAATTTATTTTATTTGTGGGAACAAGGCTTACTTCAAATTGCCCGACCATTGGTACGGGAGTTGCTATTTTGGTATTGTCTTCCCAAAGATATACCATGTGGGGAAAATCACTGGAAGCACTGAAGAAACTAACCAATTAGTACGCACTAAAAGAGAAAGTGCTGGTGAAGTTGTAGGAGATATTTTTAGTGCACTGATACCTACAGTGGGAGTGGTTCTGAATACACACAGAATTTGCAAATTGTCAACAGTAGTAGATCGGTTATCTACCGCCACTGCTGGAGGTTTCCTGATGGTCAATACCGAAATGGTTGCGGTCAGATCAATGGTTTTAGAAAACAGACTTGCTCTTGATACCCTATTGGCAAAAGAGGGCGGAGTCTGCAGAATGCTGAAAGCGCAACATTGTTGCACCTACATACCAGATAAAAGTGTAGAAATTAAAAGGTATCTGAGGAATATTACAAATTTGGGAAAGGAGCTCAAACCACTTGAAGTTGATAGTGCCTGGAAGAGACTTACTGATGGTCTCTCCGCCGTAGGCCATTGGTTTGCTAACTTAGGTAGAAGTTTTCTGATTAAAGTACTGATGCCAATTGCAATAATAGGTTTAGTAGTATTCGTCATATTCATCTGTTGTAAATGTCGAAAACACCAGAAAACGTACAATGTAAACCAGAGAGGAGTGAAAAGAAATATGGATGAACTTGAATTAGAAGAAAAGAATAATCAGATTTATAAAAGGGTGAAACATTCTCACCCCAATAAAGAAACAAAAGAGAAACTAAATCGAATGTTTGAAGAAATTGAATTGGGCAAACTGTGAAAAGTTGGCATCTGGTTCCATTTGATTTGTGATGATATAAAATATCATCAAAGAGGGGATTGATGGAGCAAGGATTCGCACGTAAAGCGACTTGCTTGAATCAAGAACCTCAAATAATGTTATTAAAATAATAATCAATATGTTCGTGTTACTAATATTGCACATTTTACATTACACAGGGTGTCCCAGTGACGCTTGCTTATGTGTTTATTAACCATAATACGCTTGCCACTAAAATGGCCGCTGCTTGGCGGGAACTTCGTCTGCGCATGCGTCGGTCACACTCACGTGACGTACTCGCAGTTCTGGTGGGAAACCTTTGCGCTTGCGCACTAGCTTTAAGATGGCCGCTTTGTGTTCTCACATGCTGAAGCTTTCTCTGCCGCTTTCTGCATTGCTGTTCGTCTTGCACTAATCTTAATGCTATAGTAAATATAAAGTAAGGGGAGTCATATAGGGATTCCTGGTATACAGTGTATTCATTTATTTCTATGTTCTAAATTGCCTACCTTTACTTTTCATGTGGCGAGTCTTTTTGGGTCGGGGAAGTACATGGAACTCCATCTTAGAAGTCCCTACTGCGCATGACATCCTGGTAGAGGGAAGAAAACCTTGTACCAGTGGAACTCAGCCAGCTGGCAGCCACAGTCAAGATGCTCATGAGAACTGACCTGCGACCCAGCAGGACAAAGCTGAACTGTACTGCAGTTGTAACAATTGTATATAATCTCTGTATTCTTCATTGTATTTTGTAGAATATGTCATGGGAACCCCAAATTCAATAGGCGGTTGCAGAAGATGCAAATTTGGACTTGTAGAAGTTCATCCTGGTTGGTGTGTTGACCTGTCCTACCTGAGGTCCAATCGAAATTGGGGATTCTTACAATTGCAACATTTGGGGGGTGGTACACTGACCCAAAAACAGTATAACTAGCCTAGGTTCAGCTAGAGAATTTGTCCGACTTGTCCGAATAGCTGACTTGTCTCTGACCCAACGCACTCAATAGGTGACTGATACAGAGAGCTGCGGAGCACTCTGTCCGAAATTGCCACAGACCCAAGCGGGGTTTTAAGAACCTTAAGTGCTGGCGGAGCACTTTGCTGGGGAATTCGATAACCCAATCGGGGTTCTGACTGATATCTGCAGAGAGGGTGTAGCGCAGGCGTTGCTACCGAACTGCGGGTGCTGGTCTTTCCTTGCTGGTCCTGTCCTGATCCTAATCTGGTTTTCCGGTCCTGTCCTGGGGTGTCCATTCTGCACCTGCTGTCCTACTGGCGACTGTCCTTCCTTGGGGTTTTCTCCTGTCCTTAACTGACCCGTGGCCAGGGTTGGTCTTCACACCGTTCTAGGTAAATATAGTGCTGGGAAATCTATTCGGCATCTTTCATTATTTTCTTTGCTTTAATAAAGACGTACTCTTGCATATTGATTTTCCATGCTTTCTTTGCACTGACAAATGAAAAAGTCGTACATCATAGTTGTTATACTAGCATGTTCCAATTTTTACCCATCCTTTAAGTACGTTCCTGCATACAGTTCATGAAATATAGATGTTCTTTTCTTTACTTTCCTTTAGATAAATGAAGTGATTGCTCTGAAATATTAGCGTGTTCCACATTTTACCTTCCCCATAGTTACATGTTACCTTCGAGTTTCCATAGACAAAATTCTCGTGCTTTGCCTACTTAAAGGTATACCAACAGTGACACTCTAGCATGTTCCTTATTTTCCCCGTCCTTTAGTCACTCCACGTCTAGTCTAAAATTCCTGAAAATGCTTACTAGCATGTTCCCTGTTCTTACCTTCCTTTAGGGTACTACATGGTTTGTCTAATTTACTTCCTATATGGTTACGTGCTCTTTATAATTCTAGTTATTGACAGTCTAATTGCTGTAAACCTTATGCTTTCTGAAAACAATGAACTTTAGATAAAGGTTTTCTAAAACTTTCTGAGTTTGTGGTTATTATATGAGTTCAACATAGAAAAGGTATTTTGTATTTTGGTGTCTGCCTTTCTTTTACAGCTAGCTCCCTGATCCATTGTGGTCATAGGTACCCGTAGCAGTGGATTGGTAAGTCGGGTACACTGGAAAATATAAAAGGAAGGAAACAGGGTTACTGGTAGTATAGTGCAAGGTTACCCGATTAATAAATATGGTGAATTGGAATTGTATGGGCCCAATACGTATGTGGTAAAATTATAGTCGGGTGACCTGCGCGCTCTATCAGTAATTTTCTGGTAGCAGAGTTATGGTTAGGGACTAGTTAAAGTTAGGTAGGACTAGTTAGGTAGGTAGGTTATTTGTTGATAATTGTGAACATGTTGCTGCTAATTGATCGAATGTACAATCAATGTTTTATTGTTTTAAGAAATTATGAAATGTTTTAAATTGTTTTTCTTGCTGCTATATTGATATATGTACTAATCCACTCGTTAGTGATTGTTATATGTTTGTTTGGAATCCCCGGGGAGAGAATAGCCGGTGGTGAGGAGAATCCATCGCGCAGTGAGGTCAGTGGCTCGAGGAAAATTGGTGCAGTTTAGGCAGAACTGGAAGCACTAATTAGGGTTTTTCCAGGCTGCTGCACCCCATGCACTCCCAGTGCCTGGAGGTGACTACCCGCAGCTGCGCACCCAGGCTGCTGCACCCGATCTACTCCCACTGCCCAGAGATGACTGCCCGTCATAGTGCAAACAAGCCTCACCTTTCTGCCACCGGTGTGTCTCCAACCATGTGCCGGGATATAGGGCAGCTCTCAAGCTTAGTCATCTGAAACATAGTATTAAATCAGTAATGGCAGAGTACATACAACTGTGCAGTACTGTACCCCATCTACTTCCACAGCCCAGAGGTGTCTGCCCACCGCTGCGCAACCAGGTTGCTGCATCCCAACCACTTCCACTGCCCAGAGGTGTCTGCCCGTTGCTGTACACCCAGGCTGCTGCACCCCATACACTCCCACTGTCCATAGGTATCTGCCTGCTGCTGCGTACCCAGGCTGCTGCACCCCATCCACTCCCACTGCCCAGAGGTGTCTGAAAGCCACTGCACACTCAGGCTTCTGCACCCAATGCACTCCCACTGCCCGGAGGTGACTGCCCGCAGCTGCGCACCCAGGCTTCTGCACCCCATCCACTCCCACTGCCCGGAGGTGACTGCCCGCCGCTGTGCAAACAAGCCTCTCTGCTCATCTTCCACCACCGGTGTGTGCGGAAGAGGGTCCACCATGTGCCGGAGCAACCTCCTCACCCATTGTATACATGCGGTGAAGCCAAGCTCACAATTCAGGGTAAGTGTTGATTGCATGATAGACACGCATCATCGCAGGCCTGCAAGACAATAAGCAAGATAAGATTGTGCGTCATGCGTCGTTCAAAGGAGCGAGAGAGAAAAAGTGAAAGAGAGAAAGAGTGAGAAAGAAAGAAAGCAAGAGTGAGAGCAAGACAGAGAGAAAGAGTGAGAGAGAGAGGAAGAGAGAGACAAACAGTGAGAGAGAGGAAGAGAGAGAGAAAGTGAGAAACAGTGCGAGAAAGAGGAAGAGAGAAACAGAGTAAGAGTGAGAGAGCGAAAGAGATAGAAAAATTGAGAGAGGAACAGAGAGTGAAAGAGGGAAACAGTGTGAGAGAGAGGAAGAGATAAACTGAGAGAGAGAGAAAGAGGGTAAGGGAGAGAAAGGAAGAGATGTAGAGGGACAGCTCACCTTTCTGCCACCGGTGTGTCTCCAACCACACGCTGGGACATAGTAGAGCCCTCAAGCTTACTCATCTGAAACGTAGTATGGAATCAGTAATGGCAGAGTACATACAACTGCACATGCCTGTCCCGCCGCTGCACACCCAGGCAGCTGCACCCCATCCACTTCCACTGCCCAGAGGTGTCTGCCCGCTGCTGCGCACCCAGGCTGCTACACCCCATCCACTTCCACTGCCCGAAGGTGACTGGCAGCTGCTGTGCACCCAGGCTGCTGCACCCCATGCACTACCACTACCAGGAGGTGATTGCCCGCCGCTGTGCTAACAAGCCTCTCTACTCACCTTTCGCAACCTGCATGTAGGAAAGAGGGCCTACCACTTGCCGCTGCAAGCCTCAAGCCCAGGGCCCGTAGACAGGGCACCCTGCATATCATGCAGCCCCACTCCGTAGGCCACCAGGTCTCACATTTGGTGCTGGGTCTTGATTTCGCCATGGCAGAGGACATACCAGTGCATGCGGCTATTCATCGCAGGCTGCACAGCCGCTCAGCCCTTGCAGTGCCTCTAAGTCTGGGACCAGCGAGGCGATGCCACGTGGTGGTAGGCCTGCGCTGTCTGATGTCTCAGGCCTACACTGCGATCCAGCAGGGCACACAAATCCTGACCTGTCCAGACCGCCGGCACGGGGCATCACCGAAGGCTGCACACCCGCTCAGCAGTTACGATATGCGAACCTCAGTGGACCGAAAGTCACCGTCCCGTGCCGGTGTGCCTGTGCCGGCCGCAGTGCATCCGGTGCGAGCCACTCTGAAATGGCGTAGAGCATGTGCGCCCAGTCTTTTTTATTGGCAGGGTCATGTGTCCTGTGACATCTGTGCTGGATTGGTGTGATGTGGGTGTATACCAGCCATGAGGGAGTGGCTGTGGCATTATGACAACTAGGCTGTGACCAGCAGATCACTGCAATGAAAATCTGGGCCATGTAGCGTTGTTGTCCTTCCCTGTAAGCGTAAGCGGAGTGAGCTGGCGTGGCATATACCAGTCCTGCGTGAGGCTGTGAAGAATGACTCCGGAGCTATGGGCATGGCTCCGTCATGAGCTGTTTGAGGAATCAACTGATGCAGGTGTCCGTGTTGTAGTGCTGCCGTCAGCCGGGTCGCAAGCGCCAATGTGTCACTCTGTCAGCCAAGTCCCACAACATGGCCAACATGGAAGGTACGGGGAATCACTAACCCTACATTCATCCATAGTTCCACTTATTAAAGATGCTGGACATGACACATCTGTGTGGATATTAATGTTTATTGCACATTCAGTGGAGTGTTGCGGCTGTAGCAATACAGGGCCATGGAAAGTTCAAGTTTCAGTTTTTGGCACATGGAGGGCAGCCAATAAGAGCCAAGCTCGTGTTCGGGTTTAGGCTGTGCCAACATATGTAGTTATACAATCACTCCGCCAATCCCAAGCACTTATAAATTCACTATACACTCTCCTTGCAGTACTCTAATGATCCAGTCTCTCGTACGTACTTGTACAATGACCGAGACAAAGTTACATAAACAAAGTTTGCCCCCACTGCCAAAGGTAACATGGTTGCATACGCTGTCCTCAGCACAATGTAATGTGGTTGGGCCCAGGGGCAGCATCTTGCATACATAATGACCACATGGACACAGATAGATAGTGGAAATGGGTACGGGCACGTGCGCTCAACTCCTTTTTATTACCAGGGTCAAATGTCCAGTGACGTCTGTGCTGGATGCGTGTGGGGTGAGTGTAAGCAAGCCCTCTGTGAATGGTTGGTGCTGGTAACAAGTACAACAGTAATCAATGGATTAGACACAGAGATTCAGTCATAAAGGGTCAATGTTTCGTGCTGCACTAAGGTAGGGGCAGCAGATGTGAAATAATACTCAAAAGATTCTATTGTAATGGGTCCATGACTTGTGGTACACTGAGGTAGGAGCAGCAGGTGTGAAATTATACACAAAACATTGTATCATAAAGGGTCCATGAATTGTGCTGCATTGAGATAACGGCATCAGAAGCATTTAGCGTGTGCGCAGCTAGCAAAGATGTGTGGTGTGGGCGAGCCACACTGGAAGCAATGTCTGTTGCCTACTGGACTGCGTCATCTGCAATTGCGACTCGATGTGTATTGTGAACCTTGCTATCCGCAGTGTAGATCGAAGGCAGTAGTCAGCACAGACATCGAGGAATGCTTTTTGTCACGCCCTCTTAACAAAAAATCTGAGAACATAGAGCACATTGTGAGCTCGGCTGACCGCAGTGTATTCATATGAAAGAAAACATGAAAAATATGTATGGAATACGTTGTCGAAATATGTAGGTTTCAGGGACATTATAGTTCAAATAGTGAGCTCTGCTGTCCTCAGTGTAGACTGCCATTCAGTGTTTGGTTGGACTTGCAAGATGAATATGGTCATTGTAGTGAAGCTATAACTGAAATAAAACAGATTCTTGAAGCAAGGATACTAAAAGGATATTATGTAGGTTTTAGGAACGTTGTAATTAGTTGCCTACAGGACTCTGTAATTAATTAATCAAGACTCAATTTTCCAGTTCAATAACTTTATTTCGGCCTCAAAGGACCATAAAAGCGCAAAACAATATGTGCAATACAAATATTAAGACAATAAATATTAAATGCTTTTAAAATAAATTGAGTATGCAAAAGGAAAGAAATCAAATACATAGTAAAATGGAATTAAACTATATTACATTATCAAACTTACATTAGATTGTAGCAAGACTACATACTAGGCGCTAATCAGTTTCCGATGCCGATGCCACATTGCATTCAGGAAACGCGACACAGCAAAGACAATAGGGGGATGGGTGTCGTATTTTAGGACTCTAATTGCGCGTGAGCACTGGCGAAATCCCAAGTTTCTGCAAATAGGGATTAGCCAGTACTTGCGTGCGCCCTGATACCCTGGGCAAAAGAAAAAGACATGTATGTAATTTTCCACAGAATGTCCACAAACGGGGCATTCTTTCTGGTTGTTTTTGTCCCATTTACTAGAGAAAACTCTAAGAGGCAAAGTGCCCAATCTAAATTGCATGTAAAGTTTTCTTGCTGGTGCGGGGAATATCACGTCCAAGAATTCTTCCCTTTTATATTCTGCCTTGACCTCATGAACTCTGTGGTCAGCCTTCCCACCCCAGAGCTTGCCTGAAGGGTAGCTAGGTTATAGTTCTTATAATGGCGGATCACCTCAGCCTTGGTGATCTCCGGGCAGGCAACATCCGGGGTCTCCCAAAGCTCAGGTAAGCCTATCCTACTGCTAATGTACTTTATATGAAACAGCCACCTAATGTTCTTGCCTCTCAAGGCATCCCATATATCCCTGAATTAATTTCTATAGGACACGAGTTCCGGGACAGAGCACAGTCTTTTCCAAAATGTTGGAGGGCGTGATGACATAACCTCTTGGATGGGGAGTAACCCTAGGTCCAGACTCAGTGGGACGAGTGGGGTGCTCACAGGGAGGCCCAATATGTTTCTTAGAAAGGTGTGTTCAACCTTCGCCAAACTGGTGGGAGTTTTGATGCCCCCAGAGTTCGGCCCCATAAAGGGCTGCTGCTCTGGCCTGCACATTGTGAATTTCTATAACTGGGGCCGCCGGTTTGAACTCAGACTCTCTATGGAGCTTCTGCATCCCCCCCACCACTCTTGTTAGTTTGAGTGTAGCTTTGGCCAACTGCGGTTCCCATTGGAAGTGTTCACCCAGGGTAATGCCCAAATAATCAAAGGTTTTAACTCTCTCCAGAGGAGTTCCTCCCAACAGCGGATTAGGGCGTGTCTGCCTTGGGGGATTGAAAATCATAAACTTGGTTTTGTCCAGGTTTATCTCCAATCCCTGCAAGACACAAAAGTCAGCGAAACCATCAAGGATGCGCTGGATGCCCGTTGATGTCTTGGACAACAGCAAAGTGTTGTCCGCGAACATCAAAGCGGGCACCCGGCCCGTAATTAGTCTCGGGTCGTCTATGTTTCCGATCCCAAGTAGGTGATCTACCAGGCCGTTAATGTACAAGTAAAAAAGGGTGAGCGCCAGTACACAGTCCTGGCAGACCCCCTGCCCGACCGGGAATCGTGGAGACAGTTCACCCAACCTTCCGCACCTCACCTGGGTGAAGTTATCAGAGTGAAGCTTAACTAGAACATTGAGGAGGTAACCTGGTAGTCCCAACTCATGCAGCACCTTCCAAAGTTTAGCTCTGGGCACCAGGTCAAACGCTGACCGCAGGTCTACAAAGATCATGTAGAGGCTGCCACCCTCTACAGTCACTGTTCTCCTGTATAGAACCTGGAGTCTAAATAGCTGGTCCACAGTTGATGTTCCCTGCCTGAAGCCAGCCTGGAAGGTAGACAAGACCTCATGTTCCTCCATTCATTACTGTATTCTGCCCATGATGATGCGTCCCATCAGTTTTTGGGTGACATCTATAAGGCTAATTGGCCTATAGTTGGTCGGTTTCAAAGGGCAACCTTTTTTGTAAATAGGGACGATTTCGGCACCCCGCTATGAGTCCGGGGGGTCCATACCTTTTAGAATGGCATTATATAGAACACAGAGATAGGGGGGCCATATGTTCGGCTCTGAGCGATACAAGTCACCCGGTAGCTTGTCCAAGCCAGGGGCTTTGTTTAGGGAGAGGTTCAAGATGGCAGACTCAACCTCCGCCAGTGTGATCTCCCAGGCCCCCTCCAGTCGATACTCATGGGGGGGCATGGAAGAGGGGTCTCTGGTCCATCATTGCTCGGGAGGGAGTACAACCCCCTAAAATGTGACTCCCAAGCTAAAACAGCTATGTTGGGTTCATTCGTCAGTTTTCCTTCCCTACTCCCACAACTAACAATTGACCAAAAGGATTTTTAGTCTTTGGACTTGAGTGCAGTTCTTTAATCTTCCCAATTGTCCGCCTCCCACTCCTTCCTAGCCCTCTTCGTAGCACGCCTGTACAAACGCCGGTAATGCTTGACCTTGTTTTTGTCCTGGAGCCTGACGGCACAGACCAGTGTGTTTTTAGCTTTCCTACAGATGGTGTTGTACCATGGTTGGACTATGGCTGTTTTTGCCTTTGGTCTCCCCTTTGGATAGAACACATCACCAAGGGCCCGCACGAGACCCTGGTGGATAATTAGGGGCTCCTTACTGACTATTGGAATTTCCTCCACCTCCGCCATACCGCAAAGGTGGGGCAAGGCATCAGCCAGTTTGTTGGGAGAACCCAATATATATGGCCACTTAACCCTCCGCCTGTTATTAGTTAAGGATAGCGGAGGAGCAATTAAATTTGGATCGGAACCTGGGTTAGACAGGCCCAGGCTCCCAGGTTTCCAATACATGACCAGGGAATTGTGGTCACTGTCTTTCCTAGGAAAGATTTTGAAGTCTGAGACCATACCCCATGTTCTTGCTTCCACCAGGATATAATCCAAGTTGGAGTTTTGGCCCTCCTTATTAAATGTCATTTGGGCTGGTCTATCTGAGGTAGTCCTCCCATTACAGGCTCTGAGAGAGGTCGAAAGAGTAAGGGAATTAATTTGTAAGACCAAAGGGGTCCATGCTCTCCCAAAGGGGTCCATGCTCTCATGACTCAATTTTAATTGTGAGCTCTGCTGACCGCGCTGTAGGCCGCAGGCAGTGGTCAGCAAGGACCCACAGCCATGTGGCGTCGAGTTGTGCTGCACAGTTAGTGGCACATGAGGCAACCAGCATTGCGGAGCCTGCAATAATGTGTGGTCCAGGCCGGCTGCACTGGTAGCAATGTATTTCGTCTTATGAATTCTGCCTTAATAAGGCTACGTGGCAATGAATTGTGGTGCACGGAGTTAGTGGCACCTGAAGTACTCAGCGAGTGCGCACCCTGTGATGATGTGTGGTCCGGGCGGGCCAAACTGGTAGCAATGTCTTTTGTTTAATGAATTCTGCCTTAATAAGGCCACATGGCTTTGACTAGTGGTGCACTGAGTTAGTGGTACCTTTGGCGCTCAGCTTGTACAGAGCCTGCAATGATGCAAGGTCTGGGCTGGCCGCACTGAGAGCAATGTGTCTTGTATACTGGACTGCGTCATCTGAAATCGCCACTCCATCTGAATTGTGAGACCTGCTGTCCGCAGTGTAGATCGAAGGCAGTAGTCTGTACAGACGTAAGTCTGTGGTGCTGTGCCGCTGGGTTCGCAGGAGGCCTGTTTCAGGGAGGCTGGCGGTCACAGAGGAGGCCTTGTGGCAGGGTGAGGGCCACCACCCTGGTAGATGATTTGGGATTCCCACAAGTGAACCACACCCAGAGCCCCAGTCTATTTATAAATACTCCTATCCTGAAGTGGCGTACGTTGGACCAGCCTACTCCGCTTCTGCTTCCAGAGAGGGACAACACCGCTACATGACCGAGATCTTCCCAACTGCCTGAGTTACCATGGTTGCGTCCACTGTGCACAACACTACAAGTGCCAGTAGTATATGTCCACATAGAGAGGTTTGTGCTCTGCATAGTGAGGTCTGTTCAGCACATCACCGCTACACTTGGTATTGTGTGCATTATTATTGATGGCTGACTTGCGTCCTTCACACATACTTGGTTGCCACATCTCACAACATTCAACTATTGTGTGGCTGAGGGGCCATGCCATTTTTGGAAGGTCCTCTGTCCTGTTCTGCGCTGCCTCAGTGGTAGAGGGGGTGGTCATGGGGGGAGATCCTGAGGGTGGTGGCAGTGGGTGTTGTGGCCTTCTTGGGTGTCGGAGGTGCATGATCAGTAACTCTATGACATGTGTTGGTCTTCAGATTCTGGTCTGGGCTCCTTTCACATTATAGGTAGTCATCCTGCTTTACACCAGTAAAAGGCAGATGTTAGATTTCTACTGTTAACCCGGCTTATCGCCTGTTTTTGGATCGCACCGCAGATTTGGCTGCTCATTGAAAATATCGGGAAGCGGTGTTTTTGTGGTATTTTTGCACGGGGAACGTCTACACTGCATATTATTAACGTTAGTAGTTTCTCTCTTTTGTGGCGATTTTTTAATGAACATTATAATTAGAAATTAGCATTTAAAAACCATTGAAATTAACTGAAAAAACCATAGGTTTCAGGGACGTTATAGTTAGAAATTAGCATTTAAAAAAACATATAAATTCACTTAAAAAACATAGGTTTCAGGGATGTTATAGTTAGTTGGACATTTCACTCGTACAAAACCAGAGAAATTCAAACGTTATAGTTAGTAGAGCTAACTATATCTCGGGCCCCCCCGAAATGCACTGCTGATGACGTCACATATTACATCACTCATTACATGGTCAGTGACATCACTAAGATCTCTGAAACCTATGGTTTTTTCAGCAAATTAAAATATATCACTGAAAAAACCATGGGTTTTCAGGGCATTATAGATAGTTGGATATTTCACTCGTACAAATCAGTGAAATTCCCCGTTATAGTTAGTTCAGCTAACTATAACTTGCGTGCCCGCAATGCACTGTGGATGATGTCACATATTACATCACTCATGACATGGTCAATAACATCACTCATGACATCACTCATGACATCTCAAATGACATCACTGATGACATCATCCAGTGAATGTGTTTTTAAAAAAAATTAAATATGTTTTATATATGTATATCTCAAGGTCAATGGAAGAATAAATAGGTATATAAGTGTCTAAATGGGTGATGATTTTTTTTGTAAAATTGATTGTATAACTGAATGATTAAGTGTATCTTAGTGAATACATGGGTTAGATATGTAAATATCGGTATCAGTCTCTCCCTTTGTGTATAAGTGGCTGCATGGGTTGGTGAGTAGCTACATGAGTATCTATATAGGTTATTAGTTGGTTTTTTGAGTATCAGTATGAGTGTCTGTAGGGTTTGGTGGGGGTAATACTTAGTGCATAGATGCATGAATGAGTGACTCACTGTGTGTTGAAGACAGCATGTGTGCAGGACTGTATGGGAGGATGAGTGTGTGTATGGGTGTGTTAGTGAGTGAATGACTGTAAAACTAGAGTATTTATGAGTAACTACATATGTTTTAAACTAGTATATGTGAGTATTGGTGTATATAAGTCAGTACATGTGAGAGTGAGAGATTGGAAGAGTTCCTATATAAATTAGTATGTGTTTCTATAAGTGTTTGCTTAAGAGAATAAGTATGTGTACGTTTCTGTAGAAGTAAGTGTGGTGGTGTGTGTATAACTGTATATACAAGTAAATGGATGTTTGATACTTTGTTTGCATGGGTGACTATGTGCGGGGGAAACTCTATGAACGAGTGTCAGTATGTAATAGAATGTATAGGCGTATGAGTACATATGATGAGTGAGTACATGTATGAGTGACTGTATAGGACTGTTGGAGAATGAGTGGATGTGTGTGTAGATCTTGGAATTACTGAATAGGTGTAAATCGTAAATGGTATTGGTGTGTCCATTGTTTTGAAAATGATAGTTTCTAGTTTTGAGTGTGTGTATCAAAGGGTATATTAGGGTGAGAGGAGGTCATCCACTCTATCACAAGGATGATGTCATCAGTGATGTCATTTGAGATTTCATCAGTGATGTCATGAGTGATGTCACTGACCATGTCATGAGTGATGTCATATGTGACGTCATTAGTAGTGCATTGCGGGTGCACGAGTAATAGTTAGCTGAACTAACTATAATGGGGGAATTTCACTGGTTTTGTATGAGTGAAATGTCCAACTAGCTATAACGCCCCTGAAACCGATAGTTTTTTCAGAGAATTTCTAAGATTTTTGAAATGCTAATTTATAACTATAACGTGCCTGAAACCAATGGTTTTTTCAGTGAATTTTAAAGGTTTTTTAAATGCTAGTTTCTAATCAAGCTCCAAAAATCAGCTGCAGTCCTGTCTTGTGGGACATTTGCCTTTTTGCAAAGGGGGTTCCTGGCCCCCAGAGACTGCAATGAAGCTAGGGGACTCCATTCCCCAATTCCATTTACACCAGGAGGTGCATTTGTTAACACCTGTGAGGAAGGAGCGTGGTCTAATCACGCTACACAGTGCAGCTGCAGTCCTGTCTTATGGGACATTTGCCTTTTTGGAAAGTGGATCCTGGCCCCCAGAGACTGCCTTGAAGCAAGGGGACCTCATCCCCCATTTCTAAGTGCACCAGGAGGTGCGTTTGCTAACACCTGTGAGGAAGGTGCGTGGTCTAATCACACTACAAGATGCTGCAGCGGTCCTGCCTTGTGGGAAATTTGCCTTTTTGGAAAAGGGGTTCCTGAGCCAAAGAGACTGCCCCGAAGCTAGGGGACCTCATCCCCCATTTCCATTTGTACCAGGAGGTGCGTTTGCTAACACTTGTGAGGAAGGGGCGTGGTCTAATCACACCACAAAATGCTGCGGCAGTCCTGCCTTGTGGGACATTTGCCTTTTTGGAAAGGGAGATCCTCGGCCATAGAAACTGCCCTGAAGCTAGGGGACCTCATCCCCCATTTCCATGTGTGCCAGGAGGTGCGTTTGCTAACACCTGTGAGGAAGGGGCGTGATCTAATCACTCTACAAACTGATGCTGCAGTTCTGTCTTGTGGGAGTTTGACTTTTTGGAAAGGGGGTTCCTGGCCTCCAGAGACTGCCCTGAAGCAAGGGGACTCCATCCCTCATTTCCCTTTGCGTCAGGAGGTGCATTTGCTAACACCTGTGAGAAAAGGGCGTGGTCTAATCACGTTACAAAATGCTGCAGCAGTCCTGCCTTGTAGGACATTTGCCTTCTTGGAAAAGGGGGTCTTGGCCCCCACAGACTGCCCTGAAGCTAGGGGACTCCATCCCCCATTTATCCTTTGCGTCAGGAGGTGCGTTTGCTAACACCTGTGAGGAAGGGGCGTGGTCTAATCACGCTATACACTGCAGCTGCAGTCCTGTCTTGTGGAACATTTGCCTTCTTGGAAAAGGGGTTTCTGGCCCCCAGAGACTGCCCGAAGCTAAGGGACTCCATTCCCCATTTCCCTCTGCGCCAGGAGGTCCGTTTGCAAACACCTGTGAGGAAGGGGCATGGTCTAATCACGCTACAAACTGCAGCTGCTGTCCTATCTAGTGGGACATTTGCCTTTTTGGAAAGGGGGTTCCTGGCCCCCAGAGACTGCCCTGAAGCTAGGGGACTCCATCCCCCATTTTCCTTTGCGCCAGGAGAAGCGTTTGCTAACACCTGTGAGGAAGGGGCATGTTCGAATCATGTTACAAAATGCTGCGGAAGTATTGCCTGGTGGGACATTTGCCTTTTTGGAAAGGGGGTTCCTGGCACCCAGAGACTTCCCTGAAGCTAAGGGAGTACAGCCCCCATTTCCCTTTGTGCCAGGAGGTGAGTTTGCTAACACCTGTGAGGAAGGGGAGTGGTCTAATCACGCTACAAACTGCAGCTGCAGTCCTATCTTGTGGGACATTTGCCTTTTTTGAAAGGGGGTTCCTGGCCCCCAGAGACTGCCCTGAAGCTAGGAGACCTCAATCCCCAGTTCCCTTTGCGCTGGGTGGTGCATTTGCTAACACCTGTGATGAAGGGGCGTGGTCTAATCATGCCACAACTGCAGCTGCAGTCCTTTCTTGTGGAACATTTGTCTTTTTGAAAAAGGGGTTCCTGGCCCCCACAGACTGCCCTGAAGCTCAATCAATCAATCATGGCATTTGTATAGCGCACTACTCACCCGGAAGGGTCTCAAGGCACTGGGGGAGGGGGGGCCGTCACTGCTCGAAGAGCCAGGTCTTGAGTTGCCTCCTGAAGGAAAGATGGTCCTGGGTTAGCCGGAGGTGGATGGGGAGGGAGTTCCATGTCTTGGCTGCCAGGTAGGAGAAGGATCTTCCACCGGCGGTGGCTCGGCAGATGCGTGGAATGGCGGCGAGGGCGTGGTTGGTCGACCGTAGCTGGCGGGTGGGCGTGTAGAAGGTCAGGCGGTCGTTGAGGTACTTGGGGCCCAGGTCGTGGAGGGCCTTGTGTGCGTGGGTGAGGAGTCTGAACGTGATCCTCTTGCTGACAGGGAGCCAGTGCAGGTCTCTCAGGTGGCCGGAGATGTGGCTGCATCGGGGGATGTCCAGGATGAGTCGGGCGGAGGCGTTCTGGATGCATTGGAGTCTTTTTTGCAGTTTGGCTGTGGTGCCGGCATAGAGGGTGTTCCCGTAGTCCAGCCGGCTGGTGACGAGTGCCTGGGTGACCGTCTTCCTGGTTTCGGTGGGGATCCATCGGAAGATCTTTCGGAGCATGCGCAGGGTGTTGAAGCATGATGACGATACGGTGTTAACTTGTCTGGTCATCGAGAGGGAGGAGTCCAGGATGAAGCCCAGGTTACGTGCGTGGTCCGTTGGCTTGGGAGTGGAGCCCAGTGCAGGGGGCAACCAGGAGTCATCCCAGGCGGAGGGAGATGGTCCCAGGATGAGGACTTCCGTCTTATCTGAGTTCAGTTTCAGGCGGCTGTTCTTCATCCACTCGGCGACGTCTTTCATCCCTTCGTGTAGGCTGGTTCTGGCGGAGGCTGGGTCGTTGGTGAGGGAGAGGATGAGCTGGGTGTCGTCGGCGCAGGAGATGATGTTGAGGTTGTGTTGGCGTGCGATGGCTGCGAGGGGGCTCATGTATACGTTGAAGAGGGTGGGGCTGAGGGAGGATCCTTGTGGTACGCCGCAGATGACTTTGGTGGCCTCGGATCTGAACGGGTTGAGGCGGACTCTCTGGATTCTTCCGGCGAGGAACGAGATGATCCACTCCAGAGCTTTCTCTTGGATACCGGTGTTGCTGAGGCGCTGCACTAGGGTGCAGTGGCAGATGGTGTCGAATGCCGCGGAGAGGTCCAGGAGGATGAGGGCCGCTGTTTCTCCGTTGTTGAGCAGGGATCTGATGTCGTCAGTGGCTGCGATGAGGGCGGTCTCGGTGATGTGGTTGGCTCGGAAGCCGGACTGCGAGTGGTCGAGGGATCCGTTCGTCTCGAGGAAGGCGGCAAGCTGTCTGTTGACGGTCTTCTCGATGACTTTGGCAGGAAAGGGGAGGAGCGAGATGGGGCGGAAGTTCCTGAGGTCGGTGGGGTCCGCTGTCGATTTCTTCAGGAGGGCGCTGAGCTCGGCGTGCTTCCAGCTTTCCGGGAAGGTGGCGGTTTTGAAGGAGGCGTTGATGATGTCTCTGAGTTGGGGTGCGATGATGGAGTCAGCCTGGTTGAAGACGTGGTGGGGGCAGGGGTCGGTTGGCGATCCAGAGTGGATGCTGTTCATCGTGCGGGTGGTGTCTTCGGTGCTGATCGGGGTCCAGGCGCTGAGGGTGGTCATGGGGGGCGATGGTATGGTGGTGGGGTACGTGGTTGGAGCACCGAAGCTGTTGTGTATTTCGGCGATCTTGCGGTGGAAGAATGAGGCTAGTGAGCCGCAGAGGTCTTGCGAGGGAGTGATGTCGTTGTTTCCGGCGCTGGGGTTGGAGATCTCTTTGACGATGCTGAAGAGTTCCTTGCTGTTGTGGACGTTGTTGTTGAGTCGTTCTTTGAATGCTGTCTTCTTGGTGGTGTGGATCAGCTGGTGGTGTTTGCGGGTGGCGTGCTTGAGAGCAGTCCAGTTGTCTGTGGTCTGGTCATTGCGCCAGGCTTTCTCGAGGGTGCGGCAGTTCTTCTTGGAGTTCTTGAGTTCGTCGGTGAACCAGGGGGCTTTCTTGCTGCCGTGTCTGCTGGGGGGGTCTTCAGTGGTGCGAGATCATTTGCGCAGTTGGTGATCCATTGCGTGAGGTTGATGGCTGCTTCGCTGGGGTCCGTGGTACTGGCGGGCGGGTTCTGGCTGAGGGAGGTGCTGAGCTGGTCGGCGGTGATCTTGTTCCAGTTCCTGCGAGGGATCTGTTGTGGGCGGTGGTGGGTCGCGGTTCTTATGAAGCTGAAGTGGACGCATCTGTGGTCAGTCCAGTGAAGTCCGTTGGAGTGGCTGAAGGAGATGTGCTTGCTGGAAGAGAAGACTGGGTCGAGCGTGTGTCCGGCGTAGTGGGTGGGGGTGTTAACCAGTTGTTTGAGGCCGAGATTTGCGAGGTTGTCCAGCAGGGTGGTGGTGTTGCTGTCCTTGTTGTTCTCCAGGTGGAAGTTGAGGTCCCCTAGGAGGATGTAGTCAGCGGAGGAGAGGGCGTGCGGGCTGATGAAGTCTGTGATGTCTTCGCTGAATCGTGTGCGTGGTCCCGGGGGTCTGTAGATGAGGGTGCCTCTGAGTGTGGTCTTGGGGTCAGTGTGTATCTGGAAGTGGAGATGTTCAGCGGCGGTGAAGGTGTCGTCGGAGCTGGTCGTGATGCGGATTGTTTTCTTGTGCACAATGGCGATGCCTCCTCCAGTCTGGTTGACGCGGTCCTTCCAGGTTATCTTGTATCCCTCCGGGATGGCGACGGCGATGTCATGAGCAGAGGAGGCGTTCATCCAGGTTTCCGCGAGGAAGGCGACGTCTGGTGATGTTGTGTCGAGCAGGTTCCAGAGTTCGACGGCGTGTCTGTGGACGGAGCGGGTGTTGAGCAGGATGCATTTGAGGTGGTTCCTGTTGGTGTTCGGCTTGGCGGGTGAGGTGCAGGTCCGGAGGCAGGTGAATTTGCAGGCTTGGCAGGTGAAGGGTCCGTGGGTGCGTTTCGGGGTAGGACGGTAGCATGCTGGTGATCGGCCGATGTTGAGTGCGTTGAGGGTGGCGGTGTTGTAGGTCCGTCGTGTGGTCTGGCGATGGTGGGGGCCAGGGGTTCAGGCGCTGGGCGCGGGCCAGGCACGGATGGGCATAGACGGGCTTGCCTTTGGCGTGCCTTCGGCGCACCATTGGCGCACCCGCTGCGTGTGAACGCTGCGCGTAAGCGCGGACTCTGCCATAAATGGAGAGTGGGGGGGCGGAGCGAGGGAGGAGCAGCTGGGAGGCGGGAGCGGGGTGGTGAGTGGGGAGGGGAGCGGAACGGTGATGCTGGAGGGAGCAGGGGTGGGGCCGCGGGGGAGCAGCGGCAGGGAGCGGGGAGCGGGGTGGAGGGGCTCAACAGTTGGCGAGAACACAACAAAATACAAATTACTGGCACAACATACAATGCGGGCAAAACTAGAGCAGGGGCACAACAGGGGCAGATACAATACGGTCAAAACAGACAAATTACTGGCACAAGATGCAAAACCGGCAAAACGAGATCAGGGGCACAACAGGGCAGATACAATACGGTTTAAGGCGAGATCAGGGGTACAGCAGAGGCACAACGGGCAGCGGCGGCGGAAGCAGAGACCGGGCACACCAAGGATGGGCCACACGGCGGGTAGAGCGACCGGCTCTAACCAGGTCAGGTCAGGTCACAGCTCCCCGCCTCGTGGACACAACCCTATGTTTCCAGTGGGAGGGAGGAGCAGCTGGGAGGCGGGAGCGGGGTGGCGAGTGGGGAGGGCAGCGGAACGGTGATGCTGGAGGGAGCAGGGGTGGGGCCGCGGGGGAGCAGCGGCAGGGAGCGGGGAGCGGGGTGGAGGGGCACAACAGTTGGCAAGAACACAACAAAATACAAATTACTGGCACAACATACAATGCAGGCAAAACGAGATCAGGGGCACAACAGGGGCAGATACAATACAGTCAAAACAGACAAATTACTGGCACAACATGCAAAAACGGGCAAAACGAGATCAAGGGCACAACAGGGCAGATACAATACGGTTTAAGGCGAGATCAGGGGCAAAGCAGAGGCACAACGGGCAGCAGCAGCGGAAGCGGAAACTGGGCACACCAAGGATGGGCCACGCGGCGGGTGGAGCGACCGGCTCTGATCAGGTCAGGTCAGGACTCAATCCCCCATTTCCCTTTCCGCCAGGAGGTACGGTTGCTAACACCTGTGAGGAAGGGGTGTGGTCTAATAACTCTACAAACTGCAGCTGCAGTTCTGTCCCGCAGAGACTGCCAAAAGCTAAGGGGCTCCATCCCCCATTTCCCTTTGCACAAGGAGGTCCGCTTGCTAACACCTTTGAGGAAGGGGCGTTGTCTAATCATGCTACAAACTGCAGCTGCTGTCCTATCTTGTGGGACATTTGCCTTTTGGGACATTCGCTTACTTTGAAAAGGGTTTCTTCACCCTCAGAGACTGCCCTGAAGCTAGGGTCCATCCTCCATTTTCCTTGTGCCAGGAGGTGCGGTTGCTAACACCTGTGAGGAAGGGGCTTGGTCTAATCACTCTACAAACTGCAGCTGCAGTCCTGTCTTGTGGGACATTTGCCTTCTTGGAAAAGGGGTTCCTGGTCCCCAGAGACTGCCCGAAGCTCAGGGACTCGATCCCCCATTTTCCTTTTGTTTAATGATGTGTAGCGCTCTACTAGTTTTGCACTTTCTGGCCACAAATCTCAGTCTGGAGGCATGTATAAAGTTCCTCCGTGGCATTAAGGCCCCCTGGGTGCTTAGAATCGAGATCTAAAATATAGAACATCTCCAAACGTCTAAGTGCTTTTTCTCTATCCCCTCCTCTTTTGTTGAGTGGAATGTTGTCTAATAGGAAGTACTTCAGATCTATCGAATACGCATGATGTACTTATCTGAAAATGCCAGGCTACCGGATACGTCTGGTACTGATTGTGCTAATGTGCTGTAGTATCTGAGGTTCCGTGTATTCTGAACCCGTTCCATAAAGGTCATGGTTTCGTTATGAATTTGATATTAGAGAACCGTAACTAGTTAGTGCGGCAAGTATGAGTGTTTTCATCATGTTAGACTGATGGATTCACTACGTATTTAGGGATTTCGTTCTGAACCCTTGGGTTCCATTTTGTGTATGGCAGCCATTTTGTGGCTGCCCTCACATAGGCCGATAACTGTGGCTGAACAAGTCTTTTAAGTACATGTACACCTTAGCTCCAGTTCATGCTGACTCCTGTTTGACCTGAGTGAACTGACCCTGTTGCCTGAAGCTGACCTTGATAAACCAGTTCCTGCCCTTTAGCAGATCAAGATTAAGGATCAGAGCACAGGACATTGTAAAAGTTTTATTGCACACCAATATGCCTTATCCTACTCTCACCTGTTTCTGCTCCTTTCTTTATGGTCTATTTATGATTGGGTTGTGGCCTTTTTTTTATTATGGGTTTGTTCGACCTGTCTAAAGAAGAATGTTGGGTTTGACCGATGATTGATCATGGGCTGGGCAACTGAAAAGTGGGTTTTACCGTCATGCAATACTTTTGTTGTGGAAACATGTGATTGGTTAAACTGTAAACAAGGAATGTTTGCCTGAAGCATAATGTTTGGCATAAAAAGGGATGACTTGCTGTGTAAAATTGAGCAGTCTCCTGAGAACTCATACCGTGATGATTTCTAGGACTTCTGTTACTGGCTGCAGCCAATAAATTTGATCTTTGACGCCACCAAGACGTTTCCTTGTCTCTGTATTCTAAGACAGGTGGAACCCGAAGACTTTGGGCGTGCCCCTGGCGCCGCTGGGTCCTAAATAACCCGGTTCTTCAGTTGGCGCTTCCAACGTGGGGCGACTTCAGCGGTACCGGTCCAAGCCTGAGGTTCATGAGGAGCTTCGTGAGGAAATTCTGGAGGACAGCCACCACTTCATCGACCCCGGCATGTCGAATGTGGACTGAAGGTCTTTTCTGCGAGGCTTCCCGCTTTCCTGACGGCTACGAAGGACTGCTGCCCTGACTGTCGCCCTGTCTTGGACCCATTTGTGATGCTTTGTACGGTGAGATGATAGACAGGTCTTCTGGTGGCGTGACTGATACCTCAGTTAAGTATAAGTGGGTCGCTCCCAGTCCTTAGTTTTTGGTTCTTTGGTTCTTAGTTTGTTTGGTCCTTAGTTTTGATTTGAAAATTGCAATTTCCAAAGCCGAGGGTCTCGTATATTTACGAGTGTATCGGTAGAGATAATCCCTTGAAGTTTGAAGCTCGATTAGTGAGAGAAGATGCCTAATCGTAGCAAATTTGGTACTCAGTTTGGTTGTGGTTGCAACAGGGATTCCCGATTGGAGGATTCGTGTCCGATACCTCCGGTGGAACTCCGACTTATGAGCTCTATTCTAAACACGGCGTGGGCCCCATTATGTTCAATGAAGTATGGGTCCACTACACTAGAAAAGATGGTGTCTTACAATGGCCCTAACATGGTAGCTTTAATACAGAGATTTTAGACAATTTAGAAACTAAATTATTTAGGAAGAAATCCCGGCCGGCAATGTTTGACTCCTTTCGCCTTTGGCGTAAAGAAGCCAGACAACGAGAAATTAAACAAGCTAAAAAAGATAAAAGAGAAAAGGATGTATCAATAATGCAAGCTGCTAGGCAGTCTAAAGAAAACGAAGAAGATAAAGCAATTGAGGTGTCGGATAGGCAACGTTGCATGGCCATAGATCAATGTTATCCAGCCTTGCCGTCTTCTCCTCCAAAAGCGATTGAAGATCTTGAGAAAGATGCTTTGATGTCTCATTTACAGAGATTACCACCTCCTTATGTGCAGGGTGCTACTGTGCCTCCATTACCACCGGTTGTTCCACCTAAGCATGGGCGTAAAATCCGTTACGCTCGCGGATTTTTCGTATTTTCGGAGAATCCGCAATCCGCGAACTCTCGCGGATGTGGCGAGAATACGCAAATCCGCGTGAAGCGGATTTTTTGTTTGTGTTCGCACTGCTCGCGGTCCGCGGCGCGGGCAGGAACAATCTCGCACTAGCAAAAGTACAAAAATGAGTAAAGGAAGGGGCCCAGTCTCCAACTTCCTGTTCCTGTCCAGCAAGCTCCTCCCATAGGGGTGGGGTGAAGGAAGTGCCCCAGTCTCCAACTTCCTGTTCCTGTCCAGCAAGCTCCTCCATTTCCTGGCCACTTTGATTTCGATCTTGACTGGGAAGGATTACTTTTTGTGGTTGCTGCTGGATATTTGGATTTGAGGCCTTTTGGAATACCATTGGATTCGAAATTTGATTTCACAAAGAAGTAAGTTGATGTTGTTTGTTTGTGGTGATTTTTGTGTGTGTTGCTTTTTTTCGACTTTTTTGGGGGGAAAATCTGCAAGTTCGCGAGCTGAGGATGTTTTTGCTTGTGTTCGCACTGCTCGTGTCCCGCGCAGCAACAATCTCGCACTCGCGAAATTGTAAAAATTACAATTCTGCACATGAATTGAAAACCACCAGGCTTATTTATGGGTGCATGCATGATACAACTGTTTTGTTGAATTTTTTTTTTAACATGATTCTGGCCAGGGCATGGATGGCATTGGATTGTGGTGATTTTTGTGTGTTTTAGGACTTTTTGAGGTGGTGTTGGGGGCTTGCTATGTGGGTGGGGGCCATTTTATTGTCTGGTCCCGTGTGGGTGGGGGTCTAGGGGCCATTTTTAAGCCAGTTTGTGTGCTTTGTGCCATAGGCCTGCACCCAGTGTGCTGTGATTTTATCATGCCCAGGGGGCCCAGGCCAGAATACGTCTGTTCGCGGATTTTGCTGGTTTTTCGCCACGTTCGCGTCGTGAAGCAACAATCTCGCACTCGCGAAATTGCAAACATTGCAATTCTGCACCAGAAAACCACCAGCAGGCAGCCTAAACCTTCTGAAACTTGATGGATGGCATTGGATTGTGGTGATTTGATTGGTGTTGTGTTTTTTGACTTTTTGGAGTAGGGGTTGGGGGCTGGCTATGTTGGTGGGGGCCATTTTGAGGCATGGTCCTGGCCATGTGGATGGGGGGGTCAAGCGGCCATTTTGAAGGCAGGCAGTGAGCTTTGAGACATAGGCCTGCACCCATTGTGCCTTGCTTTCACCCATTGTGCCCAGGCGGAGTCAGGGGTACATGAAAGTACAACCCTCTCTGTGTGTGCTCTCTTGGATCAATGTTAAATTCCTGTTTCCCAAAAATTTAGCAAATCCTAATTTTGAAATTTCCATATTGTGTGGTGTGCACGTGTGTATTCATAAATGCCTACTTGCAAACTCTTTATTCAAGCGCTACATATGCAACATATATTTACTGATGTTCCTCTGTCTTCGTTTGCTTTTAGGTGCACAAAACTCCGCATCATCGTTGAGCATCAGTGCCAGGAAGAAGTGCTGCTGCGGCCTGTTGTTCCGACATCTGAAGAAGATGGCTCCAAAAAGAGGTGCCCGTAGGTCCTCTTGCAAGAAAGATGTCTCTACTAAGGAGAAGAAGAAGCAAGTGGCACCACTTACCAAGGAGACTGGTGGCTCAACCAATACATTTTTTGGGGAAAAACAACAAAAAAAAACAAAGGCCCACCATGAGTGCTGCACAGGTAGCCTGTTTAGTTGTTGAATCACCAACGACCAGTGATGTGGGATCATTGCAAGAAAGTAGCAGCACGCCATCAACACAGGTTTTAACTCATCTCACAAGTACTATTCAACAACCAAAGCCGCAACAACAACTGCATGGGCTACTAGTACAAGCAGAAGTACATGCGCAAGGAGCTGTCCGAGAAGAAGCTGTCCGAGAAGGAGCTGTCCGAGAAGGAGCTGTCCGAGAAGGAGCTGTCTGAGAAGGAACTGTCCGAGAAGGAGCTGTCCGAGAAGGAGCTGTCCGAGAAGGAGAAGGCCGAGAAGGAGAAGGCCGAGAAGGAGAAGGCCGAGAAGGAGAAGGCCGAGAAGGAGAGGTCCATGGAGACTTGCAAGTAGAGGTCAGTGAAGATGCCGATGTAGCGGCGCATGGAGCGGTGCAAGTGCCCACAATGGTTGTTCTTCCAGAAGTAGGGGCACAGGAGGAAATTGACTTTGGAGCCGGGGTATCATGTCAGGAAGACGAAGGCACTCCTCCTGATGATTCATTTTCTCCCAGCTCCCCAGCAAGGAAAAGATCAAGGAGGGTGTGTAGAAGTTCCTCTTCAAGCCCCGCTCCATCAGATGATGATCTGGATCTAGATTGGCAACCATCTCTGACGTCTGAGAGGGAGGCACACCATGAGCTGCGAAAGGTATCACATGTTAAAAGGAAGGGCCCCGGAAAGCTCATACTTATGGATCCGAACGTCGGACTTGATGAAGTGGTGCATTCTGATGTTGTTGAACAGGATGACAGCAATGACCTAGTCATCACACATGTCAGTCCAGCCACACCGGCCATGCAGCAGACAGACATTTATACCCTATCCCGACGTCATGCTGAGCGTGACCCTGGCGACGTGCCACTGGTAGCACCACCAACGCAGTCAAGTAGTACCACAAGTTCAACAAAACCTACAGCTCCCATATTTTCTCCCCGGAGGGGGACTCCATCCAGCTCGACTCCCTCAAGTAAGGTTGCTGCAATAATTGCACAACCCAGTAGATGTCTGCAAGGCTCATCCACCACTGCTTCATCTGGCATTGGCAGCAGTATCACCTCGTGCGGCAAAACCAGAAGTTTCCAGTCCCCAGTTTGGAACTTTTTTAGTGTCCATGAAAAGTATGATAACATAGCCGTTTGTTGCATTTGTAAGACTAGCGTTAGCCGTGGTAAGACTGGTACCAACTATGGAACCGGAGGCCAGATAGGTCATCTTGAAAGAAAGCACGCTGTCGAATGGTTTCCGCACCTAGCAAACGTCAAGGGAAAGCGATCCCAAAGGGCAAGTGGCCAAAATATACCCATAGTAGGTGTTTCATCTGAAGATGATGGGGAGGTAGAAGAAGCGTCAGACATGTGTCCGGTTGCACCCAGTACCCCTGGCAGCACCACACCCTCCGTAACACATAGCAGGCACACTGAGAGTCTGGGAGACACACCAATGCGGGAAATGTCAACACTGATCAGAAGTGGGTCGAAGAAGGCATCAGCATCATCCCGTAAATTTGTCCAGCGCACCATTTCAGCCATGTTCTCCTCAGATGCGCAATTTCAACGCAACCACCCAACTGTACGCCTGTATAACACTAAGCTGGCAAAAATGCTAGCGGTGGACCTTCTCCCTTTTTCGTTTGTCGAAGGTGTGGGTTTCCTTGAACTCGTGGCAACATTGGCCCCTAAATGGAAGGTTCCTAGCCGGTACTATTTTGCCAGGGTTGCTGTTCCAGCACTACACAAAGAGGTGCTTGAGTTGGTGGGGGCAGCTTTGCAGAAGAGTGCTGTTCACACTATACACCTGACAACAGACATGTGGACCAGTTGCCAAGCCCTTGATTACATGTGCATCACTGCACACTGGGTCTCTTTTTCAGGGGTTATAAAACAGATAAATGCAGGTGGTGACTTGGTCGAGATTTTTAAGGGTGCTCGTAAACATGCAACATTAGCCATGTTTGGCATGGAGAAAAGTCATACTGCAGTCAACATTTTGGCTGACTTTAACAAAAAGGTCTTGCAATGGCTGCGCCCAAGAAATTGCAAGGTTGGTTATGTTTCTACAGATAATGGCAGGAATGTAGTTAAGGCCATGGAGGACGGTTTCTATTTCAGAGTGCCGTGTTTGGCGCACTGTATCAACCTTGTTGTGCAAAAGTTTTTGAAAAAAGAACTTGCAGTCGACAAAACACTGACCATCTGCAGAAGAATATGCACACATTTCAACCATTCTTTTAAGGCCCGGAAGGAGCTGAGGCGCAAGCAAAATGAACGTAGAATGCCAGTGAAAGCACTTATCCAGGAGGTGGCAACACGTTGGAACTCAACCTTCTACATGCTTGAGCGTCTGCATGAGCTGTTTCCAGTAGTCAATGAGTATTTCTACAACCTGGGTGGTGATACGACAGAAATGATGCTAGCGGTGGAGCAATGGCAGCTAGTTAAAAGCCTGACAGACATGCTTCGTCCTTTTGAGGTCTTCACGCGTGACGTCAGCAGGGAGGACTGTTCTTTGAGCAAAGCTATCCCATTGTTGCTGAAGCTCGAGCACCAAGTCAAGGTGGTGTCTTCACAATTAAAGGACGTTGGAAAGAACGAAGCACATGAGTTGGCGCAGAGATTATTACAACGCCTAGTTAGCAATGAACGGCTTGTAAATATCAAGAAACAACAACACTACATTTGTGCTACTATTCTGGATCCACGTTACAAAAAGCCATTGTTTGGCAAAGTAATAATTCCTTTTGAAACATCGGATGTTACAGAGTACAAAGGTTGGCTAGCTCAGTCAGCCATTCGTTTTGAAAGAGAGCGGAAGGAAACTGTAGGAGAAGACAGTACTACTAGTGAATCAGCAGGCCATCAGGCGTCCCAAAAAAGCACTTCTGCATCTGTGCCTCTGGCAGAAGTGAGTGACTTTCCCTCTGAGCCGTTAACCACACCAGCAACCGTATCATCTGCACCAGACCCAGGCGATATGTCTGAAGCGGGTTGGCTAACTCAGCTAGGGTTTCCTTGTCCTAGAAAGGACACAGAAGTGCAAAGTACAGGAATCCGGGAGGACATTCTTTCAATGGTGCAAGCCTATCTGGATGACTCAACAGAGGTCAATATTACTGAGGACCCATTGGCGTATTGGCATGGGAAAAGAAAAATATGGCGAGAGCTCACCAACCTGGCTATCAATTACTTGTCTTGCCCACTCGCAAGCGTGTCCTCAGAACGTGTTTTTAGTTCTGCTGGTGGCATTGTGACTTCCAAAAGGTCCCGCCTCTTGCCCGCAAATGTGGAGCGGCTCACCTTGATAAAGATGAACCAGCACTTCATACCACCAGATTACAGAGTACGAGAATCCACGCAGGAAGAAGAGGACACCGACCTACCTGAGGAAAGTTCTCCTCAGTTACCAGAAGTAACCCCGACTGATGATTTAGCAGAGTATGAGGACGAGTTCTGCTTCCCTGACAGCGAGTTCTGAAAATGAGCCAATCATTCATTAATTGTAATTAGTCCTCCTTATTCACTTTTATTCCTGTGTGTCTGTCTTTCTTTAGCAAGTGCTTCATCACATTCCCAACAAAACTGTAATCAACCAATAAAACAACAAGCCCATCAACAGAACTGTCTTGATTTTGATGCCGCAGCATTCCTCAGGTTCACAACAGTTAGTTGACAAGAACTCAGTCCTGGTCGTCTATCCTGAGTCCTCCTCCTCCAGACTCACCCTATCCATTACCCATAATGCTGATGCCTGGATTCTGCACAATGAAGAAACTTACGTTGACGAGTCCCCCACTGTGAATTCCAGGTGGAGCCAGCCCTCAAACACAAATTACAGGTAAGATAAGCGTTTGGATGGGAGGTAGTATAATGGAGTATTCGGAGAGGCGAGAGAGTGACAGTGGTACTAGCAGTAAAGTCCTAGGGCTCTTGAATTAACAAACTCTGTGACAGGCATTTACTTAGGAAAACATTTGGCCTATTGCACGTGAACGTGTAGGCGTTATTATTGCTTGCTTGCCTGTCTCAGGGGTGCTGTCTCTGGGGCTTCTAGGTTTTTGGGTTGTGTGAGCACCGCTGCCACATTTCTAATGTTGATTGCTTTTGTTTTGCAGAAAATCCACGCCGGGAAACTCCAGTTGGGGCCCTGCTGCAGAACGCCTTAGGACACTGTGAATTCCAGGTGGAGCCAGCCCTCAAACACAAATTACAGGTAAGATAAGCGTTTGGATGGGAGGTAGTATAATGGAGTATTCGGAGAGGCGAGAGAGTGACAGTGGTACTAGCAGTAAAGTCCTAGGGCTCTTGAATTAACAAACTCTGTGACAGGCATTTACTTTGGAAAACATTTGGCCTATTGCACGTGAACCAACACGATGACAGTGTTCAGTTAAATGAACTTACTGCAAAACCACCACTCACCAAGCTCAAAATTAGTAAAAAAACAGGTATGCTCAGATAAAGTTTGAAAAAGTATATTTATATCCCTAACAAAATAATCTCCCGCAAGACCCTCCCTAACCCCAACAAATAAATAGTCCTTCAAAAGTCCCCAAAAAACCCAACTCCCAATTCCCACCCCCCAAAAGTCTCTAAAAAAGGGGCAAGGGACACTCTAGGGATGCAAGCTGTTAAGTTTGGCCTCCAGGGCATCATGCCTTAGGGCCAGGGCATCATACTTCTCCTGGAGGGTGGCTTGATCTAGGCGGAGGACCTCCACCACATTCTGATATTTGCTCCATTTCTGGACCTCCGCCTCTAGGTCGGACACTCTGCGGAGTGCACGGCGCAAGCGAGCCTTAACAGTACTGCGAGGTGCAGCTTTTGCTGCTCGGCGGTGGCGTCTTCCAGCACGGCTCCGGTTCGCTGGAGCACTGCGCTTACCGGCAGAACGTGGGGTCACGGAGGAGGATGCAGATGTTGATGCACTGGACTGTGTGTCGTCCCCCTCCAATTCCACCAGCCGCCGATATTGGGCAACAGTTGCTTCCAGCCTCCGTTGCCGGGCCAGTACAGCCAGCATACTCCTCGTCGGTTTGGAGGTTTTAGTATTGCCAACTATATGAAGAAAGAAAGACATAATATGTAACCAATGCTCTTTAAGAATATGATTAACACAAAATAATTCAGCAGGAAGTTGTGTCACAGTACAACTAGCAACTAGCCAGCGCAGTACAAAACTATTCAGGCCAGTATCATGGGCGTCCGCAGGGAGGGGCAAGGGGGGGCGCTTGAATCACCATTTCCCTTCCCACAACTCACTTGTATCCTTGGTTTGATGCTCTTTCATATGAAAGAGATCTGGCAGAAGCCCAGGCGATATGTCTGTTTCCCTCTCTCTCTCTCTCTCTGTCTCCCTCTTTATGTCTCCCTGTGTCTCCCTCTACCTCGCTGTCTCTCTCTCTCTGTCTCCCTCCCTCACCCTCCCTCTGGCTCCCTCCCTCTCTCTCTCTCCTTCTGTCTTCCTCTCTCTCTGTCTCTGCCTCTATCTGTCTGTCGGTCCCAGCCTGCTGTAATTACCATATTGTAATTTGTCACTGGGCCACCACTGGATACACATCATATCCTATCTAAGAGTCAGATAGTACCATGATCCAGCTTACCTGTACTCGCCACCGCCACTGTCTCCTTCCTCACAGTCTGTACTTCTTGCTCTTGGTCCGACTCCTCTAGCGCCGCCTCCTCCCCAGATTGATCCTCGGACTCCGAGTCAATGATGACCACCACATCCGAGCTGGCCCCGCCACCAGATGTTCCACCTACAAAGTAGATTTAAGAATGTTAGATTACACCACTCCACTAGTATTTGGTCTATGAATGAAAAAATGTGAAAACAACAGAAAAATTAATTGACTGTCTACTCTAGTCTAAAGTAAAAATGTCCCTCCTTCCAGGGAAAGCTGTTGTCTTGCTTCATTTTTTGTCACAATTGTTGAATGCTTGCTTAATTTTAACACACACTATTTTTCTCTGAACAGACAGAAACTGGACTTCTAACCAGGTGAAAGCTCGGCTCGACCACAAGAAATGTGTTCCAATCCATTACTCATCAACTCAGCACCAAGCACTTTTCCATTTCCAACTAACTTTATTTTAATATATGTGTTTACTTAAACTTTTAATAAAGCTTTTAAACTTGAATAGACTCTGTGGTTTTTATTCCTCCAGACTAGAGTGACTGAGCGAAAAGTTTTGCAATTTTTGCAAGGAGGAGTCCGTGCCGCTGACACTACCAGGTTTATTTATACAGTGTGCCAAACACGCCACTCTGAAATATTATTACTCTGGTCTTTGGTGTCCATAGTTCGGTTTGTGGAGAATTGTCCCTGCAACAGTAGGATTATTGATTTTGCTCCTATCTAAACACTATTTCGAAACAATTAAATTAGGAATGCTTGGACAACAATAGGTCCTCTATATTTAAATGAAAACTTACTGGGGCTAGCAAAGGAGCACTCGCCGCCCTGGCCTGCATCCTCCTCCTTTGGAGCCACTGCATCCACTGTTTCTGTCCGCTTGCCCCTGGGCGGACCTGACGTACAACATGAAAGAAAGAACAGAAAACATTGATGATTGCTGCTTGCCGATGTCCTTGTCAACCAAATCAAACATTTAGAAAGAACAAGAACCTACTATTTCATCCAAAAAGAGGGCTACAAAGGAAGGACTGCACCTGAGCCTCTACTCTAGGGGCAGATTTACAAGCCCCTTGCAGCTCTTTTGCTCCATTCTTGCGTCAATTTTGTGACGCAGCGCCACAACAAGAGAGGCGCCATGGTGTGGCGTATATTAACAACGTGACGCATATGGGAGATGCATCCCATTCTAAAGCCCTGCGCCATTAGGGAGCATTCCAGCGCAAGGGAGGGCGTTCCTGCGCAGGAACGCATGCTAAAAGTGGCTATGGGGAATATATAAAATTTCAATCAGTCATTTAGGACAATGATGCGTCACTGAAACCCTGCGCCTGCATGAAGCAGACTTACGGCTTGACGCAGCATTGCTGGAGCTGCGCCATCGTTGCAACGCAACTCCATCAATGAGCCGCCTTTACGGCACCGATGCGTAACGCTTCGGTGACGTTTTGGGACCATGGTGTGCCGCATTGTAAATACGGCGCACCATGGGGGGTGCTGGCGTGCCGCACACTTTGCAGGGATGCGCAGGTAATTGCTAATCTGACACTTAGGGGCATACTTACGAGTTCTGAGCTGGACACCTCCAGATGTGCACCAGAACAAATGCGTAACGCAAAACTAACCTTGCGTCACGGCAGATGCGCCGCTATTACAATGCGGCAAACCCTGGCGCAAGGGTAGGCAGATGCGTGACGCATCTCGTGACGAAAGAGGGGCGCATCTCTAGAGTCGCGTCGCGGGCGCGATGCAACTATAGCAGTGCTCAGGGCTGCCCAATACTCAACATACCGCATCAGTCCTTACGCCTGCTTCAAGCAAGCAGGCATAAAGAATTGACATAGCAGCGTCGCGGAAGTGCCTGCGTTAAATCTTGTAGATTTCACGCAGGCACTTTTGCGAGGCACACATCTGCCTGACCGCCACCCCCCCGCCCCCCCTTGCGTGGGAACGCACCCATTGTGGCGCAGGCCCAGGCCTTCACGTGGCGCTTCTCCTTAGATGGATCACGTTGTACATGACTCGCAGGGATGCGCCACGTTTACGTCGCTGTGCGTCAGGTAAGGCAGTGTAAACGTGGAACAAGGGGCTTGTAAATCTGCCCCTTTGTGTCTAGCATTACGCAGTTCTGTAAAATACACTCATACATTACTCAGCCCAATTAAATGAACACAAAATAGAAAACAAATAAGCAGTGGCACCGGCACAGAGAAGGAGAACAGTGCACCTGAAATGCACAGAAGATTTTGAAATATTAATTTACCTCTCTTATCAATGTAATCACCAGCAGCATTATTGCTCTTTGTAAAAAAATTAAAGCAAACATTTGCAATATAACACAGTCACATAGAGCAGGAGAAAAAACAGAGTAGTGAGTGATGAAAAAATTGCTACTACTACTCACCAAGCCCGGGGACCTCCACTCCCAGCACGTCTAGCAGGTCACACTCTCGGTCCAGTATATCGGTCCAGCGGTGGGTGACTTGATTGTAGGTGCGCTGGACCCCCGTGATCTTAAAAAGGGCCTGGCACACCTGCCCCCACCGCTTCCGTCGCTCCTGGCTGTTGGTGTAACCAGCAGCGATCCTGCCGCCTGCCGCGATGGTCCTGGGGAGACGGCGCTGCACATAAAAAACAAGTGCGCCCACCTCCTCAGGGCTGAAGATCTCCCGGGGCACCACCATTTCCGCCCTCAAGCGACCACACGGGAGCCGGGCACGGGCTGCGGTGCCCGTCTTGGGCAGCTTGACAGCTGTCTTGACCATGTTCTGGGCAGGTGTTAGCAGTAAAGAAGAGACAAAATGAAAAAGAATAAGAGTAGGGAAGAAGGAAATAAAAGTTTAAAAAAGTAGTTGAAAAGTAAACAAAAGTAGCCTAAAACACAAAAATATAGATCTAGAAAAATAGAGGGATAGAAAATAAGTTAAATAGATCAAAAAAATATTAAAACAAGCAAAGGATGGCAGAGATATACAGAGGATAGAAACACCATACCCAGACACATAGGAATGAATGAAAAACAAGATGGCGGCCCGATCACGTGCGCGTAAGTAAGTTCGCACGCGATTTCTCTCGCGAACTCGTGCGAACTTGCATTCGCAAGGCGCGCATTGCGCGAGATTACACATAGCGGGCGGAAACGGAAATACGTCACGCAAACAAAATGGCGGCGCCCATACTCAACCTTGGGGTAACTCGCACGAGTTTGCGGCTTCCACGGGCGAGTTCGCACTACGCCGCGCCTCGCGAATAGGGCGAAATTACCGAAAAACGAGTTTTGCAAAAGCAAAACCAACGAGCAGTTGCAAAAGTTCGAGCTCATCATTTGTAACCATTTACCTGTAGTGCTTCCTGAAGAGGCCCTCCAGAATCCGGTTGCCTACTTGCAACTATTGTGTGACCCTGCTCTGACAGTCACAGAATAGTTACAAGTATGCCATTGCATCCTGTTAAAAAAAATTTACATTGCATTTGCAACAAAAAGGAAAGGGAGCAGACAAGCAGGTGCCAGCCTTCATTAATGTCAGTTGGGGCAGGGCAGGTGTTGTTGTTTGCAAAACTTAAAGCACTTAGCAGGTGTGCACTCACTGGTCAATCAGAGGGTGTTGTGATGACACCGAGGGTGGCATGGGTGAGCCAGAGGGTGGCATGGGTGACCAAAGAGAGTGCCAGTGGTGACAGAGGGTGGCAGTGATGAAGAAAGCCTTGCAAACAGGCTGGGCACGTAGAAACAACAAGTTCGCAAAACTGGCGACCCGACAAGTAAGTTCGCAATTTGCAAAATTGTACAAAACCCTCGCGAACTTGCAGAAACCCGTGCGAACACACACACCCCCAAAAAATACGCAAATCCGCGAGAATTCGCGGATTTCGCGGATTTTCGCAATCCGCAAATACGCAAATCCGCAAATTCGCGGATTGCAAATCCGCAAAATCCGCCCATGCTTACCACCCTTTGTTGTTCAACCTCCTGCTGTTGTTCAGCCACCTGGTACTCCACAGATGGTTTTACCTCCTCCTGCGCAACCCGCTTTAGGGTCGCCAGCTTTGCTACCAGCTTTGCCTCAAACTCCTTTGCCTTCCACTTCTGCATCTGAGACTCCTACTGTTCTTATTCCTACACCTTCTTTGCCTCAAAACACTTATTCTCCTGTTCTTATGACTGCTTCTTCTCCTTCTGTTCGAAAACGAATGACAGAAACTGTTTCCAGTTTATTGTCTCCATTGTTTGGGTCACTGAATATGATCCCTGTTTCGGAACGTAAGCAGAGTCGTAGTCAGCTTCCTGGTTCCGAGGAACGGGCTGTGTTGGATTTGTTGGCTCGTAAATGGATTATAAATGCCTCAAGGTATAGTTTGCCAGTGGTTATGGATGTTTTCTTTCAGTGGGAACCGCCTAAGCAAAGGTATGTTTTTAATGTAATGTGTATGTTTCTGCGTCAGGAATGGGAAGATAATGATTTGGGTTTGATCCCGCAGGAACTACTTGATGTTCAGTCGGATTTTGCTAAAGGGATGATAGTAAAATCTGATATTACAGATGCCGTATAGACGATACTGGCTTTTAGATCTAGCCTTCCGCCTCAGACATTGCACGAACCTGATTCCTCTGTTAGGAGAAAAGCGAGACAGTATCCCATGAGAGAAGTTCCCCCAGTTTGGAAGGAAGGGGACCAAAATGCTAATCCAGCTATTCTGCCTCATTTTCAGCGAGTGTAGGTACATGTCCCTTGGAAGAGAGCAGAGGTCTTGGCTCTTAAGCAGACCTTACCTGATCCCCGTAAGAATCCTGATGGCTATTACAAAGAATTGTCCCAGACAGTTGACGCATGCATCATGAATTTGGCAGACATAGATATGCTGTTGGGTAATGTAGTACCTCAACCTCTATGGGCAAAGATTCGTCATGAGAATCATGCGGTAGAATTAGGAGATACTTGGGCAAATATTATTGCTGCGGATGGTAGACAACAGGGAGGTGCTAAACCTGAACCTTTGGTTGCGGAATTGCCAGGTAGAATTATTAATTTAATGAAGATGATGATGCCAGCGTTACAAGTAAATTGGGACAAGTTAGCAGCATGTAAGCAGAAGGACGAAAGTGTATCTGATTTCTTCACTAGATTTGAAGAAACATTTATAGATCATAGTGGTCAGGATATGAGTACGGAAGGTGGGCAAAGATTGTTCGTAGATAAGTTTGTTTTTAACTTACTTCCTGAACTGTGTAATAAGTTGAAAGATTCTGAGAGTTCTTGGGCTGTTTCCTCGTCGGCCCAGATATTAGCGACTGCACAGTACTATGAGAATAGGGACAAGGACGAGAAAGAAAGAGTAGAGAAAAAGACCAAAGACTTAAAGCCAAAGGTTCTTTTGCAGCAGGCGTATCCGCCTCGCTTGAATCAGCAAGAGTCACAGCAACGCCTACAGTTTCAGCAACCTCCCCCATTTCAGAGACCGCCACAGAACGCTGGGTATTTTCCTCAAAGACCACCCTTGGGTTTAAATCAGTGTGCGTATTGTAGGGAGGAAGGCCATTATAAAAATGAGTGCCCTGTGGTATGACGGCCCGAGAGGCTGTGGTGGTTTTCAGCAAGTGTCTAGGGGTAGAGGACGTGGTGCGTTTCCTCAGAACGAACGTTCCTTTCCCCCACAGAATTCTATGAATTGCTTTGATCAACAGAAAATTGCATCTGGTCAGTCGACTCAGTACTATGCTGATGACTATTATGTTGAGAGTGAGAATGCTGATTATAATGATTGCTAGGACAGCCATGGACAAAGGGAGGGAGTAGTGTTGGTTCCAGTAGATCAGAGTGGGCCTTATGTTGCAGTAGCCACATCGGGTGTGGTAGAGCCTTTTCTTTTGGATACTGGTGCAGCGAAGAGTTCTATCATGCACTCTAAACTCCCTGGCGCACCTTTGTCTGGCTTAACTAATGTTTCAGTAGGATTCTCCGGCGCCCCAGTTCGTAACCCAGTTTCTAGTCCCTTGTCTCTTTCTATAGGGCCTTGTGAGTTGGAAGCACCTCTCATTTTAACGACAGGTTGTGGTGAGAATTTGTTGGGTTTGGATTTGTTGAAAAGATTGCATGCAACATTACGTTTTTCTCCTTCGGGAGTTCAGCTTACATTGGGTAAGAAAGTGATCTCTCCGATGTATTTGTCTAAAGATCGGCTTCCACCGGAATTGCGTTCTCTTCCTGATACTCTCTGGGCTACTGGTCCTATTAATGTGGGTCTTTTGGAGATTCCACCTTACGTTGTAACGCTTAAAGCGAATGTTAAATTGCCGCGCATCGCCCAATATAGGATTTCTAGCGATGGTGAAAGAGCGCTTTTAGCGATCATCTGTGATTTGATTGAGAAAGATGTGATTGAACAAAAGAGAGGTAATGTGTGTAACAGTCCCGTTTTGCCTGTCCTGAAACGCACTGACTCTTCTCAGCCACCTTTTTACAGGTTTGTGATCGATCTTAGAGAGGTTAACAAGATTGTCGTGCCACAGTTTCCAGTTGTTCCGGATATTACTGCTTTGTTGACCTTGATTCCTGCTTCAGCTACCTGGTTTTCGGTTATAGATCTGAAGAATGCTTTCTTCAGCATTCCAATTGCCGAGGAAAGTAGAGATATTTTCGGCTTCTCTTTAGGAGGCCGAAGCTTCCGGTTTAAGAGAGCTTCCCAAGGCTATTGCGAAAGTCCTTCTATTTATAGCCAGGCTTTGAAGACTCAGCTTGATACTCTTGTGTTGCCTGCTGGTGCTGCTCTTATTCAGTATGTGGATGATCTGTAAGTGGCCGCTGATGATGAGAAAACTTGTAGAGAAGCTACTCTTTCTTTGTTGCGACATCTGTCGGACTTGCATCATAAAGTGTCACCTTCTAAGTTGCAGTATTGTTGCCAAGAAGTGACCTACTTAGGTCATCTCTTGTCAAAGGAGGGAAGAAGGTTGACCCCAGAACGAATTCAAGCGATTGCGCAAATGACTGTACCAAGCACACAGAGAGAAGTGCGTGCTTTCCTGGGTATCACGTCATATTGTAGACAGTGGATTCCAAATTTCTCTCTATTAGCAAAACCTCTGTTGGCTTTGACTTGTAAAGATACACTGAATCCTCTTCCGTGGTCTGACGACTGTCAGAAACGTTTTTCTGAATTGCGAGATGCGTTGTGTTCTGCTCCAGTGTTGGGTACTCCCGACTACAGTAAGCCTTTTACACTCTATGTCCACGAGAGAGAGGGTTGTGCATTGTCAGTTTTGACTCAACAATTCGGTGATAAGCAGCGTCCATGTGCGTATTTCTCGTCAACTTTAGATCCGGTAGCTAGAGCGTTGCCGAGTTGCTTGAGAGCTACAGCGGCAGCGGCTGTTTCTATCCGACAGTCTGCTGGACTGGTGATGGATAATAGGTTGATTGTGATGATTCCACATGCAGTGTATACTTTATTAAATCGGACAAAAACTCAACACCTTACTAGTGCAAGGTTGTCGGGTTATGAGTTGACACTTTTGGCTAGTCATGTGCATATTAAGCGATGCAATGCATTAAATCCAGCAACATTGTTGCCGACGTCTGTGGATACAGATGGTCAGGAACAGCACGATTGTTTTCTGAGGACAGAAGAGGAGACGAAGGGTAGGATCGATTTAAAAGATTCTCCTCTTCCGGATCCTGATGGTACGTTATGGGTTGATGGTTCATGCTACAAGCTTCCGAATGGTGACACGACTGCAGCATATTCCGTAACGACATTATGCACAATTGTTGAAACTGCACGAGTGAGCCATAATTCTGCGCAAGCAGCAGAGTTGATTGCATTAACGAGAGCGTGTATTTTATCTGAGGGAAAGAGAGTGAATGTGTATACCGATAGTCAGTATGCGTTTGGTGTTGCCCATAGTTTCGGACATTTGTGGAAAGAAAGGGGATTCCTCACATCCCATGGGACTAAGATTCAGCATGGACAGTTGGTGAATGAGCTTCTCGAGTCACTTACTTTGCCGAAGCAAGTTGCGATTGTGAAGTGTAGTGCTCATTGGAAGGTTACGGATGATGTTGGCCGTGGTAATGCGTTTGCGGATGAAGTTGCGAAAGACACAGCAAGAAATCTGATGAGCCGAATGTATGTTGCAGGCCCTGCAAGATGGATTGGTGATGTTGGAATGTGCGAAGATACGATTGAGAGTGTGAAATCAATACAGGCTGAAGCTACTGAAAGTGAGAAGAATGTTTGGAGAGAAACTATGGGTAGATTGGATTTGATTGGTTGTTGGGTTGAATTGTCAGAACACCAAAGATGGATGTTGCCAGATGCGTACGTGCTTGCAGTGGTTACTATGGCACATGGTTTGTCTCACATCAGTGTGAAAGGGATTTGTAAGTTGTTGGCTCCAGTATGGCAGAATGCTGGAATTCCCAAGTGTGCGCAGAATGTGGTCAAGAATTGCATGGTGTGTTTAATGTATAATCCTGGCAAGGGAACCCCAACTCCAGCTGGTCACTTTGCTCCTCCGACGTATCCGTTCGAGGTTTTGCAATTGGATTTCATTCACATGGAAAGGTGCAATAATTTAAAGTATGTCCTTGTAGTTGTTTGCGCCTTTTCTAGATGGGTAGAAGCATACCCCCTAAAAGATAATACTGCCTCGTCCACTGCTAAAGTCCTGGTCAAAGAATATTTCCCTAGATTTGGGTTGCCAAGGATGGTATGGAGTGATAACGGAAGTGAATTCGTGGGGAAGGTGATGAAGAGAGTGTGTGAAGGGTTGGGAATTCACCAGAAATTCCACGCTGCGAATCATCCCCAATCAGCTGGTTTAGTTGAGTGCTATAATGGCACGTTAAAGTTAAAGGTGGCTAAGATTCAAGCGAGCACTGGTCTTCAATGGCCTGATGCTTTACCGTTGACACTTTTGTCGACTAGAACTACAGTACATTCCCGGATAGGCCTTAGTCCGTATGAGATTGTCTTTGGCCTTCCGGCAAATGTTTGGGGAGTGCCTAGGCCAACAAAGTTTAGTGACATCGAATACCCTATGCTAGTGGACTACTTGTATGACTTGACGACTAAATTGCGTGTCTTACATCAACAGGTTCATGATAAATTGCCGCCAGCGTCCACGGACCCAGGTCACATCCTCAATCTCAGTGACTGGGTCCTGGTGACAAATTTTTTGCGGACTTAGAATGAGCAGCCCCGCTGGAATGGACTGTACCAAGTCCTGCTATCTACGAGGACTTCAGTAATGGTTTTCAGGAAGAAAAACTGGATCCACGGCATACCTTGTAAGAGGGCGCCGTTGCCTCTGCCGTACGACCAGTGGGTCCGTGAAGGTATTGCAGATTCAGAGACTGAAAGGGTGCCAAAGTTTGCACCGTTTAGCGATGCTGAGTTGGTATGGAGAGGTTCCGAGAAAGAAGATGACGATGTTCTGCAAGAAGCTGTGCCTTTGTCTCTAAGATTGGACACTACTGAACCTGAACTATTATTCCAAAGTCAAACGAAGCCTGGAAAAGACCATTATAATCTACGCCCTAGAAACAATGGACTAATAAAATAAATGAATTCCTTTTTTTTGATTTTTGGAACTGAACTCTCTCAGGAATTGAACTCTCTCAGCCAAGAAACTTTTTTGGTATATTTTTGTGAACCACCATCCGGGTTCAGCTGTAGGGTCACGGTGTAAAGACTAGAGAGTGCAAGCCGAAGACGCAAGGTCGACGGTTCTGGTTGGTCTAAGGGAGTTCCCTGGGCTGACAGAAGCATTCCTTAGCAGAAGAAAACCAACCGCCGTGAACAGCATCGGTTAGAGGATGGAGTTTTTTGAGGTTGAGAGAGCCTTTGAGAAAATTAACTTTAAGAAGAAACTTTGTAAAATTATGCATAGCAAATGTTTTCTGATTACATGTCTTTTGATGTTTTTTAGCATGACGTTAGCTTTGGTGGGTTGGTTTGTATTTTCTCTTCAACTGATTTCTGCACTCATTTTCCAACCTACGACTTTACCTGCTACTACTTCTTTGCATTCTTTTCATACTTTACCTGAACACGAACAGATTAGAAGGTCGGAATTTGTGAATAATTCCTTTGTGCAACTTCTCCATCAACACCAGTTAGTAGTAAACACCACTAATTGTTGGGTGTGTGGTCTTATGCCGCATACTACGGATAGAGGTGTTCCCTATTTGATTTTACTGTTTAGTCAGAACGGGTCTTTATGGGCTTTTCAGACTATGTTCCTTTATGCCCTTGAGGTTTATCCTCCGCGTTTTGGAAGAGAGAACACGAGTAACCAAGCTTTTGTGAAAGGAGTTTTAAACATGAGTAGAAATATCGAAACGTACAAGACTATTCCCAAGGATGAGTTATTAGCATATATTGATTGGAACGCAACCGGATATAGTATTAGTCTGGGTGAGAAGCAGAGGCGTAAAAGGTCACCTCCGATTTGGATTGTACCCCATCGTGGTCATTTCTGTCTGCAAGGGAAAGGCAAGAATCCGAGAGCTCAGTTAGGGAAGAGTGTTTGTACTCAGACGTATGTCTTTGCGTCCCAAACTTCCCCACCGTTTTTAGCAGCTAAGGGCACGTATTTTGTCTGCTATGATATAGCATATACATGGTTGCCCCCTGATTTTTCGGGAACATTTTATGTTGCATATTTGTTGCCTCCTACGTATACTGATGCTGTAGATTACCACAGAACGAGAGTTGTTAGGGGTGTCTTCAGTGAGGAAGATACTACGGGACAAGAAGTGGGAGACTTTTTCAAGGGTTTCCTACCGTTTTGGGGACCTATGGCAAACAGTAGAAATATACGGCAATTGACAAGAGTGGTTGAATCCACCATAAATGAAACTGCTGGTGCCCTTAGTAATCTGACCGCTGAGCTTCAAGCGGATCGCCTTATGACATTACAGAATCAAATGGTTTTAGACGTCATACTTGCAGATCGAGGTGGGGTATGTAAAGTGATCCAATCGAGTTGCTGCGTTTTCATACCAGACAATGCTCCTACAGTATACCAGGCCATTTCCAAGTTACATAAGATCTCTGAGTCTATAAATGTGGATAAAGGAGATTGGTCGTTGATTGGATGGTTTTGGGAACTGTTATCGACCTGGGGATGGAAGATTCTGATGATCATTGGGATGGCTTTAGCGATTCTTTTCCTGTTCTGTCTTTGTGTGCAGTGCGCTCTTGCTATATGTGGCCTCTGTGCTACTACGTGTGCAAGGAGACCTGTCCCAAGACAGGTACTAAGTAATAGGATTATGCTCCAGCAACATCTTGATGATCTGATGAATATAGACCTGGATTCAGATTGACGTGAGTTTAGGTTATTGCCTATGTAAGGGCAAAAGGAGGGTCTGAGGTTCCGTGAATTCTGAACCCGTTCCATAAAGGTCATGGTTTCGTTATGAATTTGATATTAGCGAACTGTAACTAGCTAGTGCGGCAAGTATGAGTGTTTTCATCATGTTAGACTGATGGATTCACTACGTATTTAGGGATTTCGTTCTGAACCCTTGGGTTCCATTTTGTGTATGGCAGTCATTTTGTGGTTGCCCTCATATAGGCCGATGACTGTGGCTGAACAAGTCTTTTAAGTACATGTACACCTTAGCTCCAGTTCGTGCTGATTCCTGTTTGACCTGAGTGAACTGACCCTGTTGCCTGAAGCTGACCTTGTTAAACCAGTTCCTGCCCTTTAGCAGATCAAGATTAAGGATCAGAGCACAGGACATCGTAAAAGTTTTATTGCACACCAATATGCCTTATCCTACTTTCACCTGTTTCTGCTCCTTTCTTTCTGGTCTATTTATGATTGGGTTGTGGCCTTTTTTTTTATTATGGGTTTGTTCGAACTATCTAAAGAAGAATGTTGGGTTTGACCGATGATTGATCATGGGCTGGGCAACTGAAAAGTGGGTTTTACCGTCATGCAATACTTTTGTTGTGGAAACATGTGATTGGTTAAACTGTAAACAAGGAATGTTTGCCTGAAGCATAATATTTGGCATAAAAAGGGATGACTTGCTGTGTAAAATTGAGCAGTCTCCTGAGAACTCATACCGTGATGATTTCTAGGACTTCTGTTACTGGCTGCAGCCAATAAATGTGATCTTTGACGCCACTAAGAAGTTTCCGTGTCTCTGTATTCTAAGACAGGTGGAATCCGAAGACTTTGGACGTGCCCCTGGCGCCGCTGGGTCCTAAATATCCCGGTTCTTCATATCCTCTTGTGCCCTTGTAGTATTTTATTGCCTACATAGCGTAAGCCACAAGGGCACGCCAGCACATAGACCACGAAATCCGATTTACATGTTAGGGCCTTACTGATGGGCCTTTGGTGGTTGCCAAAAGGTGTCTTATATGATGTTTTACTGACTCCATATTGGCATGCCTTACATATCTTACATCTGTGGAATCCCTTTCTCTGGAAAAGCCACCTGCCCTTAGACTGGAAGCCTGGGTCATTTTGGACTAGAGTGTCCTTCAAAGAGGGTGCCCTGCTGTATGCTATGGCTGCTCTATTAGTTAGTAAGTGGCCTATAACTGGGTCACCTAGGATTACAGGCTAAATCTTCCTGATAATATTTTGGATGTATTTTTCTGTCTATTATATCCTAGGATAAACCTGAACGTTTCAATATTGTCATGCTGAGTTTTATCAGCCTCTATAGGTATGGTTAATAGGGTCTCTTTCCTGACTGCATTACTTTTTGTATGGCAGTAATGATACATTTAGCAGAATAGCACCTTACTAAAAACCTGCTCTTACTGGCTGCTTGGGCTGCCTTCAAGTCAACTTCACAGCTGCATATGCACAGCATCTCCCCAAAGGGGATACTTAGGATTAAATGATGGGGATGAGAGCTCCTAGCATGCAACACTTAGTTACCAGCAGTAGGTTTTCTGTGCAGCTTTGTCTCCAGTTGGCCATCTCTGATGTAAACCTGAACATCGAGGAAGTTAACAGTCACAGAGCTGACAGAGGCTGATTGTGTTAAGACCATCTATACATTTCTCAGCTTCTGCCCTTGAGCCTTTCCAGATTAGAAAAAGGTCATCTATGAATCTCAACCAAATTTTGATGTTATTGGCGACATATGTTACATGATCTTTGTGCAGGACCAGCTCCTCCCACCAACCCATGTGCAGGCAGGCAAATCTGGGGAAGAAGCTGGCCCCCATAGCTATGCCTCGTTGTTGTTGATAAAGAGCATTATTAAATATGAAAATATTGTTGCATAAACAAAACTCAACCATATTGATAATCATTTTACTGTGTTGCACATATTCTGGTGATCTCCTTGCTAGGTAGTGTTGCAGCCCTCTTAATCCATCTTGATGGTTGATGGACATATAAAATGACTTTACATCTACAGTAATGAGTAAATAGTCAACCTGCCACTCAATATTCTGCATTTTAGATAAAGAGTCCCCAATGTCCCTGATATTGGAGGGGAGCTGTTGCACATGTTCTTGCAATTAAAAGTGTATGTACTGGGATGTTCTTTCCAATAGACTATTGCGTGCCGAGATAATTGGCCTCTCGGGTTTTTTCTTAATGTATTTTCTGTATAAAATACAGAATTGGTGTCACCGGATTGTCATTCAGTAGGAATTTGTACACCTATAAGGTCAATAGTCCTGCATTTTTTCTAGCAACTAGTTTCATTTTGTAGTAGTTGTACATGGTTCTCAGGGCTAATTGATCACTTCTACGGTAACACTCTCTGTCCATTAGTTGGATTATAGCTTCCTCAATGTATTCAGCTTTGCTCCAAGGAACTATATTGCCCCCTTTGTCTGCGTTGCGGATGACTATTTCCTTGTTGGTTTTGAGTTTAGTCATCAATAGATGGTATTGGAGTACATGCCTATTAGTTTTACACCTTATAGTATTGTGCAGTTTGTGGTTGAGTTGCTTGATGCCCATCAATACCTGCTCCCGAAAAAAGTCAATAGTGTCTCTGGGTGTGATAGTGTTGAAGGTCGAGCGGGGCCTGAAAGGAGTAACTTCTGTCCGTCGTTCGGCCATCCTGCTCATTAACCTGTTGCATGCGTCGGATGGCCCCCGGCCATCCGATTTGCACAAGCGTGGAATTCCCCCGCATGGCGGTGGAATTCTGGCCGCGCCCAAAGGATTAATTCACTTTCCCCAATGATGTTTGTTGAGGCGCATGTTTCATTTGCTAAATCCTGAATGTCCCGTAGGACTGACATATCCGATGCTGTTAGATTAAACGGAGGGGAACTGTCTGTCAAATGTTACGGGTGATTTTCTGTTGACTCAGTGCTTGTTTTGTTTGGCTGATGAAAGTATTTTTTCAGTTTAAGTTTTCTTACACATTTAAAGATGTCCATTATAGTTGCCGCATAATAGGAAGAACTTTCGGGGCAGTTTGACAGCCCTAGTGCTAATAGTTGTTCCTCTGCCCTATTGAGGTCCACATTGGTTAGATTTATTACCTTCTGGCTGTTGGATTGTTCGCAGTGTGTTAACGTCTCCAGTTCCTCTTCGGTTGCCCTGTTTGTTTTTTCGACCCTTCGTCGCTTCGCTTGTCGCTTCTCCTGGCGCTTTGTGGATCTTCTTTTAGTTGTCTGTTCGATTGAATTCTGGGGTGTAGAGTCTGTCTGCTTTTTAAACATAAAAAGTTCACCTCTTCAACCAGTGTGATTTTTGCCGGTATTTGTTTAGACAACATAAAAAGATTAAAAAAAGATGCAACACAAAAAGATGATGGACGGAATGTTGAACATTGTCAAACATTCACCCCCAGTCACAGATCTGGGTTTAATCCATCGTTATTTTGCTCACCACGCCACCCCAGTTCATACATAGCCATATACAAATCAGTCTCAACCCTGTGCCTCATGGGAACAGTCCAGACCGAATTGTCAAGCCTTGTCTTCTCTGAACCAGAATAAAGCATCCTCGGACCGGTTTTGGGGTTTCACCCCTCTTCAGCCAGGATAGCTTTACTCCAGTGGCGTAGTGAGCACGGGACCCACGTCTGGGCATACTCTTCCCACTGATGGTGAAAATGCAACACAAAAAGATGATAGACTAAATATTGAACATTGTCAAACATTCACCCCCAGTCACAGATCTGGGTTTAATCCATTGTTATTTTGCTCACCACGTCACCCCAGTTCAGACATAGCCATATGCGTATTTGTTTACACGCCTGTTTGCGATCATCCACCTTCGTCTCACTTTCCAGGGCCGAGCTGAGATCTGAGTTGGATGACATCTCCTGCCTTGCCCTTCCGCACACATAACTAACCTTTGCAACTTGTGTTTCACTATATTTAGAAACTTTCAATGAGTCGTATTTTTTTGCGAACGTAAAAATGCACCCGCTCTCAAAATCCATGCGGTCTCCATTAAACTTAAAAGCCTTTCTTCCGCTAACTTTATCTTCCTCTTTTTTAAGTCTTTTCGTCATTTCTTCTTTCAGTTTGACCAATTCATCATTTTGCCCCATTGTGCTCAATTCAATATTTAATGCCTCTATTTGTTCCTGCAATTTTAATCGATCTTTTTCAGCATATCTGACAAGTATAGTAATTTATCTTCGGGACGATTCAAGATTTTACTCTGCCCATTCCCTCATCATTTCATGATCTAGGTTTTCATAACTAGGGGTTATTATTATCCGTTGCCCTTGTGGTACTCTGCCTACATCCAGATAGCGTTGGAGGGATTTAGCCTCCCACCTTTTGCTTTGTTCTGACTTCATTAGTTATTCCAATTGTTTTATTTTTTCCCTTAGGCTGGGGTTTCGTGGCCCCACTGGTGCATTCTGGGAAACTGAGTTTTGTTTCTGAGCTTTTTCATCATCAAACATGTCGACTGCCGCCGCTTCTCCTTCTCTCAGTGCATCAGCTGACATTGTTTTCGCTAGAGCAGTTTCAATAATTTTTTGTTTTACGATACCTTGGAAAGGGCTTGCTGGCAGTGCACTGCCCACTTTTCGTGTATCACCGCACACCTCTAAACCCAGCTTGCTTTTCAATATGTGTTGGGAAGTGGGTTATTGGGAGGGGCAAATGTAGGTCAGCCACTGGCAATAAGGCCGCAAACACATGGTAGGACCCAGTATAGGTCTTAGAAAACTATTCCTATGCTCAACCCTTGGTAACGTGGCTGCGAGCAGACAGGCTTAACTTCAAAGACAGGTATGTAAAGCATTTAAAAACACAATTTCTGTAAATAATTAAGACACAACACATAATAAAAATCCAACACCAATTGATAAAAAAAGGAAATATTTTTATCTTTAAAGTGACACCAACACGACAAAAATCAAATTCAGGGAACCGGAGATATGAATTTTAAAAAATTTACTATAATATAGCACTTAGAAGATTATAGCACCATATTGTGATACATGCTCGCGATAGACCACGGAAAAGTCAAAGTTTCAGGCCAGGTGGGATGGAGCCCTGAGCGGCTACAGCTTAGAAACTTTTCTGGAGCTTTTTCTCTCGATGCCCCTTGAAGCTCCCAGCCAGTCCGGATTCGGTGAGGGTTTGCCAGCTTGACTTGTGACGAGGTCCCGGTGAACTTCCCTGGAGCGGACTCTGAAAATATTTCAGTGGGACAACCCAGGAATCCAGGCCCACAAGCGATGGAAGGCAGGTGGTTTGGCTCTTGAGGTTGCTCCCGGTTGACTTTTCTACGAGCGGACTTAGCAACTTTTCTGGAGATTTTTCTCATAGGGTCTCTCGATGCTCTTCATGCAGCTGGATTAAGTGAGGGTTGGCCGGCTTCAGATTTTCTCTAGTCCCGGTCAATCTCTGGAAGTTGGAACTATGGAGATTTTAGTGGGTCAAACCTGGGTAACTTGGCCAGCTCGTGGTTGAAGGCAGGCGGCCTGGCTAGCCAGGTTGAGTTGGTCCCTCTATGAAGCTTTTTTTTCAAAGTTGGTCCAAAGTTCCCCAGATTTCTTGAACTTCATCCGGAAGTCCCTCAAGAGGTCCCAAAGTGTCTCAAACTTACTCCAAGGGTCTGAAAGCTCCAAGATGGTTCTTGAAAGTTGAGGACTTCAGTTCCCACCATCCACTGGTACAAAACCCTTACAAATCCACTGATGGGTCTCCAAGGTGTAGATTTAGTTGGTGATGTTCCAGTTGAGCTCTTTCAACATGTAGCTTTCAGGGAGTCCACTCTTTACTTATTTGCCAGCAAGATAATCCACAGGGCTGTAATTTCAGATGGTGCAGTCTTCCGAGGTCAGGCCTTAGAATTCTATGCACAACATCTTCTCAGCAGGGGACTTCTTGCTTCATTCAGTTTCAAGCAGCAGATCTGGAGGGCTCTGCCCCTCTCAGATACTTATTCTAAATTCTCTGGGCCAAGCAGCAGGTCACTCCTGACCAATGGGAGCAGGATAACTCCTCAAGGCGATGACCACATCCTATAGAGTGTGGCATTATTTTGTCCCAGAGTGTATCAAATCTTCCAAATCCATAATGGCTGATTTTCCAACAGGGAGTTAAGCCCTGGCTAAACACACCCCCGGGGATGGCTTATTTCCCTAGACTCTCCCACTACCATTTGCACATACCTTCCTTAAGCCTAGCCCTGACTCTGGGTCAAAAGCGTAAAAGTGTGACTGCACCCAGGCCTCCCCTCTGCCTTTGAAGAACATGATTTACGACTCCACCCCCTGGCCTGGCATACATATGGACCAGCACACTGCCCTCCCAGCAGAGCTGGTAACCCCGGGGCTCTTTATCACCTCTTCAAAGCAGATTAGAGAGAAGAGGAGTTTGAAGTTAAATAATTTTTAGAGGTTATTGCTTGCTATATTGTAATAATAAAGAATCCAGCACTGCAAGCCAAAAATAGACATAGTTTCTATGTGGCCACATGCCATAGGTGAAATCCTAAGGCAGTCCTGAATTTTCAGCCAACAGTACTTGCTGAAAGAGCAATGGAGATGAAAAGGAGAAAAAACAAGCATTTGCAATGCAATAGATCTTGCATTTACGCGAGTTTGAGATATTGACATTGAAAATGGCAATGCCTTTTATTTTTGTTTTCGTTTTTAAAACATAAATAAAAGGCATTGCCATTTACAATGCCAATAGCTCAAACTCGAGTAAATGCGAAACGTATTGCATTGCAAATATTTGTTTAGCAGTGCCTGTGCTGAGCATCGGCAGGACCCGGCTCAATTAAAGCCCTGGTGCCAGGAGAGCCACACAGCCAAGCATTTACGCGAGACCTATTGTATTGCAAACATCCGTACAGTGTAACACTTGAAGTAAAGGGACCAGTAACCACGGAAGGATACAAATGACGACATGGCATAATAACGCGGGACTAACAAGCCTCAATATCAATCAGAAGACAGAATTTACGAAGGACAAATGCAGAAGCCAGTGAAAAATATGGTCGGAGAGTAGGAGCAGGTTGCCTCCCCATACTAGACTACTGCATGCCTCGCAGAGAGAGCAGCATATGCGGGCTGCTGCGAAGGCCAACCTAAAAATAACGAATATGAGCAAAGTAAATTGGGAGGCAGGGACTGAGAGTAGTGAACTGGGGGAAAAGAAAGAGAAAAAATAAGGAGCAAATATCAAAGAGTAAGAAAGAGAGATCCCACAGTGAAGGTCAAGTAAAAATTGGTGACATTACCAAAGGGGGAACAGGAAAAATAAACGAAAATATGAGTTGTCGAACGAGGATGAATGGCCATATGTGGGATCAAGAGACAGGCAGGGAGAAGAAAGAGGAAGCAAATAAGGTGGGTGAGAGGGCAAAAAAGGGAAAAATAAGCTTACAGTTACAAGCACTAGAGATGAAGGATTAAAAGGAATGGGTGATTATAGAACATACACTAGCTGAGAGGACCAGGCAAGAAAAATAAAATATGATAAGCAATTATAGACAAGCAGGAAAGGGAAATTAAAACATAGAACAAGCAAATACTAGTGCGTAAGTAAGAATAAACTGAGAAAATAGGAAGCAAACATGAGACAGCAAAAAAGACAAAGGAATGAGAGGAAGAAGCAAAAGGAGAGGTTTAAAGGGGGGCAGGGGAAGAAAAATATAGCAAAAACATGTATAAACTTTTTGAAGAGCACCGCTACAATATGTCCAACTGCAGGATATCACCTGCATAGAGGTTCTTTGATAGCAGCACTGCTGGTAGTAGATGTGACAAGAGGTGGCATGGTGGGGGCAGGAGTGGGGCTTGTCACTGTTGATATGCAAATAGTTGGTTTTAGTGGTGTACTGGAAGGCCTCTCTGGGGTTACACTATGAGTAATACCTTGTAAGTGTTTTTCTCAACTTATTTTGTTTCACCTAATATTAGCATAGATGTCAGACTACCTATTGACAGGGGCGGCACCTCCCTTTGAGCGGTGGATCGACACCCCACTAAAATGCACCCAGAAATGCCCCAGAGATGAAAAATAAAACGGTAATGAAGTTAGTCAGTCAGTCAAAATATCTTTATTCGATTTAGTTAAAAATCATACAAAGAGATAAAACATTGCAAGACGAATAAAAACTATTTACAATATCATACAAATCAGTGCATACAATAAGGTTCTGTACCAGGCTCTATAAAAAGAGCGAATTAAAATCATTTAATACAAAGTTTAAAAATATTAATAAAACTCATTTTTGGGGGGCCCATTACTCTGATGTGTTTTTTTAGTTCTGGCTGCCGCCACCAAGAAATTTGCCATGCAAAATGTAATGTGAATATCGTTCAGTGATTGGAGATAGAGCAGGGCTGGTCTCACCTGTGTAAAGCCAGCCTCCTTTAAAACAGGTAACAGATATTTTTTCCTAGGCTCTAGAAAGAAACCACAAAACATAACAAAATGCATGGTATCTTGGACAGAAAAATAATCACAGCAACAGGGGGGAGCTAGCTCTGGTTTTTCCCAAGTTTTGAAGTTACCCAGATACAAATGTAACAAATTAAACCTAAACTTGGTCAAGAGAAACCTATGGAATGGCTTCGTGACGAAACTAAGGTAAGGTGCTAGTGCAATGGGGTTTACAAGCAGATAGTGTTTCCTCACTGCCGGTTTCTGCAATCCCCTATCCTCACGACCCACTCTTGCCCTACCCATGAACTGCTTCTTGATTAAATCTATATCCTGTTTCTTAATGTCCATGGGGGATGTGAAAAGTTCCGGTCGTCCCAGGTCTGAGAAGGACTTCATCAGGTAGGCCAGCCATGGCACCCTTTTAAAGTGGTCAAAGGACATGACGTCAGCCATGATCTTATGATTAAGATGCAATTCTTCATTAAGCCACGTCTTTAGTCAAAAGATCAAGGGTGCCATGTTCAGCCTATCAGTGACAAAATCCAGTCCCACCTCCATATGTATGGAAAAAGTCGGTGTGGACTGTGGGACAGACAAGAGGGACCGTAGAAATCTGTTTTCCGCCTTCTGTATTGGTTCAGGATTTACATAACCCCAAAGGGGTGAAGCATATAAGGCCAGTGCAACAGATTTGCTAATCTTCAGGAGGGCTTCCATTGGCCTAGCACCCAGCCTGCTTGCAAATCCCATGAGGGCTGCTGATGATCTAGTCACCGCCAGCCTCTTAGCTCTAACCTGGGGTCCCCAAGAGCCCCTCTGATCAAAAAGGACCCCTAAGTAGGGGAAAGTCGAGACTCTGGTGACAACCTCGCCTTTACATTCAAAGGTTTTGGAATTCCCCTTGTAACTTTGGCGCCCAACAACCATTGTGTGTGATTTATTCTTGTTTATTTTTAAGTCCAGGTGGTCCATAAATGTGCCAAAAGCATCCAGAAGACGTTGCAGACAGACACCAGTGCGAGCTATCAGCATCGCGTCATCCGCGTACAAGAGAGCAGGGATCTTAGCTACTCCTGCACGCGGAACATCACCCTCAACGTCCTCCAGGTAGGCACCCAAGCCATTAATGTAAATAGTAAAAAGCAGCGGGCCAGTATACAGCCCTGCCTGACCCCACGCATAGAATTAAAATGGGGCGTACACCTTCCCTCATTTGTAACCCGCACCGCAGCAAATAGCTCTTGGTGAAGGGAAGCCATATACCTGACCAGCGCCTCATCTATCCCATCCCCAGGAGGGTAGTCCACAGCTTAGACCTGTTCACCAAGTCGAAGGCCGAGGAGAGGTCCATAAACGCTAGGAATAGAGGCCCCTCCTTGGCCACCGTATATTTCGAGATCAACAGATGTAAGTTGGAGCATTGCTCAACCGTTCCTCTCCTCTCTCTGAACCCATATTGAATGTCGGCCAGCCCCCCGCACTTCTCGACGCTATCCCTCAGTTTAACCAGAAGGACCCTGCCTAAGTTCTTAACTGCAGAGTCCAGGAGGGATATGGGCCTATAACACCCGGGATCATCCCGCTGGCCCTTCTTAAAAATGGGGACGATGGTAGAAGTTACCCAGGTGGTTGGTAGAGAGTTGCCATTAGCGGCGGTGAAAACGTTAGCCAAAACACCCGCCCATAGCTTGGGTGAGTATATATAGAAATCGGCCGGCACCCCATCAGGGCCAGGAGCCTTGTTCTTGGTAGTGGCCAAAATAGCTTTCTCCACCTCTGACCTTTTCAAATAAATGGGGGAAGCATCCGGGACCACCAGGGGACACACTTGAATGGCCGTCTCGTTATCTCCGTACACCGTTCTAAAGTGGGCCAGCCATTTGTTGTCGGGGATAAGACAATCCATGGCAACATTGGCTGAATCAGAGAAGAAGGGCTGGTTGATTATATCCCAAAATTGCCTGCTGTCCCTTAGGACAACCGTAGAAAGAAGAGTCTCCCAGGCTTCGTGCTTAATATTGTCTTGTCTGGTCTTGACTGCTTGCTTGTATTCCTTCCTCAGAATAGCAATGGCAGCCCTCGGCCTAGGTTTTAACTTCAAGGCTGCCATTAAGGATTTATGTGCTTTTGAACAATTAGCGTCAAACCAGCGCTGCTTGTTACACACTCCCTTCCTGGTTTTTACCAATAAGTCCTGTGAAACCTGCCCACAAATTGTTTGGAAGGCCCCTATAATTTCGCAGTCTAAGGCATTTGGGTTTTGGCACGTCGCCACATGGGCCTCGATTTTCGGGAAAACTTCAGCATAAAAGTTCTCCGGAACCACCTTCGCCCATTTAAGTCTTCTACCCTGGTCAGATGTGCGTAGGGTATATCCTGGTTTTATTAGCCCCGGCATATGCCCCATAAAATCTCCCCAAGCGACATCAAGTATAACAGGGTTGTGGTCACTGAAGTGGGAGGGAACTGTACGATATGAGCTGACCCTGTTTAGAATACCCGGTGTTACAAAAATATAGTCAATAATTGTACCAGGGTCAGTTCCCGTGAATGTAGCTATTCGTGACCCCCCCCCCCTCCGGTTCAAAAAGATTAAAATTTGCCAAAAGATCTTCCAGATCCTCACCTAATGTAGTATGCTCAAAGTGGGGGCCTTCAGGTCCTTCTCCCCCCTCCTTATTACTTGAGCCAAACATGAGCTTGCAGGGGTGAATATTAAAATCGCCCAGTAGTATGCACTCCGAGTCGATATGCATATTGTGACTGACTGACATTAAAACAGAGTCTAATCTGGCAATATCATTGTCACCATTGTCCCTATTCCAGGAATTATAAAAATTAATATATAATGTCCTCCTGGTAGGGCTAATTTCCCTTTCGACAATAAGGATATTGGGGGAGACATTTTTTATCTGTCTTAGGCATCCTTTGAGTTCTAGGGAAAATAAGATTAAAAGGCCTCCCCTAGCTCTACCAGCTCTGCTGGGGGTGGCAGTTTCAGCAAAGCTGGTAAACCCATTCAGCCAGAAATTAGCGGTAGTATCCCATGTTTCTTGGAGGGCGATGACCTTGTGCCCAGGGACAAATCTAATCCACTCCCTGTCATTTCTTTTGGAGCTAATACCTGCCACATTCCAACTGAGTATCTTACATGTCCCTGCCTCATCATTGTTTGTGTGGCCTCCCCCCTCTGTCAAGAGTGTTGGGTTGACTGATAGTCAGTCTATGTCCTCCAGGCCCGACAGGGGGGCGAAACTATTATTCGTGGTCAACCCACTACCCTCGAGGGCACTCTGGTGTCACGGGAATGGCAAGTTGACGAGATAGTTGGGTACCTTAGGGGTTGTATGGATGTGTGTCCATAAGAACTACCCTCTCCTTGAGGTAACTTCCCACCCATCCTACTCCCCTGAGGGTGTCCGGTTTGCGTAGTGCGAATGGGGGTTGGGTAGAAGAAACCCAGAGGGACAGGTCTCAACTGGTCCTTTAAAGAGATAGCAGAGCCATCCCAGAAGAGTCTATCCGCTAAGTTAGCCCTGCTAAAATTATTGAGCACACAATCCCCTTGCGTAGATTTCTGCTGTTTACCAATCCAACCCACCCTCCTTGCGTAGATGATCATGTCCGCAATATTCTCCCCGCAACATGTGTCCGAACACCACTTGTTGGCCTTAGCCATGAGGTCCGTAGTAGATTCCACCTCGCCTTCCCTGAGTGGGGGTACCCCAATAAAAACAGCAACTAATGGGGATGCTTCAGGTGGTAAATTAAGTTTATATTTGCTGTGGACTACCTTCCTAGGATCAGGTATGCATAACTAAGACTGCGGGCATAGCTGCCCCTCCAAATTTGCGGGGGGTGCCTCCTTGACTAGAAGTGGTGCTTTGGTAATCCCTGCGCTGGTTGCAGCACCACACATGGTGCCTGTACCATTGCCCCCTTACCAGACACCTTCCTGCTCCCCACACCCTCGGGGCACAGCCCTCTATCATGTGTGACCAGACAAGGGGAATGGGTGTTAACGAGTCTGTCGATTAATGCACATTTCTTTAGAAGTCCTTCTAGACAAGTATTTAGTGTGTCCACAATGTCCTTCGCAATCCCAACAAGTAAAGGTTCAATCCTTGCAACAAAGAGTGCCTCCAGTTTATCTCCCAGGGGGTCGGTTGGTAAGTTGGATATGCTCACCCTATTGACGTTATTATCCGTATGAAGTTAATTCATTACCATTTTATTTTTAGTCAAACTGTCCTGAACTGAGTGTCAGGGCGAGGCCTAATGGGTGGCAGCAGTGGTGGGCTGATTGTGCATAAGTTTCTAGTGAGCATGTCAATTTGGCCAGCCAGCTTGTGATGGCCATTCTGACATGTACACTATAAACCTGTCTTCTGGGCTTATTACAAGTCTGGTGGTCAACGGACCACCAGACTCACGGGGGCACGGCAGTGGCAGTCTTCCGATTGCCCTACTAGAACCAGGGTGGTTGGGCTGCCCTGGAACCACTGCAACTGCCAGTGATCAGAGATCCCTGGTGGTGGCTCAGGGGCATTGAGGCCACAATATGCTTGGCGGGGCCTCAGACTGCCACACTTCTCATGGCTGTGCAATCGCCATGAAAAGTGTGGCAGTGAGGAAACAAAGGGGGCCCTACAGAGCCCTGCGCCATGTGGATGCACACAGGGGAGCACAACATGTGCCCCTCTGAGTGCATTCACACCAGTACCTGCACGGCACGGACTGCAGTAGTCCATGACCTATATGTACGTCCCTTGATGTTCCCATTGCGGTATTTCATAGGCACTGCCTTGGGACTGCCAAAGAACAGTCAGCCAGACCAGGAGAAAACTCCTGATCTGGTAGACAGTTCCTACACAGGTTTGGTTGTGCGGGAGCGAGGCGGTCCCGCTTCCGCATCACAAAACTCATAATAAGCAACTTAGACAGCTGGGTTGAGAGCCTGCAGAAGCCCACAGTGTCATCAAGCGCGCTGAGAAAGGCTGCTCAATCCAATCCTGTCACTTCTCTCACAATGGTTAACAGCCTGAAAGCAGTGCCAGGATTGGTTATGTAGTTTACCTGGGGCCCTGGCCATGACATCAGGAAAAAAAGAGGACCGGAGCGAGCACGACATGCAGTAGCGTCTCCTGGAGGGAGAGCTGCCGAGGGTGAGACGGGTCGGTGGAAGGGCAGGGTGATGAGTAGTAAACTACGGCATACGGCCAAACCGAGGTAAGTACATAAATAAATAAATAAAACGAATTACATTGCGCACGCTGCAAAGCCAAATTGCGTTGCAGCGTGCCCAATGTAATTTGTTTCATTTATTAATTTATTGATGTACTTACTTCGGTTCGACCATATGTCGAAGTTTACTACCCCCACCCTGCCCCTTCCCCGCACCGCAAAACAACCCCCCCAACCCCCCGCCCGACCAGCACTCCCTCCAGGAGCCGCCACTGAGGACGTGTCTGTGCAATCTGGTAAGTGACTTTTTTTTTTTTTACTATTTATTTAACGCACCCTCCCCTCCAGTGCCACAGTTGCCAGCCGCCGCTGCCTATTGATCGGGCTGTGATGAACATATGTCTTATCCGCAATGCACTACTTCTCGCATACTCTGAAATCAAATTACAGTGTCTCCTATTACAACTCTGTATTTAAAATGCAAACCAGCAGCAATCCATCAAAATGAAAATAAACCCATACTTCTCCTTAAAAAGACGTATTAGACTATAGGCGGGTAGAACTGCGCGATAGAGCACTGAGTTATGACTATTTTTAGCTGTTCCGTTTTCATCATTGTTGAGAATTCCACTTTTTATTACTGCATGAAGGCCAACTGTCCCCGCGTCAACCATCTCGTAAATTGTAAATTATTTTCATTTGGCCCCACAACAGTCAAGCGCTATAGCCTTCAATATATAACCGCGGCAAGTGCCCGTTTTCAAGGGAAAGAGGGAGATGAATGCGGGAGGGAATTAGTTTTCTATGCAAAGCTGAAGAAATGAATCATCCTTGCCAATTCCATCTGGAATAACTGTAATGGGGAGGAAGCAAAATGGTGACTCAGTGCTCCGAAAGCCCCCATCCCTCGCATCTGAATTTATCACATGAAATTACTACAACAAAAGCAGCAATGTGAGCAAAAATTATCTGTCGAGCTGTCAGAAAAACATAGCTCGTATTTTCTTTAAACATACAGAGAAAACAATGGACTGACAAGCGGAGTGGAAGGAAGGAAGAGGGTTCTGGCTAGGGTCATTATTTGTCAGTTTTGATCACATCAGGACTTCCCTCCAAGAAGAGAGAACATTCTTATTTTTCTGGTGATTGCCCCTCAGAGCTGTTGAACTCTATAAGGAGGGGAGTCGTTTCCGCCTCTCTGTCCTACAGCAAGACGTGCGTTTGCATTTGGACGAACCCCTCCCTGCTGCTGTAGTAAAATCAAAATAGAAATAAATATCTGAGAGAAACTGCACACGGAGCCTAAGGGAGGCGAATCCAAGCTGTGGCAGCTCAATCAATAGAGAGGAGAGTGTGCTTAGGTATAACCACCTGTCTTCATTTGCTTTACTGCTAATTATGGAGCTTGATTAGACGCCACTTTTGTAGAGTGGAATGTGAACTGCTCAGAACTAACTTCCTGTTGCCTAGTCGTGAAAGTAGCAAACTTTGTTTTCATTAAAGCGCGAGTACATGCTATCGAACCTGGTTTTCAGTTACTATATCTTATTAAAAAAAAAGTAGGATAATAAAATGAAAAGGAACAGAGTGCTACAAAAGCATACCAGCCCACAAAATTCTTAATTTGCGCAGTTTGGATACAGACCTCGCTCGTTTCGTCTTTTTTCAGAAGTTATAACTCTAAAAAAAGTTGTACCATTTCTGTTTCCCTCTCCTTCTCTCTCCCCACCAAAGCCTAAAATAAGAAACTACGTAGGTTCTTCTCAAATTCTGAGCTTTGGGCCTAGCATTCAGAATCACGGTCTGTGCGTGGTACTGAACCCTAAGGGTCCTACGATTGAGATGTGTTATATATGTGAGATGGGCAGTTAAGTAAAAATGTCAAGTCCTTCATGACACTTTCCAGGGGAGGGGTGGATTTTACTTTACATGACTGAACGAAGGCCTATGGCAATGATGTATTAATCTAATGAGGAGTTTTGGTTGGTGCACATGCGCCACCTTGCAATTACTTCATATTTCTGGGTAATTTCACGTAGTTGGAAGTCCAACCAGATGCCAGGTGTGCCTTATTTCTTGTGTGGTATTTTTTATTCACTCCTATTTCCTCTTTGATGCGTGTTCTCGGTGTAGGGTATCACAATCAGTATTCTGGAGAGAGGTTGTGGTGGTTGAGTTCTGCCCCAGAATTAGGGTTCAGATGTTTCTAATGGCGTGGCCTCTCAGCTTCCAGAATTACGCACCGTTATTTCTGTTTCTTAAAGCCTCAAAAGAACACCGGATTAGTTGCCACTGCTTGAGCGGTCCTTGCCGGTATGCAGAACGGCCCATAGCCAGAAGTATATTTTAGGGGGGCTTGGCCCTCCGCTATGACCAAACATTAAAGCTGTGCTCAATAGGTGCATTCTTTCCCAAAATACTGATTGTGCACTAAATAACCCACAGAATTTCGCGGTAGAGGAATATTGAGGACAGAATATAGAAAGGTAAGTGCATCTAATGTAGTACAGATTAACAATTCCTAACTCCATTGCTTAGGCAAACATACGTGGAGTATGGTATAGAAATGCTAAACTTACCATATTGATATTTTAAATTCAATATTCTGCGCCATCGATATTCTGGTTTTGATATACAGGGTGCACATAGTGTGAGTCTATACAAAGTAATACGTTTTTTTAAGGTACATATTAAAGCACACTTGATAAAAAAAAATACAATCCAACTTTAAATGCTATCAATTAGAGCTCTTCCGGTTCCTATGCAGCTCGGGACTTGCCAATTAAACTTTGAATACGGGACATAGAGAAACTTCAATTATTGGCTCCTCGGAAAGCTGGCTTATGTCTCTAGTTGTTATTCTTACCATGACCGTTCACCTATAGAAATTCGATGCATCTTTTTCATCTATCATTCGTCCTTTGCATAATTAGTGTTATGTTTGGCCAGTGCATTTTGTCCTTTAAACGTCAAATCGCTGGTGTAGTCAGGCATAAAATGCAGCTCAAACCCCGGACGATTAGCGCGTCATCAGTTTAAAAATAAGTCACGGCGCACTTCTGTCCTTTCCTTCGCTTTAGCCTACGGTTAGCTTTCTCATCAGTAGCCTCGAGATGTTTCTGTGATTCACATGGTAAAATGCTTCAGCAAAAGAACAATCTGAGCTTCACAGCTGATTCAGTAAACACGCTTCATGCAGAAAACTATTAACATATTAACTGACCTTTAAATAATTAGAAACCGTGCTAGAATGGGCAGCAATGGTTTGATTGCGAACATCAGTTCAAATTGAATCAATGGCAATAGTTTCTGCCTTCTGAAGATGACCTCTCAGGCCATTTGTTCCTCACTGGCAAATTGTATTTTCAATTGATTAATCATTTTAAGAAACTGCTTTACAAAATGTACTGATTGTAGAGCACGAAATACAGTGTATTAAATGTACCTCAGTATTTGCTAGTGTGGCATACCCTAAAATGTATTTGTTAATTTAATTATTTTTCCAATTTTGTGTCTCAGGAATATTGTCCAGGGGTATTACAGCACTTTACAATATGAAGACAACGTTTCGGATGTCCAGCATTAAGACTTAATGACAGAAAAATCTGGATGCATTGCAAACGCAAGATTAATACAAAAGTACAGTAAAAAAAAAAACAGGATTACAATTTAAGAAAACATACAAGTGAAAGGAAGGCTTAAGTGGCAGTTAACCTGAAAAAGCGCGTTGAGACCAAATTATATATGAGTTAGAAGAGCAGAACTGTAATATGGCTGTAAAATACAACCAGTAAGTGAGGAAAATAGTTATACTAGAACTATGGTGAGAAAAGAAATACTTCAGGAAGGGTCTTTAGGATGTAGCGTAGGTAAAGAAAGAGGAAGGCATGGTCAGGATAAGAGAGAAAATACCAACTTGTAACTAAAAGGGGGAGAAGAATGGAGAGAAATCTCAGCAAGAAGAATGGAGAAACATGTCGAGAAGAGAGGAGTTAAAGAAAAGGCAATAACCGAGTGGAGTACGAGAAAAAAGAACACATATTAATATAGATAATCACAAGGTGATTGATCAGAATGATAATTAGATGAATCTAACTTGAAAATGTCTATAGAAGAGATATTTTAGTCCCTTCTTGAACATTAGTGTCAGTAAGCGGGGATAGAGGTTCTGCTTACTGCTTTTCGTGGTCCAGACGGTACTCCAAATCCACTCGGGCTGGGTTCCTTTCAGTGAAGGAAAGGCTGACACTAATCGCAGAGTTCTGGCGCTGTTTGGACTGAAGCTGTGTGGTGGATGCACTTTACAGGAGCGTGCTGGCAATGAGTTACAATTCCTAGTAGACCACAGACTCTTGCATATCGCGGTGACCGTTTATAACCGTTTTGGCTTAGCAATTGTAAGTTTTCTTGTGTTTCATGGCATAATTTGCTAGGCAATTGTGCTTCAGTGTTGCTTCCACCAGGACCTCACTATATTAATTCAAAATGTTCTAGCAAGGACTTATTGCCATTCATAAGGTTGTCTTGAACTGTCAATTGGATTACAGAGGCTAACCTAAAGTCATATTGCTGATTGAAACGGCTTTTGAAAAATTCTCTTGAACATTTTTGGGCTATTTAGACTAGGGTTATTTATAGGTCAACTTTTTTAAGAAACAAGGAGCATTCCTGAATTGGATTGTTGCTTCTGTATTAACCAATTTCATGCATAAGCAAGTAAAAACTATAATTCGTCCTTCACCAAAGAATGTGCAGCGATAAAGCTTGAGTTTCAGGTTTTACCCATCACATATCGAAGTATGGAGAGTTGATTACACAGAGGTAGCATTCAGGGTTTCATTACATTCCACAGACCTCATTGTCCAGCTGAGTGAAAAGGCAGCAGTGGTGCAGTACAGTTTCTATGTTCTCTCTTATTTAATACACCTTTTCCAGCCTCTACTACTGCCCATTGCATTTTTGTATATGTAGTGACTGGTATGAACACACCAGGAGGCATTTCTTCCTTTGGATCCTGCACATAAGGGTAGTGCAACCTGACAATTGGTAGTAATGTGTAGAGTAGAATCAAGTGAGTTCCAGACTCTGGTGACACAGCCATAAGTTGACTGGGCCATAGGGGGTTCCTTTATAAATGTTTGGGGTTCAAGTATACACATTTCAGTACTGGAAAGGGACCACTGAACCCCCTGTTGTTAATTTTACTGGTGAAGGTGTATTTATGGTAGGTCAATTAGTTGGGAAATGCTACAGACAAGTCTCGACAGAAAAAGGGATTTTACTATAATTTTAGGGTTTTCTAATAGGATGAGTTGTAAAATCCCTAAAGTATTTTCAATCGGAAGTGTTTACTCCTAGCCATATTCTTTTTAGGCGATTGCTGGTTAAATATTTTGCCAAGAAAGGAATTTTGATCAATAATGATCACTGGATTATTGTCGACTATGTTGCAGCACTTGATCCAGAATTGCACAGGGAATTTGAAGTATGTAGGAAAAATAAGTAAAAAATCTAATTTTAATAGGTTGCATCTCAATTGTGGGTCGTCATCCAATCTCAAAACATCAAGGGAGATTGAAATTGAGTTCCATTAAGGATAGGAAGTTAATCACTATCTATATAAACATTACTTCCTTATAAGAAATTTTGGGCCATATGTACGACCTACCAATTTGCGACTCGCAAATTGTGTTGCATTGGCGACTCGCAATTTGCTACTTGCAAATTGGGATGTACAACAGTGTCTCAGGCACTGTTTGCGATTCCTAATGGGGTCGCAAATTGCATGCCTCATTAATATAAGTGAGGCAGGAGCAATTTGTGACCCCATTAGGAACGGCTAGCACTCACAGGGATGGTGACCTGCTGGGGTCAGCAGACCACCATGTCTGTGACTGCTTTTAAATAAAGCAGTTTTTTGAAAAGAAAAAAAAGATCCTGTTTTCTTTAAAGGAAAACGGACTGCATTTAAAAAAAAGAAAAAATGAAACTTTTAAGTTTCATTTTTTAAGGGCAGGTAGTGGTCCCTGCGACCACTGCCTGCCCTTAAATTTTTTTTTGACCCATTCACAAAGGGAAAGGGGTTCCTTGGTGACCCCTTCCCAATTGTGGATGGTTTACCACTTACTTGAAGTAGGTGGTAAATTGCGAGTGTTTTGTGACCGCAATTGCAATCGCAAAACATTCATACATAAAAATGTGAGTTGCAAATAGGAAGGGACGCTCTTGGCACAACCCTTCCTAATAGCGAGTCGCAAACCTCATTTTGTGAATCGGTAAATTTTACTGATTCGCTAAATGAGGTTTGTATATGGCCATGCTCTAAATTGCAGTCACTAGCCCGTTTGCGACAGCAATTGAGGGTCATACATCTGGCCCTTTTATTGCAGCCATTAGGATATTGCTTTTTTTTAGGCTTAGCAATTTATTTATGTAAAATTAAATCAATAATTACATTCACTTGTGTTGGAAATGATTTAGGCGGACATTACTCGCGTAATATGCTGTAGCGTAAGTGCACGAAATTACATGATCAGGAGTAATAGTGTGATTTTCAGTAATTTTACGAGTAAAGCAAAGTTACCAAAGTTACTCCAGTTACATGGGTATAATTAAAATTTCACCCAGGCATAGAAATGACTAACTTTTGTGTGGTCTTCCCCCAGATTTTAGCTTGAACAGTTTTTGCTGGCTTAAGGACTATGCACACTTTGCTCTTGCTAACCAGTAGTAAAGTGCTATGCTTTCTCTAAAAATGTGCTGAAATTGACACACATCTGATTGGCGCATTTATTTTACCTTTTTGTCTCTAGTATGTCATATTGCCCATTCCCAGGACCAGTAAAATAAATGCTACTGATGGGCTCCATGCAACTAGTGTGCTCCAGCACCCATTGTGCACCCTGTACATTAGCAGTGTAAAGCATGTTTCCAGACCTGCCACTTCAGCTGAGCTATGTAATTTTTGAACTGCCTGTTCAACCTGTCAAATCATCCTTTTGATAGAGCGAAACCTTCCTTTTCAATATTGAAAAGTAACCCCTAAAGTAGGCTTTATTGCTCACAAGGCAGTGAGCATGGTGTTTAAAAGTGGAACATGTAAACTTGTAATATTTTCCATATTCTAGAAGTGAAAATGCTGAAAAGCTACTTTCACTGTAGCAAGGCTGGCAGCTTCTATTTCAAAGTGCTGGATCATATTTTTTATTACACCATGTAATGCTAGATTTGGGTTGGTAGAGGATAGAAAAAAATTCAAGGACTCTTTTTTACAGTTAACCAAAATTCAATTTAATTGTAAAGTTGGATTCTTTCTAACTTTTGGGCAAAAGGCATTTTTTTAAATTTACCACTTTGCTGCCTAAAACCTTTATTCTTTAATGGCCTTTCTGTAAGTATTCCAACTACCTCCTGCCAATTGATGACTCTCTTGTGGTGAGATGTGAAATGATTCCAAGACAAGGACAAAGGGCCTTGGATGCTGGTAGCTGTTGCGCTTCAGTTGACATGATGGCCTGGGGGCTGTGCCCAGTAATTTGATTAACTTCAAAAGGGCGTACCATGTCACAGGCAGAACCCCCCCCCCCTTTTTATGCCCCCTGGCTACCCACCCACCAGGTCCATTGGAGATGAGCTTCCACCAGAACCAGTTTTGAATTATATTAGAGAGTATGCTCATTTCCCTGGCCACACCTTTGGGTAGGCACAGGAATTTTGCACAAAGGAAGAAAGGTTTGTCATATAGCTACTATATATCTTTATATTGTGTTAAGTTAGCATAGGCTCATTAAATGTTTAAACGCCATTTTTCCTTTTGCTGCTTCTGCACAAGACACTTAATTGTTGATTTAGCTTTCAACCCAGTAGTTCGTTGTGGTTTACATGAGAATAATATGTTATTACTCTGATATCAGCTTTGCTTAATAAACTATGTCTGTACAGAGAGTGCTGAAGTTTCAGGAACAACACGATACAGATTTGTTATGAGGTCTGATCTTCGCGACTTCATAGACATAACATAAGTGCCACTTCTGCCATCTTTGGGCTTGAGGAGGGTTTTATATTGCTTTGCTTAAAGCACAAAAACACACTTGATGCTGTTTGCATGCAGAGAGAGCTGGTGTATGCTGATGTGATCCCTTCATACTAGGACACTGAGGTATGGGCCCGCCCTAATTCAACCCAAAGAGACCTTCTTAGCTATTAATATAATATGCGAGTTAGGGAGGGTGATAAATAAGTGTTGTTATACCCTTATTGATTTACAGCATGGTAACATGCTGTCACCATTCGCTTTCTATGGACTAGTAACTATGCTTGTAGCTTTGTTGTTGATAATATGTTTACTTGTATTATCTAAGATATTGCGCCTGAGAAGACGGCATTAGTAAATAAACATTTCAAATGCTCCCGTGTTCTTCTTTACTCCATGTTCTGGTTTGTAATGATTGTATAACGAAAGAGTGCTCAAGTGTTCCACGTAACCTGAGGTTGGTGAGTTCATGTTCTGGTTTGTCTAAACATTGGGAGTTGGTTATGACCAATGAGACACTGTAGCTAGCTCGGTAAGGGGTTTGTTGGGTACTAAGGTGAGTTTTGGGTCACCCTAATTCGCTGAGGTTCCAATCCTCTGTGCACAGTTCTGTGGGAGAACAGAAACCCTGCTACATGGCGCCCAACGTTATCGGTGGTCTTATATCATGACACTCGAGTAGTATTTCATTCCTACCTTAACCCCTTCACTGTCGTTTCCGGTAAACGGTGGTGTCGGTGAAACCTACCTGTTTTTTTAAATAGGTCTTTATTCAAGCTTGATTCTTTCTAAACGGTTTCCTTGAATTACTACCCAGTTGTGCTACAAAGTTGACTTTGTTTTTCAGTAGTTCCAGTGGAATCATGGCTGTGGCCATTGCGCAGCATAGTCGCATTGCGGTGCGCACCCATCTACAGACATACCAGGTCCCGTTGGAGGGCATGGCTGTGATTTTAGTGGTGTGTGCAGATCCGGCGTACCCGTTCGAACTCTTTTATTCATGGGTAACGTTTCCGGCAGTGGACGCAAATTCTGGTGTGTTCCACTCCTACACACCCTCCCCTGTACCGGCTGAATATACACCGTACAGGGCACTGGAGATACCTATTGATCATTGGCAGCATCGCGTTTGGTTTGATGGCGCCCTCCCCCACTCTTTATCTGCTGCAAGGTTAGGTCCTTTATCCATTCCAGGTACGAATTGGCCTGCTTTGGGTGGCTTTACCCCGCACCCGAATCACGGGGCTTGTACCCTTGCGGAAGTTTGAAGGCTACACGTAGTCTCAATTGCCGTGATTCGTGCCTTAGTGCAATACATAGGTCGACATCTCCCAGGTGGTCCCCAGGGGGGTGCGGCCGTTCAAACGGAACGTGGCGGTTTAAGGCTCAATCCTGTTATGGTCAATTCGGTTTTTGGTCAGCATCCTGTTGATAACGATGACTTCCCTTTCTGGCTAGCCGAGAAATTTGACCAACTGGAGGCCGTGTTCCCGAATTCTACTCCTGCTGATAAACATCGAATGTTGACGATCACTCTACCGAAGGATTTAACTCCTGAGCTCGTTGACTGTGAAAGCTGGGGCAAGACTTTTGCGGCCGTTTATACGAGGTGTTTCGGCACACCGTCTATGTCCGCACTGCCTGAGATCGTTATGCGTGTTCAGGATGATCACGGACCGGAGGCAGCGGTTGAATTGGGTATGCGCCTGTGTGGTTCGTTTGAGATAGTATGCGATCTCATTCTCTCCAATATTAAAGGAGATGCAGTGAACTTTCAGGGGTCGAATGCTTTGGCTGCTCTGCCCGACGCCGATAAACCCAGACAGTTAGCGAAGATAGTTGTGGCCGTATATAAAACTATTGGCCGCACAAGTAGGGGTCTGAAATATTTTTCAGTTAAAGAGAAGAAAAAACCACAAGGACAGTCTGCTGCAGCGGATGTCCAACCCAAGTCCAAAAAACAAAATTGGCCTAAAAAACAGACACAGGGAAAGCAACAAGTGCAGTCTCAGGATTCTTTTCCTGCACCACAAGTTCCTGCGCCGACAGAAAAAGTTTATGATTTGCGCGATCGCGCGATGATTAAATCGCCTGATCGATTTCAGGTTTCTGATCAACGCTCTCCTCGTTCCTTTCAGGACTCATCGGCACCGAAGACCGGTGGAGGAGGAGGCGGACGGGGACGTGGTAGCCAACAGGGACGTGGCCAGCCCCGCCAGACTGACGGCGCAGCGAAGCAGGAGGATTCTACGTCAAAAAGACCGCAGTTTGCGAAAAAGAAAGTCGCGGCCTTAACAGCGCATCGATATGCCACAGATAGTGAGAACGCGGCTTCGGAATCTGACGTGGGCTCTGACCTTGCTGGACAGCGCGGCGGAGATTACCATAGTCAGAGAGGCGCTGCGTCCACTACTGAGGGTGACAGCGACTGATGTCTACGTTGTAATTGAAACAGCAGATACGAGACTTGCTCTCCCTGAAAGACTTTATGAAATTGTCCTGTTAATTGAAGGTGACATACAGCGTACCGTAAAAGGGGTATTTTGGGAAAATCTGTCTTCTACGTATGATGTTTTGCTTTCGGAGGCTGACTGGCCCCCACCTTTTGTGCTCGCGGCGCCGCGAGGGGAGGAGGTAATCCTCCCCAGTTTCGCGAAAACTGTCTCGAAAGAGCATGCGCAGCATTTTGCAGAAGAGTGGGCTCGGGCTCTCGCACCGGCTCTGTACCGTAACCAATGTGGTTGGGATAAATTGTCGCCTTGCCACGAAATTCCGTTGCGGTCTCAGCCGCAGCCTCAACCTCAATATCCCATTCGGCGTGAAGCCAAAACTTCCGTCGCGGAAATCCTTGAACAATTAGAATATCAGGGAGTTATAGAAACTTGTGTGTCACCATTGAATAATCCTCTTTTTACTGTGACCAAGCCTGATGGATCATATCGTTTGGTATTGGATTACCGGCATTTGAACTCGCATTGCCGTAACTGTGCAGTACAGAATACTCACGGCTCTGCCATTGTGGATAGTCTCGTGCGAAAACGTTTCAAGACAACGCTTGACATATCTGAAACTGAACTCGGACAAGACGGAAGTCCTCATCCTGGGATCCTCACCCTCCGCCTGGGACGACTCCTGGTGGCCCCCCGCCCTGGGCAGCGCACCCAAACCAACTGACCACGCACGCAACCTGGGCTTCATCCTGGACTCCTCCCTCTCCATGACCAGACAAGACAACGCCGTCTCCTCGTCATGCTTCAACATCCTGCGCATGCTACACAAGATCTTCCGATGGATCCCCACCGAGACCAGGAAGACGGTCACCCAGGCCCTCGTCACCAGCCGTCTGGACTACGGCAACTCCCTCTACGCCGGAACCACCGCCAAACTCCAGAAGAGACTCCAGCGGATCCAGAACACCTCAGCACGACTCATCCTGGACATCCCCCGCCGCAGCCACATCTCCGGACACCTGAGAGACCTGCACTGGCTCCCGGTCAACAAGAGAATCACCTTCCGGCTCCTCACCCACGCACACAAAGCCCTACACAACCAAGGACCAGGATACCTCAACAGCCGCCTCAACTTCTACGCTCCCAAACGCCAGCTTCGATCGACCAGCCACGCCCTCGCCGCCGTCCCCCGCATCCGAAGAGCTACCACAGGAGGAAGGTCCTTCTCCTACCTGGCCGCCAAGACTTGGAACTCCCTTCCGACCCACCTCCGCCTGACCCAGGACCACCTCGCCTTCAGGAAGCAGCTCAAGACCTGGCTGTTCGAGCAGTAGCGGACCCCCTCTCCCCAGCGCCTTGAGACCCTCCGGGTGAGTAGTGCGCTATACAAATGCATTGATTGATTGATTGATTGATTGACATATCCAACGGTTTTTATGCCCACAAATTGGACAGCTTTAGCTCCCAATGGACCAGTTTTACGTGCGCTGGGGTCCAAAAACAATTCCGGCGTCTTCCAATGGGCTATAAGAATAGTCCTGGTATATTTACCGCTCGCATTGTCTCTATTCTGGAGGCACTCGACCAAGATGCTAGTTCGTATGTGGATGACATATATCTCACAGACGACGATATTTGGGAGCATCTGTGTCGTGTAAATTCTGTTATTTGTAACTTTGCTGACATGGGTTACAAATTTAACTTTGCAAAATCGCACATTGCTGAACACACAGTGTTGTTTTTGGGCTATGAGCTCAACAATGAAGGTAGAGGTTTGGCTCCTCACTTCTTAGAGAAGTGCGCACAGTTGCGCGCTCCTACTACACTGAAAAAATTACAGTCCTTGCTGGGTTTCTTAAATTTCGGAAGAACATACATTCCGGAATATGCCCAGCGTATCAAGCCTTTGTATGCTTTGATACAACCAAATTTTTCAAAATCATGCTGGCTGCCTGAGCACTCAGCCATTTTGCAATCCTTGCAGGCTGATTTGCTCGCTTCTAAGTTCTTACTGACTCGTGACAACCATACCAACCTGGTGATAAGAATAATACCAGGGACAGTGGGTTTCACGTACCTCACTTTTAATGAAGGAGACACAGTACCTATTGCTTACAAGTCACACTTGTACACTTCGGCTGAGATGCGGTTTCCCACTGTGGAAAAGGTTTTAACAGCTGTACAGATGGCTATTCTTAAAGAACGGGCTCTGTCACAAGGGAAACGCATGTTGGTTGTAACACCCTGTCCTCACTTGGAGGCAGTCACGAAAGCCAGTGTACCAAATTCGAAAGCTTTGCACCCTCGGTGGATTCAGTGGGCTGCGTCCTTGACGTCCACGGATGTCACGTTTATTTTTGACGCCTCGTTGCGGTCGCAGGAGTACTTGCAGTATGAATTTGTTCACCCTGCTCCTCTAGCTACGCGACCTTTGGAGGACTTCCATTGCATCATTTACACTGATGGTTCGGCGCAGGTTGCGCATGGCTCTAAACATGCCTACGTTTCCGCATGCGCCATTGTGGTCGGTGCTATGTTGAACAATGAGTTCATATCAAGGGAAGTGCACACGTTGCCGCTTGGAGATTGCACCGCACAATTGGCAGAGCTTCGTGCTCTTTTACTTGCGTTGGAGTACGCAGATCCTAGTGTTACTACTCTTATTGTAAGTGATTCTTTCTACTGTGTCCAGTCTTACAATGAAAACTTGTTCTTTTGGATTCAGAATGACTTTCGTGATTCAAAGGGTAGCACAATAAAACATAAATTGATCTGGGTTCGAGTGGCGGAACTTAAGGATAAGTTGCCACTCGTTTATGTGATTCATACTCTTGGCCATCAGCGTCTAGGGGTTCACGCTGTCGGTAACTCGCTTGCAGATGAGGCGGCGAAATCAGCAGTGTCTACATACTTAGTTGCAGCAGTTACACGGTCCAAAAGTAAGATTGATAGTGACATCTTGGCAGCTGTTGCTGCCACTGAGAAGGAAGGTAAACATCCTTCGGGATTCCCTTCGAAGTACACATACCACTTAAGTCCCGAAAAGGTTCCTTTTGTAAAAATACCTGATGTTGGTGAACGTTTGATTCCCAACGCGGATCGCAGGGCAGACTTGATTACTGCAGCTCATGAAGGTGTGGCGTCTGCGCATGCGGGCGTCTCAGCCACTGTAACTCAATTACAACAACGTTTCTGGTGGCGGGGACTGTACAAACAGACGCGTGAGTATGTCCTTCTTTGTGACATATGTCAGCAGATTAAACCTTCGACTGCTGCGCGTCCGCCACAGACTCAACTGTATATTTCTAATAAACCACTAGGTTGTGTTTATTTAGATCACTGCGGTCCTTTTTCCTCTAATACTGCGTATAAGTACATCTTAGTTGCAGTTGATTCGTGCACACGCTTTGTGTGGGTCTGGCCCCATCGCAGCGCTGATTCACGGACTGTCATTAGAGATTTGCGCATCTTTGTAGGAATTTTTGCCTGTGGTACCTTCCATTCGGATCAGGGTCCGGCTTTCGCCTCTAAGGCGTATAAGGATGCCATGCATTCGATGGGGGTCCAAGTCAAGTTTTTGTCTCCCTACAGACCTGAGGGTAACAGTGTAGTGGAACGAATAAACCGTGATTTAAAGCAATCTTTGACAGCTCGAGTTATAGGCACTGGCAGAAGCTGGCTAGCCCACCTCTATGGCGTGCAGCGTGCTCTTAATAATCTCCCTAGAAGGTCTCTGGGTGGGCGGACCCCATACGAAATGCTCTTTGGCATCAAGATGTACGTCCCTGACCTTGACGGTCTAGACTGTGTGGTTCGCGCCACTTCCTTTGACGCAGATGAACATTGCAATGTTTTACAGAATCTACAAAAGTCCAGAGACAGTCTTGCAAGAGAACACTTGCCCTCCACGTCGGATGTTGCATTGCAGATCCCGGTAGTCGGCTGGCTGCCCAAAGTTGGTGAACTGGTTCGTGAGAAGATCGAAAACAAGAAAGAATTTGGTCCGTCCTATCGAGCTCCAGTTCCAGTCCTTGGAGTGAAGGGCACAAGAACAGTCATTTAACCACCGCTTCCTGGTCGTAAGGAAAACAGGTTTATTTCAATTGACAATGTCAAGATACACAGAGTGGCCGATTCTTCTTAGTATGACACCAGCAGTTTCCTGTCCTTCCATTGTGAGAAATTCAGTTATACCTACTGCTTTTAATCATGAATCAGAAGTGGCCATCGAGTTGCCTGCAATTTCCAATACTTTATTAAGTACTTTACCCGGTGCTGATCAAAATGAAATAGACTATACATATCCCACTGATTTATCCATGCCTGACCTGCAAGCACGTTTAGCCACGGAATCCAGATTTTCATTTGACTCTGTTTCCCTTGCCTCGAAGAAACCCTCTCGTGTTGCGGTTTATGCCAGCTTGTTTAAAAAACATTTTTTGATTCCCCCTTGGACATATATTTGGCTGGTGCTTTTTTCGATATATCTTCTTATGTCAATTGGTTTTGTGTTTTATTTTTTCCGATTGGTAAATGGACACTATGTGGAGGAAAGAACATGCGTTCGTCATCTCAATGGAACTTTGGCCCCCCTTTCCTCATCACATTCTGCACACAGACTGAGAAGAGACTTAACATTTGTTAACATCACTGCTTGGCCTGTCCTTGATGGGATCGTGTGGGATGCCGTTCGTTTTCAAATTCATGGCCCTACGGAAGTTGTTAATGTGCCTAACGTGCTTAGAGTTAATATGGGGGATGTGGTGAAACAAAACATACGTTCTGATGATTGGGATGTTCAGGCCGTTGAGTCTTTATTTTCTGATTTGAAATACTATGCTGCCTTTGATGCTGAAGATTTATATTTAGAATCTGCTAATTATGGTGATTTGTTTTGCTTTCAACATTTTGGCAATCACTTCTTACATAAAACAACATCCAGAAGTAATACTGTGAATTATACACAATGGGAGCATTGTCCGGCCCCTATACAAGGCAGTTCAAGTACTTTTTTGAAAAAGTACACATATTTTACTGACTTCAATCAGTCTAATCCCGAGTCCTTTTATTTTAAAATGACACAGAAGCCTATGTCCAAGGTTAGACTTACCGATACTAAACTATTGTATTCGAAGTCCTTTCTTGATCAGCTGGCAGTTGGGGGTTATGAATTATGGAAGGAAATAATTGACCTGAAATCAGTTTGGGGTTCCAAGGACTGGCAGGTACAAGGCACTGAGGCTTTGCACCGTGCATGTCTCATCCCGAATAAGATTTTGTTTTTGAATTCTACTATTTCGCAAACAACATGCTTTGGATTGGCTACTGCTAAAAAACTAAATTATCCTTCTATCCCCGAGTTAAAGGAATATTCAGGCTGGAGTAATTATACTCAATTTTCGATTAGAGAGTTACAGACCCTATTGCTGAATTCTTCCTTTAACTTATCCAGTATAGACACTAAAGGTTGGCTAGTGTGGCACAAGAGTGCTGATTCTTGCCAGCGCCGTTTTCTGGGTTTGTCCGACGGCTTTACTCAGGTTAAACCTGATTCACGTTTTGAGACTGAGCATTCTGTCACAACTTACTCTGTGGGTAAGTTATGTCAAACCTGGCTGAAACATTCCAAATTATCTGCAGTTAAATTACATCTTGCAAAACTGAGTGATGATGTAGATTTAAATGATTTCATAAAAGGCCCAGCTAGTGGTAGGTCAAAAAGATGGATATATGCTGTATACAATGAAATTTGGAAAACATCGCAGATTGAAGCTGTGACACGACATAGGGCTATAGATCAAGCAAATCTAGAGAAAGTCCTTGCCGTGGTGGACAATAGTATTAACATGCTTTCTTCACGCATTTACACTTTAGATAACATTGTGTCTTCTGTAGTGGATATTGTGCATGATGAGGTATCTGTGTTGTACCATGGTCAGAATCAATTACGTTCTATCATGCAATTTGCATGGACCCTGCAAACGCTTAAAAATGGCAGAGTGCCATGGGGCTACATGAACGTTTCCTCTCTCTTTGCACCCTTTAATTTGACTGACAAACAACGCTTGCTTTCTATGCGAGATGCTTCTTTTTCTATGTTACATATTGAGAGATTGGAGTCCTTGCCTTTTTCTGTGGCAGAAGCCTCAGCTGCAACGTGGCTTATCCACGGTCTGATAACATTACCTTTTGCGTTGAATAAATTTACTAACTGTATGAAATATGTTGCCATAGGTCGCTATGAGCCTTTAGGTAGTGGTTTTCTCTAAGCATGGGCGTAAAATCCGTTACGCTCGCGGATTTTTCGTATTTTCGGAGAATCCGCAATCCGCGAACTCTCGCGGATGCGGCGAGAATACGCAAAATCCGCGCGAAGCGGATTTTTTGTTTGTGTTCGCACTGCTCGTGCTGCTCGCGGTCCGCGGCGCGGGCAGGAACAATCTCGCACTAGCGAAAGTACAAAAATTAGTAAAGGAAGTGTCCCAGTCTCCAACTTCCTGTTCCTGTCCAGCAAGCTCCTCCCATAGGGGTGGGGTGAAGGAAGTGCCCCAGTCTCCAACTTCCTGTTCCTGTCCAGTAAGCTCCTCCATTTCCTGGCCACTTTGATTTCGATCTTGACTGGGAAGGATTACTTTTTGTGGTTGCTGCTGGATATTTGGATTTGAGGCCTTTTGGATTACTTTTGGATTCGAAATTTGATTTCACAAAGAAGTAAGTTGATGTTGTTTGTTTGTGGTGATTTTTGTGTGTGTTGCTTTTTTTCGACTTTTTGGGGGGAAAATCTGCAAGTTCGCGAGCTGAGGGTGTTTTTGCTTGTGTTCGCACTGCTCGTGTCCCGCGCAGCAACAATCTCGCACTCGCGAAATTGTAAAAATTACAATTCTGCTGCACATGAATAGAAAACCACCAGGCTTATTTATGGGTGCATGCATGATACAACTGTTTTGTTGATTTTTTTTAACATGATTCTGGCCAGGGCATGGATGGCATTTGATTGTGCTGATTTTTGAGTGTTTTAGGACTTTTTGGGGTGGTGTTGGGGGCTTGCTATGTGGGTGGGGGCCATTTTATTGTCTGGTCCCGTGTGGGTGGGGGTCTAGGGGCCATTTGTATGCCAGTTTGTGTGCTTTGTGCCATAGGCCTGCACCCACTGTGCTCTGATGTCATCCATTATGCCCAGGGGGGCCCAGAATCGGTCTGTTCGCGGTTTTTGCGGGTTTTTGCCACGTTCGCACCGTGAAGCAACAATCTCGCACTCGCGAAATTGTAAAAATTGCAATTTTGCACCGGAAAACCACCAGCAGGCAGCATAAGCCTTCTGAAAATGGATGGATGGCATTGGATTGTGGTGATTTGATTTGTGTTGTGTTTTTTGACTTTTTGGAGTAGGGGTTGGGTGCTGGCTATGTTGGTGGTGGCCATTTTGAGGCATGGTCCTGGCCATGTGGATGGGGGGGTCAAGCGGCCATTTTGAAGGCAGGCAGTGAGCTTTGAGACATAGGCCTGCACCCATTGTGCCTTGCTTTCACCCATTGTGCCCAGGCGGAGTCAGGGGTACATGAAAGTACAACCCTCTGTGTGTTTGCTCTCTTGGATCAATGTTAAATTCCTGTTTCCCAAAAATTTAGCAAATCCTAATTTAGAAATTTCCATATTGTGTGGTGGTGTGCAGTGTGCACGTGTGTATTCATAAATGCCTACTTGCAAACTGTTTATTCAAGCGCTACATATGCAACATTTATATTTACTGATGTTCCTCTGTCTTCGTTTGCGTTTAGGTGCACAAAACTCCGCATCATCGTTGAGCATCAGTGCCAGGAAGAAGTGCTGCTGCGGCCTGTTGTTCCGACATCTGAAGAAGATGGCTCCAAAAAGAGGTGCCCGTAGGTCCTCTTGCAATAAAGATGTCTCTACTAAGGAGAAGAAGAAGCAAGTGGCACCACTTACCAAGGAGACTGGTGGCTCAACCAATACATTTTTTGGGCAACAACAACAAAAAAAACAAAGGCCCACCATGAGTGCTGCACAGGTAGCCTGTTTAGTTGTTGAATCACCAACGACCAGTGATGTTGGTTCCTCGCAAGAAAGTAGCAGCACACCATCAACACAGGTTGTAACTCATCTCACAAGTACTATTCAACAACCAAAGCCGCAACAACAACTGCATGGGCTACTAGTACAAGCAGAAGTACATGCGCAAGGAGCTGTCCAAGAAGGAGCTGTCCGAGAAGGAGCTGTCCGAGAAGGAGCTGTCCGAGAAGGAGCTGTCCGAGAAGGAGCTGTCCGAGAAGGAGAAGGCCGAGAAGGAGAAGGCCGAGAAGGAGAAGGCCGAGAAGGAGCTGGCCGAGAAGGAGAAGGCCGAGAAGGAGAAGGCCGAGAAGGAGAAGGCCGAGAAGGAGAAGGCCGAGAAGGAGAGGTCCATGGAGACTTGCAAGTAGAGGTCAGAGAAGATGCCCATGTAGCGGCGCATGGAGCGGTGCAAGTGCCCACAATGGTTGTTCTTCCAGAAGTAGGGGCACAGGAGGAAATTGACTTTGGAGCCGGGGTATCATGTCAGGAAGACAAAGCCACTCCTCCTGATGATTCATTTTCTCCCAGCTCCCCAGCAAGGAAAAGATCAAGGAGGGTGTGTAGAAGTTCCTCTTCAAGCCCCGCTCCATCAGATGATGATCTGGATCTAGATTGGCAACCATCTCTGACGTCTGAGAGGGAGGCACACCATGAGCTGCGAAAGGTATCACATGTTAAAAGGAAGGGCCCCGGAAAGCTCATACTTATGGATCCGAACGTCCGACTTGATGAAGTGGTGCATTCTGATGTTGTTGAAGAGGATGACAGCAATGATCTATTCATCACACATGTCAGTCCAGCCACACCGGCCATGCAGCAGACAGACATTTACACCCTATCCCGACGTCATGCTGAGCGTGACCCTGGCGACGTGCCACTGGTAGCACCACCAACGCAGTCAAGTAGTACCACAAGTTCAACAAAACCTACAGCTCCCATATTTTCTCCCCAGAGGGGGACTCCATCCAGCTCGACTCCCTCAAGTAAGGTTGCTGCAATAATTGCACAACCCAGTAGATGTCTGCAAGGCTCATCCACCACTGCTTCATCTGGCATTGGCAGCAGTATCACCTCGTGCGGCAAAACCAGAAGTTTCCAGTCCCCAGTTTGGAACTTTTTTAGTGTCCATGAAAAATATGATAACATAGCCGTTTGTTGCATTTGTAAGACTAGCGTTAGCCGTGGTAAGACTGGTACCAACTATGGAACCGGAGGCCAGATAGGTCATCTTGAAAGAAAGCACGCTGTCGAATGGTTTCCGCACCTAGCAAACGTCAAGGGAAAGCGATCCCAAAGGGCAAGTGGCCAAAATATACCCATAGTAGGTGTTTCATCTGAAGATGATGGGGAGGTAGAAGAAGCGTCAGACATGTGTCCGGTTGCACCCAGTACCCCTGGCAGCACCACACCCTCCGTAACACATAGCAGGCACACTGAGAGTCTGGGAGACACACCAATGCGGAAAATGTCAACACTGATCAGAAGTGGGTCGAAGAAGGCATCAGCATCATCCCGTAAATTTGTCCAGCGCACCATTTCAGCCATGTTCTCCTCAGATGCGCAATTTCAACGCAACCACCCAACTGTACGCCTCTATAACACTAAGCTGGCAAAAATGCTAGCGGTGGACCTTCTCCCTTTTTCGTTTGTCGAAGGTGTGGGTTTCCTTGAACTCGTGGCAACATTGGCCCCTAAATGGAAGGTTCCTAGCCGGTACTATTTTGCCAGGGTTGCTGCTCCAGCACTACACAAAGAGGTGCTTGAGTTGGTGGGGGCAGCTTTGCAGAAGAGTGCTGTTCACACTATACACCTGACAACAGACATGTGGACCAGTTGCCAAGCCCTTGATTACATGTGCATCACTGCACACTGGGTCTCTTTTTCAGGGGTTACAAAACAGATAAATGCAGGTGGTGACTTGATCGAGATTTTTAAGGGTGCTCGTAAACATGCAACATTAGCCATGTTTGGCATGGAGAAAAGTCATACTGCAGTCAACATTTTGGCTGACTTTAACAAAAAGGTCTTGCAATGGCTGCGCCCAAGACATTGCAAGGTTGGTTATGTTTCTACAGATAATGGCAGTAATGTAGTTAGGGCCATGGCGGACGGTTTCTATTTCAGAGTGCCGTGTTTGGCGCACTGTATCAACCTTGTTGTGCAAAATTTTTTGAAAAAAGAACTTGCAGTCGACAAAACACTGACAATCTGCAGAAGAATATGCACACATTTCAACCATTCTTTTAAGGCCCGGAAGGAGCTGAGGCGCAAGCAAAATGAACGTAGAATGCCAGTGAAAGCACTTATCCAGGAGGTGGCAACACGTTGGAACTCAACCTTCTACATGCTTGAGCGTCTGCATGAGCTGTTTCCAGTAGTCAATGAGTATTTCTACAACCTGGGTGGTGATACGACAGAAATGATGCTAGCGGTGGAGCAATGGCAGCTAGTTAAAAGCCTGACAGACATGCTTCGTCCTTTTGAGGTCTTCACGCGTGACGTCAGCAGGGAGGACTGTTCTTTGAGCAAAGCTATCCCACTGTTGCTGAAGCTCGAGCACCAAGTCAAGGTGGTGTCTTCACAATTAAAAGATGCTGGAAAGAACGAAGCACATGAGTTGGCGCAGAGATTATTACAACACCTAGTTAGCAATGAACGGCTTGTAAATATCAAGAAACAACAGCACTACATTTGTGCTACTATTCTGGATCCACGTTACAAAAAGCCATTGTTTGGCAAAGTAATAATTCCTTTTGAAACATCGGATGTTACAGAGTACAAAGGTTGGCTAGCTCAGTCAGCCATTCGTTTTGAAAGAGAGCGGAAGGAAACTGTAGGAGAAGACAGTACTACTAGTGAATCAGCAGGCCATCAGGCGTCCCAAAAAAGCCCTTCTGCATCTGTGCCTGTGGCAGAAGTGAGTGACTTTCCCTCTGAGCCGTTAACCACACCAGCAACAGTATCATCTGCACCAGGCGCATGCGATATGTCAGAAGCGAGTTGGCTAACTCAGCTAGGGTTTCCTGGTCCTAGAAAAGACACAGAAGTGCAAAGTACAGGAATCCGGGAGGACATTCTTTCAATGGTGCAGGCCTATCTGGATGACTCAACAGAGGTCAATATTACTGAGGACCCATTGGCGTATTGGCATGGGAAAAGAAAAATATGGCGAGAGCTCACCAACCTGGCTATCAATTACTTGTCTTGCCCACTCGCAAGCGTGTCCTCAGAACGTGTTTTTAGTTCTGCTGGTGGCATTGTGACTTCCAAAAGGTCCCGCCTCTTGCCCGCAAATGTGGAGCGGCTCACCTTGATAAAGATGAACCAGCACTTCATACCACCAGATTACAGAGTACGAGAATGCACGCAGGAAGAAGAGGACACTGAGGAAAGTTCTCCTCAGTTACCAGAAGTAACCCCGACTGATGATTTAGCAGAGTATGAGGACGAGTTCTGCTTCCCTGACAGCGAGTTCTGAAAATGACTCAATCATTCATTAATTGTAAATAGTCCTCCTTATTCACTTTTATTCCTGTGTGTCTGTCTTTCTTTAGCAAGTGCTTCATCACATTTCCAACAAAACTGTAATCAACCAATAAAACAACAAGCCCAGCAACAGAACTGTCTTGATTTTGATGCCGCAGCATTCCTCAGGTTCACAACAGTTAGTTGACAAGAACTCAGTCCTGGTCGTCTATCCTGAGTCTTCCTCCTCCTCCAGACTCACCCTATCCATTACCCATAATGCTGGTGCCTGGATTCTGCACAATGAAGAAACTTACTTAACGTTGATGAGTCCCCCACTGTGAATTCCAGGTGGAGCCAGCCCTCAAACACAAATTACAGGTAAGATAAGCGTTTGGATGGGAGGTAGTATAATGGAGTATTCGGAGAGGCGAGAGAGTGACAGTGGTACTAGCAGCAAAGTCCTAGGCCTCAAGAATTATCAAACTCTGTGACAGTCATTTACTTTGGAAAACATTTGGCCTATTGCACGTGAACGTGTAGGCGTTATTATTGCTCGCTTGCCTGTCTCAGGGGTGCTGTCTGTGGGTCTTCTAGGTTTTAGGGTTGTGTGAGCACCGCTGCCACATTTCTAATGTTGATTGCTTTTGATTTGCAGAAAATCCACGCCGGGAAACTCCAGTTGTGGCCCTGCTGCAGAACACTTTAGGAGTGGGACTCTGTGAATTCCAGGTGGAGCCAGCCCTCAAACACAAATTACAGGTAAGATAAGCGTTTGGATGGGAGGTAGTATAATAGAGTATTCGGAGAGGCGAGAGAGTGACAGTGGTACTAGCAGCAAAGTCCTAGGCCTCAAGAATTATCAAACTCTGTGACAGTCATTTACTTTGGAAAACATTTGGCCTATTGCACGTGAACCAACACGATGACAGTGTTCAGTTAAATGAAATTACTGCAAAACCACCACCCACCCAGCTCAAAAGTAGTAAAAAAACAGGTATGCTCAGATAAAGTTTGAAAAAGTATATTTATATCCCTAACAAAATAATCTCCCGCAAGACCCTCCCTAACCCCAACAAATAAATAGTCCTCAAAAGTCCCCAAAAAACCCAACTCCCAATTCCCACCCCCCAAAAGTCTCAAAAAAAGGGACAAGGGACACTCTAGGGATGCAAGCTGTTAAGTTTGGCCTCCAGGGCATCATGCTTTAGGGCCAGGGCATCATATTTTTCTTGGAGGATGGCTTGATCTAGGCGGAGGCCCTCCACCACATTCTGATATTTGTGCCATTTCTGGACCTCCGCCTCTAGGTCGGACACTCTGCGGAGCGACCTTTAACAGTGCTGCGAGGTGCAGCTTTTGCTGCTCAGCGGTGGCGTCTTCCGGCACGGCTCCGGTTCGCTGGAGCACTGTGCTTACCGGCAGAACGTGGGGTAACAGAGGAGGATGTAGATGTTGTTAGGTTTGATGCACTGGAGTGCGTGTCGTCCCCCTCCAGTTCCACCAGTCGCTGATATTCCGCAACAGTTGCTTCCAGCCTCCGTTGCCGGGCCAGTACAGCCAGCATACTCCTCGTTGGTTTGGAGGTTTTAGTATTGCCAACTATATGAAGAAAGAAAGACATAATCTGTAACCAATGCTCTTTAAGAATATGATTAACACAAAATGATTCAGCAGGAAGTTGTGTCACAGTACAACTAGCAACTAGCCAGGGCAGTACAAAACTATTCAGGCCAGTATCATGGGCGTCCGCAGGGAGGGGCGCTTGAATCACCATTTCCCTTCCCACAACTCACTTGTATCCTTGGTTTGGTGCTCTTTCATATGAAAGAGATCTGGCAGAAGTGAGTGATTTTTCCTCTGAGCCGTTAACCACACCAGCAACCGTATCATCTGCACCAGGCCCAGGCGATATGTCGGTTTCCCTCCCTCTCTCTCTCTCTCTCTCTCTCTCTCTCTGTCTCCCTCTTTCTGTCTCCCTTTGTCTCCCTCTACCTCGCTGTCTCTCTCTCTCTGTCTCCCTCCCTCACCCTCCCTCTGGCTCCCTCCCTCTCTCTCTCTCCTTCTGTCTTCCTCTCTCTCTGTCTCTGCCTCTATCTGTCTGTCGGTCCCAGCCTGCTGTAATTACCATATTGTAATTTGTCACTGGGCCACCACTGAATACACATCATATCCTATCTAAGAGTCAGATAGTACCTCCATGATCCAGCTTACCTGTACTCGCCACCGCCACCGTCTCCTTCCTCACAGTCTGTACTTCTTGCTCTTGGTCCGACTCCTCTAGCGCTGCCTCCTCCCCAGATTGACCCTCGGACTCCGAGTCACTGATGACCACCACATCCGAGCTGGCCCCGCCACCAGATGTTCCACCTACAAAGTAGATTTAAGAATGTTAGATTACACCACTCCACTAGTATTTGGTCTATGAATGAAAAAATGTGAAAACAACAGAAAAATTAATTGACTGTCTACTCTAGTCTAAAGTAAAAATGTCCCTCCTTCCAGGGAAAGCTGTTGTCTTGCTTCATTTTTTTGTCACAATTGTTGAATGCTTGCTTAATTTTAACACACACTATTTTCTCTGAACAGACAGAAACTGGACTTCTAAGGACAAGAGGAACATCAACTTCAAACCAGGTGAAAGCTCGGCTCGACCACAAGAAATGTGTACCAATCCAGTACTCATCAACTCAGCACCAAGCACTTTTCCATTTCCAACTAACTTTATTTTAATATATGTGTTTACTTAAACTTTTAATAAAGCTTTTAAACTTCAATTGACTCTGTGGTTTTTAGTCCTCCAGAGAGTCCAGACTAGAGTGACTGAGCGAAAAGTTTTGCAATTTTTGCAAGGAGGAGTCTGTGTTGCTGACACTACCAGGTTTATTTATACAGTGTGCCAAACACGCCACTCTGAAATATTATTACTCTGGTCTTTGGTGTCCATAGTTCGGTTTGTGGAGATTTGTCCCTGCAACAGTAGGATTATTGATTTTGCTCCTATCTAAACACTATTTCGAAACAATTAAATTAGGAATGCTTGGACAACAATAGGTCCTCTATATTTAAATGAAAACTTACTGGGGCCAGCAAAGGAGCACTCGCCGCCCTGGCCTGCATCCTCCTCCTTTGGAGCCACTGCTGCATCAGATTTTTCGGTCCGCTTGCCCCTGGGCGGACCTGACGTACAACATGAAAGAAATAACAGAAAACATTGATGATTGCTGCTTGCCGATGTCCTTGTCAACCAAATCAAACATTTAGAAAGAACAAGAACCTACTATTTCATCCAAAAAGAGGGCTACAAAGGAAGGACTGCACCTGAGCCTCTACTCTAGGGGCAGATTTACAAGCCCCTTGCAGCTCTTTTGCTCCATTCTTGCGTCAATTTTGTGACGCAGCGCCACAACAAGAGAGGCGCCATGGTGTGGCGTATATTAACAACATGACGCATATGGGAGATGCATCCCATTCTAAAACCCTGCGCCATTAGGGAGCATTCCATCGCAAGGGAGGGCGTTCCTGCGCAGGAACGCATGCTAAAAGTGGTTATGGGGAATATATCAAATTTCAATCAGTCATTTAGGACAATGATGCGTCACTGAAACCCTGCGCCCTGCATGAAGCAGACTTACGCTTGACGCAGCATTGCTGGAGCTGCGCCAGCGTTGCAACGCAACTCCATCAATGAACCGCCTTTACGGCACCGATGCGTAACGCTTCAGTGACGTTTTGGGACCATGGTGTGCCGCATTGTAAATACGGCGCATCATGGGTGGTGCTGGCGTGCCGCACACTTTGCAGGGATGCGCAGGTAATTGCTAATCTGACACTTAGGGGCATACTTACGAGTTCTGAGCTGGACACCTCCAGATGTGCACCAGAACAAATGCGTAACGCAAAACTAACCTTGCGTCACGGCAGATGCGCCGCTATTACAATGCGGCAAACCCTGGCGCAAGGGTAGGCAGATGCGTGACGCATCTCGTGACGAAATAGGGGCGCATCTCTAGAGTCGCGGGCGCAATGCAACTATAGCAGTGCTCAGGGCTGCCCAATAATACTCAACATACCGCATCAGTCCTTACGCCTGCTTCAAGCAAGCAGGCATAAAGAATTGACATAGCAGCGTCGCGGAAGTGCCTGCGTTAAATCTTGTAGATTTCACGCAGGCACTTTTGCGAGGCACACATCTGCCTGACCGGCACCCCCCACCCCCCACCCCCCCCTGCGTGGGAACGCACCCATTGTGGCGCAGGCCCAGGCCTTCACTTGGCGCATCTCCTTAGATGCATCACGTTGTACATGACTCGCAGGGATGCGCCACGTTTACGTCGCTGTGCGTCAGGTAAGGCACTGTAAACGTGGAACAAGGGGCTTGTAAATCTGCCCCTTTGTGTCTAGCATTACGCAGTTCTGTAAAATACACTCATACATTACTCAGCCCAATTAAATGAACACAAAATAGAAAACAAATAAGCAGTGGCACCGGCACAGAGAAGGAGAACAGTGCACCTGAAATGCACAGAAGATTTTGAAATAGTAATTTACCTCTCCTATCAATGTAATCACCAGCAGCATATTGCTCTTTGTAAAAAAGTTAAAGCAAACATTTGCAATATAACACAGCCACATAGAGCAGGAGAAAAAACAGAGTAGTGAGTAATGAAAAAATTGCTACTACTACTCACCAAGCCCGGGGACCTCCACTCCCAGCACGTCTAGCAGGTCACGCTCTCGGTCCAGGATGTCGGTCCAGCGGTGGGTGACTTGATTGTAGGTGCGCTGGACCCCCGTGATCTTAAAAAGGGCCCGGCACACCTGCCCCCACCGCTTCCGTCGCTCCTGGCTGTTGGTGTAACCAGCAGCGATCCTGCCGCCTGCCGCGATGGTCCTGGGGAGACGGCGCTGCACATAAAAAACAAGTGCGCCCACCTCCTCAGGGCTGAAGATCTCCCGGGGCACCACCATTTCCGCCCTCAAGCGACCACACGGGAGCCGGGCACGGGCTGCGGTGCCCGTCTTGGGCAGCTTGACAGCTGTCTTCACCATGTTCTGGGCAGGTGTTAGCAGTAAAGAGAAGAGAAAAAATGAAAAAGAATAAGAGTAGGGAAGAAGGAAATAAAAGTTTAAAAAAGTAGTTCAAAAGTAAACAAAAGTAGCCTAAAACACAAAAATATAGATCTAGAAAAATAGAGGGATAGAAAATAAGTTAAATAGATCAACAAAATATTAAAACAAGCAAAGGATGGCAGAGATATACAGAGGATAGAAACACCATACCCAGACACATAGAATGAATGAAAAACAAGATGGCGGCCCGACCACGTGCGCGTAAGTAAGTTCGCACGCGATTTCTCTCGCGAACTCGTGCGAACTTGTATTCGCAAGGCGCGAGTCGCGCGAGATTACACATAGCGGGCGGAAACGGAAATACGTCACGCAAACAAAATGGCGGCGCCCATACTCAACCTTGAGGTAACTCGCACGAGTTCGCGGCCTCCACGGGCCAGTTCGCACTACGACGCGCCCCGCGAATAGGGCGAAATTACCGAAAAACGAGTTTTGCAAAAGCAAAACGAACGAGCAGGTGCAAAAGTTCGAGATCATCATTTGTAACCATTTACCTGTAGTGCTTCCTGAAGGGGCCCTCCAGAATCCGGTTGCCTACTTGCAACTATTGTGTGACCCTGCTCTGACAGTCACAGAATAGTTACAAGTATGCCATTGCATCCTGTTAAAAAAAATTATTTACATTGCATTTGCAACAAAAAGGAAAGGGAGCAGACAAGCAGGTGCCAGCCTTCATTAATGTCAGTTGGGGCAGGGAAGGTATTGTTGTTTGCAAAACTTAAAGCACTTAGCAGGTGTTTGTTCACTCAGTGGTCAATCAGAGGGTGTTGTGATGACATTGAGTGTGGCATGGGTGTGCCAGCCAGAGGGTGGCATGGGTGAACCAGAGTGCCAGTGTTGACAGAGGATGGCAGTGCTTTGCTTTGCCCCAATAATGTACACTGGTGAACTAGAGGGTGATGTGATGACACAGAGGGTGACATGGGTGAGCCAGAGGGTGGCATGGGTGACCAAAGGGACTGCCAGTGGTGACAGAGGGTGGCAGTGATGAAGAAATCTTAGCAAACAGGCTGGGCACGTAGAAATAACAAGTTCGCAAAACTGGCGACCCGACAAGTAAGTTCGCAATTTGCGAAATTGTACAAAACCCTCGCGAACTTGCAGAAACCCGTGCGAACACACACACCCTCAAAAAATACGCAAATCCGCGAGAATTCGCGGATTTCGCGTATTTTCGCAATCCGCGAATATGCAAATCCGCAAATTCGCGGATTGCGAATCCGCAAAATCCGCCCATGCTTAGTTTTCTCCATGAAGTATGGTCACTTCCTTTCACTTATAGATGTTTAAAGGACGGCCAGGAAGTTTATCTAAATGGGGAGGAATGTACAGAAACTCCAGATCATTCATTAATGTGTAGACACATACAATTACATGGTTCTTGCAACCAGGACCGACCAAACTTGGCCTGTGTTTTGAAGGGCTCTCCTGTACCAGCAATCATCCCGACTTTTACTTTGTTGGGGAACGGGAGTTATTTACTTTTGAATAATGAAGATTGTTGCGGGTTAATTAAAGGTGTAGCTTATGTGGTAACAGTAAGTGAACGTGTAGTTTGCTGCAGAAATGTCCTGTACCCACCCACACATGAAAATAGGGAGGTTTCCATTTGGCCACGCATACCAACCTTGAAGGCAGGGTTCAACGGCATGACTAGACTGAGGGCTCTATTGTCCCAGAAAGAAGTGGCCTTGAGTTCGGCTCGAGAAACTTTTGTGCTTCACATAGCTAACACCAGGACCGAGGTTCAGGCCCTTTTAAATACTGATTTACCGTTGCATTTCGGCAAGATGATACATTCTATCTTTAACGCGTCCTCGACATCTGGACTAGCACATTTTTTTAAAACAGTTAGCAGCGGCCTTGTGACTTCCTTTGAAAAAATATTTGGAGTAATCCCTAGTTTCTTTCATTCAATTTTCTCGAGTCTATTTGGTGGATTCCCGGTTTTACTGGCACTAGCGGCAGGCGTCCTACTTGTACTTTGCTTCCTTAAATATGGATGCCCCACATGTGGAAGAAGCGGCCCAGCCCCTGCTGCCGCTGTTTCGCAACCGAATGCTTGAATATTTTGGCACACTGCCGCTTGCGATTTTGAGCACGGCATATGGATTATCGTTTCGATTTTCCTACTTCACCTGTGTCCAACCTGTGTTTCACTGCCTGAGCTGTGATTTCGATTGGGCCATTGATTTGTGTCTCTGCGGACCGGTTTCTCCTGACGTCGATTTTAATCAGCTGATGAGTCCTATCACTACTCACGAGTTGGTTTGTTCTGACGTAAGGATTATGGCCATAGCAGCGGTGCATGGACTAATGGGTCCTTGGGATTTTTTCACGGCAGCGCAGGATTTCTTGGAACTGAGCTTTCTGGAGAACCCACCGAGTTGTCCTCTGATGGCAATAGAGGCTCCGATACTTGGGGAACATGTTTGTTCTTTTCCGCTTTTGAATTGGATGGCTGAACTGTATTCGGATGAAGACGGTGATTTCATGCTGGAGGCTGTTGCTGCATATTTTGCTTATACGGTCTTGTCCTAAAAAACTTTTCCATGGTTTAAGTCAAGCCATTTGACTTTCAGCTTACTCCTTTTTTGCGAGTTTCAGTACCATTGATTTATTTCCCAGACCTATTGACTTGAGCAATATTTTAAATTTTTGACAGGATATTTCAAGTCTCGTAGTTCTTGAACTCTGCTTTCATGAAGTTGCCCTTGTCTTATCTTATCCGTCCTCGGATCAAGGGGGGGTGTCATATAGCTACTATATATCTTTATATTGTGTTAAGTTAGCATAGGCTCATTAAATGTTTAATCGCCATTTTTCCTTTTGCTGCTTCTGCACACGACACTTAATTGTTGATTTAGCTTTCAACCCAGTAGTTCGTTGTGGTTTACATGAGAATAATATGTTATTACTCTGATATCAGCTTTGCTTAATAAACTATGTCTGTACAGAGAGTGCTGAAGTTTCAGGAACAACACGATACAGATTTGTTATGAGGTCTGATCTTCGCGACTTCATGGACATAACATAAGTGCCACTTCTGCCAACTTTGGGCTTGAGGCAGGTTTTATATTGCTTTGCTTAAAGCACAAAAACACACTTGATGCTGTTCGCATGCAGAGAGAGCTGGTGTATGCTGATGTGATCCCTTCATACTAGGACACTGAGGTATGGGCCCGCCCTAATTCAACCCAAAGAGACCTTCTTAGCTATTAATATAATATGCGAGTTAGGGAGGGTGATAAATAAGTGTTGTTATACCCTTATTGATTTACAGCATGGTAACATGCTGTCACCATTCGCTTTCTATGGACTAGTAACTATGCTTGTAGCTTTGTTGTTGATAATATGTTTACTTGTATTATCTAAGATATTGCGCCTGAGAAGACGGCATTAGTAAATAAACATTTCAAATGCTCCCGTGTTCTTCTTTACTCCATGTTCTGGTTTGTAATGATTGTATAACGAAAGAGTGCTCATGTGTTCCACGTAACCTGAGGTTGGTGAGTTCATGTTCTGGTTTGTCTAAACATTGGGAGTTGGTTATGACCAATGAGACACTGTAGCTAGCTCGGTAAGGGGTTTGTTGGGTACTAAAGTGAGTTTTGGGTCACCCTAATTCGCTGAGGTTCCAATCCTCTGTGCACAGTTCTGTGGGAGAACAGAAACCCTGCTACAGGTTGTTGGTTGTGAGCAGAGAGGGGCATTGTGGGATTGTTTGTAGTAAAACCAACAGGAAGTGCTGTAAAAGTGTGTAGGGTCACCCATGGGAACCTTTACCCTGTTGATTAGGGAGCTGCCATGGGTGTACCCTACTCACAGGCTGACACAGTACCCCCTCAGAACACTGCTGTACCTAAGTAAGATTCAGAAGAGGACAACCCTGCTTTCTGAAGACCAGAGAAGTCTGTGCCGGCTTCAGTTGTACACAGGACCCCGGAAGTAACTCCAGGGTCATAAGGCCCACTTTCTCTTTGAGCTACAGGGACACACAATGCTTCAAGCGGCCTTATACTGCTTCCCAGCCAACCAAAACCAACTGGACCTGACATGGTCTCCTCTGCAGGGCCTATGTGGGTGTGAATCCTGAACCCCCAGTACTGTCCTCGAGGTCCTGAACCCTTGGTTGTGGTCAGAGTGTACTCCTCCCTGTCTAACTGAAAGCTTCACTGGACTCGACATCAACATCTTTCGTAGACCACTTTGCCAGATTCAACTCCTAGCAGCACCTGATTGACGGCTTCTATGGATTCACTTAGCAGCACCCGATTGATGTATTCACTGGACCTGACACTGACCCCAGCACAGAGCAGTATCCAGGACCGAGAACAGGGACTCCCCTTCATAATTGAGCACTTCCTTGCATCCAGTCAGCTGCCTGGCCCTGTAGAAGTCATTCTAACTCTGTAAAAGTTTTTATGAGAGAAAGTACTTTTATGACTGGGAGAAACCCGGTCCTTGTGTCTGACCTAGGCTCCATCATGTTTGTCCATAATTCTTACCCTTGTCCCAACCAGTTGCCCATGACTGATTCTTGATGCTTTTGGCATTCTTTCTAACAATAACTTAAAAAATATATATATACCTTCTGTTTTACTAATTGGATTTTTGTCATTTTGGTATTTTATTTTTTAAATGTATTCTATTTTGCTTCATTGATTTGGGATTCTCTTATGTTGTGTTTTTACTTTAGTGTTCTTAAAGTATTGCATACATACTATTCTCACTGCCTCTAAGTTAAGAATGTCTGTTCTGTGCGATAGCTACCAGGGGGTTGAGTTCAGGTGAATTTTGTGACCTTATGGTTTCTTCCTCACAAGGATTACAATAATTATTTAAGGTGGGTTACCACCCTCCCAATTAATGCTCCCAATTTTGTACAGCATGGAGTTCAAGTGTTACAAACATTGTGAAAGAGTGGTAGCACTGTGCTCGGGTGGTTCACAAGATGTAGGAAACACATGAAGCAAAATACCATTTTAACATAATAATAATATAATATGGATGAACAAACATTCCCTAAGCAACCTTGGATCAATCAATGAATATTTAGTACACTCAATGGTCAGCAAATTCCAAAGCTTAAAAAGCCAATGTTTCTTCCTCCTCAATAATTATTTC